>NC_133326.1:439444146-440194025 GCF_042186555.1 Aquarana catesbeiana | reverse complement strand
TGAGCTGTGTTTAGGGTTATATAGTAATTGGATTTCCAAGAGTAATTTGTGGTAGAGTTGATTGAACAAAAGGAACTTTGCTTTTACATAGGCGATTTTTATGTCCACAGATAAGTCAAACAAAAGCAATGTCTTGTATTTTACAAGAATGCCTTATATTTTCATTGCTATAGAACCCATGATTCATATTGCTTTCAAGTAGTTAAAAGCATGCAAATCTTTGATGATCCTTAGTTACAATTGCTTTTTGCTTAAAGCTAATTGCCAGCTTGGTCTATTTATTATTCTTTTCAAAATTTTCCTTAAATGAAAAAGTAAAAAATACACAGAGATCTGTTATTCCCAAACACTCTCCTTTTTTTGTCAAAAATCAAAACCGCTAAACTCAGCTGTGGGTTAAACCTCTGATTAGCATGTTCACTAAAAGGATGCCCTATTGTTATGCAGAGATTGTTCCTGCTACCACCTGCGGATTTGTGTGGCACTGGCCTATTTTCATTTGGCCCACTGGAATGTGCTCCTCCCTCTGCATAACAAAATAAAACCTTACTGATTACTGATTGGTTAATGGTGTACACCACCTAGTTTATAAAGAGTTGGGAGATAGAGAGAAGTGGATGCTTAAACAGAACCTGAAGATAAATACATGAGAACAATGGCTGTTTGCTTCTTGGAGGTAAGCTGCTTCATGTTTTCTAATCCAATTCTTGTTCTTCTGCCAAAAGAAAATGATTGATATTTTTGTCCCATCTTACATGACCCAAAACAAAGCTCTCCCTTTTATTTCACTGATGGTGAGTGTTTCCTGTTTTGGGCAATGTGGGAACTGGGTTAAATCTACCAGATGAAACTAGGAGCATCAGAGTGGCCAGTACTCTACTTTTAATGCTTTCAACACAGTCGAACCTCAGTACTTTATTTTGTTTTAGTACATGTAAGTGCTTCCTAGTTTGACCAAGGTGAGAAGCAGATTATCTACAACCAGAGCCACAATGAGTTTCACTAACAACCATTTCAGAAAAATCAGTGCGTAAAACTCCAAATGGAGCATTTTTCTGTCTACATATTGGAACAGTGCTCTTGTGTTTGGGGCATTGTGTAACCAGATTCACTTTAACAGAATGGTCCAAAAACGACTTGATGGAAACTCAATTTCTTTGAAACATTTCTTAATACACATAGACATTGAGATGAAAATAATCTTTGTTCTTGGTCTGACAATTTTGATCTGTGTTTAGGGTTAGATAGTAATAGGATTTCCAAGAGTAATTTGAGGTAGAGTTGATTGAACAAACGGAACTTTGCTTTTACATAGGTGATTTTTATGTCCACAGATAAGTCAAACAAAAGCAATGTCTTGTATTTTACAAAAATGCCTCATATTTTCATTACTATAGAACCCATGATTCATATTGCTTTCAGTAAGTTTCAAAGCATGCAAATCTTTGATGATCCTTAGTTACAATTGCTTTTTGTTGAAAGCTAATTGCCAGCTTGGTCTATTTATTATTTTTTTCAAAATTTTCCTTAAATGAAAAGTAAAAAATACACAGAGATCTGTTATTCCCAAACACTCTCCGTTTTTGTCAAAAATCAAAACTGCTAAACTCAGCTGTGGGTTACACCTCTGATTAGCATGTTCACTAAAAGGATGCCCTATTGTTATACAGAGATTGTTCCTGCTACCACCTGCGGATTTGTTTGGCACTGCCCTATTTTCATTTGGCCCACTGGAATGTGCTCCTCCCTCTGCATAACAAAATAAAATCTTACTGATTACTGATTGGATAATGGTGTATACCAGCTAGTTTATAAAGAATTGGGAGATAGAGAGAAGTGGATGCTTAAACAGAACCTGAAGATAAATACATGAGAACAATGGCTGTTTGCTTCTTGGAGGTAAGCTGCTTCATATTTTCTAATCCAATTCTTGTTCTTCTGCCAAAAGAAAATGATTGATATTTTTGTCCCATCTTACATGACCCAAAACAAAGCTCTCCCTTGTATTTCACTGATGGTGAGTGTTTCCTGTTTTGGGCAATGTGGGAACTGGGTTAAATCTTCCAGATGAACCTAGGAGCATCAGAGTTGGCGATACTCTACTTTTAATGCTTTCAACACAGTCAAACCTCAGTACTTTATTTTGTTTTAGTACATGTAAGTGCTTCCTAGTTTGACCAAGGTGAGAAGCAGATTATCTACAACCAGAGCCACAATGAGTTTCACTAACAACCATTTCAGAAAAATCAATGCGTAAAACTCCAAATGGAGCACTTTTCTGTGACTACATATTGGAACAGTGCTCTTGTGTTTGGGGTATTGTGTAACCAGATTCACTTTAACAGAATGGTCCAAAAACAACTTGATGGAAACTCAATTTCTTTGAAACATTTCTTAATACACATAGACATTGAGATGAAAATAATCTTTGTTCTTGGTCTGACAATTTTGAGCTGTGTTTAGGGTTAGATAGTAATATGATTTCCAAGAGTAATTTGTGGTAGAGTTGATTGAACAAAAGGAACTTTGCTTTTACATAGGTGATTTTTATGTCCACAGATAAGTAACACAAAAGCAATGTCTTGTATTTTACAAAAATGCCTTATATTTTCATTGCTATAGAACCCATGATTCATATTGCTTTCAAGAAGTTTCAAAGCATGCAAATCTTTGATGATCCTTAGTTACAATTGCTTTTTGGTTAAAGCTAATTGCCAGCTTGGTCTATTTATTATTTTTTTCAAAATTTTCCTTAAATGAAAAGTAAAAAATACACAGAGATCTGTTATTCCCAAACACTCTCCTTTTTTTGTCAAAAATCAAAACTGCTAAACTCAGCTGTGGGTTATACCTCTGATTAGCATGTTCACTAAAAAGATGCATTATTGCACCTCCCTCTGCATAACAAAATAAAACCTTACTGATTACTGATTGGATAATGGTGTATACCACCTAGTTTATAAAGAATTGGGAGATAGAGAGAAGTGGATGCTTAAACAGAACCTGAAGATAAATACATGAGAACAATGGCTGTTTGCTTCTTAGAGGTAAGCTGCTTCATATTTTCTAATCCAATTCTTGTTCTTCTGCCAAAAGAAAATGATTCAAACCTCAGTACTTTATTTTGTTTAAGTACATGTAAGTGCTTCCTAGTTTGACCAAGGTGAGAAGCAGATTATCTACAACCAGAGCCACAATGAGTTTCACCATCAACCATTTCAGAAAAATCAGTGCGTAAAACTCCAAATGGAGCAGTTTTCTGTGACTACATATTGGAAAAGTGCTCTTGTGTTTGGGGTATTGTGTAACCAGATTCACTTTAACAGAATGGTCCAAAAACGACTTGATGGAAACTCAATGTCTTTGAAACATTTCTTAATACACATAGACATTGAGATGAAAATAATCTTTGTTCTTGGTCTGACAATTTTGAGCTGTGTTTAGGGTTAGATAGTAATAGGATTTCCAAGAGTAATTTGTGGTAGAGTTGATTGAACAAAAGGAACTTTGCTTTTGCATAGGTGATTTTTATGTCCACAGATAAGTCAAACAAAAGCAATGTCTTGTATTTTACAAGAATGCCTTATATTTTCATTGCTATAGAACCCATGTTTCATATTGCTGTCAAGAAGTTTCAAAGCAAGCAAATCTTTGATGATCCTTAGTTACAATTGCTTTTTGCTTAAAGCTAATAGCCAGCTTGGTCTATTTATTATTTTTTTTCAAAATTTTCCTTAAATGAAAAGCAAAAAATACACAGAGATCTGTTATTCCCAAACACTCTCCTTTTTTTGTCAAAAATCAAAACTGCTAAACTCAGCTGTGGGTTACACCTCTGATTAGCATGTTCACTAAAAGGATGCCCTATTGTTATGCAGAGATTGTTCCTGCTACCACCTGTGGATTTGTGTGGCACTGCCCTATTTTTATTTGGCCCACTGGAATGTGCTCCTCCCTCTGCATAACAAAATAAAACCTTACTGATTACTGATTGGATAATGGTGTATACCACCTGGTTTATAAAGATTTGGGAGATAGAGAGAAGTGGATGCTTAAACAGAACCTGAAGATAAATACATGAGAACAATGGCTGTTTGCTTCTTGGAGGTAAGCTGCTTCATATTTTCCAATCCAATTCTTGTTCTTCTGCCAAAAGAAAATGATTCAAACCTCAGTACTTTATTTTGTTTTAGTACATGTAAGTGCTTCCTAGTTTGACCAAGGTGTGAAGCAGATTATCTACAACCAGAGCCACAATGAGTTTCACTATCAACCATTTCAGAAAAATCAGTGCGTAAAACTCCAAATGGAGCACTTTTCTGTGACTACATATTGGAACGGTGCTCTTGTGTTTGGGGTATTGTGTAACCAGATTCATTTTAACAGAATGGTCCAAAAACGACTTCATAGAAACTCAATTTCTTTGATACATTTCTTAATACACATAGACATTGAGATGAAAATAATCTTTGTTCTTGGTCTGACAATTTTGAACTGTGTTTAGGGTTAGATAGTAATAGGATTTCCAAGAGTAATTTGTGGTAGAGATGATTGAACAAAAGGAACTTTGCTTTTACATAGGTGATTTTTATGTCCACAGATCAGTCAAACAAAAGCAATGTCTTGTATTTTACAAGAATGCCTTATATTTTCATTGCTACAGAACACATGATTCATATTGCTTTCAAGAAGTTTCAAAGCATGCAAATCTTTGATGATCCTTAGTTACAATTGCTTTTTGCTTAAAACTAATTGTCATCTTGGTCTATTTATTATTTTTTTCAAAATTTTCCTTAAATGAAAAGTAAAAAATACACAGAGATCTGTTATTCCCAAACATTCTCCTTTTTTTGTCAAAAATCAAAACTACTAAACTCAGCTGTGGGTTACACCTCTGATTAGCATGTTCACTAAAAGGATGCCCTATTGTTATGCAGAGATTGTTCCTGCTACCACCTGTGGATTTGTGTGGCACTGCCCTATTTTTATTTGGCCCACTGGAATGTGCTCCTCCCTCTGCATAACAAAATAAAACCTTACTGATTACTGATTGGATAATGGTGTATACCACCTGGTTTATAAAGATTTGGGAGATAGAGAGAAGTGGATGCTTAAACAGAACCTGAAGATAAATACATGAGAACAATGGCTGTTTGCTTCTTGGAGGTAAGCTGCTTCATATTTTCTAATCCAATTGTTGTTCTTCTGCCAAAATCTTTTTATGATCCTCAGTTACAATTGCTTTTTGGTTAAAGCTAATTGCCAGCTTGGTCTATTTATTATTTTTTTCAAAATTTTCCTTAAATGAAAAGTAAAAAATACACAGAGATCTTTTATTCCCAAACACTCTCCTTTTTTTGTCAAAAATCAAAACTGCTAAACTCAGCTGTGGGTTACACCTCTGATTAGCATGTTCACTAAAAAGATGCATTATTGCACCTCCCTCTGCATAACAAAATAAAACCTTACTGATTACTGATTGGATAATGGTGTATACCACCTAGTTTATAAAGAATTGGGAGATAGAGAGAAGTGGATGCTTAAACAGAACCTGAAGATAAATACATGAGAACAATGGCTGTTTGGTTCTTGGAGGTAAGCTGTTTCATATTTTCTAATCCAATTCTTAAAAAAAGTAAAAAATACACAGAGATCTGTTATTCCCAAACACTCTCCTTTTTTTGTCAAAAATCAAAACTGCTAAACTCAGCTGTGGGTTACACCTCTGATTAGCATGTTCACTAAAAAGATGCATTATTGCACCTCCCTCTGCATAACAAAATAAAACCTTACTGATTACTGATTGGATAATGGTGTATACCACCTAGTTTATAAAGATTTGGAAGATAGAGAGAAGTGGATGCTTAAACAGAACCTGAAGATAAATACATGAGAACAATGGCTGTTTGCTTCTTGGAGGTAAGCTGCTTCATATTTTCTAATCCAATTCTTGTTCTTCTGCCAAAAGAAAATGATTCAAACCTCAGTACTTTATTTTGTTTTAGTACATGTAAGTGCTTCCTAGTTTGACCAAGGTGTGAAGCAGATTATCTACAACCAGAGCCACAATGAGTTTCACTATCAACCATTTCAGAAAAATCAGTGCGTAAAACTCCAAATGGAGCACTTTTCTGTGACTACATATTGGAACGGTGCTCTTGTGTTTGGGGTATTGTGTAACCAGATTCATTTTAACAGAATGGTCCAAAAACGACTTCATAGAAACTCAATTTCTTTGATACATTTCTTAATACACATAGACATTGAGATGAAAATAATCTTTGTTCTTGGTCTGACAATTTTGAGCTGTGTTTAGGGTTAGATAGTAATAGGATTTCCAAGAGTAATTTGTGGTAGAGTTGATTGAACAAAAGGAACTTTGCTTTTACATAGGTGATTTTTATGTCCACAGATCAGTCAAACAAAAGCAATGTCTTGTATTTTACAAGAATGCCTTATATTTTCATTGCTACAGAACACATGATTCATATTGCTTTCAAGAAGTTTCAAAGCATGCAAATCTTTGATGATTCTTAGTTACAATTGCTGTTTGCTTAAAGCTAATTGTCATCTTGGTCTATTTATTATTTTTTTTCAAAATTTTCCTTAAATGAAAAGTAAAAAATACACAGAGATCTGTTATTCCCAAACACTCTCCTTTTTTTGTCAAAAATCAAAACTGCTAAACTCAGCTGTGGGTTACACCTCTGATTAGCATGTTCACTAAAAGGATGCCCTATTGTTATGCAGAGATTGTTCCTGCTACCACCTGTGGATTTGTGTGGCACTGCCCTATTTTCATTAGGCCCACTGGAATGTGCTCCTCCCTCTGCATAACAAAATAAAACCTTACTGATTACTGATTGGATAATGGTGTATACCACCTGGTTTGTAAAGATTTGGAAGATAGAGAGAAGTGGATGCTTAAACAGAACCTGAAGATAAATACATGAGAACAATGGCTGTTTGCTTCTTGGAGGTAAGCTGCTTCATATTTTCTAATCCAATTCTTGTTCTTCTGCAAAAAAAAAATGATTGATATTTTTGTCCCATCTTACATGACCCAAAACAAAGCTCTCTCTTGTATTCCATTGCTGGTGAGTGAGTGCTTCCTGTTTTGGACAATGTGGGAACTGGGTTAAATCTTTCAGAAGAAACTATGAGCATCAGAGTGGCCGGTACTCTACTTTTAATGCTTTCAACACAGTCAAACCTCAGTACTTTACTTTGTTTTAGTACATGTAAGTGCTTCCTAGTTTGACCATGGTGAGAAGCAGATTATCTACAACCAGAGCCACAATGAGTTTCACTAACAACCATTTCAGAAAAATCAGTGCGTAAAACTCCAAATGGAGCACTTTTCTGTGACTGCATATTGGAACAGTGCTCTTGTGTTTGGGGTATTTTGTAACCAGATTCACTTTAACAGAATGGTCCAAAAACGACTTGATGGAAACTCAATTTCTTTGAAACATTTCTTAATACACAGAGACATTGAGATGAAAATAATCTTTGTTCTTGGTCTGACAATTTTGAGCTGTGTTTAGGGTTAGATAGTAATAGGATTTCCAAGAGTAATTTGTGGTAGAGTTGATTGAACAAAAGGAACTTTGCTTTTATATAGGTGATTTTTATGTCCACAGATAAGTCAAACAAAAGCAATGTCTTGTATTTTACAAGAATGCCTTATATTTTCATTGCTATAGAACCCATGATTTATATTGCTTTCAGGAAGTTTCAAAGCCTGCAAATCTTTTTATGATCCTTAGTTACAATTGCTTTTTGGTTAAAGCTAATTGCCAGCTTGGTCTATTTATTATTTTTTTCAAAATTTTCCTTAAATGAAAAGTAAAAAATACACAGAGATCTGTTATTCCCAAACACTCTCCTTTTTTTGTCAAAAATCAAAACTGCTAAACTCAGCTGTGGGTTACACCTCTGATTAGCATGTTCACTAAAAAGATGTATTATTGTTATGCGGAGATTGTTCCTGATACCACCTGTGGATTTGTGTGGCACTGCCCTATTTTCATTTGGCCCACTGGAATGTGCTCCTCCCTCTGCATAACAAAATAAAACCTTACTGATTACTGATTGTATAATGGTGTATACCACCTGGTTTATAACGAGTTGGAAGATAGAGAGAAGTGGATGCTTAAACAGAACCTGAAGATAAATACATGAGAACAATGGTTGTTTGCTTCTTGGAGGTAAGCTGCTTCATATTTTCTAATCCAATTCTTGTTCTTCTGCCAAAAGAAATGATTGATATTTTGTCCCCTCTTACATGACCCAAAACAAAGCTCTCTCTTGTATTCCATTGCTGGTGAGTGAGTGCTTCCTGTTTTGGGCAATGTGGGAACTGGGTTAAATCTTCCAGATTAAACTAGGAGCATCAGAGTGGCCTGTACTCTACTTTTAATGCTTTCAACTCAGTCAAACCTCAGTACTATATTTTGTTTTAGTACATGTAAGTGCTTTCTAGTTTGACCAAGGTGAGAAGAAGATGATCTACAACCAGAGCCACAATGAGTTTCACTAACAACCATTTCAGAAAAAGCAGTGCGTAAAAACTCCAAATGGAGCACTTTTCTGTGACTACATATTGGAACAGTGCTCTTGTGTTTGGGGTATTGTGTAACCAGATTCACTTTAACAGAATGGTCCAAAAACGACTTGATGGAAACTCAAGTTCTTTGAAACATTTCTCAATACACATAGACATTGAGATGAAAATAATCTTTGTTCTTGGTCTGACAATTTTGAGCTGTGTTTAGGGTTAGATAGTAATATGATTTCCAAGAGTAATTTGTGGTAGAGTTGATTGAACAAAAGGAACTTTGCTTTAACATAGGTGATTTTTATGTCCACAGATAAGTAACACAAAAGCAATGTCTTGTATTTTACAAAAATGCCTTATATTTTCATTGCTATAGAACCCATGATTCATATTGCTTTCAAGAAGTTTCAAAGCATGCAAATCTTTGATGATCCTTAGTTACAATTGCTTTTTGATTAAAGCTAATTGCCAGCTTGGTCTATTTATTATTTTTTTCAAAATTTTCCTTAAATGAAAAGTAAAAAATACACAGAGATCTGTTATTCCCAAACACTCTCCTTTTTTTGTCAAAAATCAAAACTGCTAAACTCAGCTGTGGGTTATGTTAGATGTGACTCTTGAATAAGTCACTTTATGTTTATATTGCTTTGTCAAATCGTAGCCCTTAAAGGAATAGACACGGAGGCAAATTCGTCTGTGACTCATTCCACGGTCTATGAGCCCGCAGTGAGATAACTGTCTTGTTTTATTGGGTCTTTATATATATTTGGTTATACAATCAGAAGAATCAAAGTGCAAAATAGTTATCAAATAATAAAAAACAGTATTTGACTAATAATGTCGTATCAGCAGCCAAAGGTTACAATACACACAGTTTCATCGAGAATAATGTTGTCAGCAGGCAAAGGTTAGTTTCATAACATGCAAGCATTTCATTAACAAGCTATATTTCAAAAACAGATTTTACACGTAGTCATTTAAGTAAGAACTCTGAATCAAATCCCTAACCCTATCAATTTCCCCCTTTGACATCATCCTCTCCTTCCTCCTGGGTCCTCATGAATAAGTTCTAGTCAGTTTTCCCTAGAATGCTTTCCCTAACCGCGAGTTGTCAGAGGGGTAAAACCCATCCTCCTAGGTATTACTGACATCTTAAATTCAAGAAGAGGAGTTTTAGTAGGAGTAGGGTGATGTCAATACACATCTATCAGTAGGCCCTCTCCTAATTTTCCTATTTATCTTCCTGTATACACATATATTTGTGATTGTAAGTGAAATTAATATTAAAATAATAATTACCATTGGACTTAACAACCAGTGAAAGGTACTAGTCGCTGTAGAAGACATTCCACTAAATATATCCCACCAATGTGGTGCAGTATCCTGTTGTATCTGTGATGAAAGATGCACTAGTCTACCTTTGTCAATTATTGCAGATACAAGGTTATTCTGTAAGGTATGTTCTAGTGTTTCTATGTGTTGTCTTAACAACTCTGATTGTTCCAAAACCTGTTTTAGTGGGTCTAAAGAAATTATAAAGGGTGTAGTGTCAGTGAGATTATGTACCTCATAAACTGAAGAGAATACCTTATCGGCATCTGGTTCAAAAAGATAGGTGTGGTTAGCCCATCGTAATATTTTAATCTTTTTTATACATCCTGCAAATGGCGCCGATTTATTTAATGCTAACATGGTGCGGTTGTCATTAGTAATTATACAAATATGCTGGGGTCCTATTTCTATGAATCTATTGTTCACATTTATTGGTGTTCTTTGCATTTTGCATATGCTAGTTTGGTATTTTAACAAGCAAGGTTCATATACTGGGGAGCTTCTGCCACATACCATTCCCTTATTAGTTCCTTCACATAGAGTTAAATCATGGGTTCTGTTTCCTTTATCTACATATTTCCCATATATTTCTGGATACCAAAACTCGTCTTTAATTACTAGTGGCATAACCACTATTTTACACATCTCCATTACATCTGCTATCCGGTATGCTTCAAACCTTCCTACACACCATTTCTCCTCACATTCTATCTTATCCCCTTTTACTTGGAACCATACACCATTGTCAGTTAGACCTTTAAAATATTTCATCCAGGTATGATAATTTCCCAACTGTAGTTCAGTCCTGGCCCTATTTATTTGTATATGATAGGATAAAAGGTTAAAAGAGCACTGTGTGAAATTTACAAACTGTTGACTTTGATTCCACAGCTGGAGCTCTGCTCCTATTGTGTGATTTATTAACCCTCCCAAAAATTGTAATAGGGGTATTTCTTGCAGTTGGGTTTCAAAAGTGGTGGGTAACCATTTGCTTGTAATAGTCAAGCTGTCAGCTATGTGTCCCCCTGCATGCTTCCATCTGTTGTTCATTTCTTCTATCTCGACCGAGTTTAAAACTCCCATTCCTGTACCCGTTAATCCCAATAGAGTATCATACCATTCTCGTTTATACCTACACTCTGGTATTGGGGGAAAGGTGATATTGAATTTTATTTTTGTTTTCTGTTGTGATGTTGATACATTTATGCAAGTGTTTGGTACGGGTGTTAATATGGAAGATTCAATTATTGGCGTTACTTCCTCCTCCACTTGTATGTGAAATCCATAGGCCTCTGCATTCCAATACCACCCATCATTTCTCTCTTCCCTCCACCAAGAGGCACAGAGAAAAGTACTTGATTGATTAACGGTAATATCTGTCAGATTAAACATCCCTTCCGATATATTTTCTCCCCCTGCTTTATGGACTAATATTTGGTACATTTGTCCTACCACCCGTTCCCGTGCTTGTTTCCACGTCTGTGAAAGGGATATTTTATGGCACCTATGATTTTTACTGTTATTGAAAGGAAAGCGCATATTGTCATTCCACTGGAAGGTTATAGTTACTTCTGAGAGTGGGTCTGCCTGTATCCATGCAATACCTACATCTATATGAAATGGTCGCCTGTGTCCTTTAACAGTGTAATTACCTACATCATAATACTTATTCATCTCATATCCTGAATCATTTGCTACTTTAGGATCATCTATAACCCATTTAAAATTTGCTGTTTCCTCTACCTCAATTACATTAATACCAGGAGTCCATGCATGTATTTGTAGAACAACAACTTTCAACAGAAAATATGTAAGTAGATATTTCATCATGTTGTTTTCTCGGGTTGTTTCTTGCAGTGTGATGCGTGTATCCAGGTAGGTTTTCCTTCTAGCTTTACTGAAGTGGCTGTGGTCAAGAGCACTTGATAAGGACCTTCAAACCTTGGCTCCAAAGTCTTTCTGGTGTGTTTCTTTACATATACATAATCCCCTGGTAGCAGAGTATGTGTACCTGCTATTGAATTAGGGTCTGGAAGAGAAGAATACACACTTTTGTGGATCTTAGTTAGACGTTGTTGTAATTGTATTACATATGCAGTCAAACTATCACATTGCAATTGCATACTCTGTGGAAAGTATAGACCTAATCTAGGTGCACTACCAAAAAGTATCTCATATGGGGACAATCCTGTTTTTCCTGTTGGAGTGTACCTTATAGAGAATAAAGCCAAAGGCAGACATTCAGGCCATGGCTTGTTTAACTCTTGCATTGCCTTTTGTATTTTTAACTTTATTGTCCCATTTACTCTCTCCACTGAACCCGAACTCTGTGGGTGGTAAGGGGTGTGAAAACTTTGTTGAACCCCTAACATGGTCATTACATTTTGCATGATTTCTCCTGTAAAGTGTGTTCCTCTGTCTGATTCTATGGTTTCAGGAAGACCAAACCTAGGTATTAACTCAGTGATCAGTTTCTTAGCTGTGGCTTTTGCTGTAGCTGATTTTACTGGATAACTTTCAGGCCAACCTGAGAATAAATCGATACACACGAGAACAAACTCAAAGGGGCCGCTCTTGGGCATTTGTATGTAGTCAATCTGCAGTCTCTGGAAGGGGTATTGGGCCCGGACCTGGTGCTTACGTGGGGTTTTTACTCTCTGTCCTGGGTTATTCAGGAGACAGATTTGGCAGGCTGCACAGTAGTTTCTTGCAGTACTACTGAATCCAGGGGCGAGCCATCCTTGGTTCACAATCCTATACATGGAATTGGAACTGACGTGTGTGGGTAGGTGAACTGCCGCTGCCATTGCTGGGTACAGAGAGGCAGGCAGGCATATTTTGCCCCCTTCCCTCCATACATTGTCAAGGTCTGGTGCTGCTCCCATCCTGACCCACTTATCTTTCTCGCTCTCTCCTGCTTGCTCCTGTAATTTACTCAGCTGCTGCCATGTTGGTTCTGGGATACTTACCTCTACCGCTGCTAAGGTCTCAGGGCTTCCTCCCCCTAGAGCTGCCTGTTTTGCAGTCAAATCTGCAAATGCATTTCCTTTTGCCTCAATTGTTTTTGCGCTCGTGTGTGCCGCTATCTTCATGATGGCTACTCGTTTAACCTTTTGAAGATTGTTCAGGACTCTCTTAATCCCTTCTCCATGTTTTACAGGTGTACCTGCTGCTGTCAGATAACCTCTAGCCTTCCATATATGGCCATAATCGTGCGCTACACCATAAGCGTAAGCAGAGTCAGTGTAAATATTCCCTTCTCGTCCTTTTAAGTATTCTAGGGCTTGTTCTAAAGCTTTTAATTCTGCCTCTTGTGCTGACATGTGGGCTGGTAAGGGCTGTGCATCAATTACCTGCGTATCAGTCACTACGGCATAACCTGTGTGATATTTACCCTTGTCATCAGCAAACCTGCTACCATCTATGTACAAAGTGTGCTCAGCGTTTAAAATTGGTGTATCTGTAACATGTGGGAATCCCATTGTCTCCTGTTCCATGAGCTGAAAACAATCATGTTCATTTACTTCCTCAAACAGAAGAGTGTCAGTGTCCTTATCTCCTTCCTTATTAGCACTATTATTCCCCCTTGCCAAATCTGATGACTGAAGAGGCAAAAAGGTAGCCAAATTTAAGGTTGTACAGCGCTGAAAAGTGACATTTGGAGGTAAGAGTAAAGTACACTGTAATCTTAATTGCCTAGCCATGGAAATGTGTTTGGGCTGTACCTGAGACAAGATTGCATGTATGTCATGTGTGGTATGCACTATGACTGGATTGTCTAGAACAATCTCTGATGACTTATCTATGATAATTGACACTGCAGCTACCGCCCGCACACAGGACGGTGAACCTCTGGACACTGGATCTAGTGCTGCTGAAAAGTAAGCGACTGGTCTTTGTTTTACATGTGCCTGTGTCAGAACACCTGTGGCGTGTCCAGCGATCTCAGCAACGTATAGATTGAATTTCTTAGTGTAATCAGGAATACCAATGGCCGGGGCAGAAATCAGTAGCTTTTTCAAAGTGATAAACGACTCATAAGCTACTTCTGTAAGCACATACGGTACAATTTTCAAACAATCGTATAATGGCTGCATCAAAGCGCTAGCATGTGGTATCCATTGTCTACAATATGACACAATACCTAAAAACATACGCAATTGTTTGCAATTCCGTGGGGGTAACATTCCCTTTATCACTTGAACCCTCTCCTCAGTGAGATGTCTTGTACCCTGTGATATACAATGTCCCAGAAAGATAACTTTTTCCTGACACATTTGTAACTTTTTCCTATTAACCTTGCAACCTTTTTCTGCTAAAAATCGCAACAAATTAAGGGTGGTGGTCAAACAAGTTTCTTTGTCAGGGCAGCATAACAATAAATCATCCACATATTGTAGCAATACACAAGAATCTGGTGGTACCCATTCTCCCAACACCGTTTGCAATGCTTGCGAATACAAGGTAGGTGAATGCGCCATACCCTGAGGTAGACATGTCCAGGTTAGTTGCCGATTTTTTATTGAAAATGCGAACCATAGTTGGCATTCTTCAGCAAGTGCGACAGAAAAGAAAGCATTCGCTAAATCTATAACCGTAAAGTACATACTAGTTGAGGGTATTTGTGACAGTAACGTATGTGGATTGGGCACTAAAGGTGTCATTGGGGCTAGTATTTTGTTGATTGCTCTGAGGTCTTGGACCATCCTATACTTAACCGGACTACCGGCTATCGTTTTCTTTTTAACCGGGTACAAAGGAGTATTTGCCGGCGATTTTACTTCTTTTAAAACTCCACTTTTTAAGAAGGATTGGACCTGCATTTCAATGGCCGCCTCTTGGGGTGCACTGAGTGGATACTGTTTTTGTTGGGGTAACACCGCTCCTGGAATCAGCTGTAGGGTGACCGGAGGTATGGGCAAAAGTCCAACATCAGCTGGATGCTTTTCCCATAGTTCTTCCGGAAGGGAGGACAAGATCTGATCCAGATCTGGAGGTGGTTGACCAGGCAGTTCTGATTCCTCCTCCAGGTATTGTACCAGGTTACACATCTCCATGTGTTCTTGATCATTCCTTATAGCTAAGGTGACAGTTCCATCGGGGTGATAGGTAATGTTAGCTCCTATCTTCTGTAAAATGTCAGCTCCTAGTAAATTAGTGGGGGCTCCTCTAGATACCAGAAAACGTGAAAGGAACATATGGTTCCCTACTTTAACTTTTAAGGGTTTTGTGAGCGGGGCGTCTGCTAAAATGCCATCATATCCAGTTATTAATAAAGTGTCAGGTGATTCTTGCTCAGGGAGTAATTCAGAATCAGAAAGTAGCGAACGTGAAGCGCCTGTATCGACTAAACAAGAGATTTTCTTATTACCAACCGTTATAGTAGTCTTAAGCATCTTAGTTCTGGATCTTTCTAAAACCGGGGCGAGTCATGCTCGTGGACCATCTCCCTGTCGCCTAACATCACCATTATTGTTGTCCCTGGGCCAGTTCCTCCTCTGATTAACTGGGTAATCAACACCCTCCTTTCCTTCATCCCTTATTCTCTTTCTGCAGTGGCGTCTGATGTGGCCAGTCTTGTTACAGTAATAACAAGTAAGGGGTTTGCGATAGGAACCTCTGCTTGGTTCTTGGGGATCTACAACCATATTGATTGCCGGATGTTTTTGACTTTTGTTTTCCACTAAATCTGCTTCTATACCTTGTGCCTTTTGTAACAACGCCCCTCTATCCCTAATTGCCCTCCACTCTGGTGTGCAGGCTTTCAGTCTTTCACTTATCTGTGGAATTAATCCTTCCATAAACTGTCTGTTGAAGGTTCGGATTGTAATTGGCAGCTCTAAATCCATTCCCTCGTCTGCCATCATACTTTCCATTGATAAGTAAAAGTCTGATACTGTCTGCCCTGGCAGTTGTTTCATGGGTGACGTGGATCCTCTCTCTTGCTGTTTTGCCTGACAAAAAGCTTCTAATCTTACAAGAAAGGGCGCTCGTGAGTCTATATGTCTAACATGTCCGGCTCCCAGAATGCCGTCTCCATCAGCTACCTCTGGAGGTCTATGTGGACCTATTGCTGTCATAAACTGATTAAACATAGTTAAAGTCATTTTATGTCTACACAAGTCTTCCCCGTCCTGCCAAGTTGCTCTATGTGTATTCATTAACTGAGTCACAAATCTACTAAAAGCAGCCGGCTTGGCCACTGGGTCAGGGGCATTCTGAATTAGAGCCATAAGTGTGTCCGCAGACCATGGTTTCCAGGTATGTACGGCCACATTGCGATTAACCACGGCTGGCGCATCTGGATGGTCTGGGTCCCCGAATTGGAGATTTGGTAATGTTACCGTTCGTGTGGTGACGTGTACTGGGGCTACGGGTTCTGGGTGAGGTTTTTGTGCCCCACAATGTACACATTCTTGTGCCCATTCGGGGTTTTGTGATCCACAAACTTGGCAAACCCATCCTCTACCCTCAAGTACAAGATATAACCTTGATTTATGTGAATTTTTCTCTATATCAGTGTATGGGGGTGGGATGGTTGAAGTAATATTATTTAAAGTTTCAACATTTTTTGTTCTTCTATCTTTCATATCCCAACCATTACAATCTGGATTATATTTCCACCCCTCTTCTTTTGCTCTATTTGAAACCTTAATTAAGCATTGAACCTGACGCATCCATTGCTTCTCTAACACCTCTCCTTGTCTGTCCCTTTTTATTTCACTCCATACTTCCGGGTCTAAACCCGCTGCTCCTTTCACTTTAAATTTACGAGGGACATCTTTTAAGTCCCGCGCTTCATCTTCCCCACAGATGTTTTTAATTATCTGTGGAACCGTGTAATGTGCTACAATTCCCTGACGGGGTTTTGTGTTCCTCTGGCCCATTCTGACAGTGCAGCCTAGGTAGCGTGTGGGACACTTAGTGTACAATATAAACCACTCAACCAAGTTACACTAGTTCCTCGTTGCCTTTTCCTCCTAGGATGTCAGAATACTAAAAACCTCTCCTAAATGAGATTCTTGAAACCGAATTACTTTATATGCTAGTCAACTGACAAAATATTGTGATCAGACTGACGACTACAACATATACAAGCATTCCTTGAAGTGACCAGGTATCCGACTAGATCTCCGGGCTTTATAGAGACCTCATTACCCTCCCCGTATCTGGGAATCCCTCTCATACACTCTTATCCCTGTTGTATGGAGCAGACAGGGCTTATACGTTCAACCCGTCTATGGTTTATGAGTTAGATGTGAGGTTAAGCATAAGCGTCAGACCCCAAAGCTCACAAGCCCTCAAGGTCCCATTCGTGTGAGGTCAGGTGCATTCTGTTGCTTAGTTCGGCAATCCCCTTCTAACTCATACCATCCTTGACAAGGCTCATTCACTTTCTCAACAAGACAGACAAGACAGACAAATAATTCCAGCAATATAAACCACAATATGCAGTAATTCTAGACTCACCACTACAGAGGCTGGTGTTTTAAAACCAGGAGAACCATAACTGACAGAACGGATAGGCACAAATCAGGGGAGCACAGAGTATAAGAAAAATAAAGCTTTTTCTTACCTGGCCAGGTGTTTGATCTGTGGTTCCCGGAATGCCTGCCCTTTTGTTCCGTCAGCGTAGCTCAGCCACCTCTTGTAGTATCACCGGTGGGTCCCTGTTCGGGCGCCAAAATGTTAGATGTGACTCTTGAATAAGTCACTTTATGTTTATATTGCTTTGTCAAATCGTAGCCCTTAAAGGAATAGACACGGAGGCAAATTCGTCTGTGACTCATTCCACGGTCTATGAGCCCGCAGTGAGATAACTGTCTTGTTTTATTGGGTCTTTATATATATTTGGTTATACAATCAGAAGAATCAAAGTGCAAAATAGTTATCAAATAATAAAAAACAGTCTTTGACTAATAATGTCGTATCAGCAGCCAAAGGTTACAATACACACAGTTTCATCGAGAATAATGTTGTCAGCAGGCAAAGGTTAGTTTCATAACATGCAAGCATTTCATTAACAAGCTATATTTCAAAAACAGATTTTACACGTAGTCATTTAAGTAAGAACTCTGAATCAAATCCCTAACCCTATCAACCTCTGATTAGCATGTTCACTAAAAAGATGCATTATTGTTATGCGGAGATTGTTCCTGATACCACCTGTGGATTTGTGTGGCACTGCCCTATTTTCATTTGGCCCACTGGAATGTGCTCCTCCCTCTGCATAACAAAATAAAACCTTACTGATTACTGATTGTATAATGGTGTATACCACCTGGTTTATAACGAGTTGGAAGATAGAGAGAAGTGGATGCTTAAACAGAACCTGAAGATAAATACATGAGAACAATGGTTGTTTGCTTCTCGGAGGTAAGCTGCTTCATATTTTCTAATCCAATTCTTGTTCTTCTGCCAAAAGAAAATGATTGATATTTTGTCCCCTCTTACATGACCTAAAACAAAGCTCTCTCTTGTATTCCATTGCTGGTGAGTGAGTGCTTCCTGTTTTGGGCAATGTGGGAACTGGGTTAAATCTTCCAGATTAAACTAGGAGCATCAGAGTGGCTGGTACTCTACTTTTAATGCTTTCAACTCAGTCAAACCTCAGTACTATATTTTGTTTTAGTACATGTAAGTGCTTTCTAGTTTGACCAAGGTGAGAAGAAGATGATCTACAATAAGAGCCACAATGAGTTTCACTAACAACCATTTCAGAAAAATCAGTGCGTAAAAACTCCAAATGGAGCACTTTTCTGTGACTACATATTGGAACAGTGCTCTTGTGTTTGGGGTATTGTGTAACCAGATTCACTTTAACAGAATGGTCCAAAAACGACTTGATGGAAACTCAAGTTCTTTGAAACATTTCTCAATACACATAGACATTGAGATGAAAATAATCTTTGTTCTTGGTCTGGCAATTTTGAGCTGTGTTTAGGGTTAGATAGTAATATGATTTCCAAGAGTAATTTGTGGTAGAGTTGATTGAACAAAAGGAACTTTGCTTTTACATAGGTGATTTTTATGTCCACAGATAAGTAACACAAAAGCAATGTCTTGTATTTTACAAAAATGCCTTATATTTTCATTGCTATAGAACCCATGATTCATATTGCTTTTAAGAAGTTTCAAAGCATGCAAATCTTTGATGATCCTTAGTTACAATTGCTTTTTGGTTAAAGCTAATTGCCAGCTTGGTCTATTTATTATTTTTTTCAAAATTTTCCTTAAATGAAAAGTAAAAAATACACAGAGATCTGTTATTCCCAAACACTCTCCTTTTTTTCAAAAATCAAAACTGCTAAACTCAGCTGTGGGTTACACCTCTGATTAGCATGTTCACTAAAAGGATGCCCTATTGTTATGCAGAGATTGTTCCTGCTACCACCTGTGGATTTGTGTGGCACTGCCCTATTTTCATTAGGCCCACTGGAATGTGCTCCTCCCTCTGCATAACAAAATAAAACCTTACTGATTGGATAATGGTGTATACCACCTGGTTTATAACGATTTGGAAGATAGAGAGAAGTGGATGCTTAAACAGAAGCTGAAGATAAATACATGAGAACAATGGTTGTATGCTTCTTGGAGGTAAGCTGCTTCATATTTTCTAATCCAATTCTTGTTCTTCTGCCAAAAGAAAATGATTGATATTTTGTCCCCTCTTACATGACCCTAAACAAAGCTCTCTCTTGTATTCCATTGCTGGTGAGTGAGTGCTTCCTGTTTTGGGCAATGTGGGAACTGGGTTAAATCTTCCAGATGAAACTAGGAGCATCAGAGTGGCCGGTTCTCTACTTTTAATGCTTTCAACTCAGTCAAACCTCAGTACTATATTTTGTTTTAGTACATGTAAGTGCTTTCTAGTTTGACCAAGGTGAGAAGCAGATTATCTACAACCAGAGCCACAATGAGTTTCACTAACAACCATTTCAGAAAAATCAGTGCGTAAAACTCCAAATGGAGCACTTTTCTGTGACTACATATTGGGAAAGTGCTCTTGTGTTTGGGGTATTGTGTAACCAGATTCACTTTAACAGAATGGTCCAAAAACGACTTGATGGAAACTCAATTTCTTTGAAACATTTCTTAATACACATAGACATTGAGATTAAAATAATCTTTGTTCTTGGTCTGACAATTTTGAGCTGTGTTTAGGGTTAGATAGTACTAGGATTTCCAAGAGTAATTTGTGGTATAGGGCGTACACACGGTCGGACTTTGTTCGGACATTCCGACAACAAAATCCTTGGATTTTTTCTGACGGATGTTGGCTCAAACTTGTCTTGCATGCACATGGTCACACAAAGTTGTCGTAAAATCCGATCGTTCTAAACGCGGTGAAATAAAACACGTACGTCGGGACTATAAATGGAAGTGGCCAATGGCTTTCATCTCTTTATTTATTCTGAGCATGCGTGGCACTTTGTCCATCGGATTTGTGTATACACGATCGGAATTTCCGACAACGGATTTTGTTGTCGGAAAATTTTATATCCTGCTCTCAAACTTTGTGTGTCGGAAAATCCAATGGAAAATGTGTGATGGAGCCTACACACGGTCGGAATTTCCGACAACAAGGTCCTATCACACATTTTCCATCGGAAAATCCGACCGTGTGTACGGGGCAGTAGAGTTGATTGAACAAAAGGAACTTTGTTTTTACATAGGTGATTTTTATGTCCACAGATAAGTCAAACAAATCAATGACTTGTATTTTACAAGAATGCCTTATATTTTCATTGCTATAGAACCCATGATTCATATTGCTTTCAAGAAGTTTCAAAGCATGCAAATCTTTGATGATCCTTAGTTACAATTGCTTTTTGCTTAAAGCTAATTGCCAGCTTGGTCTATTTATTATTTTTTTAAAATGTTCCTTAAATAAAAGTAAAAAATACACAGAGATCTGTTATTCCCAAACACTCTCCTTTTTTTGTCAAAAATCAAAACTGCTAAACTCAGCTGTGGGTTACACCTCTGATTAGCATGTTCACTAAAAGGATGCCCTATTGTTATGCAGAGATTGTTCCTGCTACCACCTGTGGATTTGTGTGGCACTGCCCTATTTTCATTAGGCCCACTGGAATGTGCTCCTCCCTCTGCATAACAAAATAAAACCTTACTGATTGGATAATGGTGTATACCACCTGGTTTGTAAAGATTTGGAAGATAGACAGAAGTGGATGCTTAAACAGAACCTGAAGATAAATACATGAGAACAATGGCTGTTTGCTTCTTGGAGGTAAGCTGCTTCATATTTTCTAATCCAATTCTTGTTCTTCTGCCAAAAGAAAATGATTGATATTTTTGTCCCATCTTACATTACCCAAAACAAAGCTCTCTCTTGTATTCCATTGCTGGTGAGTGGGTGCTTCCTGTTTTGGGCAATGTGGGAACTGGGTTAAATCTTCCAGATGAAACTAGGAGCATCAGAGTGGCTGTTTGCTTCTTGGAGGCAAGCTGTTTCATATTTTCTAATCCAATTCTTGTTCTTCTGCCAAAAGAAAATGATTGATATTTTTGTCCCATCTTACATGACCCAAAACAAAGCTCTCTCTTGTATTTCACTGCTGGTGAGTGTTTCCTTTTTTGGGTAATGTGGGAACTGGGTTAAATCTTCCAGATGAAACTACAAGCATCAGAGTGGCCGGTACTCTACTTTTAATGCTTTCAACTCAGTCAAACCTCAGTACTTTTTTTCGTTTTAGTACATGTAAGTGCTTCCTAGTTTGACCAAGGTGAGAAGCAGATTATCTACAACCAGAGCCACAATGAGTTTCACTAACAACCATTTCAGAAAAATCAGTGCGTAAAACTCCAAATGGAGCACTTTTCTGTAACTACATATTGGAACAGTGCTCTTGTGTTTGGGGTATTGTGTAACCAGATTCACTTTAACAGAATGGTCCAAAAACGACTTGATGGAAACTCAATTTCTTTTAAACATTTCTTAATACACATAGACATTGAGATGAAAATAATCTTTGTTCTTGGTCTAACAATTTTGAGCTGTGTTTAGGGTTAGATAGTAATAGGAATTCCAAGAGTAATTTGTGGTAGAGTTGATTGAACAAAAGGAACTTTGCTTTTACATAGGTGATTTTTATGTCCACAGATAAGTCAAACAAAAGCAATATCTTGTATTTTACAAGAATGCCTTATGTTTTCATTGCTATAGAACCCATGATTCATATTGCTTTCAAGAAGTTTCAAAGCATGCAAATCTTTGATGATCCTTAGTTACAATTGCTTTTTGCTTAAAGCTAATTGCCAGCTTGGTCTATTTATTATTTTTTTCAAAATTTTCCTTAAATGAAAAGTAAAAAAATACACAGAGATCTCTTATTCCCAAAAACTCTCCTTTTTTTGTCAAAAATCAAAACTGCTAATTTCAGCTGTGGGTTACACCTCTGATTAGCATGTTCACTAAAAAGATGCCCTATTGTTATGCAGAGATTGTTCATGCTACCGCCTGCGGATTTGTGTGGCACTGCCCTATTTTCATTTGGCCCACTGGAATGTGCTCCTCCCTCTGCATAACAAAATAAAACCTTACTGATTACTGATTGGATAATGGTGTATACCACCTGGTTTATAAAGAGTTGGGAGATAGAGAGAAGTTGATGCTTAAACAGAACCTGAAGACAAATACATGAGAACAATGGCTGTTTGCTTCTTGGAGGTAAGCTGCTTCATATTTTCTAATCCAATTCTTGTTCTTCTGCCAAAAGAAAATGATTGATTATTTTTGTCCCATCTTACATTACCCAAAACAAAGCTCTCTCTTGTATTCCATTGCTGGTGAGTGGGTGCTTCCTGTTTTGGGCAATGTGGGAACTGGGTTAAATCTTCCAGATGAAACTAGGAGCATCAGAGTGGCTGTTTGCTTCTTGGAGGTAAGCTGCTTCATATTTTCTAATCCAATTCTTGTTCTTCTGCCAAAAGAAAATGATTGATATTTTTGTCATATCTTACATTACCCAAAACAAAGCAATCTCTTGTATTCCATTGCTGGTGAGTGGGTGCTTCCTGTTTTGGGCAATGTGGGAACTGGGTTAAATCTTCCAGATGAAACTAGGAGCATCAGAGTGGCTGTTTGCTTCTTGTAGGTAAGCTGCTTCATATTTTCTAATCTAATTCTTGTTCTTCTGCCAAAAGAAAATGATTGATATTTTTGTCCCATCTTACATGACCCAAAACAAAGCTCTCTCTTGTATTTCACTGCTGGTGAGTGTTTCCTGTTTTGGGTAATGTGGGAACTGGGTTAAATCTTCCAGATGAAACTAGGAGCATCAGAGTGGCCGGTACTCTGCTTTTAATGCTTTCAAATCAGTCAAACCTCAGTACTTTTTTTTGTTTTAGTACATGTAAGTGCTTCCTAGTTTGACCAAGGTGAGAAGCAGATTATCTACAACCAGAGCCACAATGAGTTTCACTAACAACCATTTCAGAAAAATCAGTGCGTAAAACTCCAAATGGAGCACTTTTCTGTGACTACATATTGGAACAGTGCTCTTGTGTTTGGGGTATTGTGTAACCAGATTCACTTTAACAGAATGGTCCAAAAACGACTTGATGGAAACTCAATTTCTTTGAAACATTTCTTAATACACATAGACATTGAGATGAAAATAATCTTTGTTCTTGGTCTGACAATTTTGAGCTGTGTTTAGGGTTAGATAGTAATAGGATTTCCAAGAGTAATTTGTGGTAGAGTTGATTGAACAAAAGGAACTTTGCTTTTACATAGGTGATTTTTATGTCCACAGATGAGTCAAACAAAAGCAATGTCTTGTATTTTACAAAAATGCCTCATATTTTCATTGCTATAGAACCCATGATTCATATTGCTTTCAAGAAGTTTCAAAGCATGCAAATCTTTGATGATTCTTAGTTACAATTACTTTTTGCTTAAAGCTAATTGCCAGCTTGGTCTATTTATTAATTTTTTCAAAATTTTCCTTAAATGAAAAGTAAAAAATACACAGAGATCTGTTATTCCCAAACACTCTCATTTTTTTGTCAAAAATCGAAACTGCTAAACTCAGCTGTGGGTTACACCTCTGATTAGCATGTTCACTAAAAGGATGTCCTATTGTTATGCAGAGATTGTTCCTGCTATCACCTGCGGATTTGTGTGGTACTGCCCTATTTTCATTTGGCCCACTGGAATGTGCTCCTCCCTCTGCATAACAAAATAAAACCTTACTGATTACTGATTGGATAATGGTGTATACCACCTGGTTTATAAAGAGTTGGGAGATAGACAGAAGTGGATGCTTAAACAGAACCTGAAGATAAATACATGAGAACAATGGCTGTTTGCTTCTTGGAGGTAAGCTGCTTCATATTTTCTAATCCAATTTTTGTTCTTCTGCCAAAAGAAAATGATTGATATTTTTGTCCCATCATACATTACCCAAAACAAAGCTCTCTCTTGTATTCCATTGCTGGTGAGTGGGTGCTTCCTGTTTTGGGCAATGTGGGAACTGGGTTAAATCTTCCAGATGAAACTAGGAGCATCAGAGTGGCTGTTTGCTTCTTGGAGGCAAGCTGTTTCATATTTTCTAATCCAATTCTTGTTCTTCTGCCAAAAGAAAATGATTGATATTTTTGTCCCATCTTACATGACCCAAAACAAAGCTCTCTCTTGTATTTCACTGCTGGTGAGTGTTTCCTGTTTTGGGCAATGTGGGAACTGGGTTAAAACTTCCAGATGAAACTAGGAGCATCAGAGTGGCCAGTATTCTACTTTTAATGCTTTCACCACAGTCAAACCTCAGTACTTTATTTTGTTTTAGTACATGTAAGTGCTTCCTAGTTTGACCAAGGTGAGAAGCAGATTATCTACAACCAGAGCCACAATGAGTTTCACTAACAACCATTTCAGAAAAATCAGTGCGTAAAACTCCAAATGGAGCACTTTTCTGTGACTACATATTGGAACAGTGCTCTTGTGTTTGGGGTATTGTGTAACCAGATTCACTTTAACAGAATGGTTCAAAAACGACTTGATGGAAACTCAATTTCTTTGAAACATTTCTTAATACACATAGACATTGAGATGAAAATAATCTTTGTTCTTGGTCTGACAATTTTGAGCTGTGTTTAGGGTTAGATAGTAATAGGATTTCCAAGAGTAATTTGTGGTAGAGTTGATTGAACAAAAGGAACTTTGCTTTTACATTGGTGATTTTTATATCCATAGATAAGTCAAACAAAAGCAATGTCTTGTATTTTACAAGAATGCCTTATATTTTCATTGCTATAGAACCCATGATTCATATTGCTTTCAAGAAGTTTCAAAGCATGCAAATCTTTGATGATCCTTAGTTACAATTGCTTTTTGCTTAAAACTAATTGCCAGCTTGGTCTATTTATTATTTTTTTCATAATTTTCCTTAAATGAAAAGTAAAAAATACACAGAGATCTGTTATTCCCAAACACACTCCTTTTTTTGTCAAAAATCAAAACTGCTAAACTCAGCTGTGGGTTACACCTCTGATTAGCATGTTCACTAAAAGGATGCCCTTTTGTTATGCTGAGATTGTTCCTGCTACCACCTGTGGATTTCCGTGGCACTGCCCTATTTTCATTTGGCCCACTGGAATGTGCTCCTCCCTCTGCATAACAAAATAAAACCTTACTGATTACTGAGTGGATAATGGTGTATACCACCTGGTTTATAAAGAGTTGGGAGATAGACAGAAGTGGATGCTTAAACAGAACCTGAAGATAAATACATGAGAACAATGGCTGTTTGCTTCTTGGAGGTAAGCTGCTTCATATTTTCTAATCCAATTCTTGTTCTTCTGCCAAAAGAAAATGATTGATATTTTTGTCCCATCTTACATGACCCAAAACAAAGCTCTCTCTTGTATTTCATTGCTGGTGAGTGGGTGCTTCCTGTTTTGGGCAATGTGGGAACTGGGTTAAATCTTCCAGATGAAACTAGGAGCATCAGAATGGCCAGTACTCTACTTTTAATGCTTTCAACACAGTCAAACCTCAGTACTTTATTTTGTTTTAGTACATGTAAGTGCTTCCTAGTTTGACCAAGGTGAGAAGCAGATTATCTACAACCAGAGCCACAATGAGTTTCACTAACAACCATTTTAGAAAAATCAGTGCGTAAAACTCCAAATGGAGCACTTTTCTGTGACTACATATTGGAACAGTGCTCTTGTGTTTGGGGTATTGTGTAACCAGATTCACTTTAACAGAATGGTCCAAAAACGACTTGATGGAAACTCAATTTCTTTGAAACATTTCTTAATACACATAGACATTGAGATGAAAATAATCTTTGTTCTTGGTCTGACAATTTTGAGCTCTGTTTAGGGTTAGATAGTAATAGGATTTCCAAGTGTAATTTGTGGTAGATTTGATTGAACAAAAGGAACTTTGCTTTTACATAGGTGATTTTTATGTCCACAGATAAGTCAAACAAAAGCAATGTCTTGTATTTTACAAAAATGCCTTATATTTTCATTGCTATAGAACCCATGATTCATATTGCTTTCAAGAAGTTTCAAAGCATGCAAATCTTTGATGATCCTTAGTTAGAATTGCTTTTTGCTTAAATCTAATTGCCAGCTTGGTCTATTTATTATTATTTTCAAAATTTTCCTTAAATGAAAAGTAAAAAATACACAGAGATCTGTTATTCCCAAACACTCTCCTTTTTTTGTCAAAAATCAAAACTGCTAAACTCAGCTGTGGGTTACACCTCTGATTAGCATGTTCACTAAAAGGATGCCCTATTGTTATGCAGAGATTGTTCCTGCTACCACCTGTGGATTTCTGTGGCACTGCCCTATTTTCATTTGGCCCACTGGAATGTGCTCCTCCCTCTGCATAACAAAATAAAACCTTACTGATTACTTATTGGATAATGGTGTATACCACCTGGTTTATAAAGAGTTGGGAGATAGAGAGAAGTTGATGCTTAAACAGAACCTGAAGACAAATACATGAGAACAATGGCTGTTTGCTTCTTGGAGGTAAGCTGCTTCATATTTTCTAATCCAATTCTTGTTCTTCTGCCAAAAGAAAATGATTGATTATTTTTGTCCCATCTTACATTACCCAAAACAAAGCTCTCTCTTGTATTCCATTGCTGGTGAGTGGGTGCTTCCTGTTTTGGGCAATGTGGGAACTGGGTTAAATCTTCCAGATGAAACTAGGAGCATCAGAGTGGCTGTTTGCTTCATGGAGGTAAGCTGCTTCATATTTTCTAATCTAATTCTTGTTCTTCTGCCAAAAGAAAATGATTGATATTTTTGTCCCATCTTACATGACCCAAAACAAAGCTCTCTCTTGTATTTCACTGCTGGTGAGTGTTTCCTGTTTTGGGTAATGTGGGAACTGGGTTAAAACTTCCAGATGAAACTAGGAGCATCAGAGTGGCCGGTACTCTGCTTTTAATGCTTTCAAATCAGTCAAACCTCAGTACTTTTTTTTGTTTTAGTACATGTAAGTGCTTCCTAGTTTGACCAAGGTGAGAAGCAGATTATCTACAACCAGAGCCACAATGAGTTTCACTAACAACCATTTCAGAAAAATCAGTGCGTAAAACTCCAAATGGAGCACTTTTCTGTGACTACATATTGGAACAGTGCTCTTGTGTTTGGGGTATTGTGTAACCAGATTCACTTTAACAGAATGGTCCAAAAACGACTTGATGGAAACTCAATTTCTTTGAAACATTTCTTAATACACATAGACATTGAGATGAAAATAATCTTTGTTCTTGGTCTGACAATTTTGAGCTGTGTTTAGGGTTAGATAGTAATAGGATTTCCAAGAGTAATTTGTGGTAGAGTTGATTGAACAAAAGGAACTTTGCTTTTACATAGGTGATTTTTATGTCCACAGATGAGTCAAACAAAAGCAATGTCTTGTATTTTACAAAAATGCCTCATATTTTCATTGCTATAGAACCCATGATTCATATTGCTTTCAAGAAGTTTCAAAGCATGCAAATCTTTGATGATTCTTAGTTACAATTACTTTTTGCTTAAAGCTAATTGCCAGCTTGGACTATTTATTATTTTTTTCAAAATTTTCCTTAAATGAAAAGTAAAAAATACACAGAGATCTGTTATTCCCAAACACTCTCCTTTTTTTGTCAAAAATCGAAACTGCTAAACTCAGCTGTGGGTTACACCTCTGATTAGCATGTTCACTAAAAGGATGTCCTATTGTTATGCAGAGATTGTTCCTGCTATCACCTGCGGATTTGTGTGGCACTGCCCTATTTTCATTTGGCCCACTGGAATGTGCTCCTCCCTCTGCATAACAAAATAAAACCTTACTGATTACTGATTGGATAATGGTGTATACCACCTGGTTTATAAAGAGTTGGGAGATAGACAGAAGTGGATGCTTAAACAGAACCTGAAGATAAATACATGAGAACAATGGCTGTTTGCTTCTTGTAGGTAAGCTGCTGCATATTTTCTAATCCAATTCTTGTTCTTCTGCCAAAAGAAAATGATTGATATTTTTGTCCCATCTTACATGACCCAAAACAAAGCTCTCTCTTGTATTTCACTGCTGGTGAGTGTTTCCTGTTTTGGGCAATGTGGGAACTGGGTTAAATCTTCCAGATGAAACTAGGAGCATCAGAGTGGCCGGTACTCTACTTTTAATGCTTTCAGATCAGTCAAACCTCAGTACTTTATTTTGTTTTAGTACATGTAAGTGCTTCCTAGTTTGACCAAGGTGAGAAGCAGATTATCTACAACCAGAGCCACAATGAGTTTCACTAACAACCATTTCAGAAAAATCAGTGCGTAAAACTCCAAATGGAGCACTTTTCTGTGACTACATATTGGAACAGTGCTCTTGTGTTTGGGGTATTGTGTAACCAGATTCACTTTAACAGAATGGTCCAAAAACAACTTGGTGGAAACTCAATTTCTTTGAAACATTTCTTAATACACATAGACATTGAGATGAAAATAATCTTTGTTCTTGGTCTGACAATTTTGAGCTGTGTTTAGGGTTAGATAGCAATTGGATTTCCAAGAGTAATTTGTGGTAGAGTTGATTGAACAAAAGGAACTTTGCTTTTACATAGGTGATTTTTATGTCCACAGATAAGTCAAACAAAAGCAATGTCTTGTATTTTACAAAAATGCCTTCTATTTTCATTACTATAGAACCCATGATTCATATTGCTTTCAAGAAGTTTATAAGCATGCAAATCTTTGATGATCCTTAGTTACAATTGCTTTTTGCTTAAAGCTAATTGCCATCTTGGTCTATTTATTATTTTTTTCAAAATGTTCCTTAAATGAAAAGTAAAAATACACAGAGATCTGTTATTCCCAAACACTCTCCTTTTTTTGTCAAAAATCAAAACTGCTAAACTCAGCTGTGGGTTACACCTCTGATTAGCATGTTCACTAAAAGGATGCCCTGTTGTTATGCAGAGATTGTTCCTGCTACCACCTGTGGATTTCTGTGGCACTGCCCTATTTTCATTTGGCCCACTGGAATGTGCTCCTCCCTCTGCATAACAAAATAAAACCTTACTGATTACTGATTGGATAATGGTGTATACCACCTGGTTTATAAAGAGTTGGGAGATAGACAGAAGTGGATGCTTAAACAGAACCTGAAGATAAATACATGAGAACAATGGCTGTTTGCTTCTTGGAGGTAAGCTGCTTCATATTTTCTAATCCAATTCTTGTTCTTCTGCCAAAAGAAAATGATTGATATTTTTGTCCCATCTTACATGACCCAAAACAAAGCTCTCCCTTTTATTTCACTGATGGTGAGTGTTTCCTGTTTTGGGCAATGTGGGAACTGGGTTAAATCTTCCAGATGTAACTAGGAGCATCAGAATGGCCAGTACTCTACTTTTAATGCTTTCAACACAGTCAAACCTCAGTACTTTATTTTGTTTTAGTACATGTAAGTGCTTCCTAGTTTGACCAAGGTGAGAAGCAGATTATCTACAACCAGAGCCACAATGAGTTTCACTAACAACCATTTCAGAAAAATCAGTGCGTAAAACTCCAAATGGAGCACTTTTCTGTGACTACATATTGGAACAGTGCTCTTGTGTTTGGGGTATTGTGTAACCAGATTCACTTTAACAGAATGGTTCAAAAACGACTTGATGGAAACTCAATTTCTTTGAAACATTTCTTAATACACATAGACATTGAGATGAAAATAATCTTTGTTCTTGGTCTGACAATTTTGAGCTGTGTTTAGGGTTAGATAGTAATAGGATTTCCAAGAGTAATTTGTGGTAGAGTTGATTGAACAAAAGGAACTTTGCTTTTACATAGGTGATTTTTATGTCCATAGATAAGTCAAACAAAAGCAATGTCTTGTATTTTACAAGAATGCCTTATATTTTCATTGCTATAGAACCCATGATTCATATTGCTTTCAAGAAGTTTCGAAGCATGCAAATCTTTGATGATCCTTAGTTACAATTGCTTTTTGCTTAAAACTAATTGCCAGCTTGGTCTATTTATTATTTTTTTCAAAATTTTCCTTAAATGAAAAGTAAAAAATACACAGAGATCTGTTATTCCCAAACACACTCCTTTTTTTGTCAAAAATCAAAACTGCTAAACTCAGCTGTGGGTTACACCTCTGATTAGCATGTTCACTAAAAGGATGCCCTTTTGTTATGCAGAGATTGTTCCTGCTACCACCTGTGGATTTCCGTGGCACTGCCCTATTTTCATTTGGCCCACTGGAATGTGCTCCTCCCTCTGCATAACAAAATAAAACCTTACTGATTACTGAGTGGATAATGGTGTATACCACCTGGTTTATAAAGAGTTGGGAGATAGACAGAAGTGGATGCTTAAACAGAACCTGAAGATAAATACATGAGAACAATGGCTGTTTGCTTCTTGGAGGTAAGCTGCTTCATATTTTCTAATCCAATTCTTGTTCTTCTGCCAAAAGAAAATGATTGATATTTTTGTCCCATCTTACATGACCCAAAACAAAGCTCTCTCTTGTATTTCACTGCTGGTGAGTGTTTCCTGTTTTGGGCAATGTGGGAACTGGGTTAAAACTTCCAGATGAAACTAGGAGCATCCGAGTGGCCGGTATTCTACTTTTAATGCTTTCAACACAGTCAAACCTCAGTACTTTATTTTGTTTTAGTACATGTAAGTGCTTCCTAGTTTGACCAAGGTGAGAAGCAGATTATCTACAACCAGAGCCACAATGAGTTTCACTAACAACCATTTCAGAAAAATCAGTGCGTAAAACTCCAAATGGAGCACTTTTCTGTGACTACATATTGGAACAGTGCTCTTGTGTTTGGGGTATTGTGTAACCAGATTCACTTTAACAGAATGGTCCAAAAACGACTTGATGGAAACTCAATTTCTTTGAAACATTTCTTAATACACATAGACATTGAGATGAAAATAATCTTTGTTCTTGGTCTGACAATTTTGAGCTGTGTTTAGGGTTAGATAGTAATAGGATTTCCAAGAGTAATTTGTGGTAGAGTTGATTGAACAAAAGGAACTTTGCTTTTACATAGGTGATTTTTATGTCCATAGATAAGTCAAACAAAAGCAATGTCTTGTATTTTACAAGAATGCCTTATATTTTCATTGCTATAGAACCCATGATTCATATTGCTTTCAAGAAGTTTTAAAGCATGCAAATCTTTGATGATCCTTAGTTAGAATTGCTTTTTGCTTAAAGCTAATTGCCAGTTTGGTCTATTTATTATTATTTTCAAAATTTTCCTTAAATGAAAAGTAAAAAATACACAGAGATCTGTTATTCTCAAACACTCTCCTTTTTTTTGTCAAAAATCAAAACTGCTAAACTCAGCTGTGGGTTACACCTCTGATTAGCATGTTCACTAAAAGGATGCCCTATTGTTATGCAGAGATTGTTCCTGCTACCACCCGTGGATTTCTGTGGCACTGCCCTATTTTCATTTGGCCCACTGGAATGTGCTCCTCCCTCTGCATAACAAAATAAAACCTTACTGATTACTGATTGGATAATGGTGTATACCACCTGGTTTATAAAGAGTTGGGAGATAGACAGAAGTGGATGCTTAAACAGAACCTGAAGATAAATACATGAGAACAATGGCTGTTTGCTTCTTGGAGGTAAGCTGCTTCATATTTTCTAATCCAATTCTTGTTCTTCTGCCAAAAGAAAATGATTGATATTTTTGTCCCATCTTACATGACCCAAAACAAAGCTCTCCCTTTTATTTCACTGATGGTGAGTGTTTCCTGTTTTGGGCAATGTGGGAACTGGGTTAAATCTTCCAGATGAAACTAGGAGCATCAGAATGGCCAGTACTCTACTTTTAATGCTTTCAACACAGTCAAACCTCAGTACTTTATTTTGTTTTAGTACATGTAAGTGCTTCCTAGTTTGACCAAGGTGAGAAGCAGATTATCTACAACCAGAGCCACAATGAGTTTCACTAACAACCATTTCAGAAAAATCGGTGCGTAAAACTCCAAATGGAGCACTTTTCTGTGACTACATATTTGAACAGTGCTCTTGTGTTTGGGGTATTGTGTAACCAGATTCACTTTAACAGAATGGTCCAAAAACGACTTGATGGAAACTCAATTTCTTTGAAACATTTCTTAATACACATAGACATTGAGATGAAAATAATCTTTGTTCTTGGTCTGACAATTTTGAGCTCTGTTTAGGGTTAGATAGTAATAGGATTTCCAAGAGTAATTTGTGGTAGATTTGATTGAACAAAAGGAACTTTGCTTTTACATAGGTGATTTTTATGTCCACAGATAAGTCAAACAAAAGCAATGTCTTGTATTTTACAAGAATGCCTTATATTTTCATTACTATAGAACCCATGATTCATATTGCTTTCAAGAAGTTTCAAAGCATGCAAATCTTTGATGATCCTTAGTTAGAATTGCTTTTTGCTTAAAGCTAATTGCCAGCTTGGTCTATTTATTATTATTTTCAAAATTTTCCTTAAATGAAAAGTAAAAAAAATACACAGAGATCTGTTATTCCCAAACACTCTCCTTTTTTTGTCAAAAATCAAAACTGCTAAACTCAGCTGTGGGTTACACCTCTGATTAGCATGTTCAATAAAAAGATGCCCTATTGTTATGCAGAGATTGTTCATGCTACCACCTGCGGATTTGTGTGGCACTGCCCTATTTTCATTTGGCCCACTGGAATGTGCTCCTCCCTCTGCATAACAAAATAAAACCTTACTGATTACTTATTGGATAATGGTGTATACCACCTGGTTTATAAAGAGTTGGGAGATAGAGAGAAGTTGATGCTTAAACAGAACCTGAAGACAAATACATGAGAACAATGGCTGTTTGCTTCTTGGAGGTAAGCTGCTTCATATTTTCTAATCCAATTCTTGTTCTTCTGCCAAAAGAAAATGATTGATATTTTTGTCCCATCTTACATGACCCAAAACAAAGCTCTCTCTTGTATTCCATTGCTGGTGAGTGGGTGCTTCCTGTTTTGGGCAATGTGGGAACTGGGTTAAATCTTCCAGATGAAACTAGGAGCATCAGAGTGGCTGTTTGCTTCTTGGAGGTAAGCTGCTTCATATTTTCTAATCCAATTCTTGTTCTTCTGCCAAAAGAAAATGATTGATATTTTTGTCATATCTTACATTACCCAAAACAAAGCAATCTCTTGTATTCCATTGCTGGTGAGTGGGTGCTTCCTGTTTTGGGCAATGTGGGAACTGGGTTAGATCTTCCAGATGAAACTATGAGCATCAGAGTGGCTGTTTGCTTCTTGTAGGTAAGCTGCTTCATATTTTCTAATCCAATTCTTGTTCTTCTGCCAAAAGAAAATGATTGATATTTTTGTCCCATCTTACATGACCCAAAACAAAGCTCTCTCTTGTATTTCACTGCTGGTGAGTGTTTCCTGTTTTGGGCAATGTGGGAACTGGGTTAAATCTTCCAGATGAAACTAGGAGCATCAGAGTGGCCGGTACTCTACTTTTAATGCTTTCAGATCAGTCAAACCTCAGTACTTTATTTTGTTTTAGTACATGTAAGTGCTTCCTAGTTTGACCAAGGTGAGAAGCAGATTATCTACAACCAGAGCCACAATGAGTTTCACTAACAACCATTTCAGAAAAATCAGTGCGTAAAACTCCAAATGGAGCACTTTTCTGTGACTACATATTGGAACAGTGCTCTTGTGTTTGGGGTATTGTGTAACCAGATTCACTTTAACAGAATGGTCCAAAAACGACTTGATGGAAACTCAATTTCTTTGAAACATTTCCTAATACACATAGACATTGAGATGAAAATAATCTTTGTTCTTGGTCTGACAATTTTGAGCTGTGTTTAGGGTTAGATAGTAATAGGATTTCCAAGAGTAATTTGTGGTAGAGTTGATTGAACAAAAGGAACTTTGCTTTTACATAGGTGATTTTTATGTCCATAGATAAATCAAACAAAAGCAATGTCTTGTATTTTACAAGAATGCCTTATATTTTCATTGCTATAGAACCCATGATTCATATTGCTTTCAAGAAGTTTCAAAGCATGCAAATCTTTGATGATCCTTAGTTACAATTGCTTTTTGCTTAAAACTAATTGCCAGCTTGGTCTATTTATTATTTTTTTCAAAATTTTCCTTAAATGAAAAGTAAAAGATACACAGAGATCTGTTATTCCCAAACACACTCCTTTTTTTGTCAAAAATCAAAACTACTAAACTCAGCTGTGGGTTACACCTCTGATTAGCATGTTCACTAAAAGGATGCCCTTTTGTTATGCAGAGATTGTTCCTGCTACCACCTGTGGATTTCTGTGGCACTGCCCTATTTTCATTTGGCCCACTGGAATGTGCTCCTCCCTCTGCATAACAAAATAAAACCTTACTGATTACTGATTGGATAATGGTGTATAACACCTGGTTTATAAAGAGTTGGGAGATAGACAGAAGTGGATGCTTAAACAGAACCTGAAGATAAATACATGAGAACAATGGCTGTTTGCTTCTTGGAGGTAAGCTGCTTCATATTTTCTAATCCAATTCTTGTTCTTCTGCCAAAAGAAAATGATTGATATTTTTGTCCCATCTTACATGACCCAAAACAAAGCTCTCTCTTGTATTTCACTGCTGGTGAGTGTTTCCTGTTTTGGGCAATGTGGGAACTGGGTTAAAACTTCCAGATGAAACTAGGAGCATCAGAGTGGCCGGTATTCTACTTTTAATGCTTTCAACACAGTCAAACCTCAGTACTTTATTTTGTTTTAGTACATGTAAGTGCTTCCTAGTTTGACCAAGGTGAGAAGCAGATTATCTACAACCAGAGCCACAATGAGTTTCACTAACAACCATTTCAGAAAAATCAGTGCGTAAAACTCCAAATGGAGCACTTTTCTGTGACTACATATTGGAACAGTGCTCTTGTGTTTGGGGTATTGTGTAACCAGATTCACTTTAACAGAATGGTCCAAAAACGACTTGATGGAAACTCAATTTCTTTGAAACATTTCTTAATACACATAGACATTGAGAAGAAAATAATCTTTGTTCTTGGTCTGACAATTTTGAGCTGTGTTTAGGGTTAGATAGTAATAGGATTTCCAAGAGTAATTTGTGGTAGAGTTGATTGAACAAAAGGAACTTTGCTTTTACATAGGTGATTTTTATGTCCACAGATGAGTCAAACAAAAGCAATGTCTTGTATTTTACAAAAATGCCTCATATTTTCATTGCTATAGAACCCATGATTCATATTGCTTTCAAGAAGTTTCAAAGCATGCAAATCTTTGATGATTCTTAGTTACAATTACTTTTTGCTTAAAGCTAATTGCCAGCTTGGACTATTTATTATTTTTTTCAAAATTTTCCTTAAATGAAAAGTAAAAAATACACAGAGATCTGTTATTCCCAAACACTCTCCTTTTTTTGTCAAAAATCGAAACTGCTAAACTCAGCTGTGGGTTACACCTCTGATTAGCATGTTCACTAAAAGGATGTCCTATTGTTATGCAGAGATTGTTCCTGCTATCACCTGCGGATTTGTGTGGCACTGCCCTATTTTCATTTGGCCCACTGGAATGTGCTCCTCCCTCTGCATAACAAAATAAAACCTTACTGATTACTGATTGGATAATGGTGTATACCACCTGGTTTATAAAGAGTTGGGAGATAGACAGAAGTGGATGCTTAAACAGAACCTGAAGATAAATACATGAGAACAATGGCTGTTTGCTTCTTGGAGGTAAGCTGCTTCATATTTTCTAATCCAATTCTTGTTCTTCTGCCAAAAGAAAATGATTGATTATTTTTGTCCCATCTTACATTACCCAAAACAAAGCTCTCTCTTGTATTCCATTGCTGGTGAGTGGGTGCTTCCTGTTTTGGGCAAAGTGGGAACTGGGTTAAATCTTCCAGATGAAACTAGGAGCATCAGAGTGGCTGTTTGCTTCCTGGAGGTAAGCTGCTTCATATTTTCTAATCTAATTCTTGTTCTTCTGCCAAAAGAAAATGATTGATATTTTTGTCCCATCTTACATGACCCAAAACAAAGCTCTCTCTTGTATTTCACTGCTGGTGAGTGTTTCCTGTTTTGGGTAATGTGGGAACTGGGTTAAAACTTCCAGATGAAACTAGGAGCATCAGAGTGGCTGGTACTCTACTTTTAATGCTTTCAACTCAATCAAACCTTAGTACTTTTTTTTGTTTTAGTACATGTAAGTGCTTCCTAGTTTGACCAAGGTGAGAAGCAGATTATCTACAACCAGAGCCACAATGAGTTTCACTAACAACCATTTCAGAAAAATCAGTGCGTAAAACTCCAAATGGAGCACTTTTCTGTGACTACATATTGGAACAGTGCTCTTGTGTTTGGGGTATTGTGTAACCAGATTCACTTTAACAGAATGGTCCAAAAACGACTTGATGGAAACTCAATTTCTTTGAAACATTTCTTAATACACATAGACATTGAGATGAAAATAATCTTTGTTCTTGGTCTGACAATTTTGAGCTGTGTTTAGGGTTAGATAGTAATAGGATTTCCAAGAGTAATTTGTGGTAGAGTTGATTGAACAAAAGGAACTTTGCTTTTACATAGGTGATTTTTATGTCCATAGATAAGTCAAACAAAAGCAATGTCTTGTATTTTACAAGAATGCCTTATATTTTCATTGCTATAGAACCCATGATTCATATTGCTTTCAAGAAGTTTCAAAGCATGCAAATCTTTGATGATCCTTAGTTACAATTGCTTTTTGCTTAAAACTAATTGCCAGCTTGGTCTATTTATTATTTTTTTCATAATTTTCCTTAAATGAAAAGTAAAAAATACACAGAGATCTGTTATTCCCAAACACACTCCTTTTTTTGTCAAAAATCAAAACTGCTAAACTCAGCTGTGGGTTACACCTCTGATTAGCATGTTCACTAAAAGGATGCCCTTTTGTTATGCAGAGATTGTTCCTGCTACCACCTGTGGATTTCCGTGGCACTGCCCTATTTTCATTTGGCCCACTGGAATGTGCTCCTCCCTCTGCATAACAAAATAAAACCTTACTGATTACTGAGTGGATAATGGTGTATACCACCTGGTTTATAAAGAGTTGGGAGATAGACAGAAGTGGATGCTTAAACAGAACCTGAAGATAAATACATGAGAACAATGGCTGTTTGCTTCTTGGAGGTAAGCTGCTTCATATTTTCTAATCCAATTCTTGTTCTTCTGCCAAAAGAAAATGATTGATATTTTTGTCCCATCTTACATGACCCAAAACAAAGCTCTCTCTTGTATTTCATTGCTGGTGAGTGTTTCCTGTTTTGGGTAATGTGGGAACTGGGTTAAAACTTCCAGATGAAACTAGGAGCATCAGAGTGGCTGGTACTCTACTTTTAATGCTTTCAACTCAATCAAACCTTAGTACTTTTTTTTGTTTTAGTACATGTAAGTGCTTCCTAGTTTGACCAAGGTGAGAAGCAGATTATCTACAACCAGAGCCACAATGAGTTTCACTAACAACCATTTCAGAAAAATCAGTGCGTAAAACTCCAAATGGAGCACTTTTCTGTGACTACATATTGGAACAGTGCTCTTGTGTTTGGGGTATTGTGTAACCAGATTCACTTTAACAGAATGGTCCAAAAACGACTTGATGGAAACTCAATTTCTTTGAAACATTTCTTAATACACATAGACATTGAGATGAAAATAATCTTTGTTCTTGGTCTGACAATTTTGAGCTGTGTTTAGGGTTAGATAGTAATAGGATTTCCAAGAGTAATTTGTGGTAGAGTTGATTGAACAAAAGGAACTTTGCTTTTACATAGGTGATTTTTATGTCCATAGATAAGTCAAACAAAAGCAATGTCTTGTATTTTACAAGAATGCCTTATATTTTCATTGCTATAGAACCCATGATTCATATTGCTTTCAAGAAGTTTCAAAGCATGCAAATCTTTGATGATCCTTAGTTACAATTGCTTTTTGCTTAAAACTAATTGCCAGCTTGGTCTATTTATTATTTTTTTCATAATTTTCCTTAAATGAAAAGTAAAAAATACACAGAGATCTGTTATTCCCAAACACTCTCCTTTTTTTGTCAAAAATCAAAACTGCTAAACTCAGCTGTGGGTTACACCTCTGATTAGCATGTTCACTAAAAGGATGCCCTATTGTTATGCAGAGATTGTTCCTGCTACCACCTGTGGATTTCTGTGGCACTGCCCTATTTTCATTTGGCCCACTGGAATGTGCTCCTCCCTCTGCATAACAAAATAAAACCTTACTGATTACTTATTGGATAATGGTGTATACCACCTGGTTTATAAAGAGTTGGGAGATAGAGAGAAGTTGATGCTTAAACAGAACCTGAAGACAAATACATGAGAACAATGGCTGTTTGCTTCTTGGAGGTAAGCTGCTTCATATTTTCTAATCCAATTCTTGTTCTTCTGCCAAAAGAAAATGATTGATTATTTTTGTCCCATCTTACATTACCCAAAACAAAGCTCTCTCTTGTATTCCATTGCTGGTGAGTGGGTGCTTCCTGTTTTGGGCAATGTGGGAACTGGGTTAAATCTTCCAGATGAAACTAGGAGCATCAGAGTGGCTGTTTGCTTCATGGAGGTAAGCTGCTTCATATTTTCTAATCTAATTCTTGTTCTTCTGCCAAAAGAAAATGATTGATATTTTTGTCCCATCTTACATGACCCAAAACAAAGCTCTCTCTTGTATTTCACTGCTGGTGAGTGTTTCCTGTTTTGGGTAATGTGGGAACTGGGTTAAAACTTCCAGATGAAACTAGGAGCATCAGAGTGGCCGGTACTCTGCTTTTAATGCTTTCAAATCAGTCAAACCTCAGTACTTTTTTTTGTTTTAGTACATGTAAGTGCTTCCTAGTTTGACCAAGGTGAGAAGCAGATTATCTACAACCAGAGCCACAATGAGTTTCACTAACAACCATTTCAGAAAAATCAGTGCGTAAAACTCCAAATGGAGCACTTTTCTGTGACTACATATTGGAACAGTGCTCTTGTGTTTGGGGTATTGTGTAACCAGATTCACTTTAACAGAATGGTCCAAAAACGACTTGATGGAAACTCAATTTCTTTGAAACATTTCTTAATACACATAGACATTGAGATGAAAATAATCTTTGTTCTTGGTCTGACAATTTTGAGCTGTGTTTAGGGTTAGATAGTAATAGGATTTCCAAGAGTAATTTGTGGTAGAGTTGATTGAACAAAAGGAACTTTGCTTTTACATAGGTGATTTTTATGTCCACAGATGAGTCAAACAAAAGCAATGTCTTGTATTTTACAAAAATGCCTCATATTTTCATTGCTATAGAACCCATGATTCATATTGCTTTCAAGAAGTTTCAAAGCATGCAAATCTTTGATGATTCTTAGTTACAATTACTTTTTGCTTAAAGCTAATTGCCAGCTTGGACTATTTATTATTTTTTTCAAAATTTTCCTTAAATGAAAAGTAAAAAATACACAGAGATCTGTTATTCCCAAACACTCTCCTTTTTTTGTCAAAAATCGAAACTGCTAAACTCAGCTGTGGGTTACACCTCTGATTAGCATGTTCACTAAAAGGATGTCCTATTGTTATGCAGAGATTGTTCCTGCTATCACCTGCGGATTTGTGTGGCACTGCCCTATTTTCATTTGGCCCACTGGAATGTGCTCCTCCCTCTGCATAACAAAATAAAACCTTACTGATTACTGATTGGATAATGGTGTATACCACCTGGTTTATAAAGAGTTGGGAGATAGACAGAAGTGGATGCTTAAACAGAACCTGAAGATAAATACATGAGAACAATGGCTGTTTGCTTCTTGTAGGTAAGCTGCTGCATATTTTCTAATCCAATTCTTGTTCTTCTGCCAAAAGAAAATGATTGATATTTTTGTCCCATCTTACATGACCCAAAACAAAGCTCTCTCTTGTATTTCACTGCTGGTGAGTGTTTCCTGTTTTGGGTAATGTGGGAACTGGGTTAAAACTTCCAGATGAAACTAGGAGCATCAGAGTGGCTGGTACTCTACTTTTAATGCTTTCAACTCAATCAAACCTTAGTACTTTTTTTTGTTTTAGTACATGTAAGTGCTTCCTAGTTTGACCAAGGTGAGAAGCAGATTATCTACAACCAGAGCCACAATGAGTTTCACTAACAACCATTTCAGAAAAATCAGTGCGTAAAACTCCAAATGGAGCACTTTTCTGTGACTACATATTGGAACAGTGCTCTTGTGTTTGGGGTATTGTGTAACCAGATTCACTTTAACAGAATGGTCCAAAAACGACTTGATGGAAACTCAATTTCTTTGAAACATTTCTTAATACACATAGACATTGAGATGAAAATAATCTTTGTTCTTGGTCTGACAATTTTGAGCTGTGTTTAGGGTTAGATAGTAATAGGATTTCCAAGAGTAATTTGTGGTAGAGTTGATTGAACAAAAGGAACTTTGCTTTTACATAGGTGATTTTTATGTCCATAGATAAGTCAAACAAAAGCAATGTCTTGTATTTTACAAGAATGCCTTATATTTTCATTGCTATAGAACCCATGATTCATATTGCTTTCAAGAAGTTTCAAAGCATGCAAATCTTTGATGATCCTTAGTTACAATTGCTTTTTGCTTAAAACTAATTGCCAGCTTGGTCTATTTATTATTTTTTTCATAATTTTCCTTAAATGAAAAGTAAAAAATACACAGAGATCTGTTATTCCCAAACACACTCCTTTTTTTGTCAAAAATCAAAACTGCTAAACTCAGCTGTGGGTTACACCTCTGATTAGCATGTTCACTAAAAGGATGCCCTTTTGTTATGCAGAGATTGTTCCTGCTACCACCTGTGGATTTCCGTGGCACTGCCCTATTTTCATTTGGCCCACTGGAATGTGCTCCTCCCTCTGCATAACAAAATAAAACCTTACTGATTACTGAGTGGATAATGGTGTATACCACCTGGTTTATAAAGAGTTGGGAGATAGACAGAAGTGGATGCTTAAACAGAACCTGAAGATAAATACATGAGAACAATGGCTGTTTGCTTCTTGGAGGTAAGCTGCTTCATATTTTCTAATCCAATTCTTGTTCTTCTGCCAAAAGAAAATGATTGATATTTTTGTCCCATCTTACATGACCCAAAACAAAGCTCTCTCTTGTATTTCATTGCTGGTGAGTGGGTGCTTCCTGTTTTGGGCAATGTGGGAACTGGGTTAAATCTTCCAGATGAAACTAGGAGCATCAGAATGGCCAGTACTCTACTTTTAATGCTTTCAACACAGTCAAACCTCAGTACTTTATTTTGTTTTAGTACATGTAAGTGCTTCCTAGTTTGACCAAGGTGAGAAGCAGATTATCTACAACCAGAGCCACAATGAGTTTCACTAACAACCATTTTAGAAAAATCAGTGCGTAAAACTCCAAATGGAGCACTTTTCTGTGACTACATATTGGAACAGTGCTCTTGTGTTTGGGGTATTGTGTAACCAGATTCACTTTAACAGAATGGTCCAAAAACGACTTGATGGAAACTCAATTTCTTTGAAACATTTCTTAATACACATAGACATTGAGATGAAAATAATCTTTGTTCTTGGTCTGACAATTTTGAGCTCTGTTTAGGGTTAGATAGTAATAGGATTTCCAAGTGTAATTTGTGGTAGATTTGATTGAACAAAAGGAACTTTGCTTTTACATAGGTGATTTTTATGTCCACACATAAGTCAAACAAAAGCAATGTCTTGTATTTTACAAGAATGCCTTATATTTTCATTGCTATAGAACCCATGATTCATATTGCTTTCAAGAAGTTTCAAAGCATGCAAATCTTTGATGATCCTTAGTTAGAATTGCTTTTTGCTTAAATCTAATTGCCAGCTTGGTCTATTTATTATTATTTTCAAAATTTTCCTTAAATGAAAAGTAAAAAATACACAGAGATCTGTTATTCCCAAACACTCTCCTTTTTTTGTCAAAAATCAAAACTGCTAAACTCAGCTGTGGGTTACACCTCTGATTAGCATGTTCACTAAAAGGATGCCCTATTGTTATGCAGAGATTGTTCCTGCTACCACCTGTGGATTTCTGTGGCACTGCCCTATTTTCATTTGGCCCACTGGAATGTGCTCCTCCCTCTGCATAACAAAATAAAACCTTACTGATTACTTATTGGATAATGGTGTATACCACCTGGTTTATAAAGAGTTGGGAGATAGAGAGAAGTTGATGCTTAAACAGAACCTGAAGACAAATACATGAGAACAATGGCTGTTTGCTTCTTGGAGGTAAGCTGCTTCATATTTTCTAATCCAATTCTTGTTCTTCTGCCAAAAGAAAATGATTGATTATTTTTGTCCCATCTTACATTACCCAAAACAAAGCTCTCTCTTGTATTCCATTGCTGGTGAGTGGGTGCTTCCTGTTTTGGGCAATGTGGGAACTGGGTTAAATCTTCCAGATGAAACTAGGAGCATCAGAGTGGCTGTTTGCTTCATGGAGGTAAGCTGCTTCATATTTTCTAATCTAATTCTTGTTCTTCTGCCAAAAGAAAATGATTGATATTTTTGTCCCATCTTACATGACCCAAAACAAAGCTCTCTCTTGTATTTCACTGCTGGTGAGTGTTTCCTGTTTTGGGTAATGTGGGAACTGGGTTAAAACTTCCAGATGAAACTAGGAGCATCAGAGTGGCCGGTACTCTGCTTTTAATGCTTTCAAATCAGTCAAACCTCAGTACTTTTTTTTGTTTTAGTACATGTAAGTGCTTCCTAGTTTGACCAAGGTGAGAAGCAGATTATCTACAACCAGAGCCACAATGAGTTTCACTAACAACCATTTCAGAAAAATCAGTGCGTAAAACTCCAAATGGAGCACTTTTCTGTGACTACATATTGGAACAGTGCTCTTGTGTTTGGGGTATTGTGTAACCAGATTCACTTTAACAGAATGGTCCAAAAACGACTTGATGGAAACTCAATTTCTTTGAAACATTTCTTAATACACATAGACATTGAGATGAAAATAATCTTTGTTCTTGGTCTGACAATTTTGAGCTGTGTTTAGGGTTAGATAGTAATAGGATTTCCAAGAGTAATTTGTGGTAGAGTTGATTGAACAAAAGGAACTTTGCTTTTACATAGGTGATTTTTATGTCCACAGATGAGTCAAACAAAAGCAATGTCTTGTATTTTACAAAAATGCCTCATATTTTCATTGCTATAGAACCCATGATTCATATTGCTTTCAAGAAGTTTCAAAGCATGCAAATCTTTGATGATTCTTAGTTACAATTACTTTTTGCTTAAAGCTAATTGCCAGCTTGGACTATTTATTATTTTTTTCAAAATTTTCCTTAAATGAAAAGTAAAAAATACACAGAGATCTGTTATTCCCAAACACTCTCCTTTTTTTGTCAAAAATCGAAACTGCTAAACTCAGCTGTGGGTTACACCTCTGATTAGCATGTTCACTAAAAGGATGTCCTATTGTTATGCAGAGATTGTTCCTGCTATCACCTGCGGATTTGTGTGGCACTGCCCTATTTTCATTTGGCCCACTGGAATGTGCTCCTCCCTCTGCATAACAAAATAAAACCTTACTGATTACTGATTGGATAATGGTGTATACCACCTGGTTTATAAAGAGTTGGGAGATAGACAGAAGTGGATGCTTAAACAGAACCTGAAGATAAATACATGAGAACAATGGCTGTTTGCTTCTTGTAGGTAAGCTGCTGCATATTTTCTAATCCAATTCTTGTTCTTCTGCCAAAAGAAAATGATTGATATTTTTGTCCCATCTTACATGACCCAAAACAAAGCTCTCTCTTGTATTTCACTGCTGGTGAGTGTTTCCTGTTTTGGGCAATGTGGGAACTGGGTTAAATCTTCCAGATGAAACTAGGAGCATCAGAGTGGCCGGTACTCTACTTTTAATGCTTTCAGATCAGTCAAACCTCAGTACTTTATTTTGTTTTAGTACATGTAAGTGCTTCCTAGTTTGACCAAGGTGAGAAGCAGATTATCTACAACCAGAGCCACAATGAGTTTCACTAACAACCATTTCAGAAAAATCAGTGCGTAAAACTCCAAATGGAGCACTTTTCTGTGACTACATATTGGAACAGTGCTCTTGTGTTTGGGGTATTGTGTAACCAGATTCACTTTAACAGAATGGTCCAAAAACAACTTGGTGGAAACTCAATTTCTTTGAAACATTTCTTAATACACATAGACATTGAGATGAAAATAATCTTTGTTCTTGGTCTGACAATTTTGAGCTGTGTTTAGGGTTAGATAGCAATTGGATTTCCAAGAGTAATTTGTGGTAGAGTTGATTGAACAAAAGGAACTTTGCTTTTACATAGGTGATTTTTATGTCCACAGATAAGTCAAACAAAAGCAATGTCTTGTATTTTACAAAAATGCCTTCTATTTTCATTACTATAGAACCCATGATTCATATTGCTTTCAAGAAGTTTATAAGCATGCAAATCTTTGATGATCCTTAGTTACAATTGCTTTTTGCTTAAAGCTAATTGCCATCTTGGTCTATTTATTATTTTTTTCAAAATTTTCCTTAAATGAAAAGTAAAAATACACAGAGATCTGTTATTCCCAAACACTCTCCTTTTTTTGTCAAAAATCAAAACTGCTAAACTCAGCTGTGGGTTACACCTCTGATTAGCATGTTCACTAAAAGGATGCCCTGTTGTTATGCAGAGATTGTTCCTGCTACCACCTGTGGATTTCTGTGGCACTGCCCTATTTTCATTTGGCCCACTGGAATGTGCTCCTCCCTCTGCATAACAAAATAAAACCTTACTGATTACTGATTGGATAATGGTGTATACCACCTGGTTTATAAAGAGTTGGGAGATAGACAGAAGTGGATGCTTAAACAGAACCTGAAGATAAATACATGAGAACAATGGCTGTTTGCTTCTTGGAGGTAAGCTGCTTCATATTTTCTAATCCAATTCTTGTTCTTCTGCCAAAAGAAAATGATTGATATTTTTGTCCCATCTTACATGACCCAAAACAAAGCTCTCCCTTTTATTTCACTGATGGTGAGTGTTTCCTGTTTTGGGCAATGTGGGAACTGGGTTAAATCTTCCAGATGTAACTAGGAGCATCAGAATGGCCAGTACTCTACTTTTAATGCTTTCAACACAGTCAAACCTCAGTACTTTATTTTGTTTTAGTACATGTAAGTGCTTCCTAGTTTGACCAAGGTGAGAAGCAGATTATCTACAACCAGAGCCACAATGAGTTTCACTAACAACCATTTCAGAAAAATCAGTGCGTAAAACTCCAAATGGAGCACTTTTCTGTGACTACATATTGGAACAGTGCTCTTGTGTTTGGGGTATTGTGTAACCAGATTCACTTTAACAGAATGGTTCAAAAACGACTTGATGGAAACTCAATTTCTTTGAAACATTTCTTAATACACATAGACATTGAGATGAAAATAATCTTTGTTCTTGGTCTGACAATTTTGAGCTGTGTTTAGGGTTAGATAGTAATAGGATTTCCAAGAGTAATTTGTGGTAGAGTTGATTGAACAAAAGGAACTTTGCTTTTACATAGGTGATTTTTATGTCCATAGATAAGTCAAACAAAAGCAATGTCTTGTATTTTACAAGAATGCCTTATATTTTCATTGCTATAGAACCCATGATTCATATTGCTTTCAAGAAGTTTCAAAGCATGCAAATCTTTGATGATCCTTAGTTACAATTGCTTTTTGCTTAAAACTAATTGCCAGCTTGGTCTATTTATTATTTTTTTCAAAATTTTCCTTAAATGAAAAGTAAAAAATACACAGAGATCTGTTATTCCCAAACACACTCCTTTTTTTGTCAAAAATCAAAACTGCAAAACTCAGCTGTGGGTTACACCTCTGATTAGCATGTTCACTAAAAGGATGCCCTTTTGTTATGCAGAGATTGTTCCTGCTACCACCTGTGGATTTCCGTGGCACTGCCCTATTTTCATTTGGCCCACTGGAATGTGCTCCTCCCTCTGCATAACAAAATAAAACCTTACTGATTACTGAGTGGATAATGGTGTATACCACCTGGTTTATAAAGAGTTGGGAGATAGACAGAAGTGGATGCTTAAACAGAACCTGAAGATAAATACATGAGAACAATGGCTGTTTGCTTCTTGGAGGTAAGCTGCTTCATATTTTCTAATCCAATTCTTGTTCTTCTGCCAAAAGAAAATGATTGATATTTTTGTCCCATCTTACATGACCCAAAACAAAGCTCTCTCTTGTATTTCACTGCTGGTGAGTGTTTCCTGTTTTGGGCAATGTGGGAACTGGGTTAAAACTTCCAGATGAAACTAGGAGCATCCGAGTGGCCGGTATTCTACTTTTAATGCTTTCAACACAGTCAAACCTCAGTACTTTATTTTGTTTTAGTACATGTAAGTGCTTCCTAGTTTGACCAAGGTGAGAAGCAGATTATCTACAACCAGAGCCACAATGAGTTTCACTAACAACCATTTCAGAAAAATCAGTGCGTAAAACTCCAAATGGAGCACTTTTCTGTGACTACATATTGGAACAGTGCTCTTGTGTTTGGGGTATTGTGTAACCAGATTCACTTTAACAGAATGGTCCAAAAACGACTTGATGGAAACTCAATTTCTTTGAAACATTTCTTAATACACATAGACATTGAGATGAAAATAATCTTTGTTCTTGGTCTGACAATTTTGAGCTGTGTTTAGGGTTAGATAGTAATAGGATTTCCAAGAGTAATTTGTGGTAGAGTTGATTGAACAAAAGGAACTTTGCTTTTACATATGTGATTTTTATGTCCATAGATAAGTCAAACAAAAGCAATGTCTTGTATTTTACAAGAATGCCTTATATTTTCATTGCTATAGAACCCATGATTCATATTGCTTTCAAGAAGTTTTAAAGCATGCAAATCTTTGATGATCCTTAGTTAGAATTGCTTTTTGCTTAAAGCTAATTGCCAGTTTGGTCTATTTATTATTATTTTCAAAATTTTCCTTAAATGAAAAGTAAAAAATACACAGAGATCTGTTATTCTCAAACACTCTCCTTTTTTTTGTCAAAAATCAAAACTGCTAAACTCAGCTGTGGGTTACACCTCTGATTAGCATGTTCACTAAAAGGATGCCCTATTGTTATGCAGAGATTGTTCCTGCTACCACCCGTGGATTTCTGTGGCACTGCCCTATTTTCATTTGGCCCACTGGAATGTGCTCCTCCCTCTGCATAACAAAATAAAACCTTACTGATTACTGATTGGATAATGGTGTATACCACCTGGTTTATAAAGAGTTGGGAGATAGACAGAAGTGGATGCTTAAACAGAACCTGAAGATAAATACATGAGAACAATGGCTGTTTGCTTCTTGGAGGTAAGCTGCTTCATATTTTCTAATCCAATTCTTGTTCTTCTGCCAAAAGAAAATGATTGATATTTTTGTCCCATCTTACATGACCCAAAACAAAGCTCTCCCTTTTATTTCACTGATGGTGAGTGTTTCCTGTTTTGGGCAATGTGGGAACTGGGTTAAATCTTCCAGATGAAACTAGGAGCATCAGAATGGCCAGTACTCTACTTTTAATGCTTTCAACACAGTCAAACCTCAGTACTTTATTTTGTTTTAGTACATGTAAGTGCTTCCTAGTTTGACCAAGGTGAGAAGCAGATTATCTACAACCAGAGCCACAATGAGTTTCACTAACAACCATTTCAGAAAAATCGGTGCGTAAAACTCCAAATGGAGCACTTTTCTGTGACTACATATTTGAACAGTGCTCTTGTGTTTGGGGTATTGTGTAACCAGATTCACTTTAACAGAATGGTCCAAAAACGACTTGATGGAAACTCAATTTCTTTGAAACATTTCTTAATACACATAGACATTGAGATGAAAATAATCTTTGTTCTTGGTCTGACAATTTTGAGCTCTGTTTAGGGTTAGATAGTAATAGGATTTCCAAGAGTAATTTGTGGTAGATTTGATTGAACAAAAGGAACTTTGCTTTTACATAGGTGATTTTTATGTCCACAGATAAGTCAAACAAAAGCAATGTCTTGTATTTTACAAGAATGCCTTATATTTTCATTACTATAGAACCCATGATTCATATTGCTTTCAAGAAGTTTCAAAGCATGCAAATCTTTGATGATCCTTAGTTAGAATTGCTTTTTGCTTAAAGCTAATTGCCAGCTTGGTCTATTTATTATTATTTTCAAAATTTTCCTTAAATGAAAAGTAAAAAAAATACACAGAGATCTGTTATTCCCAAACACTCTCCTTTTTTTGTCAAAAATCAAAACTGCTAAACTCAGCTGTGGGTTACACCTCTGATTAGCATGTTCACTAAAAAGATGCCCTATTGTTATGCAGAGATTGTTCATGCTACCACCTGCGGATTTGTGTGGCACTGCCCTATTTTCATTTGGCCCACTGGAATGTGCTCCTCCCTCTGCATAACAAAATAAAACCTTACTGATTACTTATTGGATAATGGTGTATACCACCTGGTTTATAAAGAGTTGGGAGATAGAGAGAAGTTGATGCTTAAACAGAACCTGAAGACAAATACATGAGAACAATGGCTGTTTGCTTCTTGGAGGTAAGCTGCTTCATATTTTCTAATCCAATTCTTGTTCTTCTGCCAAAAGAAAATGATTGATATTTTTGTCCCATCTTACATGACCCAAAACAAAGCTCTCTCTTGTATTCCATTGCTGGTGAGTGGGTGCTTCCTGTTTTGGGCAATGTGGGAACTGGGTTAAATCTTCCAGATGAAACTAGGAGCATCAGAGTGGCTGTTTGCTTCTTGGAGGTAAGCTGCTTCATATTTTCTAATCCAATTCTTGTTCTTCTGCCAAAAGAAAATGATTGATATTTTTGTCATATCTTACATTACCCAAAACAAAGCAATCTCTTGTATTCCATTGCTGGTGAGTGGGTGCTTCCTGTTTTGGGCAATGTGGGAACTGGGTTAGATCTTCCAGATGAAACTATGAGCATCAGAGTGGCTGTTTGCTTCTTGTAGGTAAGCTGCTTCATATTTTCTAATCCAATTCTTGTTCTTCTGCCAAAAGAAAATGATTGATATTTTTGTCCCATCTTACATGACCCAAAACAAAGCTCTCTCTTGTATTTCACTGCTGGTGAGTGTTTCCTGTTTTGGGCAATGTGGGAACTGGGTTAAATCTTCCAGATGAAACTAGGAGCATCAGAGTGGCCGGTACTCTACTTTTAATGCTTTCAGATCAGTCAAACCTCAGTACTTTATTTTGTTTTAGTACATGTAAGTGCTTCCTAGTTTGACCAAGGTGAGAAGCAGATTATCTACAACCAGAGCCACAATGAGTTTCACTAACAACCATTTCAGAAAAATCAGTGCGTAAAACTCCAAATGGAGCACTTTTCTGTGACTACATATTGGAACAGTGCTCTTGTGTTTGGGGTATTGTGTAACCAGATTCACTTTAACAGAATGGTCCAAAAACGACTTGATGGAAACTCAATTTCTTTGAAACATTTCCTAATACACATAGACATTGAGATGAAAATAATCTTTGTTCTTGGTCTGACAATTTTGAGCTGTGTTTAGGGTTAGATAGTAATAGGATTTCCAAGAGTAATTTGTGGTAGAGTTGATTGAACAAAAGGAACTTTGCTTTTACATAGGTGATTTTTATGTCCATAGATAAATCAAACAAAAGCAATGTCTTGTATTTTACAAAAATGCCTTCTATTTTCATTACTATAGAACCCATGATTCATATTGCTTTCAAGAAGTTTATAAGCATGCAAATCTTTGATGATCCTTAGTTACAATTGCTTTTTGCTTAAAGCTAATTGCCATCTTGGTCTATTTATTATTTTTTTCAAAATTTTCCTTAAATGAAAAGTAAAAATACACAGAGATCTGTTATTCCCAAACACTCTCCTTTTTTTGTCAAAAATCAAAACTGCTAAACTCAGCTGTGGGTTACACCTCTGATTAGCATGTTCACTAAAAGGATGCCCTGTTGTTATGCAGAGATTGTTCCTGCTACCACCTGTGGATTTCTGTGGCACTGCCCTATTTTCATTTGGCCCACTGGAATGTGCTCCTCCCTCTGCATAACAAAATAAAACCTTACTGATTACTGATTGGATAATGGTGTATACCACCTGGTTTATAAAGAGTTGGGAGATAGACAGAAGTGGATGCTTAAACAGAACCTGAAGATAAATACATGAGAACAATGGCTGTTTGCTTCTTGGAGGTAAGCTGCTTCATATTTTCTAATCCAATTCTTGTTCTTCTGCCAAAAGAAAATGATTGATATTTTTGTCCCATCTTACATGACCCAAAACAAAGCTCTCCCTTTTATTTCACTGATGGTGAGTGTTTCCTGTTTTGGGCAATGTGGGAACTGGGTTAAATCTTCCAGATGTAACTAGGAGCATCAGAATGGCCAGTACTCTACTTTTAATGCTTTCAACACAGTCAAACCTCAGTACTTTATTTTGTTTTAGTACATGTAAGTGCTTCCTAGTTTGACCAAGGTGAGAAGCAGATTATCTACAACCAGAGCCACAATGAGTTTCACTAACAACCATTTCAGAAAAATCAGTGCGTAAAACTCCAAATGGAGCACTTTTCTGTGACTACATATTGGAACAGTGCTCTTGTGTTTGGGGTATTGTGTAACCAGATTCACTTTAACAGAATGGTTCAAAAACGACTTGATGGAAACTCAATTTCTTTGAAACATTTCTTAATACACATAGACATTGAGATGAAAATAATCTTTGTTCTTGGTCTGACAATTTTGAGCTGTGTTTAGGGTTAGATAGTAATAGGATTTCCAAGAGTAATTTGTGGTAGAGTTGATTGAACAAAAGGAACTTTGCTTTTACATAGGTGATTTTTATGTCCATAGATAAGTCAAACAAAAGCAATGTCTTGTATTTTACAAGAATGCCTTATATTTTCATTGCTATAGAACCCATGATTCATATTGCTTTCAAGAAGTTTCAAAGCATGCAAATCTTTGATGATCCTTAGTTACAATTGCTTTTTGCTTAAAACTAATTGCCAGCTTGGTCTATTTATTATTTTTTTCAAAATTTTCCTTAAATGAAAAGTAAAAAATACACAGAGATCTGTTATTCCCAAACACACTCCTTTTTTTGTCAAAAATCAAAACTGCTAAACTCAGCTGTGGGTTACACCTCTGATTAGCATGTTCACTAAAAGGATGCCCTTTTGTTATGCAGAGATTGTTCTTGCTACCACCTGTGGATTTCCGTGGCACTGCCCTATTTTCATTTGGCCCACTGGAATGTGCTCCTCCCTCTGCATAACAAAATAAAACCTTACTGATTACTGAGTGGATAATGGTGTATACCACCTGGTTTATAAAGAGTTGGGAGATAGACAGAAGTGGATGCTTAAACAGAACCTGAAGATAAATACATGAGAACAATGGCTGTTTGCTTCTTGGAGGTAAGCTGCTTCATATTTTCTAATCCAATTCTTGTTCTTCTGCCAAAAGAAAATGATTGATATTTTTGTCCCATCTTACATGACCCAAAACAAAGCTCTCTCTTGTATTTCACTGCTGGTGAGTGTTTCCTGTTTTGGGCAATGTGGGAACTGGGTTAAAACTTCCAGATGAAACTAGGAGCATCCGAGTGGCCGGTATTCTACTTTTAATGCTTTCAACACAGTCAAACCTCAGTACTTTATTTTGTTTTAGTACATGTAAGTGCTTCCTAGTTTGACCAAGGTGAGAAGCAGATTATCTACAACCAGAGCCACAATGAGTTTCACTAACAACCATTTCAGAAAAATCAGTGCGTAAAACTCCAAATGGAGCACTTTTCTGTGACTACATATTGGAACAGTGCTCTTGTGTTTGGGGTATTGTGTAACCAGATTCACTTTAACAGAATGGTCCAAAAACGACTTGATGGAAACTCAATTTCTTTGAAACATTTCTTAATACACATAGACATTGAGATGAAAATAATCTTTGTTCTTGGTCTGACAATTTTGAGCTGTGTTTAGGGTTAGATAGTAATAGGATTTCCAAGAGTAATTTGTGGTAGAGTTGATTGAACAAAAGGAACTTTGCTTTTACATAGGTGATTTTTATGTCCATAGATAAGTCAAACAAAAGCAATGTCTTGTATTTTACAAGAATGCCTTATATTTTCATTGCTATAGAACCCATGATTCATATTGCTTTCAAGAAGTTTTAAAGCATGCAAATCTTTGATGATCCTTAGTTAGAATTGCTTTTTGCTTAAAGCTAATTGCCAGTTTGGTCTATTTATTATTATTTTCAAAATTTTCCTTAAATGAAAAGTAAAAAATACACAGAGATCTGTTATTCTCAAACACTCTCCTTTTTTTTTGTCAAAAATCAAAACTGCTAAACTCAGCTGTGGGTTACACCTCTGATTAGCATGTTCACTAAAAGGATGCCCTATTGTTATGCAGAGATTGTTCCTGCTACCACCCGTGGATTTCGGTGGCACTGCCCTATTTTCATTTGGCCCACTGGAATGTGCTCCTCCCTCTGCATAACAAAATAAAACCTTACTGATTACTGATTGGATAATGGTGTATACCACCTGGTTTATAAAGAGTTGGGAGATAGACAGAAGTGGATGCTTAAACAGAACCTGAAGATAAATACATGAGAACAATGGCTGTTTGCTTCTTGGAGGTAAGCTGCTTCATATTTTCTAATCCAATTCTTGTTCTTCTGCCAAAAGAAAATGATTGATATTTTTGTCCCATCTTACATGACCCAAAACAAAGCTCTCCCTTTTATTTCACTGATGGTGAGTGTTTCCTGTTTTGGGCAATGTGGGAACTGGGTTAAATCTTCCAGATGAAACTAGGAGCATCAGAATGGCCAGTACTCTACTTTTAATGCTTTCAACACAGTCAAACCTCAGTACTTTATTTTGTTTTAGTACATGTAAGTGCTTCCTAGTTTGACCAAGGTGAGAAGCAGATTATCTACAACCAGAGCCACAATGAGTTTCACTAACAACCATTTCAGAAAAATCGGTGCGTAAAACTCCAAATGGAGCACTTTTCTGTGACTACATATTTGAACAGTGCTCTTGTGTTTGGGGTATTGTGTAACCAGATTCACTTTAACAGAATGGTCCAAAAACGACTTGATGGAAACTCAATTTCTTTGAAACATTTCTTAATACACATAGACATTGAGATGAAAATAATCTTTGTTCTTGGTCTGACAATTTTGAGCTCTGTTTAGGGTTAGATAGTAATAGGATTTCCAAGAGTAATTTGTGGTAGATTTGATTGAACAAAAGGAACTTTGCTTTTACATAGGTGATTTTTATGTCCACAGATAAGTCAAACAAAAGCAATGTCTTGTATTTTACAAGAATGCCTTATATTTTCATTACTATAGAACCCATGATTCATATTGCTTTCAAGAAGTTTCAAAGCATGCAAATCTTTGATGATCCTTAGTTAGAATTGCTTTTTGCTTAAAGCTAATTGCCAGCTTGGTCTATTTATTATTATTTTCAAAATTTTCCTTAAATGAAAAGTAAAAAAAATACACAGAGATCTGTTATTCCCAAACACTCTCCTTTTTTTGTCAAAAATCAAAACTGCTAAACTCAGCTGTGGGTTACACCTCTGATTAGCATGTTCACTAAAAAGATGCCCTATTGTTATGCAGAGATTGTTCATGCTACCACCTGCGGATTTGTGTGGCACTGCCCTATTTTCATTTGGCCCACTGGAATGTGCTCCTCCCTCTGCATAACAAAATAAAACCTTACTGATTACTTATTGGATAATGGTGTATACCACCTGGTTTATAAAGAGTTGGGAGATAGAGAGAAGTTGATGCTTAAACAGAACCTGAAGACAAATACATGAGAACAATGGCTGTTTGCTTCTTGGAGGTAAGCTGCTTCATATTTTCTAATCCAATTCTTGTTCTTCTGCCAAAAGAAAATGATTGATATTTTTGTCCCATCTTACATGACCCAAAACAAAGCTCTCTCTTGTATTCCATTGCTGGTGAGTGGGTGCTTCCTGTTTTGGGCAATGTGGGAACTGGGTTAAATCTTCCAGATGAAACTAGGAGCATCAGAGTGGCTGTTTGCTTCTTGGAGGTAAGCTGCTTCATATTTTCTAATCCAATTCTTGTTCTTCTGCCAAAAGAAAATGATTGATATTTTTGTCATATCTTACATTACCCAAAACAAAGCAATCTCTTGTATTCCATTGCTGGTGAGTGGGTGCTTCCTGTTTTGGGCAATGTGGGAACTGGGTTAGATCTTCCAGATGAAACTATGAGCATCAGAGTGGCTGTTTGCTTCTTGTAGGTAAGCTGCTTCATATTTTCTAATCCAATTCTTGTTCTTCTGCCAAAAGAAAATGATTGATATTTTTGTCCCATCTTACATGACCCAAAACAAAGCTCTCTCTTGTATTTCACTGCTGGTGAGTGTTTCCTGTTTTGGGCAATGTGGGAACTGGGTTAAATCTTCCAGATGAAACTAGGAGCATCAGAGTGGCCGGTACTCTACTTTTAATGCTTTCAGATCAGTCAAACCTCAGTACTTTATTTTGTTTTAGTACATGTAAGTGCTTCCTAGTTTGACCAAGGTGAGAAGCAGATTATCTACAACCAGAGCCACAATGAGTTTCACTAACAACCATTTCAGAAAAATCAGTGCGTAAAACTCCAAATGGAGCACTTTTCTGTGACTACATATTGGAACAGTGCTCTTGTGTTTGGGGTATTGTGTAACCAGATTCACTTTAACAGAATGGTCCAAAAACGACTTGATGGAAACTCAATTTCTTTGAAACATTTCTTAATACACATAGACATTGAGAAGAAAATAATCTTTGTTCTTGGTCTGACAATTTTGAGCTGTGTTTAGGGTTAGATAGTAATAGGATTTCCAAGAGTAATTTGTGGTAGAGTTGATTGAACAAAAGGAACTTTGCTTTTACATAGGTGATTTTTATGTCCACAGATGAGTCAAACAAAAGCAATGTCTTGTATTTTACAAAAATGCCTCATATTTTCATTGCTATAGAACCCATGATTCATATTGCTTTCAAGAAGTTTCAAAGCATGCAAATCTTTGATGATTCTTAGTTACAATTACTTTTTGCTTAAAGCTAATTGCCAGCTTGGACTATTTATTATTTTTTTCAAAATTTTCCTTAAATGAAAAGTAAAAAATACACAGAGATCTGTTATTCCCAAACACTCTCCTTTTTTTGTCAAAAATCGAAACTGCTAAACTCAGCTGTGGGTTACACCTCTGATTAGCATGTTCACTAAAAGGATGTCCTATTGTTATGCAGAGATTGTTCCTGCTATCACCTGCGGATTTGTGTGGCACTGCCCTATTTTCATTTGGCCCACTGGAATGTGCTCCTCCCTCTGCATAACAAAATAAAACCTTACTGATTACTGATTGGATAATGGTGTATACCACCTGGTTTATAAAGAGTTGGGAGATAGACAGAAGTGGATGCTTAAACAGAACCTGAAGATAAATACATGAGAACAATGGCTGTTTGCTTCTTGGAGGTAAGCTGCTTCATATTTTCTAATCCAATTCTTGTTCTTCTGCCAAAAGAAAATGATTGATTATTTTTGTCCCATCTTACATTACCCAAAACAAAGCTCTCTCTTGTATTCCATTGCTGGTGAGTGGGTGCTTCCTGTTTTGGGCAAAGTGGGAACTGGGTTAAATCTTCCAGATGAAACTAGGAGCATCAGAGTGGCTGTTTGCTTCCTGGAGGTAAGCTGCTTCATATTTTCTAATCTAATTCTTGTTCTTCTGCCAAAAGAAAATGATTGATATTTTTGTCCCATCTTACATGACCCAAAACAAAGCTCTCTCTTGTATTTCACTGCTGGTGAGTGTTTCCTGTTTTGGGTAATGTGGGAACTGATTAAAACTTCCAGATGAAACTAGGAGCATCAGAGTGGCTGGTACTCTACTTTTAATGCTTTCAACTCAATCAAACCTTAGTACTTTTTTTTGTTTTAGTACATGTAAGTGCTTCCTAGTTTGACCAAGGTGAGAAGCAGATTATCTACAACCAGAGCCACAATGAGTTTCACTAACAACCATTTCAGAAAAATCAGTGCGTAAAACTCCAAATGGAGCACTTTTCTGTGACTACATATTGGAACAGTGCTCTTGTGTTTGGGGTATTGTGTAACCAGATTCACTTGAACAGAATGGTCCAAAAACGACTTGATGGAAACTCAATTTCTTTGAAACATTTCTTAATACACATAGACATTGAGATGAAAATAATCTTTGTTCTTGGTCTGACAATTTTGAGCTGTGTTTAGGGTTAGATAGTAATAGGATTTCCAAGAGTAATTTGTGGTAGAGTTGATTGAACAAAAGGAACTTTGCTTTTACATAGGTGATTTTTATGTCCACAGATAAGTCAATCAAAAGCAATAACTTGTATTTTACAAGAATGCCTTATGTTTTCATTGCTATAGAACCCATGATTCATATTGCTTTCAAGAAGTTTCAAAGCATGCAAATCTTTAATGATCCTTAGTTACAATTGCTTTTTGCTTAAAGCTAATTGCCAGCTTGGTCTATTTATTATTTTTTTCAAAATTTTCCTTAAATGAAAAGTAAAAAAATACACAGAGATCTCTTATTCCCAAAAACTCTCCTTTTTTGTCAAAAATCAAAACTGCTAATTTCAGCTGTGGGTTACACCTCTGATTAGCATGTTCACTAAAAAGATGCCCTATTGTTATGCAGAGATTGTTCATGCTACCACCTGTGGATTTCTGTGGCACTGCCCTATTTTCATTTGGCCCACTGGAATGTGCTCCTCCCTCTGCATACCAAAATAAAACCTTACTGATTACTGATTGGATAATGGTGTATACCACCTGGTTTATAAAGAGTTGGGAGATAGACAGAAGTGGATGCTTAAACAGAACCTGAAGATAAATACATGAGAACAATGGCTGTTTGCTTCTTGGAGGTAAGCTGCTTCATATTTTCTAATCCAATTCTTGTTCTTCTGCCAAAAGAAAATGATTGATATTTTTGTCCCATCTTACATGACCCAAAACAAAGCTCTCTCTTGTATTTCACTGCTGGTGAGTGTTTCCTGTTTTGGGCAATGTGGGAACTGGGTTAAAACTTCCAGATGAAACTAGGAGCATCAGAGTGGCCAGTATTCTACTTTTAATGCTTTCACCACAGTCAAACCTCAGTACTTTATTTTGTTTTAGTACATGTAAGTGCTTCCTAGTTTGACCAAAGTGAGAAGCAGATTATCTACAACCAGAGCCACAATGAGTTTCACTAACAACCATTTCAGAAAAATCAGTGCGTAAAACTCCAAATGGAGCACTTTTCTGTGACTACATATTGGAACAGTGCTCTTGTGTTTGGGGTATTGTGTAACCAGATTCACTTTAACAGAATGGTTCAAAAACGACTTGATGGAAACTCAATTTCTTTGAAACATTTCTTAATACACATAGACATTGAGATGAAAATAATCTTTGTTCTTGGTCTGACAATTTTGAGCTGTGTTTAGGGTTAGATAGTAATAGGATTTCCAAGAGTAATTTGTGGTAGAGTTGATTGAACAAAAGGAACTTTGCTTTTACATAGGTGATTTTTATGTCCATAGATAAGTCAAACAAAAGCAATGTCTTGTATTTTACAAGAATGCCTTATATTTTCATTGCTATAGAACCCATGATTCATATTGCTTTCAAGAAGTTTCAAAGCATGCAAATCTTTGATGATCCTTAGTTACAATTGCTTTTTGCTTAAAACTAATTGCCAGCTTGGTCTATTTATTATTTTTTTCAAAATTTTCCTTAAATGAAAAGTAAAAAATACACAGAGATCTGTTATTCTCAAACACTCTCCTTTTTTTGTCAAAAATCAAAACTGCTAAACTCAGCTGTGGGTTACACCTCTGATTAGCATGTTCACTAAAAGGATGCCCTATTGTTATGCAGAGATTGTTCTTGCTACCACCCGTGGATTTCTGTGGCACTGCCCTATTTTCATTTGGCCCACTGGAATGTGCTCCTCCCTCTGCATAACAAAATAAAACCTTACTGATTACTGATTGGATAATGGTGTATACCACCTGGTTTATAAAGAGTTGGGAGATAGACAGAAGTGGATGCTTAAACAGAACCTGAAGATAAATACATGAGAACAATGGCTGTTTGCTTCTTGGAGGTAAGCTGCTTCATATTTTCTAATCCAATTCTTGTTCTTCTGCCAAAAGAAAATGATTGATATTTTTGTCCCATCTTACATGACCCAAAACAAAGCTCTCTCTTGTATTTCACTGCTGGTGAGTGTTTCCTGTTTTGGGCAATGTGGGAACTGGGTTAAAACTTCCAGATGAAACTAGGAGCATCAGAGTGGCCAGTATTCTACTTTTAATGCTTTCACCACAGTCAAACCTCAGTACTTTATTTTGTTTTAGTACATGTAAGTGCTTCCTAGTTTGACCAAAGTGAGAAGCAGATTATCTACAACCAGAGCCACAATGAGTTTCACTAACAACCATTTCAGAAAAATCAGTGCGTAAAACTCCAAATGGAGCACTTTTCTGTGACTACATATTGGAACAGTGCTCTTGTGTTTGGGGTATTGTGTAACCAGATTCACTTTAACAGAATGGTCCAAAAACGACTTGATGGAAACTCAATTTCTTTGAAACATTTCCTAATACACATAGACATTGAGATGAAAATAATCTTTGTTCTTGGTCTGACAATTTTGAGCTGTGTTTAGGGTTAGATAGTAATAGGATTTCCAAGAGTAATTTGTAGTAGAGTTGATTGAACAAAAGGAACTTTGCTTTTACATAGGTGATTTTTATGTCCATAGATAAATCAAACAAAAGCAATGTCTTGTATTTTACAAGAATGCCTTATATTTTCATTGCTATAGAACCCATGATTCATATTGCTTTCAAGAAGTTTCAAAGCATGCAAATCTTTGATGATCCTTAGTTACAATTGCTTTTTGCTTAAAACTAATTGCCAGCTTGGTCTATTTATTATTTTTTTCAAAATTTTCCTTAAATGAAAAGTAAAAGATACACAGAGATCTGTTATTCCCAAACACACTCCTTTTTTTGTCAAAAATCAAAACTGCTAAACTCAGCTGTGGGTTACACCTCTGATTAGCATGTTCACTAAAAGGATGCCCTTTTGTTATGCAGAGATTGTTCCTGCTACCACCTGTGGATTTCTGTGGCACTGCCCTATTTTCATTTGGCCCACTGGAATGTGCTCCTCCCTCTGCATAACAAAATAAAACCTTACTGATTACTGATTGGATAATGGTGTATAACACCTGGTTTATAAAGAGTTGGGAGATAGACAGAAGTGGATGCTTAAACAGAACCTGAAGATAAATACATGAGAACAATGGCTGTTTGCTTCTTGGAGGTAAGCTGCTTCATATTTTCTAATCCAATTCTTGTTCTTCTGCCAAAAGAAAATGATTGATTATTTTTGTCCCATCTTACATGACCCAAAACAAAGCTCTCTCTTGTATTCCATTGCTGGTGAGTGGGTGCTTCCTGTTTTGGGCAAAGTGGGAACTGGGTTAAAACTTCCAGATGAAACTAGGAGCATCAGAGTGGCTGGTACTCTGCTTTTAATGCTTTCAACTCAATCAAACCTTAGTACTTTTTTTTTGTTTTAGCACTGGGTTAAATCTTCCAGATGAAACTAGGAGCATCAGAGTGGCTGTTTGCTTCCTGGAGGTAAGCTGCTTCATATTTTCTAATCTAATTCTTGTTCTTCTGCCAAAAGAAAATGATTGATATTTTTGTCCCATCTTACATGACCCAAAACAAAGCTCTCTCTTGTATTTCACTGCTGGTGAGTGTTTCCTGTTTTGGGTAATGTGGGAACTGGGTTAAAACTTCCAGATGAAACTAGGAGCATCAGAGTGGCTGGTACTCTACTTTTAATGCTTTCAACTCAATCAAACCTTAGTACTTTTTTTTGTTTTAGTACATGTAAGTGCTTCCTAGTTTGACCAAGGTGAGAAGCAGATTATCTACAACCAGAGCCACAATGAGTTTCACTAACAACCATTTCAGAAAAATCAGTGCGTAAAACTCCAAATGGAGCACTTTTCTGTGACTACATATTGGAACAGTGCTCTTGTGTTTGGGGTATTGTGTAACCAGATTCACTTTAACAGAATGGTCCAAAAACGACTTGATGGAAACTCAATTTCTTTGAAACATTTCTTAATACACATAGACATTGAGATGAAAATAATCTTTGTTCTTGGTCTGACAATTTTGAGCTGTGTTTAGGGTTAGATAGTAATAGGATTTCCAAGAGTAATTTGTGGTAGAGTTGATTGAACAAAAGGAACTTTGCTTTTACATAGGTGATTTTTATGTCCACAGATAAGTCAATCAAAAGCAATATCTTGTATTTTACAAGAATGCCTTATGTTTTCATTGCTATAGAACCCATGATTCATATTGCTTTCAAGAAGTTTCAAAGCATGCAAATCTTTGATGATCCTTAGTTACAATTGCTTTTTGCTTAAAGCTAATTGCCAGCTTGGTCTATTTATTATTTTTTTCAAAATTTTCCTTAAATGAAAAGTAAAAAAATACACAGAGATCTCTTATTCCCAAAAACTCTCCTTTTTTGTCAAAAATCAAAACTGCTAATTTCAGCTGTGGGTTACACCTCTGATTAGCATGTTCACTAAAAAGATGCCCTATTGTTATGCAGAGATTGTTCATGCTACCACCTGCGGATTTGTGTGGCACTGCCCTATTTTCATTTGGCCCACTGGAATGTGCTCCTCCCTCTGCATAACAAAATAAAACCTTACTGATTACTTATTGGATAATGGTGTATACCACCTGGTTTATAAAGAGTTGGGAGATAGACAGAAGTGGATGCTTAAACAGAACCTGAAGATAAATACATGAGAACAATGGCTGTTTGCTTCTTGGAGGTAAGCTGCTTCATATTTTCTAAACCAATTCTTGTTCTTCTGCCAAAAGAAAATGATTGATATTTTTGTCCCATCTTACATGACCCAAAACAAAGCTCTCTCTTGTATTCCATTGCTGGTGAGTGGGTGCTTCCTGTTTTGGGCAATGTGGGAACTGGGTTAAATCTTCCAGATGAAACTAGGAGCATCAGAGTGGCTGTTTGCTTCTTGGAGGTAAGCTGCTTCATATTTTCTAATCCAATTCTTGTTCTTCTGCCAAAAGAAAATGATTGATATTTTTGTCATATCTTACATTACCCAAAACAAAGCAATCTCTTGTATTCCATTGCTGGTGAGTGGGTGCTTCCTGTTTTGGGCAATGTGGGAACTGGGTTAAATCTTCCAGATGAAACTATGAGCATCAGAGTGGCTGTTTGCTTCTTGTAGGTAAGCTGCTTCATATTTTCTAATCCAATTCTTGTTCTTCTGCCAAAAGAAAATGATTGATATTTTTGTCCCATCTTACATGACCCAAAACAAAGCTCTCTCTTGTATTTCACTGCTGGTGAGTGTTTCCTGTTTTGGGCAATGTGGGAACTGGGTTAAATCTTCCAGATGAAACTAGGAGCATCAGAGTGGCCGGTACTCTACTTTTAATGCTTTCAGATCAGTCAAACCTCAGTACTTTATTTTGTTTTAGTACATGTAAGTGCTTCCTAGTTTGACCAAGGTGAGAAGCAGATTATCTACAACCAGAGCCACAATGAGTTTCACTAACAACCATTTCAGAAAAATCAGTGCGTAAAATTCCAAATGGAGCACTTTTCTGTGACTACATATTGGAACAGTGCTCTTGTGTTTGGGGTATTGTGTAACCAGATTCACTTAAACAGAATGGTCCAAAAACGACTTGATGGAAACTCAATTTCTTTGAAACATTTCCTAATACACATAGACATTGAGATGAAAATAATCTTTGTTCTTGGTCTGACAATTTTGAGCTGTGTTTAGGGTTAGATAGTAATAGGATTTCCAAGAGTAATTTGTGGTAGAGTTGATTGAACAAAAGGAACTTTGCTTTTACATAGGTGATTTTTATGTCCATAGATAAATCAAACAAAAGCAATATCTTGTATTTTACAAGAATGCCTTATATTTTCATTGCTATAGAACCCATGATTCATATTGCTTTCAAGAAGTTTCAAAGCATGCAAATCTTTGATGATCCTTAGTTACAATTGCTTTTTGCTTAAAACTAATTGCCAGCTTGGTCTATTTATTATTTTTTTCAAAATTTTCCTTAAATGAAAAGTAAAAGATACACAGAGATCTGTTATTCCCAAACACACTCTTTTTTTGTCAAAAATCAAAACTGCTAAACTCAGCTGTGGGTTACACCTCTGATTAGCATGTTCACTAAAAGGATGCCCTTTTGTTATGCAGAGATTGTTCCTGCTACCACCTGTGGATTTCTGTGGCACTGCCCTATTTTCATTTGGCCCACTGGAATGTGCTCCTCCCTCTGCATAACAAAATAAAACCTTACTGATTACTGATTGGATAATGGTGTATAACACCTGGTTTATAAAGAGTTGGGAGATAGACAGAAGTGGATGCTTAAACAGAACCTGAAGATAAATACATGAGAACAATGGCTGTTTGCTTCTTGGAGGTAAGCTGCTTCATATTTTCTAATCCAATTCTTGTTCTTCTGCCAAAAGAAAATGATTGATATTTTTGTCCCATCTTACATGACCCAAAACAAAGCTCTCTCTTGTATTTCACTGCTGGTGAGTGTTTCCTGTTTTGGGCAATGTGGGAACTGGGTTAAAACTTCCAGATGAAACTAGGAGCATCAGAGTGGCCGGTATTCTACTTTTAATGCTTTCAACACAGTCAAACCTCAGTACTTTATTTTGTTTTAGTACATGTAAGTGCTTCCTAGTTTGACCAAGGTGAGAAGCAGATTATCTACAACCAGAGCCACAATGAGTTTCACTAACAACCATTTCAGAAAAATCAGTGCGTAAAACTCCAAATGGAGCACTTTTCTGTGACTACATATTGGAACAGTGCTCTTGTGTTTGGGGTATTGTGTAACCAGATTCACTGTAACAGAATGGTCCAAAAACGACTTGATGGAAACTCAATTTCTTTGAAACATTTCTTAATACACATAGACATTGAGAAGAAAATAATCTTTGTTCTTGGTCTGACAATTTTGAGCTGTGTTTAGGGTTAGATAGTAATAGGATTTCCAAGAGTAATTTGTGGTAGAGTTGATTGAACAAAAGGAACTTTGCTTTTACATAGGTGATTTTTATGTCCACAGATGAGTCAAACAAAAGCAATGTCTTGTATTTTACAAAAATGCCTCATATTTTCATTGCTATAGAACCCATGATTCATATTGCTTTCAAGAAGTTTCAAAGCATGCAAATCTTTGATGATTCTTAGTTACAATTACTTTTTGCTTAAAGCTAATTGCCAGCTTGGACTATTTATTATTTTTTTCAAAATTTTCCTTAAATGAAAAGTAAAAAATACACAGAGATCTGTTATTCCCAAACACTCTCCTTTTTTTGTCAAAAATCGAAACTGCTAAACTCAGCTGTGGGTTACACCTCTGATTAGCATGTTCACTAAAAGGATGTCCTATTGTTATGCAGAGATTGTTCCTGCTATCACCTGCGGATTTGTGTGGCACTGCCCTATTTTCATTTGGCCCACTGGAATGTGCTCCTCCCTCTGCATAACAAAATAAAACCTTACTGATTACTGATTGGATAATGGTGTATACCACCTGGTTTATAAAGAGTTGGGAGATAGACAGAAGTGGATGCTTAAACAGAACCTGAAGATAAATACATGAGAACAATGGCTGTTTGCTTCTTGGAGGTAAGCTGCTTCATATTTTCTAATCCAATTCTTGTTCTTCTGCCAAAAGAAAATGATTGATTATTTTTGTCCCATCTTACATTACCCAAAACAAAGCTCTCTCTTGTATTCCATTGCTGGTGAGTGGGTGCTTCCTGTTTTGGGCAAAGTGGGAACTGGGTTAAATCTTCCAGATGAAACTAGGAGCATCAGAGTGGCTGTTTGCTTCCTGGAGGTAAGCTGCTTCATATTTTCTAATCTAATTCTTGTTCTTCTGCCAAAAGAAAATGATTGATATTTTTGTCCCATCTTACATGACCCAAAACAAAGCTCTCTCTTGTATTTCACTGCTGGTGAGTGTTTCCTGTTTTGGGTAATGTGGGAACTGGGTTAAAACTTCCAGATGAAACTAGGAGCATCAGAGTGGCTGGTACTCTACTTTTAATGCTTTCAACTCAATCAAACCTTAGTACTTTTTTTTGTTTTAGTACATGTAAGTGCTTCCTAGTTTGACCAAGGTGAGAAGCAGATTATCTACAACCAGAGCCACAATGAGTTTCACTAACAACCATTTCAGAAAAATCAGTGCGTAAAACTCCAAATGGAGCACTTTTCTGTGACTACATATTGGAACAGTGCTCTTGTGTTTGGGGTATTGTGTAACCAGATTCACTTTAACAGAATGGTCCAAAAACGACTTGATGGAAACTCAATTTCTTTGAAACATTTCTTAATACACATAGACATTGAGATGAAAATAATCTTTGTTCTTGGTCTGACAATTTTGAGCTGTGTTTAGGGTTAGATAGTAATAGGATTTCCAAGAGTAATTTGTGGTAGAGTTGATTGAACAAAAGGAACTTTGCTTTTACATAGGTGATTTTTATGTCCACAGATAAGTCAATCAAAAGCAATATCTTGTATTTTACAAGAATGCCTTATGTTTTCATTGCTATAGAACCCATGATTCATATTGCTTTCAAGAAGTTTCAAAGCATGCAAATCTTTGATGATCCTTAGTTACAATTGCTTTTTGCTTAAAGCTAATTGCCAGCTTGGTCTATTTATTATTTTTTTCAAAATTTTCCTTAAATGAAAAGTAAAAAAATACACAGAGATCTCTTATTCCCAAAAACTCTCCTTTTTTGTCAAAAATCAAAACTGCTAATTTCAGCTGTGGGTTACACCTCTGATTAGCATGTTCACTAAAAAGATGCCCTATTGTTATGCAGAGATTGTTCATGCTACCACCTGCGGATTTGTGTGGCACTGCCCTATTTTCATTTGGCCCACTGGAATGTGCTCCTCCCTCTGCATAACAAAATAAAACCTTACTGATTACTTATTGGATAATGGTGTATACCACCTGGTTTATAAAGAGTTGGGAGATAGAGAGAAGTTGATGCTTAAACAGAACCTGAAGACAAATACATGAGAACAATGGCTGTTTGCTTCTTGGAGGTAAGCTGCTTCATATTTTCTAATCCAATTCTTGTTCTTCTGCCAAAAGAAAATGATTGATATTTTTGTCCCATCTTACATGACCCAAAACAAAGCTCTCTCTTGTATTCCATTGCTGGTGAGTGGGTGCTTCCTGTTTTGGGCAATGTGGGAACTGGGTTAAATCTTCCAGATGAAACTAGGAGCATCAGAGTGGCTGTTTGCTTCTTGGAGGTAAGCTGCTTCATATTTTCTAATCCAATTCTTGTTCTTCTGCCAAAAGAAAATGATTGATATTTTTGTCATATCTTACATTACCCAAAACAAAGCAATCTCTTGTATTCCATTGCTGGTGAGTGGGTGCTTCCTGTTTTGGGCAATGTGGGAACTGGGTTAAATCTTCCAGATGAAACTATGAGCATCAGAGTGGCTGTTTGCTTCTTGTAGGTAAGCTGCTTCATATTTTCTAATCCAATTCTTGTTCTTCTGCCAAAAGAAAATGATTGATATTTTTGTCCCATCTTACATGACCCAAAACAAAGCTCTCTCTTGTATTTCACTGCTGGTGAGTGTTTCCTGTTTTGGGCAATGTGGGAACTGGGTTAAATCTTCCAGATGAAACTAGGTGCATCAGAGTGGCCGGTACTCTACTTTTAATGCTTTCAGATCAGTCAAACCTCAGTACTTTATTTTGTTTTAGTACATGTAAGTGCTTCCTAGTTTGACCAAGGTGAGAAGCAGATTATCTACAACCAGAGCCACAATGAGTTTCACTAACAACCATTTCAGAAAAATCAGTGCGTAAAACTCCAAATGGAGCACTTTTCTGTGACTACATATTGGAACAGTGCTCTTGTGTTTGGGGTATTGTGTAACCAGATTCACTTTAACAGAATGGTCCAAAAACAACTTGGTGGAAACTCAATTTCTTTGAAACATTTCTTAATACACATAGACATTGAGATGAAAATAATCTTTGTTCTTGGTCTGACAATTTTGAGCTGTGTTTAGGGTTAGATAGCAATTGGATTTCCAAGAGTAATTTGTGGTAGAGTTGATTGAACAAAAGGAACTTTGCTTTTACATAGGTGATTTTTATGTCCACAGATAAGTCAAACAAAAGCAATATCTTGTATTTTACAAAAATGCCTTCTATTTTCATTACTATAGAACCCATGATTCATATTGCTTTCAAGAAGTTTATAAGCATGCAAATCTTTGATGATCCTTAGTTACAATTGCTTTTTGCTTAAAGCTAATTGCCATCTTGGTCTATTTATTATTTTTTTCAAAATTTTCCTTAAATGAAAAGTAAAAATACACAGAGATCTGTTATTCCCAAACACTCTCCTTTTTTTGTCAAAAATCAAAACTGCTAAACTCAGCTGTGGGTTACACCTCTGATTAGCATGTTCACTAAAAGGATGCCCTATTGTTATGCAGAGATTGTTCCTGCTACCACCTGTGGATTTCTGTGGCACTGCCCTATTTTCATTTGGCCCACTGGAATGTGCTCCTCCCTCTGCATAACAAAATAAAACCTTACTGATTACTGATTGGATAATGGTGTATACCACCTGGTTTATAAAGAGTTGGGAGATAGACAGAAGTGGATGCTTAAACAGAACCTGAAGATAAATACATGAGAACAATGGCTGTTTGCTTCTTGGAGGTAAGCTGCTTCATATTTTCTAATCCAATTCTTGTTCTTCTGCCAAAAGAAAATGATTGATATTTTTGTCCCATCTTACATGACCCAAAACAAAGCTCTCCCTTTTATTTCACTGATGGTGAGTGTTTCCTGTTTTGGGCAATGTGGGAACTGGGTTAAATCTTCCAGATGAAACTAGGAGCATCAGAATGGCCAGTACTGTACTTTTAATGCTTTCAACACAGTCAAACCTCAGTACTTTATTTTGTTTTAGTACATGTAAGTGCTTCCTAGTTTGACCAAGGTGAGAAGCAGATTATCTACAACCAGAGCCACAATGAGTTTCACTAACAACCATTTCAGAAAAATCGGTGCGTAAAACTCCAAATGGAGCACTTTTCTGTGACTACATATTTGAACAGTGCTCTTGTGTTTGGGGTATTGTGTAACCAGATTCACTTTAACAGAATGGTCCAAAAACGACTTGATGGAAACTCAATTTCTTTGAAACATTTCTTAATACACATAGACATTGAGATGAAAATAATCTTTGTTCTTAGTCTGACAATTTTGAGCTCTGTTTAGGGTTAGATAGTAATAGGATTTCCAAGAGTAATTTGTGGTAGATTTGATTGAACAAAAGGAACTTTGCTTTTACATAGGTGATTTTTATGTCCACAGATAAGTCAAACAAAAGCAATGTCTTGTATTTTACAAGAATGCCTTATATTTTCATTGCTATAGAACCCATGATTCATATTGCTTTCAAGAAGTTTCAAAGCATGCAAATCTTTGATGATCCTTAGTTACAATTGCTTTTTGCTTAAAGCTAATTGCCAGCTTGGTCTATTTATTATTATTTTCAAAATTTTCCTTAAATGAAAAGTAAAAAATACACAGAGATCTGTTATTCCCAAACACTCTCCTTTTTTTGTCAAAAATCAAAACTGCTAAACTCAGCTGTGGGTTACACCTCTGATTAGCATGTTCACTAAAAGGATGCCCTATTGTTATGCAGATATTGTTCCTGCTACCACCTGTGGATTTCTGTGGCACTGCCCTATTTTCATTTGGCCCACTGGAATGTGCTCCTCCCTCTGCATACCAAAATAAAACCTTACTGATTACTGATTGGATAATGGTGTATACCACCTGGTTTATAAAGAGTTGGGAGATAGACAGAAGTGGATGCTTAAACAGAACCTGAAGATAAATACATGAGAACAATGGCTGTTTGCTTCTTGGAGGTAAGCTGCTTCATATTTTCTAATCCAATTCTTGTTCTTCTGCCAAAAGAAAATGATTGATATTTTTGTCCCATCTTACATGACCCAAAACAAAGCTCTCTCTTGTATTTCACTGCTGGTGAGTGTTTCCTGTTTTGGGCAATGTGGGAACTGGGTTAAAACTTCCAGATGAAACTAAGAGCATCAGAGTGGCCAGTATTCTACTTTTAATGCTTTCACCACAGTCAAACCTCAGTACTTTATTTTGTTTTAGTACATGTAAGTGCTTCCTAGTTTGACCAAGGTGAGAAGCAGATTATCTACAACCAGAGCCACAATGAGTTTCACTAACAACCATTTCAGAAAAATCAGTGCGTAAAACTCCAAATGGAGCACTTTTCTGTGACTACATATTGGAACAGTGCTCTTGTGTTTGGGGTATTGTGTAACCAGATTCACTTTAACAGAATGGTTCAAAAACGACTTGATGGAAACTCAATTTCTTTGAAACATTTCTTAATACACATAGACATTGAGATGAAAATAATCTTTGTTCTTGGTCTGACAATTTTGAGCTGTGTTTAGGGTTAGATAGTAATAGGATTTCCAAGAGTAATTTGTGGTAGAGTTGATTGAACAAAAGGAACTTTGCTTTTACATAGGTGATTTTTATGTCCACAGATAAGTCAAACAAAAGCAATGTCTTGTATTTTACAAGAATGCCTTATATTTTCATTGCTATAGAACCCATGATTCATATTGCTTTCAAGAAGTTTCAAAGCATGCAAATCTTTGATGATCCTTAGTTAGAATTGCTTTTTGCTTAAAGCTAATTGCCAGCTTGGTCTATTTATTATTATTTTCAAAATTTTCCTTAAATGAAAAGTAAAAAATACACAGAGATCTGTTATTCCCAAACACTCTCCTTTTTTTGTCAAAAATCAAAACTGCTAAACTCAGCTGTGGGTTACACCTCTGATTAGCATGTTCACTAAAAGGATGCCCTATTGTTATGCAGATATTGTTCCTGCTACCACCTGTGGATTTCTGTGGCACTGCCCTATTTTCATTTGGCCCACTGGAATGTGCTCCTCCCTCTGCATACCAAAATAAAACCTTACTGATTACTGATTGGATAATGGTGTATACCACCTGGTTTATAAAGAGTTGGGAGATAGACAGAAGTGGATGCTTAAACAGAACCTGAAGATAAATACATGAGAACAATGGCTGTTTGCTTCTTGGAGGTAAGCTGCTTCATATTTTCTAATCCAATTCTTGTTCTTCTGCCAAAAGAAAATGATTGATATTTTTGTCCCATCTTACATGACCCAAAACAAAGCTCTCTCTTGTATTTCACTGCTGGTGAGTGTTTCCTGTTTTGGGCAATGTGGGAACTGGGTTAAAACTTCCAGATGAAACTAGGAGCATCAGAGTGGCCAGTATTCTACTTTTAATGCTTTCACCACAGTCAAACCTCAGTACTTTATTTTGTTTTAGTACATGTAAGTGCTTCCTAGTTTGACCAAGGTGAGAAGCAGATTATCTACAACCAGAGCCACAATGAGTTTCACTAACAACCATTTCAGAAAAATCAGTGCGTAAAACTCCAAATGGAGCACTTTTCTGTGACTACATATTGGAACAGTGCTCTTGTGTTTGGGGTATTGTGTAACCAGATTCACTTTAACAGAATGGTTCAAAAACGACTTGATGGAAACTCAATTTCTTTGAAACATTTCTTAATACACATAGACATTGAGATGAAAATAATCTTTGTTCTTGGTCTGACAATTTTGAGCTGTGTTTAGGGTTAGATAGTAATAGGATTTCCAAGAGTAATTTGTGGTAGAGTTGATTGAACAAAAGGAACTTTGCTTTTACATAGGTGATTTTTATGTCCATAGATAAGTCAAACAAAAGCAATGTCTTGTATTTTACAAGAATGCCTTATATTTTCATTGCTATAGAACCCATAATTCATATTGCTTTCAAGAAGTTTCAAAGCATGCAAATCTTTGATGATCTTTAGTTACAATTGCTTTTTGCTTAAAACTAATTGCCAGCTTGGTCTATTTATTATTTTTTTCAAAATTTTCCTTAAATGAAAAGTAAAAAATACACAGAGATCTGTTATTCCCAAACACACTCCTTTTTTTGTCAAAAATCAAAACTGCTAAACTCAGCTGTGGGTTACACCTCTGATTAGCATGTTCACTAAAAGGATGCCCTTTTGTTATGCAGAGATTGTTCCTGCTACCACCTGTGGATTTCCGTGGCACTGCCCTATTTTCATTTGGCCCACTGGAATGTGCTCCTCCCTCTGCATAACAAAATAAAACCTTACTGATTACTGAGTGGATAATGGTGTATACCACCTGGTTTATAAAGAGTTGGGAGATAGACAGAAGTGGATGCTTAAACAGAACCTGAAGATAAATACATGAGAACAATGGCTGTTTGCTTCTTGGAGGTAAGCTGCTTCATATTTTCTAATCCAATTCTTGTTCTTCTGCCAAAAGAAAATGATTGATATTTTTGTCCCATCTTACATGACCCAAAACAAAGCTCTCTCTTGTATTTCACTGCTGGTGAGTGTTTCCTGTTTTGGGCAATGTGGGAACTGGGTTAAAACTTCCAGATGAAACTAGGAGCATCAGAGTGGCCGGTATTCTACTTTTAATGCTTTCAACACAGTCAAACCTCAGTACTTTATTTTGTTTTAGTACATGTAAGTGCTTCCTAGTTTGACCAAGGTGAGAAGCAGATTATCTACAACCAGAGCCACAATGAGTTTCACTAACAACCATTTCAGAAAAATCAGTGCGTAAAACTCCAAATGGAGCAGTTTTCTATGACTACATATTGGAACAGTGCTCTTGTGTTTGGGGTATTGTGTAACCAGATTCACTTTAACAGAATGGTCCAAAAACGACTTGATGGAAACTCAATTTCTTTGAAACATTTCTTAATACACATAGACATTGAGAAGAAAATAATCTTTGTTCTTGGTCTGACAATTTTGAGCTGTGTTTAGGGTTAGATAGTAATAGGATTTCCAAGAGTAATTTGTGGTAGAGTTGATTGAACAAAAGGAACTTTGCTTTTACATAGGTGATTTTTATGTCCACAGATGAGTCAAACAAAAGCAATGTCTTGTATTTTACAAAAATGCCTCATATTTTCATTGCTATAGAACCCATGATTCATATTGCTTTCAAGAAGTTTCAAAGCATGCAAATCTTTGATGATTCTTAGTTACAATTACTTTTTGCTTAAAGCTAATTGCCAGCTTGGACTATTTATTATTTTTTTCAAAATTTTCCTTAAATGAAAAGTAAAAAATACACAGAGATCTGTTATTCCCAAACACTCTCCTTTTTTTGTCAAAAATCGAAACTGCTAAACTCAGCTGTGGGTTACACCTCTGATTAGCATGTTCACTAAAAGAATGTCCTATTGTTATGCAGAGATTGTTCCTGCTATCACCTGCGGATTTGTGTGGCACTGCCCTATTTTCATTTGGCCCACTGGAATGTGCTCCTCCCTCTGCATAACAAAATAAAACCTTACTGATTACTGATTGGATAATGGTGTATACCACCTGGTTTATAAAGAGTTGGGAGATAGACAGAAGTGGATGCTTAAACAGAACCTGAAGATAAATACATGAGAACAATGGCTGTTTGCTTCTTGGAGGTAAGCTGCTTCATATTTTCTAATCCAATTCTTGTTCTTCTGCCAAAAGAAAATGATTGATTATTTTTGTCCCATCTTACATTACCCAAAACAAAGCTCTCTCTTGTATTCCATTGCTGGTGAGTGGGTGCTTCCTGTTTTGGGCAAAGTGGGAACTGGGTTAAATCTTCCAGATGAAACTAGGAGCATCAGAGTGGCTGTTTGCTTCTTGGAGGTAAGCTGCTTCATATTTTCTAATCCAATTCTTGTTCTTCTGCCAAAAGAAAATGATTGATATTTTTGTCCCATCTTACATGACCCAAAACAAAGCTCTCTCTTGTATTTCACTGCTGGTGAGTGTTTCCTGTTTTGGGCAATGTGGGAACTGGGTTAAAACTTCCAGATGAAACTAGGAGCATCAGAGTGGCCAGTATTCTACTTTTAATGCTTTCACCACAGTCAAACCTCAGTACTTTATTTTGTTTTAGTACATGTAAGTGCTTCCTAGTTTGACCAAGGTGAGAAGCAGATTATCTACAACCAGAGCCACAATGAGTTTCACTAACAACCATTTCAGAAAAATCAGTGCGTAAAACTCCAAATGGAGCACTTTTCTGTGACTACATATTGGAACAGTGCTCTTGTGTTTGGGGTATTGTGTAACCAGATTCACTTTAACAGAATGGTTCAAAAACGACTTGATGGAAACTCAATTTCTTTGAAACATTTCTTAATACACATAGACATTGAGATGAAAATAATCTTTGTTCTTGGTCTGACAATTTTGAGCTGTGTTTAGGGTTAGATAGTAATAGGATTTCCAAGAGTAATTTGTGGTAGAGTTGATTGAACAAAAGGAACTTTGCTTTTACATAGGTGATTTTTATGTCCATAGATAAGTCAAACAAAAGCAATGTCTTGTATTTTACAAGAATGCCTTATATTTTCATTGCTATAGAACCCATAATTCATATTGCTTTCAAGAAGTTTCAAAGCATGCAAATCTTTGATGATCCTTAGTTACAATTGCTTTTTGCTTAAAACTAATTGCCAGCTTGGTCTATTTATTATTTTTTTCAAAATTTTCCTTAAATGAAAAGTAAAAAATACACAGAGATCTGTTATTCCCAAACACACTCCTTTTTTTGTCAAAAATCAAAACTGCTAAACTCAGCTGTGGGTTACACCTCTGATTAGCATGTTCACTAAAAGGATGCCCTTTTGTTATGCAGAGATTGTTCCTGCTACCACCTGTGGATTTCCGTGGCACTGCCCTATTTTCATTTGGCCCACTGGAATGTGCTCCTCCCTCTGCATAACAAAATAAAACCTTACTGATTACTGAGTGGATAATGGTGTATACCACCTGGTTTATAAAGAGTTGGGAGATAGACAGAAGTGGATGCTTAAACAGAACCTGAAGATAAATACATGAGAACAATGGCTGTTTGCTTCTTGGAGGTAAGCTGCTTCATATTTTCTAATCCAATTCTTGTTCTTCTGCCAAAAGAAAATGATTGATATTTTTGTCCCATCTTACATGACCCAAAACAAAGCTCTCTCTTGTATTTCACTGCTGGTGAGTGTTTCCTGTTTTGGGCAATGTGGGAACTGGGTTAAAACTTCCAGATGAAACTAGGAGCATCCGAGTGGCCGGTATTCTACTTTTAATGCTTTCAACACAGTCAAACCTCAGTACTTTATTTTGTTTTAGTACATGTAAGTGCTTCCTAGTTTGACCAAGGTGAGAAGCAGATTATCTACAACCAGAGCCACAATGAGTTTCACTAACAACCATTTCAGAAAAATCAGTGCGTAAAACTCCAAATGGAGCACTTTTCTGTGACTACATATTGGAACAGTGCTCTTGTGTTTGGGGTATTGTGTAACCAGATTCACTTTAACAGAATGGTCCAAAAACGACTTGATGGAAACTCAATTTCTTTGAAACATTTCTTAATACACATAGACATTGAGATGAAAATAATCTTTGTTCTTGGTCTGACAATTTTGAGCTGTGTTTAGGGTTAGATAGTAATAGGATTTCCAAGAGTAATTTGTGGTAGAGTTGATTGAACAAAAGGAACTTTGCTTTTACATAGGTGATTTTTATGTCCATAGATAAGTCAAACAAAAGCAATGTCTTGTATTTTACAAGAATGCCTTATATTTTCATTGCTATAGAACCCATGATTCATATTGCTTTCAAGAAGTTTTAAAGCATGCAAATCTTTGATGATCCTTAGTTAGAATTGCTTTTTGCTTAAAGCTAATTGCCAGTTTGGTCTATTTATTATTATTTTCAAAATTTTCCTTAAATGAAAAGTAAAAAATACACAGAGATCTGTTATTCTCAAACACTCTCCTTTTTTTGTCAAAAATCAAAACTGCTAAACTCAGCTGTGGGTTACACCTCTGATTAGCATGTTCACTAAAAGGATGCCCTATTGTTATGCAGAGATTGTTCCTGCTACCACCCGTGGATTTCTGTGGCACTGCCCTATTTTCATTTGGCCCACTGGAATGTGCTCCTCCCTCTGCATACCAAAATAAAACCTTACTGATTACTGATTGGATAATGGTGTATACCACCTGGTTTATAAAGAGTTGGGAGATAGACAGAAGTGGATGCTTAAACAGAACCTGAAGATAAATACATGAGAACAATGGCTGTTTGCTTCTTGGAGGTAAGCTGCTTCATATTTTCTAATCCAATTCTTGTTCTTCTGCCAAAAGAAAATGATTGATATTTTTGTCCCATCTTACATGACCCAAAACAAAGCTCTCTCTTGTATTTCACTGCTGGTGAGTGTTTCCTGTTTTGGGCAATGTGGGAACTGGGTTAAAACTTCCAGATGAAACTAAGAGCATCAGAGTGGCCAGTATTCTACTTTTAATGCTTTCACCACAGTCAAACCTCAGTACTTTATTTTGTTTTAGTACATGTAAGTGCTTCCTAGTTTGACCAAGGTGAGAAGCAGATTATCTACAACCAGAGCCACAATGAGTTTCACTAACAACCATTTCAGAAAAATCAGTGCGTAAAACTCCAAATGGAGCACTTTTCTGTGACTACATATTGGAACAGTGCTCTTGTGTTTGGGGTATTGTGTAACCAGATTCACTTTAACAGAATGGTTCAAAAACGACTTGATGGAAACTCAATTTCTTTGAAACATTTCTTAATACACATAGACATTGAGATGAAAATAATCTTTGTTCTTGGTCTGACAATTTTGAGCTGTGTTTAGGGTTAGATAGTAATAGGATTTCCAAGAGTAATTTGTGGTAGAGTTGATTGAACAAAAGGAACTTTGCTTTTACATAGGTGATTTTTATGTCCACAGATAAGTCAAACAAAAGCAATGTCTTGTATTTTACAAGAATGCCTTATATTTTCATTGCTATAGAACCCATGATTCATATTGCTTTCAAGAAGTTTCAAAGCATGCAAATCTTTGATGATCCTTAGTTAGAATTGCTTTTTGCTGAAAGCTAATTGCCAGCTTGGTCTATTTATTATTATTTTCAAAATTTTCCTTAAATGAAAAGTAAAAAATACACAGAGATCTGTTATTCCCAAACACTCTCCTTTTTTTGTCAAAAATCAAAACTGCTAAACTCAGCTGTGGGTTACACCTCTGATTAGCATGTTGACTAAAAGGATGCCCTATTGTTATGCAGATATTGTTCCTGCTACCACCTGTGGATTTCTGTGGCACTGCCCTATTTTCATTTGGCCCACTGGAATGTGCTCCTCCCTCTGCATACCAAAATAAAACCTTACTGATTACTGATTGGATAATGGTGTATACCACCTGGTTTATAAAGAGTTGGGAGATAGACAGAAGTGGATGCTTAAACAGAACCTGAAGATAAATACATGAGAACAATGGCTGTTTGCTTCTTGGAGGTAAGCTGCTTCATATTTTCTAATCCAATTCTTGTTCTTCTGCCAAAAGAAAATGATTGATATTTTTGTCCCATCTTACATGACCCAAAACAAAGCTCTCTCTTGTATTTCACTGCTGGTGAGTGTTTCCTGTTTTGGGCAATGTGGGAACTGGGTTAAAACTTCCAGATGAAACTAAGAGCATCAGAGTGGCCAGTATTCTACTTTTAATGCTTTCACCACAGTCAAACCTCAGTACTTTATTTTGTTTTAGTACATGTAAGTGCTTCCTAGTTTGACCAAGGTGAGAAGCAGATTATCTACAACCAGAGCCACAATGAGTTTCACTAACAACCATTTCAGAAAAATCAGTGCGTAAAACTCCAAATGGAGCACTTTTCTGTGACTACATATTGGAACAGTGCTCTTGTGTTTGGGGTATTGTGTAACCAGATTCACTTTAACAGAATGGTTCAAAAACGACTTGATGGAAACTCAATTTCTTTGAAACATTTCTTAATACACATAGACATTGAGATGAAAATAATCTTTGTTCTTGGTCTGACAATTTTGAGCTGTGTTTAGGGTTAGATAGTAATAGGATTTCCAAGAGTAATTTGTGGTAGAGTTGATTGAACAAAAGGAACTTTGCTTTTACATAGGTGATTTTTATGTCCACAGATAAGTCAAACAAAAGCAATGTCTTGTATTTTACAAGAATGCCTTATATTTTCATTGCTATAGAACCCATGATTCATATTGCTTTCAAGAAGTTTCAAAGCATGCAAATCTTTGATGATCCTTAGTTAGAATTGCTTTTTGCTTAAAGCTAATTGCCAGCTTGGTCTATTTATTATTATTTTCAAAATTTTCCTTAAATGAAAAGTAAAAAATACACAGAGATCTGTTATTCCCAAACACTCTCCTTTTTTTGTCAAAAATCAAAACTGCTAAACTCAGCTGTGGGTTACACCTCTGATTAGCATGTTCACTAAAAGGATGCCCTATTGTTATGCAGATATTGTTCCTGCTACCACCTGTGGATTTCTGTGGCACTGCCCTATTTTCATTTGGCCCACTGGAATGTGCTCCTCCCTCTGCATAACAAAATAAAACCTTACTGATTACTGATTGGATAATGGTGTATACCACCTGGTTTATAAAGAGTTGGGAGATAGACAGAAGTGGATGCTTAAACAGAACCTGAAGATAAATACATGAGAACAATGGCTGTTTGCTTCTTGGAGGTAAGCTGCTTCATATTTTCTAATCCAATTCTTGTTCTTCTGCTAAAAGAAAATGATTGATATTTTTGTCCCATCTTACATGACCCAAAACAAAGCTCTCTCTTGTATTTCACTGCTGGTGAGTGTTTCCTGTTTTGGGCAATGTGGGAACTGGGTTAAAACTTCCAGATGAAACTTTGAGCATCAGAGTGGCCAGTATTCTACTTTTAATGCTTTCACCACAGTCAAACCTCAGTACTTTATTTTGTTTTAGTACATGTAAGTGCTTCCTAGTTTGACCAAGGTGAGAAGCAGATTATCTACAACCAGAGCCACAATGAGTTTCACTAACAACCATTTCAGAAAAATCAGTGCGTAAAACTCCAAATGGAGCACTTTTCTGTGACTACATATTGGAACAGTGCTCTTGTGTTTGGGGTATTGTGTAACCAGATTCACTTTAACAGAATGGTTCAAAAACGACTTGATGGAAACTCAATTTCTTTGAAACATTTCTTAATACACATAGACATTGAGATGAAAATAATCTTTGTTCTTGGTCTGACAATTTTGAGCTGTGTTTAGGGTTAGATAGTAATAGGATTTCCAAGAGTAATTTGTGGTAGAGTTGATTGAACAAAAGGAACTTTGCTTTTACATAGGTGATTTTTATGTCCATAGATAAGTCAAACAAAAGCAATGTCTTGTATTTTACAAGAATGCCTTATATTTTCATTGCTATAGAACCCATGATTCATATTGCTTTCAAGAAGTTTCAAAGCATGCAAATCTTTGATGATCCTTAGTTACAATTGCTTTTTGCTTAAAACTAATTGCCAGCTTGGTCTATTTATTATTTTTTCAAAATTTTCCTTAAATGAAAAGTAAAAAATACACAGAGATCTGTTATTCCCAAACACACTCCTTTTTTTGTCAAAAATCAAAACTGCTAAACTCAGCTGTGGGTTACACCTCTGATTAGCATGTTCACTAAAAGGATGCCCTTTTGTTATGCAGAGATTGTTCCTGCTACCACCTGTGGATTTCTGTGGCACTGCCCTATTTTCATTTGGCCCACTGGAATGTGCTCCTCCCTCTGCATAACAAAATAAAACCTTACTGATTACTGAGTGGATAATGGTGTATACCACCTGGTTTATAAAGAGTTGGGAGATAGACAGAAGTGGATGCTTAAACAGAACCTGAAGATAAATACATGAGAACAATGGCTGTTTGCTTCTTGGAGGTAAGCTGCTTCATATTTTCTAATCCAATTCTTGTTCTTCTGCCAAAAGAAAATGATTGATATTTTTGTCCCATCTTACATGACCCAAAACAAAGCTCTCTCTTGTATTTCACTGCTGGTGAGTGTTTCCTGTTTTGGGCAATGTGGGAACTGGGTTAAAACTTCCAGATGAAACTAGGAGCATCAGAGTGGCCGGTATTCTACTTTTAATGCTTTCAACACAGTCAAACCTCAGTACTTTATTTTGTTTTAGTACATGTAAGTGCTTCCTAGTTTGACCAAGGTGAGAAGCAGATTATCTACAACCAGAGCCACAATGAGTTTCACTAACAACCATTTCAGAAAAATCAGTGCGTAAAACTCCAAATGGAGCACTTTTCTGTGACTACATATTGGAACAGTGCTCTTGTGTTTGGGGTATTGTGTAACCAGATTCACTTTAACAGAATGGTCCAAAAACGACTTGATGGAAACTCAATTTCTTTGAAACATTTCTTAATACACATAGACATTGAGATGAAAATAATCTTTGTTCTTGGTCTGACAATTTTGAGCTGTGTTTAATGTTAGATAGTAATAGGGTTTCCAAGAGTAATTTGTGGTAGAGTTGATTGAACAAAAGGAACTTTGCTTTTACATAGGTGATTTTTATGTCCACAGATAAATCAATCAAAAGCAATGTCTTGTATTTTACAAGAATGCCTCATATTTTCATTGATATAGAACCTATGATTCATATTGCTTTCAGGAAGTTTCAAAGCATGCAAATCTTTGATGATCCTTAGTTACAATTGCTTTTTGCTTAAAGCTAATTGCCAGTTTGGTCTATTTATTATTTTTTTCAAAATTTTCCTTAAATGAAAAGTAAAAATTACACAGAGATCTGTTATTCCCAAACACTCTCCTTTTTTGTCAAAAATCAAAACTGCTAAACTCAGCTGTAGGTTACAGCTTGGATTAGCATGTTCACTAAAAGGATGCCAGATTGTTATGCAGAGATTGTTCCTGCTACCACCTGTGGATTTTTGTGGAACTGCCCTATTTTCATTTGGCCCACTGGAATGTGCTCCTCCCTCTGCATAACAAAATAAAACCTTACTGATTACTGATTGGATAATGGTGTATACTACCTGGTTTATAAAGAGTTGGGAGATAGAGAGAAGTGGATGCTTAAACAGAACATGAAGATAAATACATGAGAACAATGGTTGTTTGCTTCTTGGAGGTAAGCTGCTTCATATTTTCTAATCCAATTCTTGTTCTTCTGCCAAAAGAAAATGATTGATATTTTTGTCCCATCTTACATGACCCAAAACAAAGCTCTCTCTTGTATTCCATTGCTGGTGAGTGAGTGCTTCCTGTTTTGGGCAATGTGGGAACTGGGTTAAATCTTCCAGATGAAACTAGGAGCATCAGAGTGGCCGCTACTCTACTTTTAATGCTTTCAACTCAGTCAAACCTCAGTACTATATTTTGTTTTAGTACATGTAAGTGCTTCCTAGTTTGACCAAGGTGAGAAGCAGATTATCTACAACCAGAGCCACAATGAGTTTCACTAACAACCATTTCAGAAAAATCAGTGCGTAAAACTCCAAATGGAGCACTTCTCTGTGACTACATATTGGAACAGTGCTCTTGTGTTTAGGGTATTGTGTAACCAGATTCACTTTAACAGAATGGTCCAAAAACGACTTGATGGAAACTCAATTTCTTTGAAACATTTCTTAATACACATAGACATTGAGATGAAAATAATCTTTGTTCTTGGTCTGACAATTTTGAGCTGTGTTTAATGTTAGATAGTAATAGGGTTTCCAAGAGTAATTTGTGGTAGAGTTGATTGAACAAAAGGAACTTTGCTTTTACATAGGTGATTTTTATGTCCACAGATAAATCAATCAAAAGCAATGTCTTGTATTTTACAAGAATGCCTCATATTTTCATTGATATAGAACCTATGATTCATATTGCTTTCAGGAAGTTTCAAAGCATGCAAATCTTTGATGATCCTTAGTTACAATTGCTTTTTGCTTAAGGCTAATTGCCAGCTTGGTCTATTTATTATTTTTTTCAAAATTTTCTTAAATGAAAAGTTTAAAAAACACAGAGATCTGATATTCCCAAACACTCTCCTTTTTTTGTCAAAAATCAAAACTGCTAAACTCAGCTGTGGGTTACACCTCTGATTAGCATGTTCACTAAAAGGATGCCCTATTGTTATGCAGAGATTGTTCCTGCTACCACCTGTGGATTTGTGTGGCACTGCCCTATTTTCATTTGGCCCACTGGAATGTGCTCCTCCCTCTGCATAACAAAATAAAACCTTACTGATTACTGATTGGATAATGGTGTATACCACCTGGTTTATAAAGAGTTGGAAGATAGAGTGAAGTGGATGCTTAAACAGAACCTGAAGATAAATACATGAGAACAATGGCTGTTTGCTTGTTGGAGGTAAGCTGCTTCATATTTTCTAATCCAATTCTTGTTCTTCTGCCAAAAGAAAATGATTGATATTTTTGTCCCATCTTACATGACCCAAAACAAGGCTCTCTCTTGTATTCCATTGCTGGTGAGTGAGTGCTTCCTGTTTTGGGCAATGTGGGAACTGGGTTAAATCTTCCAGATGAAACTAGGAGCATCAGAGTGGCCGGTACTCTACTTTTAATGCTTTTAACACAGTCAAACTTCAGTACTTTATTTTGTTTTAGTACATGTAAGTGCTTCCTAGTTTGACCAAGGTGAGAAGCAGATTATCTACAACCAGAGCCACAACGAGTTTCACTAACAACCATTTCAGAAAAATCAGTGCGTAAAACTCCAAATGGAGCACTTTTCTGTGACTACATACTGAAACAGTGCTCTTCTGTTTGGGGTATTGTGTAACCAGATTCACAATAACAGAATGGTCCAAAAACGACTTGATGGAAACTCAATTTTTTTGAAACATTTCTTAATACACATAGACATTGAGATGAAAATAATCTTTGTTCTTGTTCTGACAATTTTGAGCTGTGTTTAGGGTTAGATAGTAATAAGATTTCCAAGAGTAATTTGTGGTAGAGTTGATTGAACAAAAGGAACTTTGCTTTTACATATGTGATTTTTATGTCCACAGATAAGTCAAACAAAAGCAATGTCTTGTATTTTACAAGAATGCCTTATATTTTCATTGCTCTAGAACCCATGATTCATATTGCTTTCAAGAAGTTTCAAAGCATGCAAATCTTTGATGATCCATAGTTACAATTGCTTTTTGCTTAAGGCTAATTGCCAGCTTGGTCTATTTATTATTTTTTTCAAAATTTTCCTTAAATGAAAAGTAAAAAAAAACACAGAGATCTGTTATTCCCAAACACTCTCCTTTTTTTGTCAAAAATCAAAACTGCTAAACTCAGCTGTGGGTTACACCTCTGATTAGCATGTTCACTAAAAGGATGCCCTATTGTTATGCAGAGATTGTTCCTGCTACCACCTGTGGATTTGTGTGGCACTGCCCTATTTTTATTTGGCCCACTGGAATGTGCTCCTCCCTCTGCATAACAAAATAAAACCTTACTGATTACTGATTGGATAATGGTGTATACCACCTGGTTTATAAAGAGTTGGAAGATAGAGTGAAGTGGATGCTTAAACAGAACCTGAAGATAAATACATGAGAACAATGGCTTTTTGCTTGTTGGAGGTAAGCTGCTTCATATTTTCTAATCCAATTCTTGTTCTTCTGCCAAAAGAAAATGATTGATATTTTTGTCCCATCTTACATGACCCAAAACAAAGCTCTCTCTTGTATTCCATTGCTGGTGAGTGAGTGCTTCTTGTTTTGGGCAATGTGGGGACTGGGTTAAATCTTCCAGATGAAACTAGGAGCATCAGATTGGCCGGTACTCTACTTTTAATGCTTTCAACACAGTCAAACCTCAGTACTTTATTTTGTTTTAGTACATGTAAGTGCTTCCTAGTTTGACCAAGGTGAGAAGCAGATTATCTACAACCAGAGCCACAATGAGTTTCACTAACAACCATTTCAGAAAAATCAGTGCGTAAAACTCCAAATGGAGCACTTTTCTGTGACTACATACTGGAACAGTGCTCTTGTGTTTGGGGTATTGTGTAACCAGATTCAAATTAACAGAATGGTCCAAAAACGACTTAATGGAAACTCAATTTCTTTGAAACATTTCTTAATACACATAGACATTGAGATGAAAATAATCTGTGTTCTTGTTCTGACAATTTTGAGCTGTGTTTAGTGTTAGATAGTAATAGTATTTCCAAGAGTAATTTGTGGTAGAGTTGATTGAACAAAAGGAACTTTGCTTTTACATAGGTGATTTTTATGTCCACAGATAAATCAAACAAAAGCAATGTCTTGTATTTTACAAGAATGCCTCATATTTTCATTGATATAGAACCCATGATTCATATTTCTTTCAGGAAGTTTCAAAGCATGCAAATCTTTGATGATCCTTAGTTACAATTGTTTTTTGCTTAAAGCTAGTTGCCAGCTTGGTCTATTTATTATTTTTTTCAAAATTTTCCTTAAATGAAAAGTAAAAAATACACAGAGATCTGTTATTCCCAAATACTCTCCTTTTTTTGACAAAAATCAAAACTGCTAAACTCAGCTGTGGGTTACACCTCTGATCAGCATGTTCACTAAAAAGATGCATTATTGTTATGCGGAGATTGTTCCTGATACCACCTGTGGATTTGTGTGGCACTGCCCTATTTTCATTTGGCCCACTGGAATGTGCTCCTCCCTCTGCATAACAAATTAAAACCTTACTGATTACTGATTGGATAATGGTGTATACCACCTGGTTTATAAAGAGTTGGGAGATAGAGAGAAGTGGATGCTTAAACAGAACATGAAGATAAATACATGAGAACAATGGTTGTTTGCTTCTTGGAGGTAAGCTGCTTCATATTTTCTAATCCAATTCTTGTTCTTCTGCCAAAAGAAAATGATTGATATTTTTGTCCCATCTTACATGACCCAAAACAAAGCTCTCTCTTGTATTCCATTGCTGGTGAGTGAGTGCTTCCTGTTTTGGGCAATGTGGGAACTGGGTTAAATCTTCCAGATGAAACTAGGAGCATCAGAGTGGCCGGTACTCTACTTTTAATGCTTTCAACTCAGTCAAACCTCAGTACTATATTTTGTTTTAGTACATGTAAGTGCTTCCTAGTTTGACCAAGGTGAGAAGCAGATTACCTACAACCAGAGCCACAATGAGTTTCACTACCAACCATTTCAGAAAAATCAGTGCGTAAAACTCCAAATGGAGCACTTTTCTGTGACTACATATTGGAAGAGTGCTCTTGTGTTTGGGGTATTGTGTAACCAGATTCACTTTAACAGAATGGTCCAAAAACGACTTGATGGAAACTCAATTTCTTTGAAACATTTCTTAATACACATAGACATTGAGACGAAAATAATCTTTGTTCTTGGTCTGACAATTTTGAGCTGTGTTTAATGTTAGATAGTAATAGGGTTTCCAAGAGTAATTTGTGGTAGAGTTGATTGAACAAAAGGAACTTTGCTTTTACATAGGTGATTTTTATGTCCACAGATAAGCCAAACAAATCAATGTCTTGTATTTTACAAGAATGCCTTATATTTTCATTGCTATAGAACCCATGATTCATATTGCTTTCAAGAAGTTTCAAAGCATGCAAATCTTTGATGATCCTTAGTTACAATTGTTTTTTGCTTAAAGCTAGTTGCCAGCTTGGTCTATTTATTATTTTTTTCAAAATTTTCCTTAAATGAAAAGTAAAAATTACACAGAGATCTGTTATTCCCAAACACTCTCCTTTTTTGTCAAAAATCAAAACTGCTAAACTCAGCTGTAGGTTACAGCTTGGATTAGCATGTTCACTAAAAGGATGCCAGATTGTTATGCAGAGATTGTTCCTGCTACCACCTGTGGATTTTTGTGGAACTGCCCTATTTTCATTTGGCCCACTGGAATGTGCTCCTCCCTCTGCATAACAAAATAAAACCTTACTGATTACTGATTGGATAATGGTGTATACTACCTGGTTTATAAAGAGTTGGGAGATAGGGAGAAGTGGATGCTTAAACAGAACATGAAGATAAATACATGAGAACAATGGTTGTTTGCTTCTTGGAGGTAGGCTGCTTCATATTTTTTAATCCAATTCTTGTTCTTCTGCCAAAAGAAAATGATTGATATTTTTGTCCCATCTTACATGACCCAAAACAAAGCTCTCTCTTGTATTCCATTGCTGGTGAGTGAGTGCTTCCTGTTTTGGGCAATGTGGGAACTGGGTTAAATCTTCCAGATGAAACTAGGAGCATCAGAGTGGCCGGTACTCTACTTTTAATGCTTTCAACTCAGTCAAACCTCAGTACTATATTTTGTTTTAGTACATGTAAGTGCTTCCTAGTTTGACCAACGTGAGAAGCAGATTATCTACAACCAGAGCCACAATGAGTTTCACTAACAACCATTTCAAAAAAATCAGTGCGTAAAACTCCAAATGGAGCACTTTTCTGTGACTACATATTGGAACAGTGCTCTTGTGTTTAGGGTATTGTGTAACCAGATTCACATTAACAGAATGGTCCAAAAACGACTTGATGGAAACTCAATTTCTTTGAAACATTTCTTAATACACATAGACATTGAGATGAAAATAATCTTTGTTCTTGGTCTGACAATTTTGAGCTGTGTTTAATGTTAGATAGTAATAGGGTTTCCAAGAGTAATTTGTGGTAGAGTTGATTGAACAAAAGGAACTTTGCTTTTACATAGGTGATTTTTATGTCCACAGATAAATCAAACAAAAGCAATGTCTTGTATTTTACAAGCATGCCTCATATTTTCATTGATATAGAACCCATGATTCATATTTCTTTCAGGAAGTTTCACAGCATGCAAATCTTTGGTGATCCTTAGTTACAATTGTTTTTTGCTTAAAGCTAGTTGCCAGCTTGGTCTATTTATTATTTTTTTCAAAATTTTCCTTAAATGAAAAGTAAAAATTACACAGAGATCTGTTATTCCCAAACACTCTCCTTTTTTGTCAAAAATCAAAACTGCTAAACTCAGCTGTAGGTTACACCTTGGATTAGCATGTTCACTAAAAGGATGCCAGATTGTTATGCAGAGATTGTTCCTGCTACCACCTGTGGATTTGTGTGGAACTGCCCTATTTTCATTTGGCCCACTGGAATGTGCTCCTCCCTCTGCATAACAAAATAAGACCTTACTGATTACTGATTGGATAATGGTGTATACCACCTGGTTTATAAAGAGTTGGGAGATAGAGAGAAGTGGATGCTTAAACAGAACATGAAGATAAATACATGAGAACAATGGTTGTTTGCTTCTTGGAGATAAGCTGCTTCATATTTTCTAATCCAATTCTTGTTCTTCTGCCAAAAGAAAATGATTGATATTTTTGTCCCATCTTACATGACCCAAAACAAAGCTCTCTCTTGTATTCCATTGCTGGTGAGTGAGTGCTTCCTGTTTTGGGCAATGTGGGAACTGGGTTAAATCTTCCAGATGAAACTAGGAACATCAGAGTGGCCGGTACTCTACTTTTAATGCTTTCAACTCAGTCAAACCTCAGTACTATATTTTGTTTTAGTACATGTAAGTGCTTCCTAGTTTGACCAAGGTGAGAAGCAGATTATCTACAACCAGAGCCACAATGAGTTTCACTAACAACCATTTCAGAAAAATCAGTGCTCAAAACTCCAAATGGAGCACTTTTCTGTGACTACATATTGGAACAGTGCTCTTGTGTTTGGGGTATTGTGTAACCAGATTCACTTTAACAGAATGGTCCAAAAACGACTTGATGGAAACTCAATTCCTTTGAAACATTTCTTAATACACATAGACATTGAGATGAAAATAATCTTTGTTCTTGGTCTGACAATTTTGAGCTGTGTTTAATGTTAGATAGTAATAGGGTTTCCAAGAGTAATTTGTGGTAGAGTTGATTGAACAAAAGGAACTTTGCTTTTACATAGGTGATTTTTATGTCCACAGATAAATCAATCAAAAGCAATGTCTTGTATTTTACAAGAATGCCTCATATTTTCATTGATATAGAACCTATGATTCATATTGCTTTCAGGAAGTTTCAAAGCATGCAAATCTTTGATGATCCTTAGTTACAATTGCTTTTTGCTTAAGGCTAATTGCCAGCTTGGTCTATTTATTATTTTTTTCAAAATTTTCTCAAATGAAAAGTTTAAAAAACACATATTCCCAAAAACTCTCCTTTTTTTGTCAAAAATCAAAACTGCTAAACTCAGCTGTGGGTTACACCTCTGATTAGCATGTTCACTAAAAGGATGCCCTATTGTTATGCAGAGATTGTTACTGCTACCACCTGTGGATTTGTGTGGCACTGCCCTATTTTCATTTGGCCCACTGGAATGTGCTCCTCCCTCTGCATAACAAAATAAAACCTTACTGATTACTGATTGGATAATGGTGTATACCACCTGGTTTATAAAGAGTTGGAAGATAGAGTGAAGTGGATGCTTAAACAGAACCTGAAGATAAATACATGAGAACAATGGCTGTTTTCTTCTTGGAGGTAAGCTGCTTCATGTTTTCTAATCCAATTCTTGTTCTTCTGCCAAAAGAAAATTATTGATATTTTTGTCCCATCGTACATGACCCAAAACAAAGCTCTCTCTTGTATTCCATTGCTGGTGAGTGAGTGCTTCCTGTTTTGGGCAATGTGGGAACTTGGTTAAATCTTCCAGATGAAGCTAGGAGCATCAGAGTGGCCGGTACTCTACTTTTAATGCTTTTAACACAGTCAAACTTCAGTACTTTATTTTTTTTTAGTACATGTAAGTGCTTCCTAGTTTGACCAAGGTGAGAAGCAGATTATCTACAACCAGAGCCACAATGAGTTTCACTAACAACCATTTCAGAAAAATCAGTGCGTAAAACTCCAAATGGAGCACTTTTCTGTGACTACATACTGGAACAGTGCTCTTGTGTTTGGGGTATTGTGTAACCAGATTCACATTAACAGAATGGTCCAAAAACGACTTGATGGAAACTCAATTTCTTTGAAACATTTCTTAATACACATAGACATTGAGATGAAAATAATCTTTGTTCTTGTTCTGACAATTTTCAGCTGTGTTTAGGGTTAGATAGTAATAGGATTTCCAAGAGTAATTTGTGGTAGAGTTGATTGAACAAAAGGAACTTTGCTTTTACATATGTGATTTTTATGTCCACAGATAAGTCAAACAAAAGCAATGTCTTGTATTTTACAAGAATACCTTATATTTTCATTGCTCTAGAACCCATGATTCATATTGCTTTCAAGAAGTTTCAAAACATGCAAATCTTTGATGATCCTTAGTTACAATTGCTTTTTGCTTAAGGCTAATTGCCAGCTTGGTCTATTTATTATTTTTTTCAAAATTTTCCTTAAAAGAAAAGTAAAAAAAACACAGAGATCTGTTATTCCCAAACACTCTCCTTTTTTGTCAAAAATCAAAACTGCTAAACTCAGCTGTGGGTTACACCTCTGATTAGCATGTTCACTAAAAGGATGCCCTATTGTTATGCAGAGATTGTTCCTGCTACCACCTGTGGATTTGTGTGGCACTGCCCTATTTTTATTTGGCCCACTGGAATGTGCTCCTCCCTCTACATAACAAAATAAAACCTTACTGATTACTGATTGGATAATGGTGTATACCACCTGGTTTATAAAGAGTTGGAAGATAGAGTGAAGTGGATGCTTAAACAGAACCTGAAGATAAATACATGAGAACAATGGCTGTTTGCTTGTTGGAGGTAAGCTGCTTCATATTTTCTAATCCAATTCTTGTTCTTCTGCAAAAAGAAAATGATTGATATTTTGTCCCATCTTACATGACCCAAAACAAAGCTCTCTCTTGTATTTCACTGCTGGTGAGTGTTTCCTGTTTTGGGCAATGTGGGAACTGTTTTAAATCTTCCAGATGAAACTAGGAGCATCAGAGTGGCCCGTACTCTACTTTTAATGCTTTCAACTAAGTCAAACCTCAGTTCTTTATTTAGTTTTAATACATGTAAGTGCTTCCTAGTTTGACCAAGGTGAAAAGCAGATTATCTACAACCAGAGCCACAATGAGTTTCACTAACAACCATTTCAGAAAGATCAGTGCGTAAAACTCCAAATGGAGCACTTTTCTGTGACTACATATTGGAACAGTGCTCTTGTGTTTGGGGTATTGTGTAACCAGATTCACTTTAACAGAATGGTCCAAAAACGACTTGATGGAAACTCAATTTCTTTGAAACATTTCTTAATACACATAGACATTGAGATGAAAATAATCTTTGTTCTTGGTCTGACAATTTTGAGCTGGGTTTAGGGTTAGATAGTAATAGGATTTCCAAGAGTAATTTGTGGTAGACTTGATTGAACAAAAGGAACTTTGCTTTTACATATGTGATTTTTATCTCCACAGATAAGTCAAACAAAAGCAATGTCTTGTATTTTACAAGAATGCCTTATATTTTCATTGCTATAGAACCCATGATTGATATTGCTTTCAAGAATTTTCAAAGCATGCAAATCTTTGATGATCCTTAGTTACAATTGCTTTTTGCTTAAAGCTAATTGCCAGCTTGGTCTATTTATTATTTTTTTCAAAATTTCCCTTAAATGAAAAGTAAAAAATACACAGAGATCTGTTATTCCCAAACACTCTCCTTTTTTTGACAAAAATCAAAACTGCTAAACTCAGCTGTGGGTTACACCTCTGATCAGCATGTTCACTAAAAAGATGCATTATTGTTATGCGGAGATTGTTCCTGATACCACCTGTGGATTTGTGTGGCACTGCCCTATTTTCATTTGGCCCACTGGAATGTGCTCCTCCCTCTGCATAACAAAATAAAACCTTACTGATTACTGATTGGATAATGGTGTATACCACCTGATTAATAAAGAGTTGGAAGACAGAAAGAAGTGGATGCTTAAACAGAACCTGAAGATAAATACATGAGAACAATGGTTGTTTGCTTCTTGGAGGTAAGCTGCTTCATATTTTCTAATCCAATTCTTGTTCTTCTGCCAAAAGAAAATGATTGATATTTTTGTCCCATCTTACATGACCCAAAACAAAGCTCTCTCTTGTATTCCATTGCTGGTGAGTGAGTGCTTCCTGTTTTGGGCAATGTGGGAACTGGGTTAAATCTTCCAGATGAAACTTAGAGCATCAGAGTGGCCGGTACTCTACTTTTAATGCTTTCAACACAGTCAAACCTCAGTACTTTATTTTGTTTTAGTACATGTAAGTGCTTCCTAGTTTGACCAAGGTGAGAAGCAGATTATCTACAACCAGAGCCACAATGAGTTTCACTAACAACCAATTTCAGAAAAATCAGTGCGTAAATCTCCAAATGGAGCACTTTTCTGTGACTACATACTGGAACAGTGCTCTTCTGTTTGGGGTATTGTGTAACCAGATTCACATTAACAGAATGGTCCAAAAACGACTTGATGGAAACTCAATTTCTTTGAAACATTTCTTAATACACATAGACATTGAGATGAAAATAATCTTTGTTCTTGTTCTGACAATTTTGAGCTGTGTTTAGGGTTAGATAGTAATAGGATTTCCAAGAGTAATTTGTGGTAGAGTTGATTGAACAAAAGGAACTTTGCTTTTACATATGTGATTTTTATGTCCACAGATAAGTCAAACAAAAGCAATGTCTTGTATTTTACAAGAATGCCTTATATTTTCATTGCTATAGAACCCATGATTCATATTGCTTTCAAGAAGTTTCAAAGCATGCAAATCTTTGATGATCCTTAGTTACAATTGCTTTTTGCTTAAGGCTAATTGCCAGCTTGGTCTATTTATTATTTTTTTCAAAATTTTCCTTAAATGAAAAGTAAAAAAACCACAGAGATCTGTTATTCCCAAACACTCTCCTTTTTTTGTCAAAAATCAAAACTGCTAAACTCAGCTGTGGGTTACACCTCTGATTAGCATGTTCACTAAAAGGATGCCCTGTTGTTATGCAGAGATTGTTCCTGCTACCACCTGTGGATTTGTGTGGCACTGCCCTATTTTTATTTGGCCCACTGGAATGTGCTCCTCCCTCTGCATAACAAAATAAAACCTTACTGATTACTGATTGGATAATGGTGTATACCACCTGGTTTATAAAGAGTTGGAAGATAGAGTGAAGTGAATGCTTAAACAGAACCTGAAGATAAATACATGAGAACAATGGCTGTTTGCTTCTTGGAGGTAAGCTGCTTCATATTTTCTAATCCAATTCTAGTTCTTCTGCCAAAAGAAAATGATTGATATTTTTGTCCCATCTTACATGACCCAAAACAAAGCTCTCTCTTGTATTCCATTGCTGGTGAGTGAGTGCTTCCAGTTTTGGGCAATGTGGGAACTGGGTTAAATCTTCCAGATGAAACTAGGAGCATCAGAGTGGCCGGTACTCTACTTTTAATGCTTTCAACACAGTCAAACCTCAGTACTTTATTTTGTTTTAGTACATGTAAGTGCTTCCTAGTTTGACTAAGGTGAGAAGCAGATTATCTACAACCAGAGCCACAATGAGTTTCACTAACAACCATTTCAGAAAAATCAGTGCGTAAAGCTCCAAATGGAGCACTTTTCTGTGACTACATACTGGAACAGTGCTCTTGTGTTTGGGGTATTGTGTAACCAGATTCACATTAACAGAATGGTCAAAAAAACGACTTGATGGAAACTCAATTTCTTTGAAACATTTCTTAATACACATAGACATTGAGATGAAAATAATCTTTGTTCTTGTTCTGACAATTTTGAGCTGTGTTTAGGGTTAGATAGTAATAGGATTTCCAAGAGTAATTTGTGGTAGAGTTGATTGAACAAAAGGAACTTTGCTTTTACATATGTGATTTTTATGTCCACAGATAAGTCAAACAAAAGCAATGTCTTGTATTTTACAAGAATGCCTTATATTTTCATTGCTATAGAACCCATGATTCATAATGCTTTCAAGAAGTTTCAAAGCATGCAAATCTTTTATAATCCTTAGTTACAATTGCTTTTTGCTTAAAGCTAATTGCCAGCTTGCTCTATTTATTATTTTTTTCAAAATTTTCCTTAAATGAAAAGTAAAAAATACACAGAGATCTGTTATTCCCAAACACTCTCCTTTTTTTGTCAAAAATCAAAACTGCTAAACTCAGCTGTGGGTTACACCTCTGATTAGCATGTTCACTAAAAGGATGCCCTATTGTTATGCAGAGATTGTTCCTGCTACCACCTGTGGATTTGTGTGGCACTGCCCTATTTTCATTTGGCTCACTGGAATGTGCTTCTCCCTCTGCATAACAAAATAAAACCTTACTGATTACTGATTGGATAATGGTGTATACCACCTGGTTTATAAAGAGTTGGAAGATAGAGTGAAGTGGATGCTTAACCACTTGACCACTGGGCACTTAAACCCCTTTAATAACCAGACCAATTTCCAGCTTTTGGTGCTCTCACATTTTGAATGACAATTACTCAGTCATGCAACACTATCTATATGAATTTTTTGTCCTTTTTTTCACACAAATAGAGCTTTCTTTTGATGGTATTTAATCACCGCTGGGTTCTTTATTTTTTGCGCTATAAAAGAAAAAAGACAGAAAAATCTGTAAAAAAAATAATTTTTCTTCGTTTCTGTTATAAAATTTTGAAAATTAGTCATTTTTCTTCATATATTTTGGCCAAAATTTATACCGCTACATATCTTTGGGAAAAATAACCCAAATTAGTGTATATTATTTGGACTTTGTGAAAGTTATAGCGTCCACAAGCTATGGTGCCAATATCTGAAAATTGATCACACCTGAAGTACTGACGGCCTATCTCATTTCTTGAGACCCTAACATGCCAGAAAAGTACAAATACCCCCAAAATGACCCCTTTTTGGAAAGAAGACATTCCAAGGTATTTAGAAAGATGCATGGTGAGTTTTTTGAAGTTGTCATTTTTTCCCACAATTCTTTGCAAAATCAAGTTTTTTTTTTTCTTTTTCACAAAATTGTCATATTAGCAGGTTATTTCTCACACACCGCATATGCATACCACAAATTACACCCCAAAACACATTCTGCTATTACTCCTGAGTGTGGCGATACCACATGTGTGAGACTTTTACACAGCGTGGCCCAACATGCAGAGGAGCACCTTCAGGCATTCTGGAGCACCCAGGCCAATTCTGACATTTCTCTCCTACATGTAAAAATCATCATTTATTTGCTAGAAAATTACATAGAACCCCAAAACATTATATATGTTTTTTTAGCAAAGACCCTAGAGAATACAATAGCGGTCATTGCAACTTTTTATTTCGCACGATATTTGCGCAGCAATTTTTTGAACGCGTTTTTTTTTTTTTTTTTTAAATGTTTTTTGCTTAAAAAAAAAACAAAACAGTAAGGTTAGCCCAATGTTTTTGTATAATATGAAAGATGAAGTTACGCTGAGTAAATAGATACCTAACATGTCACCTTTCAAAATTGCACACGCTTGTGGAATGGCGCCAAACTTCGCCACTTAAAAATCCCCATAGGTGACGCTTTAAAATTTTTTACTGGTTGCAAATTTTGAGTTACAGAGGAGGTCTAGGGCCAAAATTATTGCTCTCGCTCTACCGATCGCAGCGATACCTCACATGTGTGGTTTGAACACCGTTTTCATATGTGGGCGGGTATTACGTATGCGTTCGCTTCTGCATGCGAGCACACGGACAGGGGCGCTTTAAAAAAAATTTTATTTTTTTTTATTGTTCATTTTACTTTATTTATTTTAGTTTGACACTTTTTTCCCCAAAAAAAAATTTTTGATCACTTTTATTCCTATTACAAGGAATGTAAACATCCCTTGTAATAGGAATATGGCATGACAGGTCCTCTTTACAGTGAGATATGGGGTCAATAAGACCCCAAATCTCACCTCTAGGCTGTGCCTGAAATAAAAAAAAAAAAAAAAAAAGATCCTGGCTTCGATCGTAGCGGTGAGTCGGTAGAAGCACCGGAGGGCGGCGGGAGGGGGGGAGTACCCTCTCGCCTCCCGTAAGAACAATCAAGCAGTATAACAGTTGCTATGATCATTCTTATGGTGTAGGGAATTGCCGGCTGAAAAAGATGATATCTGAATGATGCCTGTAGCTGCACCCATCATTCAGATATCCCCGCACAAAGTCAAGGACGTTGTATGACGGAAGGCCGGAAGTGGTTAAAACGTTTTTTTTTTTTTTAACACAAAGTTGTCCATTTATACAATATTTATAACACATAGCATGTACATATCAAAAATGACACCCCAAAATCGATTCTCCTACTCCTCCTGAGTACGGCGATACCACATGTGTGAGACTTCCACAGCCTGGCCACATACAGAGGCAGAGTATGGCTGGGTATGGCTGAGCATGGCTGGGTATGGCTGAGCATGGCCGAGTATGGCTGAGAATGGCTGGGTATTGCAGAGTATCGCCGAGTATGACTGGGTATCGCCGAGTATGACTGGGTATGGCAGAGTATGACTGGGTATCACCGAGTATTGCAGAGTATGGCTGGGTATTGCGGGGTATTGCAGAGTATTGCAGGTTATGGCAGAGTATTGCAGATTTTTGCGGGGTATTGCAGAGCATGGCTGGGTATGGCAGAGTATGGCAGAGTATGGCTGGGTATCACTGAGTATTGCAGAGTATGGCTGGGTATCACTGAGTATTGCAGAGTATGGCTGGGTATCACTGAGTATTGCAGAGTATGGCTGGGTATCACTGAGTTTTGCAGAGTATGGCTGGGTATCACTGAGTATTGCAGAGTATGGCTGGGTATCACTGAGTATGGCTGAGTATTGCGGGATATTGCGGGGTATTGCAGGGTATGGCAGAGTATTGCGGGGTATGGCAGAGTATTGCGGGGTATGGCAGAGTATTGCGGGGTATTCCAGGGTATGGCAGAGTATTGCGGGGCATTCCAGGGTATGGCAGAGTATTGCGGGGTATTCCAGGGTATGGCAGAGTATTGCGGGGTATTCCAGGGTATGGCAGAGTATTGCGGGGTATTCCAGGGTATGACAGAGTATTGCGGGGTATTCCAGGGTATGGCAGAGTATTCCGGAGTATGGCGGGGTATTGCGGAGTATTGCGGGGTATTCCAGGGTATGGCAGAGTATTGCGGAGTATGGCGGGGTATTGCGGAGTATGGTGGGGTATTGTGGGGCATACCAGAGTACTGTGGGGCATTGCAGAGGGCATTGCAGGGCATGCATAGTAGTGGGGATGGCTGAGCATGGATGGATGGATGGCTGGATGTCTCTGTGCAGCGCTGTGGGCACTACACATGCAGCCCACAACGCTGCAGCCATCCATCCATCCCCCTCTCCGCTCACTGTGTACCGATCTGTACACAGAGGGAAGGAGAGGAACCGGCGTCATCATTTGACGGAGCGATCACATGGTAAACAGCCGCGATCAGCGGTCATTTACCGGGATCTGTGATGCGCCGGGTCCTCTGGACTCGGCGGTCACAGATGCTCTCGAGTGCGCGCCCTAGGGGGCGCGCGAGTGCAGAATTCTGGGAGGACGTCCCTGGACGTCCTCCCAGAGTTAAACAACCGCCCTGTAGCCGTCATTTGGCTATGGGCCGGTTGTTAAGCGGTTAAACAGAACCTGAAGATAAATACATGAGAACAATGGCTGTTTGCTTCTTGGAGGTAAGCTGCTTCATATTTTCTAATCCAATTCTTGTTCTTCTGCCAAAAGAAAATGATTGATATTTTTGTCCCATCTTACATGACCCAAAACAAAGCTCTCTCTTGTATTTCACTGCTGGTGAGTGTTTTCTGTTTTGGGCAATGTGGGAATTGGGTTAAATCTTCCAGATGAAACTAGGAGCATCAGAGTGGCCGGTACTCTACTTTTAATGCTTTCAACACAGTCAAACCTCAGTACTTTATTTTGTTTTAGTACATGTAAGTGCTTCCTAGTTTGACCAAGGTGAGAAGCAGATTATCTACAGCCAGAGCCACAATGAGTTTCACTAACAACCATTTCAGAAAAATCAGTGCGTAAAACTCCAAATGGAGCACTTTTCTGTGACTACATACTGGAACAGTGCTCTTGTGTTTGGGGTATTGTGTAACCAGATTCACATTAACAGAATGGTCCAAAAACGACTTGATGGAAACTCAATTTCTTTGAAACATTTCTTAATACACATAGACATTGAGATGAAAATAATATTTGTTCTTGTTCTGACAATTTTAAGCTGTGTTTAGGGTTAGATAGTAATAGGATTTCCAAGAGTAATTTGTGGTAGAGTTGATTGAACAAAAGGAACTTTGCTTTTACATATGTGATTTTTATGTCCACAGATAAGTCAAACAAAAGCAATGTCTTGTATTTTACAAGAATGCCTTATATTTTCATTGCTATAGAACCCATGATTCATATTGCTTTCAAGAAGTTTCAAAGCATGCAAATCTTTGATGATCCTTAGTTACAATTGCTTTTTGCTTAAGGCTAATTGCCAGCTTGGTCTATTTATTATTTTTTTCAAATTTTTCCTTAAATGAAAAGTAAAAAAAAACACAGAGATCTGTTATTCCCAAACACTCTCCTTTTTTTGTCAAAAATCAAAACTGCTAAACTCAGCTGTGGGTTACACCTCTGATTAGCATGTTCACTAAAAGGATGTCCTATTGTTATGCAGAGATTGTTCCTGCTACCACCTGTGGATTTGTGTGGCACTGCCCTATTTTTATTTGGCCCACTGGAATGTGCTCCTCCCTCTGCATAACAAAATAAAACCTTACTGATTACTGATTGGATAATGGTGTATACCACCTGGTTTATAAAGAGTTGGAAGATAGAGTAAAGTGGATGCTTAAACAGAACCTGAAGATAAATACATGAGAACAATGGCTGTTTGCTTCTTGGAGGTAAGCTGCTTCATATTTTCTAATCCAATTCTTGTTCTTCTGCCAAAAGAAAATGATTGATATTTTTGTCCCATCTTACATGACCCAAAACAAAGCTCTCTCTTGTATTCCATTGCTGGTGAGTGAGTGCTTCCTGTTTTGGGCAATGTGGGAACTGGGTTAAATCTTCCAGATGAAACTAGGAGCATCAGAGTGGCCGGTACTCTACTTTTAATGCTTTTAACACAGTCAAACCTCAGTACTTTATTTTGTTTTAGTACATGTAAGTGCTTCCTAGTTTGACCAAGGTGAGAAGCAGATTATCTACAACCAGAGCCACACTAACAACCATTTCAGAAAAATCAGTGCGTAAAACTCCAAATGGAGCACTTTTCTGTGACTACATACTGGAACAGTGCTCTTGTGTTTGGGATATTGTGTAACCAGATTCACATTAACAGAATGGTCCAAAAACAACTTGATGGAAACTCAATTTCTTTGAAACATTTCTTAATACACATAGACATTGAGATGAAAATAATCTTTGTTCTTGTTCTGACAATTTTGAGCTGTGTTTAGGGTTAAATAGTAATAGGATTTCCAAGAGTAATTTGTGGTAGAGTTGATTGAACAAAAGGAACTTTGCTTTTACATAGGTGATTTTTATGTCCACAGATAAATCAAACAAAAGCAATGTCTTGTATTTTACAAGCATGCCTCATATTTTCATTGATATAGAACCCATGATTCATATTTCTTTCAGGAAGTTTCACAGCATGCAAATCTTTGGTGATCCTTAGTTACAATTGTTTTTTGCTTAAAGCTAGTTGCCAGCTTGGTCTATTTATTATTTTTTTCAAAATTTTCCTTAAATGAAAAGTAAAAATTACACAGAGATCTGTTATTCCCAAACACTCTCCTTTTTTGTCAAAAATCAAAACTGCTAAACTCAGCTGTAGGTTACACCTTGGATTAGCATGTTCACTAAAAGGATGCCAGATTGTTATGCAGAGATTGTTCCTGCTACCACCTGTGGATTTGTGTGGAACTGCCCTATTTTCATTTGGCCCACTGGAATGTGCTCCTCCCTCTGCATAACAAAATAAGACCTTACTGATTACTGATTGGATAATGGTGTATACCACCTGGTTTATAAAGAGTTGGGAGATAGAGAGAAGTGGATGCTTAAACAGAACATGAAGATAAATACATGAGAACAATGGTTGTTTGCTTCTTGGAGATAAGCTGCTTCATATTTTCTAATCCAATTCTTGTTCTTCTGCCAAAAGAAAATGATTGATATTTTTGTCCCATCTTACATGACCCAAAACAAAGCTCTCTCTTGTATTCCATTGCTGGTGAGTGAGTGCTTCCTGTTTTGGGCAATGTGGGAACTGGGTTAAATCTTCCAGATGAAACTAGGAACATCAGAGTGGCCGGTACTCTACTTTTAATGCTTTCAACTCAGTCAAACCTCAGTACTATATTTTGTTTTAGTACATGTAAGTGCTTCCTAGTTTGACCAAGGTGAGAAGCAGATTATCTACAACCAGAGCCACAATGAGTTTCACTAACAACCATTTCAGAAAAATCAGTGCTCAAAACTCCAAATGGAGCACTTTTCTGTGACTACATATTGGAACAGTGCTCTTGTGTTTGGGGTATTGTGTAACCAGATTCACTTTAACAGAATGGTCCAAAAACGACTTGATGGAAACTCAATTCCTTTGAAACATTTCTTAATACACATAGACATTGAGATGAAAATAATCTTTGTTCTTGGTCTGACAATTTTGAGCTGTGTTTAATGTTAGATAGTAATAGGGTTTCCAAGAGTAATTTGTGGTAGAGTTGATTGAACAAAAGGAACTTTGCTTTTACATAGGTGATTTTTATGTCCACAGATAAATCAATCAAAAGCAATGTCTTGTATTTTACAAGAATGCCTCATATTTTCATTGATATAGAACCTATGATTCATATTGCTTTCAGGAAGTTTCAAAGCATGCAAATCTTTGATGATCCTTAGTTACAATTGCTTTTTGCTTAAGGCTAATTGCCAGCTTGGTCTATTTATTATTTTTTTCAAAATTTTCTCAAATGAAAAGTTTAAAAAACACATATTCCCAAAAACTCTCCTTTTTTTGTCAAAAATCAAAACTGCTAAACTCAGCTGTGGGTTACACCTCTGATTAGCATGTTCACTAAAAGGATGCCCTATTGTTATGCAGAGATTGTTACTGCTACCACCTGTGGATTTGTGTGGCACTGCCCTATTTTCATTTGGCCCACTGGAATGTGCTCCTCCCTCTGCATAACAAAATAAAACCTTACTGATTACTGATTGGATAATGGTGTATACCACCTGGTTTATAAAGAGTTGGAAGATAGAGTGAAGTGGATGCTTAAACAGAACCTGAAGATAAATACATGAGAACAATGGCTGTTTTCTTCTTGGAGGTAAGCTGCTTCATGTTTTCTAATCCAATTCTTGTTCTTCTGCCAAAAGAAAATTATTGATATTTTTGTCCCATCGTACATGACCCAAAACAAAGCTCTCTCTTGTATTCCATTGCTGGTGAGTGAGTGCTTCCTGTTTTGGGCAATGTGGGAACTTGGTTAAATCTTCCAGATGAAGCTAGGAGCATCAGAGTGGCCGGTACTCTACTTTTAATGCTTTTAACACAGTCAAACTTCAGTACTTTATTTTTTTTTAGTACATGTAAGTGCTTCCTAGTTTGACCAAGGTGAGAAGCAGATTATCTACAACCAGAGCCACAATGAGTTTCACTAACAACCATTTCAGAAAAATCAGTGCGTAAAACTCCAAATGGAGCACTTTTCTGTGACTACATACTGGAACAGTGCTCTTGTGTTTGGGGTATTGTGTAACCAGATTCACATTAACAGAATGGTCCAAAAACGACTTGATGGAAACTCAATTTCTTTGAAACATTTCTTAATACACATAGACATTGAGATGAAAATAATCTTTGTTCTTGTTCTGACAATTTTCAGCTGTGTTTAGGGTTAGATAGTAATAGGATTTCCAAGAGTAATTTGTGGTAGAGTTGATTGAACAAAAGGAACTTTGCTTTTACATATGTGATTTTTATGTCCACAGATAAGTCAAACAAAAGCAATGTCTTGTATTTTACAAGAATACCTTATATTTTCATTGCTCTAGAACCCATGATTCATATTGCTTTCAAGAAGTTTCAAAACATGCAAATCTTTGATGATCCTTAGTTACAATTGCTTTTTGCTTAAGGCTAATTGCCAGCTTGGTCTATTTATTATTTTTTTCAAAATTTTCCTTAAAAGAAAAGTAAAAAAAACACAGAGATCTGTTATTCCCAAACACTCTCCTTTTTTGTCAAAAATCAAAACTGCTAAACTCAGCTGTGGGTTACACCTCTGATTAGCATGTTCACTAAAAGGATGCCCTATTGTTATGCAGAGATTGTTCCTGCTACCACCTGTGGATTTGTGTGGCACTGCCCTATTTTTATTTGGCCCACTGGAATGTGCTCCTCCCTCTACATAACAAAATAAAACCTTACTGATTACTGATTGGATAATGGTGTATACCACCTGGTTTATAAAGAGTTGGAAGATAGAGTGAAGTGGATGCTTAAACAGAACCTGAAGATAAATACATGAGAACAATGGCTGTTTGCTTGTTGGAGGTAAGCTGCTTCATATTTTCTAATCCAATTCTTGTTCTTCTGCAAAAAGAAAATGATTGATATTTTGTCCCATCTTACATGACCCAAAACAAAGCTCTCTCTTGTATTTCACTGCTGGTGAGTGTTTCCTGTTTTGGGCAATGTGGGAACTGTTTTAAATCTTCCAGATGAAACTAGGAGCATCAGAGTGGCCCGTACTCTACTTTTAATGCTTTCAACTAAGTCAAACCTCAGTTCTTTATTTAGTTTTAATACATGTAAGTGCTTCCTAGTTTGACCAAGGTGAAAAGCAGATTATCTACAACCAGAGCCACAATGAGTTTCACTAACAACCATTTCAGAAAGATCAGTGCGTAAAACTCCAAATGGAGCACTTTTCTGTGACTACATATTGGAACAGTGCTCTTGTGTTTGGGGTATTGTGTAACCAGATTCACTTTAACAGAATGGTCCAAAAACGACTTGATGGAAACTCAATTTCTTTGAAACATTTCTTAATACACATAGACATTGAGATGAAAATAATCTTTGTTCTTGGTCTGACAATTTTGAGCTGGGTTTAGGGTTAGATAGTAATAGGATTTCCAAGAGTAATTTGTGGTAGACTTGATTGAACAAAAGGAACTTTGCTTTTACATATGTGATTTTTATCTCCACAGATAAGTCAAACAAAAGCAATGTCTTGTATTTTACAAGAATGCCTTATATTTTCATTGCTATAGAACCCATGATTGATATTGCTTTCAAGAATTTTCAAAGCATGCAAATCTTTGATGATCCTTAGTTACAATTGCTTTTTGCTTAAAGCTAATTGCCAGCTTGGTCTATTTATTATTTTTTTCAAAATTTCCCTTAAATGAAAAGTAAAAAATACACAGAGATCTGTTATTCCCAAACACTCTCCTTTTTTTGACAAAAATCAAAACTGCTAAACTCAGCTGTGGGTTACACCTCTGATCAGCATGTTCACTAAAAAGATGCATTATTGTTATGCGGAGATTGTTCCTGATACCACCTGTGGATTTGTGTGGCACTGCCCTATTTTCATTTGGCCCACTGGAATGTGCTCCTCCCTCTGCATAACAAAATAAAACCTTACTGATTACTGATTGGATAATGGTGTATACCACCTGATTAATAAAGAGTTGGAAGACAGAAAGAAGTGGATGCTTAAACAGAACCTGAAGATAAATACATGAGAACAATGGTTGTTTGCTTCTTGGAGGTAAGCTGCTTCATATTTTCTAATCCAATTCTTGTTCTTCTGCCAAAAGAAAATGATTGATATTTTTGTCCCATCTTACATGACCCAAAACAAAGCTCTCTCTTGTATTCCATTGCTGGTGAGTGAGTGCTTCCTGTTTTGGGCAATGTGGGAACTGGGTTAAATCTTCCAGATGAAACTTAGAGCATCAGAGTGGCCGGTACTCTACTTTTAATGCTTTCAACACAGTCAAACCTCAGTACTTTATTTTGTTTTAGTACATGTAAGTGCTTCCTAGTTTGACCAAGGTGAGAAGCAGATTATCTACAACCAGAGCCACAATGAGTTTCACTAACAACCAATTTCAGAAAAATCAGTGCGTAAATCTCCAAATGGAGCACTTTTCTGTGACTACATACTGGAACAGTGCTCTTCTGTTTGGGGTATTGTGTAACCAGATTCACATTAACAGAATGGTCCAAAAACGACTTGATGGAAACTCAATTTCTTTGAAACATTTCTTAATACACATAGACATTGAGATGAAAATAATCTTTGTTCTTGTTCTGACAATTTTGAGCTGTGTTTAGGGTTAGATAGTAATAGGATTTCCAAGAGTAATTTGTGGTAGAGTTGATTGAACAAAAGGAACTTTGCTTTTACATATGTGATTTTTATGTCCACAGATAAGTCAAACAAAAGCAATGTCTTGTATTTTACAAGAATGCCTTATATTTTCATTGCTATAGAACCCATGATTCATATTGCTTTCAAGAAGTTTCAAAGCATGCAAATCTTTGATGATCCTTAGTTACAATTGCTTTTTGCTTAAGGCTAATTGCCAGCTTGGTCTATTTATTATTTTTTTCAAAATTTTCCTTAAATGAAAAGTAAAAAAACCACAGAGATCTGTTATTCCCAAACACTCTCCTTTTTTTGTCAAAAATCAAAACTGCTAAACTCAGCTGTGGGTTACACCTCTGATTAGCATGTTCACTAAAAGGATGCCCTGTTGTTATGCAGAGATTGTTCCTGCTACCACCTGTGGATTTGTGTGGCACTGCCCTATTTTTATTTGGCCCACTGGAATGTGCTCCTCCCTCTGCATAACAAAATAAAACCTTACTGATTACTGATTGGATAATGGTGTATACCACCTGGTTTATAAAGAGTTGGAAGATAGAGTGAAGTGAATGCTTAAACAGAACCTGAAGATAAATACATGAGAACAATGGCTGTTTGCTTCTTGGAGGTAAGCTGCTTCATATTTTCTAATCCAATTCTAGTTCTTCTGCCAAAAGAAAATGATTGATATTTTTGTCCCATCTTACATGACCCAAAACAAAGCTCTCTCTTGTATTCCATTGCTGGTGAGTGAGTGCTTCCAGTTTTGGGCAATGTGGGAACTGGGTTAAATCTTCCAGATGAAACTAGGAGCATCAGAGTGGCCGGTACTCTACTTTTAATGCTTTCAACACAGTCAAACCTCAGTACTTTATTTTGTTTTAGTACATGTAAGTGCTTCCTAGTTTGACTAAGGTGAGAAGCAGATTATCTACAACCAGAGCCACAATGAGTTTCACTAACAACCATTTCAGAAAAATCAGTGCGTAAAGCTCCAAATGGAGCACTTTTCTGTGACTACATACTGGAACAGTGCTCTTGTGTTTGGGGTATTGTGTAACCAGATTCACATTAACAGAATGGTCAAAAAAACGACTTGATGGAAACTCAATTTCTTTGAAACATTTCTTAATACACATAGACATTGAGATGAAAATAATCTTTGTTCTTGTTCTGACAATTTTGAGCTGTGTTTAGGGTTAGATAGTAATAGGATTTCCAAGAGTAATTTGTGGTAGAGTTGATTGAACAAAAGGAACTTTGCTTTTACATATGTGATTTTTATGTCCACAGATAAGTCAAACAAAAGCAATGTCTTGTATTTTACAAGAATGCCTTATATTTTCATTGCTATAGAACCCATGATTCATAATGCTTTCAAGAAGTTTCAAAGCATGCAAATCTTTTATAATCCTTAGTTACAATTGCTTTTTGCTTAAAGCTAATTGCCAGCTTGCTCTATTTATTATTTTTTTCAAAATTTTCCTTAAATGAAAAGTAAAAAATACACAGAGATCTGTTATTCCCAAACACTCTCCTTTTTTTGTCAAAAATCAAAACTGCTAAACTCAGCTGTGGGTTACACCTCTGATTAGCATGTTCACTAAAAGGATGCCCTATTGTTATGCAGAGATTGTTCCTGCTACCACCTGTGGATTTGTGTGGCACTGCCCTATTTTCATTTGGCTCACTGGAATGTGCTTCTCCCTCTGCATAACAAAATAAAACCTTACTGATTACTGATTGGATAATGGTGTATACCACCTGGTTTATAAAGAGTTGGAAGATAGAGTGAAGTGGATGCTTAACCACTTGACCACTGGGCACTTAAACCCCTTTAATAACCAGACCAATTTCCAGCTTTTGGTGCTCTCACATTTTGAATGACAATTACTCAGTCATGCAACACTATCTATATGAATTTTTTGTCCTTTTTTTCACACAAATAGAGCTTTCTTTTGATGGTATTTAATCACCGCTGGGTTCTTTATTTTTTGCGCTATAAAAGAAAAAAGACAGAAAAATCTGTAAAAAAAATAATTTTTCTTCGTTTCTGTTATAAAATTTTGAAAATTAGTCATTTTTCTTCATATATTTTGGCCAAAATTTATACCGCTACATATCTTTGGGAAAAATAACCCAAATTAGTGTATATTATTTGGACTTTGTGAAAGTTATAGCGTCCACAAGCTATGGTGCCAATATCTGAAAATTGATCACACCTGAAGTACTGACGGCCTATCTCATTTCTTGAGACCCTAACATGCCAGAAAAGTACAAATACCCCCAAAATGACCCCTTTTTGGAAAGAAGACATTCCAAGGTATTTAGAAAGATGCATGGTGAGTTTTTTGAAGTTGTCATTTTTTCCCACAATTCTTTGCAAAATCAAGTTTTTTTTTTTCTTTTTCACAAAATTGTCATATTAGCAGGTTATTTCTCACACACCGCATATGCATACCACAAATTACACCCCAAAACACATTCTGCTATTACTCCTGAGTGTGGCGATACCACATGTGTGAGACTTTTACACAGCGTGGCCCAACATGCAGAGGAGCACCTTCAGGCATTCTGGAGCACCCAGGCCAATTCTGACATTTCTCTCCTACATGTAAAAATCATCATTTATTTGCTAGAAAATTACATAGAACCCCAAAACATTATATATGTTTTTTTAGCAAAGACCCTAGAGAATACAATAGCGGTCATTGCAACTTTTTATTTCGCACGATATTTGCGCAGCAATTTTTTGAACGCGTTTTTTTTTTTTTTTTTAAAATGTTTTTTGCTTAAAAAAAAAACAAAACAGTAAGGTTAGCCCAATGTTTTTGTATAATATGAAAGATGAAGTTACGCTGAGTAAATAGATACCTAACATGTCACCTTTCAAAATTGCACACGCTTGTGGAATGGCGCCAAACTTCGCCACTTAAAAATCCCCATAGGTGACGCTTTAAAATTTTTTACTGGTTGCAAATTTTGAGTTACAGAGGAGGTCTAGGGCCAAAATTATTGCTCTCGCTCTACCGATCGCAGCGATACCTCACATGTGTGGTTTGAACACCGTTTTCATATGTGGGCGGGTATTACGTATGCGTTCGCTTCTGCATGCGAGCACACGGACAGGGGCGCTTTAAAAAAAATTTTATTTTTTTTTATTGTTCATTTTACTTTATTTATTTTAGTTTGACACTTTTTTCCCCAAAAAAAAATTTTTGATCACTTTTATTCCTATTACAAGGAATGTAAACATCCCTTGTAATAGGAATATGGCATGACAGGTCCTCTTTACAGTGAGATATGGGGTCAATAAGACCCCAAATCTCACCTCTAGGCTGTGCCTGAAATAAAAAAAAAAAAAAAAAAGATCCTGGCTTCGATCGTAGCGGTGAGTCGGTAGAAGCACCGGAGGGCGGCGGGAGGGGGGGAGTACCCTCTCGCCTCCCGTAAGAACAATCAAGCAGTATAACAGTTGCTATGATCATTCTTATGGTGTAGGGAATTGCCGGCTGAAAAAGATGATATCTGAATGATGCCTGTAGCTGCACCCATCATTCAGATATCCCCGCACAAAGTCAAGGACGTTGTATGACGGAAGGCCGGAAGTGGTTAAAACGTTTTTTTTTTTTTAACACAAAGTTGTCCATTTATACAATATTTATAACACATAGCATGTACATATCAAAAATGACACCCCAAAATCGATTCTCCTACTCCTCCTGAGTACGGCGATACCACATGTGTGAGACTTCCACAGCCTGGCCACATACAGAGGCAGAGTATGGCTGGGTATGGCTGAGCATGGCTGGGTATGGCTGAGCATGGCCGAGTATGGCTGAGAATGGCTGGGTATTGCAGAGTATCGCCGAGTATGACTGGGTATCGCCGAGTATGACTGGGTATGGCAGAGTATGACTGGGTATCACCGAGTATTGCAGAGTATGGCTGGGTATTGCGGGGTATTGCAGAGTATTGCAGGTTATGGCAGAGTATTGCAGATTTTTGCGGGGTATTGCAGAGCATGGCTGGGTATGGCAGAGTATGGCAGAGTATGGCTGGGTATCACTGAGTATTGCAGAGTATGGCTGGGTATCACTGAGTATTGCAGAGTATGGCTGGGTATCACTGAGTATTGCAGAGTATGGCTGGGTATCACTGAGTTTTGCAGAGTATGGCTGGGTATCACTGAGTATTGCAGAGTATGGCTGGGTATCACTGAGTATGGCTGAGTATTGCGGGATATTGCGGGGTATTGCAGGGTATGGCAGAGTATTGCGGGGTATGGCAGAGTATTGCGGGGTATGGCAGAGTATTGCGGGGTATTCCAGGGTATGGCAGAGTATTGCGGGGCATTCCAGGGTATGGCAGAGTATTGCGGGGTATTCCAGGGTATGGCAGAGTATTGCGGGGTATTCCAGGGTATGGCAGAGTATTGCGGGGTATTCCAGGGTATGACAGAGTATTGCGGGGTATTCCAGGGTATGGCAGAGTATTCCGGAGTATGGCGGGGTATTGCGGAGTATTGCGGGGTATTCCAGGGTATGGCAGAGTATTGCGGAGTATGGCGGGGTATTGCGGAGTATGGTGGGGTATTGTGGGGCATACCAGAGTACTGTGGGGCATTGCAGAGGGCATTGCAGGGCATGCATAGTAGTGGGGATGGCTGAGCATGGATGGATGGATGGCTGGATGTCTCTGTGCAGCGCTGTGGGCACTACACATGCAGCCCACAACGCTGCAGCCATCCATCCATCCCCCTCTCCGCTCACTGTGTACCGATCTGTACACAGAGGGAAGGAGAGGAACCGGCGTCATCATTTGACGGAGCGATCACATGGTAAACAGCCGCGATCAGCGGTCATTTACCGGGATCTGTGATGCGCCGGGTCCTCTGGACTCGGCGGTCACAGATGCTCTCGAGTGCGCGCCCTAGGGGGCGCGCGAGTGCAGAATTCTGGGAGGACGTCCCTGGACGTCCTCCCAGAGTTAAACAACCGCCCTGTAGCCGTCATTTGGCTATGGGCCGGTTGTTAAGCGGTTAAACAGAACCTGAAGATAAATACATGAGAACAATGGCTGTTTGCTTCTTGGAGGTAAGCTGCTTCATATTTTCTAATCCAATTCTTGTTCTTCTGCCAAAAGAAAATGATTGATATTTTTGTCCCATCTTACATGACCCAAAACAAAGCTCTCTCTTGTATTTCACTGCTGGTGAGTGTTTTCTGTTTTGGGCAATGTGGGAATTGGGTTAAATCTTCCAGATGAAACTAGGAGCATCAGAGTGGCCGGTACTCTACTTTTAATGCTTTCAACACAGTCAAACCTCAGTACTTTATTTTGTTTTAGTACATGTAAGTGCTTCCTAGTTTGACCAAGGTGAGAAGCAGATTATCTACAGCCAGAGCCACAATGAGTTTCACTAACAACCATTTCAGAAAAATCAGTGCGTAAAACTCCAAATGGAGCACTTTTCTGTGACTACATACTGGAACAGTGCTCTTGTGTTTGGGGTATTGTGTAACCAGATTCACATTAACAGAATGGTCCAAAAACGACTTGATGGAAACTCAATTTCTTTGAAACATTTCTTAATACACATAGACATTGAGATGAAAATAATATTTGTTCTTGTTCTGACAATTTTAAGCTGTGTTTAGGGTTAGATAGTAATAGGATTTCCAAGAGTAATTTGTGGTAGAGTTGATTGAACAAAAGGAACTTTGCTTTTACATATGTGATTTTTATGTCCACAGATAAGTCAAACAAAAGCAATGTCTTGTATTTTACAAGAATGCCTTATATTTTCATTGCTATAGAACCCATGATTCATATTGCTTTCAAGAAGTTTCAAAGCATGCAAATCTTTGATGATCCTTAGTTACAATTGCTTTTTGCTTAAGGCTAATTGCCAGCTTGGTCTATTTATTATTTTTTTCAAATTTTTCCTTAAATGAAAAGTAAAAAAAAACACAGAGATCTGTTATTCCCAAACACTCTCCTTTTTTTGTCAAAAATCAAAACTGCTAAACTCAGCTGTGGGTTACACCTCTGATTAGCATGTTCACTAAAAGGATGTCCTATTGTTATGCAGAGATTGTTCCTGCTACCACCTGTGGATTTGTGTGGCACTGCCCTATTTTTATTTGGCCCACTGGAATGTGCTCCTCCCTCTGCATAACAAAATAAAACCTTACTGATTACTGATTGGATAATGGTGTATACCACCTGGTTTATAAAGAGTTGGAAGATAGAGTAAAGTGGATGCTTAAACAGAACCTGAAGATAAATACATGAGAACAATGGCTGTTTGCTTCTTGGAGGTAAGCTGCTTCATATTTTCTAATCCAATTCTTGTTCTTCTGCCAAAAGAAAATGATTGATATTTTTGTCCCATCTTACATGACCCAAAACAAAGCTCTCTCTTGTATTCCATTGCTGGTGAGTGAGTGCTTCCTGTTTTGGGCAATGTGGGAACTGGGTTAAATCTTCCAGATGAAACTAGGAGCATCAGAGTGGCCGGTACTCTACTTTTAATGCTTTTAACACAGTCAAACCTCAGTACTTTATTTTGTTTTAGTACATGTAAGTGCTTCCTAGTTTGACCAAGGTGAGAAGCAGATTATCTACAACCAGAGCCACACTAACAACCATTTCAGAAAAATCAGTGCGTAAAACTCCAAATGGAGCACTTTTCTGTGACTACATACTGGAACAGTGCTCTTGTGTTTGGGATATTGTGTAACCAGATTCACATTAACAGAATGGTCCAAAAACAACTTGATGGAAATTCAATTTCTTTGAAACATTTCTTAATACACATAGACATTGAGATGAAAATAATCTTTGTTCTTGTTCTGACAATTTTGAGCTGTGTTTAGGGTTAGATAGTAATAGGATTTCCAAGAGTAATTTGTGGTAGAGTTGATTGAACAAAGGGAACTTTGCTTTTACATATGTGATTTTTATGTACACAGATAAGTCAAACAAAAGCAATGTCTTGTATTTTACAAGAATGCCTTATATTTTCATTGCTATAGAACCCATGATTCATATTGCTTTCAAGAAGTTTCAAAGCATGCAAATCTTTGATGATCCTTAGTGACAATTGCTTTTTGCTTAAGGCTAATTGCCAGCTTGGTCTATTTATTATTTTTTTCAATATTTTCCTTAAATGAAAAGTAAAAAAAAACACAGAGATCTGTTATTCCCAAACAATCTCCTTTTTTTGTCAAAAATCAAAACTGCTAAACTCAGCTGTGGGTTACACCTCTGATTAGCATGTTCACTAAAAGGATGCCCTATTGTTATGCAGAGATTGTTCCTGCTACCACCTTTGGATTTGTGTGGCACTGCCCTATTTTTATTTGGCCCACTGGAATGTGCTCCTCCCTCTGCATAACAAAATAAAACCTTACTGATTACTGATTGGATAATGGTGTATACCACCATAATGGTGTATACCACCTGGTTTATAAAGAGTTGGAAGATAGAGTGAAGTGGATGCTTAAACAGAACCTGAAGATAAATACATGAGAACAATGGCTGTTTGCTTCTTGGAGGTAAGCTGCTTCATATTTTCTAATCCAATTCTTGTTCTTCTGCCAAAAGAAAATGATTGATATTTTTGTCCCATCTTACATGACCCAAAACAAAGCTCTCTCTTGTATTTCACTGCTGGTGAGTGTTTTCTGTTTTGGGCAATGTGGGAATTGGGTTAAATCTTCCAGATGAAACTAGGAGCATCAGAGTGGCCGGTACTCTACTTTTAATGCTTTCAACACAGTCAAACCTCAGTACTTTATTTTGTTTTAGTACATGTAAGTGCTTCCTAGTTTGACCAAGGTGAGAAGCAGATTATCTACAGCCAGAGCCACAATGAGTTTCACTAACAACCATTTCAGAAAAATTAGTGCGTAAAACTCCAAATGGAGCACTTTTCTGTGATTACATACTGGAACAGTGCTCTTGTGTTTGGGGTATTGTGTAACCAGATTCACATTAACAGAATGGTCCAAAAACGACTTGATGGAAACTCAATTTCTTTGAAACATTTCTTAATACACATAGACATTGAGATGAAAATAATATTTGTTCTTGTTCTGACAATTTTAAGCTGTGTTTAGGGTTAGATAGTAATAGGATTTCCAAGAGTAATTTGTGGTAGAGTTGATTGAACAAAAGGAACTTTGCTTTTACATATGTGATTTTTATGTCCACAGATAAGTCAAACAAAAGCAATGTCTTGTATTTTACAAGAATGCCTTATATTTTCATTGCTATAGAACCCATGATTCATATTGCTTTCAAGAAGTTTCAAAGCATGCAAATCTTTGATAATCCTTGGTTACAATTGCTTTTTGCTTAAAGCTAATTGCCAGCTTGCTCTATTTATTATTTTTTTCAAAATTTTCCTTAAATGAAAAGTAAAACATACACAGAGATCTGTTATTCCCAAACACTCTCCTTTTTTTGTCAAAAATCAGAACTGCTAAACTCAGCTGTGGGTTACACCTCTGATTAGCATGTTCACTAAAAGGATGCCCTATTGTTATGCAGAGATTGTTCCTGCTACCACCTGTGGATTTGTGTGGCACTGCCCTATTTTCATTTGGCTCACTGGAATGTGCTCCTCCCTCTGCATAACAAAATAAAACCTTACTGATTACTGATTGGATAATGGTGTATACCACCTGGTTTATAAAGAGTTGGAAGATAGAGTGAAGTGGATGCTTAAACAGAACCTGAAGATAAATACATGAGAACAATGGCTGTTTGCTTCTTGGAGGTAAGCTGCTTCATATTTTCTAATCCAATTCTTGTTCTTCTGCCAAAAGAAAATTATTGATATTTTTGTCCCATCTTACATGACCCAAAACAAAGCTCTCTCTTGTATTCCATTGCTGGTGAGTGAGTGCTTCCTGTTTTGGGCAATGTGGGAACTGGGTTAAATCTTCCAGATGAAACTAGGAGCATCAGAGTGGCCGGTACTCTACTTTTAATGCTTTCAACACAGTCAAACCTCAGTACTTTATTTTGTTTTAGTACATGTAAGTGCTTCCTCGTTTGACCAAGGTGAGAAGCAGATTATCTACAACCAGAGCCACAATGAGTTTCACTAACAACCATTTCAGAAAAATCAGTGCGTAAAACTCCAAATGGAGCTCTTTTCTGTGACTACATACTGGAACAGTGCTCTTGTGTTTGGGGGATTGTGTAACCAGATTCACATTAACAGAATGGTTCAAAAACGACTTGATGGAAACTCAATTTCTTTGAAACATTTCTTAATACACATAGACATTGAGATGAAAATAATCTTTGTTCTTGTTCTGACAATTTTGAGCTGTGTTTAGGGTTAGATAGTAATAGGATTTCCAAGAGTAATTTGTGGTAGAGTTGATTGAACAAAAGGAACTTTGCTTTTACATATGTGATTTTTATGTCCACAGATAAGTCAAACAAAAGCAATGTCTTGTATTTTACAAGAATGCCTTATATTTTCATTGCTATAGAACCCATGATTCATATTGCTTTCAAGAAGTTTCAAAGCATGCAAATCTTTGATAATCCTTAGTTACAATTGCTTTTTGCTTAAAGCTAATTGCCAGCTTGCTCTATTTATTATTTTTTTCAAAATTTTCCTTAAATGAAAAGTAAAACATACACAGAGATCTGTTATTCTCAAACACTCTCCTTTTTTTGTCAAAAATCAGAACTGCTAAACTCAGCTGTGGGTTACACCTCTGTTTAGCATGTTCACTAAAAGGATGCCCTATTGTTATGCAGAGATTGTTCCTGCTACCACCTGTGGATTTGTGTGGCACTGCCCTATTTTCATTTGGCACACTGGAATGTGCTCCTCCCTCTGCATAACAAAATAAAACCTTACTGATTACTGATTGGATAATGGTGTATACCACCTGGTTTATAAAGAGTTGGAAGATAGAGTGAAGTGGATGCTTAAACAGAACCTGAAGATAAATACATGAGAACAATGGCTGTTTGCTTCTTGGAGGTAAGCTGCTTCATATTTTCTAATCCAATTCTTCTTCTTCTGCCAAAAGAAAATGATTGATATTTTTGTCCCATCTTACATGACCCAAAACAAAGCTCTCTTTTGTATTCCATTGCTGGTGAGTGAGTGCTTCCTGTTTTGGGCAATGTGGGAACTGGGTTAAATCTTCCAGATGAAGCTAGGAGCATCAGAGTGGCCGGTACTCTACTTTTAATGCTTTTAACACAGTCAAACCTCAGTACTTTATTTTGTTTTAGTACATGTAAGTGCTTCCTAGTTTGACCAAGGTGAGAAGCAGATTATCTACAACCAGAGCCACAATGAGTTTCACTAACAACCATTTCAGAAAAATCAGTGCGTAAAACTCCAAATGGAGCACTTTTCTGTGACTACATACTGGAACAGTGCTCTTGTGTTTGGGGGATTGTGTAACCAGATTCACATTAACAGAATGGTCCAAAAACGACTTGATGGAAACTCAATTTCTTTGAAACATTTCTTAATACACATAGACATTGAGATGAAAATAATCTTTGTTCTTGTTCTGACAATTTTGAGCTGTGTTTAGGGTTAGATAGTAATAGGATTTCCAAGAGTAATTTGTGGTAGAGTTGATTGAACAAAAGGAACTTTGCTTTTACATATGTGAATTTTATGTCCACAGATAAGTCAAACAAAAGCAATGTGTTGTATTTTACAAGAATGCCTTATATTTTCATTGCTATAGAACCCATGATTCATATTGCTTTCAAGAAGTTTCAAAGCATGCAAATCTTTGATGATCCTTAGTTACAATTGCTTTTTGCTTAAAGCTAATTGCCAGCTTGCTCTATTTATTATTTTTTTCAAAATTTTCCTTAAATGAAAAGTAAAAAATACACAGAGATCTGTTATTCCCAAACACTCTCCTTTTTTTTGTCAAAAATCAAAACTGCTAAACTCAGCTGTGGGTTACACCTCTGATTAGCATGTTCACTAAAAGGATGCCCTATTGTTATGCAGAGATTGTTTCTGCTACCACCTGTGGATTTGTGTGGCACTGCCCTATTTTCATTTGACCCACTGGAATGTGCTCCTCCCTCTGCATAACAAAATAAAACCTTACTGATTACTGATTGGATAATGGTGTATACCACCTGGTTTATAAAGAGTTGGAAGATAGAGTGAAGTGGATGCTTAAACAGAACCTGAAGATAAATACATGAAAACAATGGCTGTTTGCTTCTTGGAGGTAAGCTGCTTCATATTTTCTAATCCAATTCTTGTTCTTCTGCCAAAAGAAAATGATTGATATTTTTGTCCCATCTTACATGACCCAAAACAAAGCTCTCTCTTGTATTTCACTGCTGGTGAGTGTTTCCTGTTTTGGGCAATGTGGGAACCGGGTTAAATCTTCCAGATGAAACTAGGAGCATAAGAGTGTCCGGTACTCTACTTTTAATGCTTTCAACACAGTCAAACCTCAGTACTATATTTTGTTTTAGTACATGTAAGTGCTTCCTAGTTTGACCAAGGTGAGAAGCAGATTATCTACAACCAGAGCCACAATGAGTTTCACTAACAACCATTTCAGAAAAATCAGTGCGTAAAACTCCAAATGGAGCACTTTTCTTTGACTACATATTGGAACAGTGCTCTTGTGTTTGGGGTATTGTGTAACCAGATTCACATTAACAGAATGGTCCAAAAACGACTTGATGGAAACTCAATTTCTTTGAAACATTTCTTAATACACATAGACATTGAGATGAAAATAATCTTTGTTCTTGTTCTGACAATTTTGAGCTGTGTTTAGGGTTAGATAGTAATAGGATTTCCAGGAGTAATTTGTGGTAGAGTTGATTGAACAAAAGGAACTTTGCTTTTACTTATGTGATTTTTATGTCCACAGATAAGTCAAACAAAAGCAATGTCTTGTATTTTACAAGAATGCCTTATATTTTCATTGCTATAAAACCCATGATTCATATTGCTTTCAAGAAGTTTCAAAGCATGCAAATCTTTGATGATCCTTAGTTACAATTGCTTTTTGCTTAAGGCTAATTGCCAGCTTGGTCTATTTATTATTTTTTTCAAAATTTTCCTTAAATGAAAAGTAAAAAAAAACACAGAGATCTGTTATTCCCAAACACTCTCCTTTTTTTGTCAAAAATCAAAACTGCTAAACTCAGCTGTGGGTTACACCTCTGATTAGCATGTTCACTAAAAGGATGTCCTATTGTTACGCAGAGATTGTTCCTGCTACCACCTGTGGATTTGTGTGGCACTGCCCTATTTGTATTTGGCCCACTAGAATGTGCTCCTCCCTCTGCATAACAAAATAAAACCTTACTGATTACTGATTGGATAATGGTGTATAACACCTGGTTTATAAAGAGTTGGAAGATAGAGTGAAGTGGATGCTTAAACAGAACCTGAAGATAAATACATGAGAACAATGGCTGTTTGCTTCTTGGAGGTAAGCTGCTTCATATTTTCTAATCCAATTCTTGTTCTTCTGCCAAAAGAAAATGATTGATATTTTTGTCCCATCTTACATGACCCAAAACAAAGCTCTCTCTTGTATTCCATTGCTGGTGAGTGAGTGCTTCCTGTTTTGGGCAATGTGGGAACTGAGTTAAATCTTCCAGATGAAACTAGGAGCATCAGAGTGGCCGGTACTCTACTTTTAATGCTTTTAACACAGTCAAACCTCAGTACTTTATTTTGTTTTAGTACATGTAAGTGCTTCCTAGTTTGACCAAGGTGAGAAGCAGATTATCTACAACCAGAGCCACAATGAGTTTCACTAACAACCATTTCAGAAAAATCAGTGCGTAAAACTCCAAATGGAGCACTTTTCTGTGACTACATATTGGAACAGTGCTCTTGTGTTTGGGGTATTGTGTAACCAGATTCACTTTAACAGAATGGTCCAAAAACGACTTGATGGAAACTCAATTTCTTTGAAACATTTCTTAATACACATAGACATTGAGATGAAAATAATCTTTGTTCTTGTTCTGACAATTTTGAGCTGTGTTTAGGGTTAGATAGTAATAGGATTTCCAAGAGTAATTTGTGGTAGAGTTGATTGAACAAAAGGAACTTTGCTTTTACATATGTGATTTTTATGTCCACAGATAAGTCAAACAAAAGCAATGTCTTGTATTTTACAAGAATGCCTTATATTTTCATTGCTATAGAACCCATGATTCATATTGCTTTCAAGAAGTTTCAAAGCATGCAAATCTTTGATGATCCTTAGTTACAATTGCTTTTTGCTTAAGGCTAATTGCCAGCTTGGTCTATTTATTATTTTTTTCAAAATTTTCCTTAAATGAAAAGTTAAAAAACCACAGAGATCTGTTATTCCCAAACACTCTCCTTTTTTTGTCAAAAATCAAAACTGCTAAACTCAGCTGTGGGTTACACCTCTGATTAGCATGTTCACTAAAAGGATGCCCTATTGTTATGCAGAGATTGTTCCTGCTACCACCTGTGGATTTGTGTGGCACTGCCCTATTTTTATTTGGCCCACTGGAATGTGCTCCTCCCTCTGCATAACAAAAAAAAAAAACCTTACTGATTACTGATTGGATAATGGTGTATACCACCTGGTTTATAAAGAGTTGGGAGATAGAGATAAGTGGATGCGTAAACAGAACCTGAAGATAAATACATGAGAACAATGGCTGTTTGCTTCTTGGAGGTAAGCTGCTTCATATTTTCTAATCCAATTCTTGTTCTGCCAAAAGAAAATGATTGATATTTTTGTCCCATCTTACATGACCCAAAACAAAGCTCTCTCTTGTATTTCACTGCTGGTGAGTGTTTATTGTTTTGGGCAATGTGGGAACTGTGTTAAATCTTCCAGATGAAACTAGGAGCATCAGAGTGGCCGGTACTCTACTTTTAATGCTTTCAACTCAGTCAAACCTCAGTACTTTATTTTGTTTTAGTACATGTAAGTGCTTCCTAGTTTGACCAAGGTGAGAAGCAGATTATCTACAACCAGAGCCACAATGAGTTTCACTAACAACCATTTCAGAAAAATCAGTGCGTAAAACTCCAAATGGAGCACTTTTCTGTGACTGCATATTGGAACAGTGCTCTTGTGTTTGGGGTATTGTGTATCCAGATTCACTTTAACAGAATGGTCCAAAAATGACTTGATGGAAACTCAATTTCTTTGAAACATTTCTTAATACACATAGACATTGAGATGAAAATAATCTTTGTTCTTGGTCTGACAATTTTGAGCCATGTTTAGGGTTAGATAGTAATAGGATTTCCAAGAGTAATTTGTGGTAGAGTTGATTGAACAAAAGGAACTTTGCTTTTACATAGGTGATTTTTATGTCCACAGATAAGTCAAACAAAAGCAATGTCTTGTATTTTACAAGAATGCCTTATATTTTCATTGCTATAGAACCCATGATTTATATTGCTTTCAAGAAGTTTCAAAGCATGCAAATCTTTGATGATTCTTAGTTATAATTGCTTTTTGCTTAAAGCTAATTGCCAGCTTGGTCTATTTATTATTTTTTTCAAAATTTTCCTTAAATGGAAAGTAAAAAATACACAGAGATCTGTTATTCCCAAACACTCTCCTTTTTTGTCAAAAATCAAAACTGCTAAACTCAGCTGTTGGTTACACCTCTGATTAGCATGTTCACTAAAAGGATGCCCTATTGTTATGCAGAGATTGTTCCTGCTACCACCTGGGGATTTGTGTGGCACTGCCCTATTTTCATTTGGCCCACTGGAATGTGCTCCTCCCTCTGCATAACAAAAAAAAACCTTACTGATTACTGATTGGATAATGGTGTATACCACCTGGTTTATAAAGAGTTGGGAGATAGAGATAAGTGGATGCTTAAACAGAACCTGAAGATAAATACATGAGAACAATGGCTGTTTGCTTCTTGGAGGTAAGCTGCTTCATATTTTCTAATCCAATTCTTGTTCTTCTGCCAAAAGAAAATGATTGATATTTTTGTCCCATCTTACATGACCCAAAACAAAGCTCTCTCTTGTATTTCACTGCTGGTGAGTGTTTATTGTTTTGGGCAATGTGGGAACTGTGTTAAATCTTCCAGATGAAACTAGGAGCATCAGAGTGGCCGGTACTCTACTTTTAATGCTTTCAACTTAGTCAAACCTCAGTACTTTATTTTGTTTTAGTACATGTAAGTGCTTCCTCGTTTGACCAAGGTGATAAGCAGATTATCTACAACCAGAGCCACAATGAGTTTCACTAACAACCATTTCAGAAAAATCAGTGCGTAAAACTCCAAATGGAGCACTTTTCTGTGACTACATATTGGAACAGTGCTTTTGTGTTTGGGGTATTGTGTAACCAGATTCACTTTAACAGAATGGTCCAAAAACGACTTGATGGAAACTCAATTTCTTTGAAACATTTCTTAATACACATAGACATTGAGATGAAAATAATCTTTGTTCTTGGTCTGACAATTTTGAGCTGTGTTTAGGGTTAGATAGTAATAGGATTTCCAGAAGTAATTTGTGGTAGAGTTGATTGAACAAAAGGAACTTTGCTTTTACATAGGTGATTTTTATGTCCACAGATAAGCCAAAAAAGAGCAATGTCTTGTATTTTACAAGAATGCCTTATATTTTCATTGCTATAGAACCCATGATTCATATTGCTTTCAAGAAGTTTCAAAGCATGCAAATCTTTGATGATCCTTACTTACAATTGTTTTTTGCTTAAAGCTAGTTGCCAGCTTGGTCTATTTATTATTTTTTTCAAAATTTTCCTTACATGAAAAGTAAAAAATACACAGAGATCTGTTATTCCCAAACACTCTCCTTTTTTGTCAAAAATCAAAACTGCTAAACTCAGCTGTGGGTTACACCTTGGATTAGCATGTTCACTAAAAGGATGCCAGATTGTTATGCAGAGATTGTTCCTGCTACCACCTGTGGATTTGTGTGGAACTGCCCTATTTTCATTTGGCCCACTGGAATGTGCTCCTCCCTCTGCATAACAAAATAAGACCTTACTGATTACTGATTGGATAATGGTGTATACCACCTGGTTTATAAAGAGTTGGGAGATAGAGAGAAGTGGATGCTTAAACAGAACATGAAGATAAATACATGAGAACAATGGTTGTTTGCTTCTTGGAGGTAAGCTGCTTCACATTTTCTAATCCAATTCTTGTTCTTCTGCCAAAAGAAAATGATTGATATTTTTGTCCCATCTTACATGACCCAAAACAAAGCTCTCTCTTGTATTCAATTGCTGGTGAGTGAGTGCTTCCTGTTTTGGGCAATGTGGGAACTGGGATAAATCTTCCAGATGAAACTAGGAGCATCAGAGTGGCCGGTACTCTACTTTTAATGCTTTCAACTCAGTCAAACCTCAGTACTATATTTTGTTTTAGTACATGTAAGTGCTTCCTAGTTTGACCAAGGTGAGAAGCAGATTATCTACAACCAGAGCCACAATGAGTTTCACTAAAAACCATTTCAGAAAAATCAGTGCGTAAAACTCCAAATGGAGCACTTTTCTGTGACTACATATTGGAACAGTGCTCTTGTGTTTAGGGTATTGTGTAACCAGATTCACTTTAACAGAATGGTGCAAAAACGACTTGATGGAAACTCAATTTCTTTGAAACATTTCTTAATACACATAGACATTGAGATGAAAATAATCTTTATTCTTGGTCTGACAATTTTGAGCTGTGTTTAAGGTTAGATAGTAATAGGATTTCCAGGAGTAATTTGTGGTAGAGTTGATTGAACAAAAGGAACTTTGCTTTTACATAGGTGATTTTTTCGTCCACAGATAAATCAAACAAAAGCAATGTCTTGTATTTTACAAGAATGCCTCATATTTTCATTGATATAGAACCTATGATTCATATTGCTTTCAGGAAGTTTCAAAGCATGCAAATCTTTGATGATCCTTAGTTACAATTGCTTTTTGCTTAAGGCTAATTGCCAGCTTGGTCTATTTATTATTTTTTTCAAAATTTTCTTAAATGAAAAGTAAAAAAAACACAGAGATCTGATATTCCCAAACACTCTCCTTTTTTTTATCAAAAATCAAAACTGCTAAACTCAGCTGTGGGTTACACCTCTGATTAGCATGTTCACTAAAAGGATGCCCTATTGTTATGCAGAGATTGTTCCTGCTGCCACCTGTGGATTTGTGTGGCACTGCCCTATTTTTATTTGGCCCACTGGAATGTGCTCCTCCCTCTGCGTAACAAAATAAAACCTTACTGATTACTGATTGGATAATGGTGTATACCACCTGGTTTATAAAGAGTTGGAAGATAGAGTGAAGTGAATGCTTAAACAGAACCTGAAGATAAATACATGAGAACAATGGCTGTTTGCTTCTTGGAGGTAAGCTGCTTCATATTTTCTAATCCAATTCTTGTTCTTCCCTATTTTCATTTGGCCCACTGGAATGTGCTCCTCCCTCTGCATAACAAAATTAAACCTTACTGATTGGATAATGGTGTATACCACCTGGTTTATAAAGAGTTGGAAGATAGAGTGAAGTGGATGCTTAAACAGAACCTGTAGATAAATACATGAGAACAATGGCTGTTTGCTTCTTGGAGGTAAGCTGCTTCATATTTTCTAATCCAATTCTTGTTCTTCTGCCACAAGAAAATGATTGATATTTTTGTCCCATCTTACATGACCCAAAACAAAGCTCTCTCTTGTATTCCATTGCTGGTGAGTGAGTGCTTCCTGTTTTGGGCAATGTGGGAACTGGGTTAAATCTTCCAGATGAAACTAGGAGCATCAGAGTGGCCGGAACTCTACTTTTAATGCTTTCAACACAGTCAAACCTCAGTACTTTATTTTGTTTTAGTACATGTAAGTGCTTCCTAGTTTGACCAAGGTGAGAAGCAGATTATCTACAACCAGAGCCACAATGAGTTTCGCTAACAACCATTTCAGAAAAATCAGTGCGTAAAACTCCAAATGGAGCACTTTTCTGTGACTACATACTGGAACAGTGCTCTTGTGTTTGGGGTATTGTGTAACCAGATTCACATTAACAGAATGGTCCAAAAACGACTTGATGGAAACTCAATTTCTTTGAAACATTTCTTAATACACATAGACATTGAGATGAAAATAATCTTTGTTCTTGTTCTGACAATTTTGAGCTGTGTTTAGGGTTAGATAGTAATAGGATTTCCAAGAGTAATTTGTGTTAGAGTTGATTGAACAAAAGGAACTTTGCTTTTACATATGTGATTTTTATGTCCACAGATAAGTCAAACAAAAGCAATGTCTTGTATTTTACAAGAATGCCTTATATTTTCATTGCTATAGAACCCATGATTCATATTGCTTTCAAGAAGTTTCAAAGCATGCAAATCTTTGATCCTTAGTTACAATTGCTTTTTGCTTAAGGCTAATTGCCAGCTTGGTCTATTTATTATTTTTTTCAAAATTTTCCTTAAATGAAAAGTAAAAAAACCACAGAGATCTGTTATTCCCAAACACTCTCCTTTTTTTGTCAAAAATCAAAACTGCTAAACTCAGCTGTGGGTTACACCTCTGATTAGCATGTTCACTAAAAGGATGCCCTATTGTTATGCAGAGATTGTTCCTGCTACCACCTGTGGATTTGTGTGGCACTGCCCTATTTTTATTTGACAAACTGGAATGTGCTCCTCCCTCTGCATAACAAAATAAAACCTTACTGATTACTGATTGGATAATGGTGTATACCACCTGGTTTATAAAGAGTTGGAAGATAGAGTGAAGTGGATGCTTAAACAGAACCTGAAGATAAATACATGAGAACAATGGCTGTTTGCTTCTTGGAGGTAAGCTGCTTCATATTTTCTAATCCAATTCTTGTTCTTCTGCCAAAAGAAAATGATTGATATTTTTGTCCCATCTTACATGACCCAAAACAAAGCTCTCTCTTGTATTCCATTGCTGGTGAGTGAGTGCTTCCTGTTTTGGGCAATGTGGGAACTGGGTTAAATCTTCCAGATGAAACTAGGAGCATCAGAGTGGCCGTTACTCTACTTTTAATGCTTTCAACACAGTCAAACCTCAGTACTTTATTTTGTTTTAGTACATGTAAGTGCTTCCTAGTTTGACCAAGGTGAGAAGCAGATTATCTACAACCAGAGCCACAATGAGTTTCACTAACAACCATTTCAGAAAAATCAGTGCGTAAAACTCCAAATGGAGCACTTTTCTGTGACTACATACTGGAACAGTGCTCTTGTGTTTGGGGTATTGTGTAACCAGATTCACATTAACAGAATGGTCCAAAAACGACTTGATGGAAACTCAATTTCTTTGAAACATTTCTTAATACACATAGACATTGAGATGAAAATAATCTTTGTTCTTGTTCTGACAATTTTGAGCTGTGTTTAGGGTTAGATAGTAATAGGATTTCCAAGAGTAATTTGTGGTAGAGTTGATTGAACAAAAGGAACTTTGCTTTTACATATGTGATTTTTATGTCCACAGATAAGTCAAACAAAAGCAATGTCTTGTATTTTACAAGAATGCCTTATATTTTCATTGCTATAGAACCCATGATTCATATTGCTTTCAAGAAGTTTCAAAGCATGCAAATCTTTGATGATCCTTAGTTACAATTGCTTTTTGCTTAAGGCTAATTGCCAGCTTGGTCTATTTATTATTTTTTTCAAAATTTTCCTTAAATGAAAAGTTAAAAAACCACAGAGATCTGTTATTCCCAAACACTCTCCTTTTTTTGTCAAAAATCAAAACTGCTAAACTCAGCTGTGGGTTACACCTCTGATTAGCATGTTCACTAAAAGGATGCCCTATTGTTATGCAGAGATTGTTCCTGCTACCACCTGTGGATTTGTGTGGCACTGCCCTATTTTTATTTGGCCCACTGGAATGTGCTCCTCCCTCTGCATAAAAAAATAAAACCTTACTGATTACTGATTGGATAATGGTGTATACCACCTGGTTTATAAAGAGTTGGAAGATAGAGTGAAGTGGATGCTTAAACAGAACCTGAAGATAAATACATGAGAACAATGGCTGTTTGCTTCTTGGAGGTAAGCTGCTTCATATTTTCTAATCCAATTCTTGTTCTTCTGCCAAAAGAAAATGATTGATATTTTTGTCCCATCTTACATGAACAAAAACAAAGCTCTCTCTTGTATTCCATTGCTGGTGAGTGAATGCTTCCTGTTTTGGGCAATGTGGGAACTGGGTTAAATCTTCCAGATGAAACTAGGAGCATCAGAGTGGCCGGTACTCTACTTTTAATGCTTTCAACACAGTCAAACCTCAGTACTTTATTTTGTTTTAGTACATGTAAGTGCTTCCTAGTTTGACCAAGGTGAGAAGCAGATTATCTACAACCAGAGCCACAATGAGTTTCACTAACAACCATTTCAGAAAAATCAGTGCGTAAAACTCCAAATGGAGCACTTTTCTGTGACTACATACTGGAACAGTGCTCTTCTGTTTGGGGTATTGTGTAACCAGATTCACAATAACAGAATGGTCCAAAAACGACTTGATGGAAACTCAATTTCTTTGAAACATTTCTTAATACACATAGACATTGAGATGAAAATAATCTTTGTTCATGTTCTGACAATTTTGAGCTGTTTTTAGGGTTAGATAGTGATAGGATTTCCAAGAGTAATTTGTGGTAGAGTTGATTGAACAAAAGGAAATTTGCTTTTACATATGTGATTTTTATGTCCACAGATAAGTCAAACAAAAGCAATGTCTTGTATTTTACAAGAATGCCTTATATTTTCATTGCTATAGAACCCATGATTCATATTGCTTTCAAGAAGTTTCAAAGCATGCAAATCTTTGATCCTTAGTTACAATTGCTTTTTGCTTAAGGCTAATTGCCAGCTTGGTCTATTTATTATTTTTTTCAAAATTTTCCTTAAATGAAAAGTAAAAAAACCACAGAGATCTGTTATTCCCAAACACTCTCCTTTTTTTGTCAAAAATCAAAACTGCTAAACTCAGCTGTGGGTTACACCTCTGATTAGCATGTTCACTAAAAGGATGCCCTATTGTTATGCAGAGATTGTTCCTGCTACCACCTGTGGATTTGTGTGGCACTGCCCTATTTTTATTTGACAAACTGGAATGTGCTCCTCCCTCTGCATAACAAAATAAAACCTTACTGATTACTGATTGGATAATGGTGTATACCACCTGGTTTATAAAGAGTTGGAAGATAGAGTGAAGTGAATGCTTAAACAGAACCTGAAGATAAATACATGAGAACAATGGCTGTTTGCTTCTTGGAGGTAAGCTGCTTCATATTTTCTAATCCAATTCTTGTTCTTCTGCCAAAAGAAAATGATTGATATTTTTGTCCCATCTTACATGACCCAAAACAAAGCTCTCTTGTATTTCACTGCTGGTGAGTGTTTCCTGTTTTGGGCAATGTGGGAACTGGGTTAAATCTTCCAGATGAAACTAGGAGCATCAGAGTGGCCGGTACTCTACTTTTAATGCTTTCAACACAGTCAAACCTCAGTACTTTATTTTGTTTTAGTACATGTAAGTGCTTCCTAGTTTGATCAAGGTGAGAAGCAGATTATCTACAACCAGAGCCACAATGAGTTTCATTAACAACCATTTTAGAAAAATCAGTGCATAAAACTCCAAATGGAGCACTTTTCTGTGACTACATACTGGAACAGTGCTCTTGTGTTTGGGGTATTGTGTAACCAGATTCACATTAACAGAATGGTCCAAAAATGACTTGATGGAAACTCAATTTCTTTGAAACATTTCTTAATACACATAGACATTGAGATGAAAATAATCTTTGTTCTTGTTCTGACAATTTTGAGCTGTGTTTAGGGTTAGATAGTAATAGGATTTCCAAGAGTAATTTGTGGTAGAGTTGATTGAACAAAAGGAACTTTGCTTTTACATATGTGATTTTTATGTCCACAGATAAGTCAAACAAAAGCAATGTCTTGTATTTTACAAGAATGCCTTATATTTTCATTGCTATAGAACCCATGATTCATATTGCTTTCAAGAAGTTTCAAAGCATGCAAATCTTTGATGATCCTTAGTTACAATTGCTTTTTGCTTAAGGCTAATTGCCAGCTTGGTCTATTTATTATTTTTTTCAAAATTTTCCTTAAATGAAAAGTAAAAAAAACACAGAGATCTGTTATTCCCAAACACTCTCCTTTTTTTGTCAAAAATCAAAACTGCTAAACTCAGCTGTGGGTTACACCTCTGATTAGCATGTTCACTAAAAGGATGCCCTATTGTTATGCAGAGATTGTTCATGCTACCACCTGTGGATTTGTGTGGCACTGCCCTATTTTTATTTGGCCCACTGGAATGTGCTCCTCCCTCTGCATAAAAAAATAAAACCTTACTGATTACTGATTGGATAATGGTGTATACCACCTGGTTTATAAAGAGTTGGAAGATAGAGTGAAGTGGATGCTTAAACATAACCTGAAGATAAATACATGAGAACAATGGCTGTTTGCTTCTTGGAGGTAAGCTGCTTCATATTTTCTAATCCAATTCTTGTTCTTCTGCCAAAAGAAAATGATTGATATTTTTGTCCCATCTTACATGACCCAAAACAAAGCTCTCTCTTGTATTCCATTGCTGGTGAGTGAGTGCTTCCTGTTTTGGGCAATGTGGGAACTGAGTTAAATCTTCCAGATGAAACTAGGAGCATCAGAGTGGCCGGTACTCTACTTTTAATGCTTTTAACACAGTCAAACCTCAGTACTTTATTTTGTTTTAGTACATGTAAGTGCTTCCTAGTTTGACCAAGGTGAGAAGCAGATTATCTACAGCCAGAGCCACAATGAGTTTCACTAACAACCATTTCAGAAAAATCAGTGCGTAAAACTCCAAATGGAGCACTTTTCTGTGATTACATACTGGAACAGTGCTCTTGTGTTTGGGGTATTGTGTAACCAGATTCACATTAACAGAATGGTCCAAAAACGACTTGATGGAAACTCAATTTCTTTGAAACATTTCTTAATACACATAGACATTGAGATGAAAATAATATTTGTTCTTGTTCTGACAATTTTAAGCTGTGTTTAGGGTTAGATAGTAATAGGATTTCCAAGAGTAATTTGTGGTAGAGTTGATTGAACAAAAGGAACTTTGCTTTTACATATGTGATTTTTATGTCCACAGATAAGTCAAACAAAAGCAATGTCTTGTATTTTACAAGAATGCCTTATATTTTCATTGCTATAGAACCCATGATTCATATTGCTTTCAAGAAGTTTCAAAGCATGCAAATCTTTGATAATCCTTGGTTACAATTGCTTTTTGCTTAAAGCTAATTGCCAGCTTGCTCTATTTATTATTTTTTTCAAAATTTTCCTTAAATGAAAAGTAAAACATACACAGAGATCTGTTATTCCCAAACACTCTCCTTTTTTTGTCAAAAATCAGAACTGCTAAACTCAGCTGTGGGTTACACCTCTGATTAGCATGTTCACTAAAAGGATGCCCTATTGTTATGCAGAGATTGTTCCTGCTACCACCTGTGGATTTGTGTGGCACTGCCCTATTTTCATTTGGCTCACTGGAATGTGCTCCTCCCTCTGCATAACAAAATAAAACCTTACTGATTACTGATTGGATAATGGTGTATACCACCTGGTTTATAAAGAGTTGGAAGATAGAGTGAAGTGGATGCTTAAACAGAACCTGAAGATAAATACATGAGAACAATGGCTGTTTGCTTCTTGGAGGTAAGCTGCTTCATATTTTCTAATCCAATTCTTGTTCTTCTGCCAAAAGAAAATTATTGATATTTTTGTCCCATCTTACATGACCCAAAACAAAGCTCTCTCTTGTATTCCATTGCTGGTGAGTGAGTGCTTCCTGTTTTGGGCAATGTGGGAACTGGGTTAAATCTTCCAGATGAAACTAGGAGCATCAGAGTGGCCGGTACTCTACTTTTAATGCTTTCAACACAGTCAAACCTCAGTACTTTATTTTGTTTTAGTACATGTAAGTGCTTCCTCGTTTGACCAAGGTGAGAAGCAGATTATCTACAACCAGAGCCACAATGAGTTTCACTAACAACCATTTCAGAAAAATCAGTGCGTAAAACTCCAAATGGAGCTCTTTTCTGTGACTACATACTGGAACAGTGCTCTTGTGTTTGGGGGATTGTGTAACCAGATTCACATTAACAGAATGGTTCAAAAACGACTTGATGGAAACTCAATTTCTTTGAAACATTTCTTAATACACATAGACATTGAGATGAAAATAATCTTTGTTCTTGTTCTGACAATTTTGAGCTGTGTTTAGGGTTAGATAGTAATAGGATTTCCAAGAGTAATTTGTGGTAGAGTTGATTGAACAAAAGGAACTTTGCTTTTACATATGTGATTTTTATGTCCACAGATAAGTCAAACAAAAGCAATGTCTTGTATTTTACAAGAATGCCTTATATTTTCATTGCTATAGAACCCATGATTCATATTGCTTTCAAGAAGTTTCAAAGCATGCAAATCTTTGATGATCCTTACTTACAATTGTTTTTTGCTTAACGCTAGTTGCCAGCTTGGTCTATTTATTATTTTTTTCAAAATTTTCCTTACATGAAAAGTAAAAAATACACAGAGATCTGTTATTCCCAAACACTCTCCTTTTTTGTCAAAAATCAAAACTGCTAAACTCAGCTGTGGGTTACACCTTGGATTAGCATGTTCACTAAAAGGATGCCAGATTGTTATGCAGAGATTGTTCCTGCTACCACCTGTGGATTTGTGTGGAACTGCCCTATTTTCATTTGGCCCACTGGAATGTGCTCCTCCCTCTGCATAACAAAATAAGACCTTACTGATTACTGATTGGATAATGGTGTATACCACCTGGTTTATAAAGAGTTGGGAGATAGAGAGAAGTGGATGCTTAAACAGAACATGAAGATAAATACATGAGAACAATGGTTGTTTGCTTCTTGGAGGTAAGCTGCTTCACATTTTCTAATCCAATTCTTGTTCTTCTGCCAAAAGAAAATGATTGATATTTTTGTCCCATCTTACATGACCCAAAACAAAGCTCTCTCTTGTATTCAATTGCTGGTGAGTGAGTGCTTCCTGTTTTGGGCAATGTGGGAACTGGGTTAAATCTTCCAGATGAAACTAGGAGCATCAGAGTGGCCGGTACTCTACTTTTAATGCTTTCAACTCAGTCAAACCTCAGTACTATATTTTGTTTTAGTACATGTAAGTGCTTCCTAGTTTGACCAAGGTGAGAAGCAGATTATCTACAACCAGAGCCACAATGAGTTTCACTAAAAACCATTTCAGAAAAATCAGTGCGTAAAACTCCAAATGGAGCACTTTTCTGTGACTACATATTGGAACAGTGCTCTTGTGTTTAGGGTATTGTGTAACCAGATTCACTTTAACAGAATGGTGCAAAAACGACTTGATGGAAACTCAATTTCTTTGAAACATTTCTTAATACACATAGACATTGAGATGAAAATAATCTTTATTCTTGGTCTGACAATTTTGAGCTGTGTTTAAGGTTAGATAGTAATAGGATTTCCAGGAGTAATTTGTGGTAGAGTTGATTGAACAAAAGGAACTTTGCTTTTACATAGGTGATTTTTTCGTCCACAGATAAATCAAACAAAAGCAATGTCTTGTATTTTACAAGAATGCCTCATATTTTCATTGATATAGAACCTATGATTCATATTGCTTTCAGGAAGTTTCAAAGCATGCAAATCTTTGATGATCCTTAGTTACAATTGCTTTTTGCTTAAGGCTAATTGCCAGCTTGGTCTATTTATTATTTTTTTCAAAATTTTCTTAAATGAAAAGTAAAAAAAACACAGATCTGATATTCCCAAACAATCTCCTTTTTTTGTCAAAAATCAAAACTGCTAAACTCAGCTGTGGGTTACACCTCTGATTAGCATGTTCACTAAAAGGATGCCCTATTGTTATGCAGAGATTGTTCCTGCTACCACCTTTGGATTTGTGTGGCACTGCCCTATTTTTATTTGGCCCACTGGAATGTGCTCCTCCCTCTGCATAACAAAATAAAACCTTACTGATTACTGATTGGATAATGGTGTATACCACCATAATGGTGTATACCACCTGGTTTATAAAGAGTTGGAAGATAGAGTGAAGAGATGCTTAAACAGAACATGAAGATAAATACATGAGAACAATGGCTGTTTGCTTCTTGGAGGTAAGCTGCTTCATATTTTCTAATCCAATTCTTGTTCTTCTGCCAAAAGAAAATGATTGATATTTTTGTCCCATCTTACATGACCCAAAACAAAGCTCTCTCTTGTATTTCACTGCTGGTGAGTGTTTTCTGTTTTGGGCAATGTGGGAACTGGGTTAAATCTTCCAGATGAAACTAGGAGCATCAGAGTGGCCGGTACTCTACTTTTAATGCTTTCAACTCAGTCAAACCTCAGTACTATATTTTGTTTTAGTACATGTAAGTGCTTCCTAGTTTGACCAAGGTGAGAAGCAGATTATCTACAACCAGAGCCACAATGAGTTTCACTAAAAACCATTTCAGAAAAATCAGTGCGTAAAACTCCAAATGGAGCACTTTTCTGTGACTACATATTGGAACAGTGCTCTTGTGTTTAGGGTATTGTGTAACCAGATTCACTTTAACAGAATGGTGCAAAAACGACTTGATGGAAACTCAATTTCTTTGAAACATTTCTTAATACACATAGACATTGAGATGAAAATAATCTTTATTCTTGGTCTGACAATTTTGAGCTGTGTTTAAGGTTAGATAGTAATAGGATTTCCAGGAGTAATTTGTGGTAGAGTTGATTGAACAAAAGGAACTTTGCTTTTACATAGGTGATTTTTTCGTCCACAGATAAATCAAACAAAAGCAATGTCTTGTATTTTACAAGAATGCCTCATATTTTCATTGATATAGAACCTATGATTCATATTGCTTTCAGGAAGTTTCAAAGCATGCAAATCTTTGATGATCCTTAGTTACAATTGCTTTTTGCTTAAGGCTAATTGCCAGCTTGGTCTATTTATTATTTTTTTCAAAATTTTCTTAAATGAAAAGTAAAAAAAACACAGAGATCTGATATTCCCAAACAATCTCCTTTTTTTGTCAAAAATCAAAACTGCTAAACTCAGCTGTGGGTTACACCTCTGATTAGCATGTTCACTAAAAGGATGCCCTATTGTTATGCAGAGATTGTTCCTGCTACCACCTTTGGATTTGTGTGGCACTGCCCTATTTTTATTTGGCCCACTGGAATGTGCTCCTCCCTCTGCATAACAAAATAAAACCTTACTGATTACTGATTGGATAATGGTGTATACCACCATAATGGTGTATACCACCTGGTTTATAAAGAGTTGGAAGATAGAGTGAAGTGGATGCTTAAACAGAACCTGAAGATAAATACATGAGAACAATGGCTGTTTGCTTCTTGGAGGTAAGCTGCTTCATATTTTCTAATCCAATTCTTGTTCTTCTGCCAAAAGAAAATTATTGATATTTTTGTCCCATCTTACATGACCCAAAACAAAGCTCTCTCTTGTATTCCATTGCTGGTGAGTGAGTGCTTCCTGTTTTGGGCAATGTGGGAACTGGGTTAAATCTTCCAGATGAAACTAGGAGCATCAGAGTGGCCGGTACTCTACTTTTAATGCTTTCAACACAGTCAAACCTCAGTACTTTATTTTGTTTTAGTACATGTAAGTGCTTCCTCGTTTGACCAAGGTGAGAAGCAGATTATCTACAACCAGAGCCACAATGAGTTTCACTAACAACCATTTCAGAAAAATCAGTGCGTAAAACTCCAAATGGAGCTCTTTTCTGTGACTACATACTGGAACAGTGCTCTTGTGTTTGGGGGATTGTGTAACCAGATTCACATTAACAGAATGGTTCAAAAACGACTTGATGGAAACTCAATTTCTTTGAAACATTTCTTAATACACATAGACATTGAGATGAAAATAATCTTTGTTCTTGTTCTGACAATTTTGAGCTGTGTTTAGGGTTAGATAGTAATAGGATTTCCAAGAGTAATTTGTGGTAGAGTTGATTGAACAAAAGGAACTTTGCTTTTACATATGTGATTTTTATGTCCACAGATAAGTCAAACAAAAGCAATGTCTTGTATTTTACAAGAATGCCTTATATTTTCATTGCTATAGAACCCATGATTCATATTGCTTTCAAGAAGTTTCAAAGCATGCAAATCTTTGATAATCCTTAGTTACAATTGCTTTTTGCTTAAAGCTAATTGCCAGCTTGCTCTATTTATTATTTTTTTCAAAATTTTCCTTAAATGAAAAGTAAAACATACACAGAGATCTGTTATTCTCAAACACTCTCCTTTTTTTGTCAAAAATCAGAACTGCTAAACTTAGCTGTGGGTTACACCTCTGTTTAGCATGTTCACTAAAAGGATGCCCTATTGTTATGCAGAGATTGTTCCTGCTACCACCTGTGGATTTGTATTGCACTGCCCTATTTTCATTTGGCTCACTGGAATGTGCTCCTCCCTCTGCATAACAAAATAAAACCTTACTGATTACTGATTGGATAATGGTGTATAACACCTGGTTTATAAAGAGTTGGAAGATAGAGTGAAGTGGATGCTTAAACAGAACCTGAAGATAAATACATGAGAACAATGGCTGTTTGCTTCTTGGAGGTAAGCTGCTTCATATTTTCTAATCCAATTCTTGTTCTTCTGCCAAAAGAAAATGATTGATATTTTTGTCCCATCTTACATGACCCAAAACAAAGCTCTCTTTTGTATTCCATTGCTGGTGAGTGAGTGCTTCCTGTTTTGGGCAATGTGGGAACTGGGTTAAATCTTCCAGATGAAGCTAGGAGCATCAGAGTGGCCGGTACTCTACTTTTAATGCTTTTAACACAGTCAAACCTCAGTACTTTATTTTGTTTTAGTACATGTAAGTGCTTCCTAGTTTGACCAAGGTGAGAAGCAGATTATCTACAACCAGAGCCACAATGAGTTTCACTAACAACCATTTCAGAAAAATCAGTGCGTAAAACTCCAAATGGAGCACTTTTACTTTTCTGTGACTACATACTGGAACAGTGCTCTTGTGTTTGGGGGATTGTGTAACCAGATTCACATTAACAGAATGGTCCAAAAACGACTTGATGGAAACTCAATTTCTTTGAAACATTTCTTAATACACATAGACATTGAGATGAAAATAATCTTTGTTCTTGTTCTGACAATTTTGAGCTGTGTTTAGGGTTAGATAGTAATAGGATTTCCAAGAGTAATTTGTGGTAGAGTTGATTGAACAAAAGGAACTTTGCTTTTACATATGTGAATTTTATGTCCACAGATAAGTCAAACAAAAGCAATGTGTTGTATTTTACAAGAATGCCTTATATTTTCATTGCTATAGAACCCATGATTCATATTGCTTTCAAGAAGTTTCAAAGCATGCAAATCTTTGATAATCCTTAGCTACAATTGCTTTTTCCTTAAAGCTAATTGCCAGCTTGCTCTATTTATTATTTTTTTCAAAATTTTCCTTAAATGAAAAGTAAAAAATACACAGAGATCTGTTATTCCCAAACACTCTCCTTTTTTTGTCAAAAATCAAAACTGCTAAACTCAGCTGTGGGTTACACCTCTGATTAGCATGTTCACTAAAAGGATGCCCTATTGTTATGCAGAGATTGTTTCTGCTACCACCTTTGGATTTGTGTGGCACTGCCCTATTTTTATTTGGCCCACTAGAATGTGCTCCTCCCTCTGCATAACAAAATAAAACCTTACTGATTACTGATTGGATAATGGTGTATACCACCTGGTTTATAAAGAGTTGGAAGATAGAGTGAAGTGGATGCTTAAACAGAACCTGAAGATAAATACATGAGAACAATGGCTGTTTGCTTCTTGGAGGTAAGCTGCTTCATATTTTCTAATCCAATTCTTGTTCTTCTGCCAAAAGAAAATGATTGATATTTTTGTCCCATCTTACATGACCCAAAACAAAGCTCTCTCTTGTATTTCACTGCTGGTGAGTGTTTCCTGTTTTGGGCAATGTGGGAACCGGGTTAAATCTTCCAGATGAAACTAGGAGCATAAGAGTGTCCGGTACTCTACTTTTAATGCTTTCAACACAGTCAAACCTCAGTACTATATTTTGTTTTAGTACATGTAAGTGCTTCCTAGTTTGACCAAGGTGAGAAGCAGATTATCTACAACCAGAGCCACAATGAGTTTCACTAACAACCATTTCAGAAAAATCAGTGCGTAAAACTCCAAATGGAGCACTTTTCTGTGACTACATATTGGAACAGTGCTCTTGTGTTTGGGGTATTGTGTAACCAGATTCACATTAACAGAATGGTCCAAAAACGACTTGATGGAAACTCAATTTCTTTGAAACATTTCTTAATACACATAGACATTGAGATGAAAATAATCTTTGTTCTTGTTCTGACAATTTTGAGCTGTGTTTAGGGTTAGATAGTAATAGGATTTCCAGGAGTAATTTGTGGTAGAGTTGATTGAACAAAAGGAACTTTGCTTTTACTTATGTGATTTTTATGTCCACAGATAAGTCAAACAAAAGCAATGTTTTGTATTTTACAAGAATGCCTTATATTTTCATTGCTATAAAACCCATGATTCATATTGCTTTCAAGAAGTTTCAAAGCATGCAAATCTTTGATGATCCTTAGTTACAATTGCTTTTTGCTTAAGGCTAATTGCCAGCTTGGTCTATTTATTATTTTTTTCAAAATTTTCCTTAAATGAAAAGTAAAAAAAAACACAGAGATCTGTTATTCCCAAACACTCTCCTTTTTTTGTCAAAAATCAAAACTGCTAAACTCAGCTGTGGGTTACACCTCTGATTAGCATGTTCACTAAAAGGATGTCCTATTGTTACGCAGAGATTGTTCCTGCTACCACCTGTGGATTTGTGTGGCACTGCCCTATTTGTATTTGGCCCACTAGAATGTGCTCCTCCCTCTGCATAACAAAATAAAACCTTACTGATTACTGATTGGATAATGGTGTATAACACCTGGTTTATAAAGAGTTGGAAGATAGAGTGAAGTGGATGCTTAAACAGAACCTGAAGATAAATACATGAGAACAATGGCTGTTTGCTTCTTGGAGGTAAGCTGCTTCATATTTTCTAATCCAATTCTTGTTCTTCTGCCAAAAGAAAATGATTGATATTTTTGTCCCATCTTACATGACCCAAAACAAAGCTCTCTCTTGTATTCCATTGCTGGTGAGTGAGTGCTTCCTGTTTTGGGCAATGTGGGAACTGAGTTAAATCTTCCAGATGAAACTAGGAGCATCAGAGTGGCCGGTACTCTACTTTTAATGCTTTTAACACAGTCAAACCTCAGTACTTTATTTTGTTTTAGTACATGTAAGTGCTTCCTAGTTTGACCAAGGTGAGAAGCAGATTATCTACAACCAGAGCCACAATGAGTTTCACTAACAACCATTTCAGAAAAATCAGTGCGTAAAACTCCAAATGGAGCACTTTTCTGTGACTACATATTGGAACAGTGCTCTTGTGTTTGGGGTATTGTGTAACCAGATTCACTTTAACAGAATGGTCCAAAAACGACTTGATGGAAACTCAATTTCTTTGAAACATTTCTTAATACACATAGACATTGAGATGAAAATAATCTTTGTTCTTGTTCTGACAATTTTGAGCTGTGTTTAGGGTTAGATAGTAATAGGATTTCCAAGAGTAATTTGTGGTAGAGTTGATTGAACAAAAGGAACTTTGCTTTTACATATGTGATTTTTATGTCCACAGATAAGTCAAACAAAAGCAATGTCTTGTATTTTACAAGAATGCCTTATATTTTCATTGCTATAGAACCCATGATTCATATTGCTTTCAAGAAGTTTCAAAGCATGCAAATCGTTGATAATCCTTAGTTACAATTGCTTTTTGTTAAAAGCTAATTGCCAGCTTGCTCTATTTATTATTTTTTTCAAAATTTTCCTTAAATGAAAAGTAAAAAATACACAGAGATCTGTTATTCCCAAACACTCTCCTTTTTTTGTCAAAAATCAAAACTGCTAAACTCAGCTGTGGGTTACACCTCTGCTTAGCATGTTCACTAAAAGGATGCCCTATTGTTATGCAGAGATTGTTCCTGCTACCACCTGTGGATTTGTGTGGCACTGCCCTATTTTCATTTGGCCCACTGGAATGTGCTCCTCCCTCTGCATAACAAAAAAAAAAACCTTACTGATTACTGATTGGATAATGGTGTATACCACCTGGTTTATAAAGAGTTGGGAGATAGAGATAAGTGGATGCGTAAACAGAACCTGAAGATAAATACATGAGAACAATGGCTGTTTGCTTCTTGGAGGTAAGCTGCTTCATATTTTCTAATCCAATTCTTGTTCTGCCAAAAGAAAATGATTGATATTTTTGTCCCATCTTACATGACCCAAAACAAAGCTCTCTCTTGTATTTCACTGCTGGTGAGTGTTTATTGTTTTGGGCAATGTGGGAACTGTGTTAAATCTTCCAGATGAAACTAGGAGCATCAGAGTGGCCGGTACTCTACTTTTAATGCTTTCAACTCAGTCAAACCTCAGTACTTTATTTTGTTTTAGTACATGTAAGTGCTTCCTAGTTTGACCAAGGTGAGAAGCAGATTATCTACAACCAGAGCCACAATGAGTTTCACTAACAACCATTTCAGAAAAATCAGTGCGTAAAACTCCAAATGGAGCACTTTTCTGTGACTGCATATTGGAACAGTGCTCTTGTGTTTGGGGTATTGTGTATCCAGATTCACTTTAACAGAATGGTCCAAAAATGACTTGATGGAAACTCAATTTCTTTGAAACATTTCTTAATACACATAGACATTGAGATGAAAATAATCTTTGTTCTTGGTCTGACAATTTTGAGCCATGTTTAGGGTTAGATAGTAATAGGATTTCCAAGAGTAATTTGTGGTAGAGTTGATTGAACAAAAGGAACTTTGCTTTTACATAGGTGATTTTTATGTCCACAGATAAGTCAAACAAAAGCAATGTCTTGTATTTTACAAGAATGCCTTATATTTTCATTGCTATAGAACCCATGATTCATATTGCTTTCAAGAAGTTTCAAAGCATGCAAATCTTTGATGATTCTTAGTTATAATTGCTTTTTGCTTAAAGCTAATTGCCAGCTTGGTCCATTTATTATTTTTTTCAAAATTTTCCTTAAATGGAAAGTAAAAAATACACAGAGATCTGTTATTCCCAAACACTCTCCTTTTTTGTCAAAAATCAAAACTGCTAAACTCAGCTGTTGGTTACACCTCTGATTAGCATGTTCACTAAAAGGATGCCCTATTGTTATGCAGAGATTGTTCCTGCTACCACCTGGGGATTTGTGTGACACTGCCCTATTTTCATTTGGCCCACTGGAATGTGCTCCTCCCTCTGCATAACAAAAAAAACCTTACTGATTACTGATTGGATAATGGTGTATACCACCTGGTTTATAAAGAGTTGGGAGATAGAGATAAGTGGATGCTTAAACAGAACCTGAAGATAAATACATGAGAACAATGGCTGTTTGCTTCTTGGAGGTAAGCTGCTTCATATTTTCTAATCCAATTCTTGTTCTTCTGCCAAAAGAAAATGATTGATATTTTTGTCCCATCTTACATGACCCAAAACAAAGCTCTCTCTTGTATTTCACTGCTGGTGAGTGTTTATTGTTTTGGGCAATGTGGGAACTGTGTTAAATCTTCCAGATGAAACTAGGAGCATCAGAGTGGCCGGTACTCTACTTTTAATGCTTTCAACTTAGTCAAACCTCAGTACTTTATTTTGTTTTAGTACATGTAAGTGCTTCCTCGTTTGACCAAGGTGAGAAGCAGATTATCTACAACCAGAGCCACAATGAGTTTCACTAACAACCATTTCAGAAAAATCAGTGCGTAAAACTCCAAATGGAGCACTTTTCTGTGACTACATATTGGAACAGTGCTTTTGTGTTTGGGGTATTGTGTAACCAGATTCACTTTAACAGAATGGTCCAAAAACGACTTGATGGAAACTCAATTTCTTTGAAACATTTCTTAATACACATAGACATTGAGATGAAAATAATCTTTGTTCTTGGTCTGACAATTTTGAGCTGTGTTTAGGGTTAGATAGTAATAGGATTTCCAGAAGTAATTTGTGGTAGAGTTGATTGAACAAAAGGAACTTTGCTTTTACATAGGTGATTTTTATGTCCACAGATAAGCCAAAAAAGAGCAATGTCTTGTATTTTACAAGAATGCCTTATATTTTCATTGCTATAGAACCCATGATTCATATTGCTTTCAAGAAGTTTCAAAGCATGCAAATCTTTGATGATCCTTACTTACAATTGTTTTTTGCTTAAAGCTAGTTGCCAGCTTGGTCTATTTATTATTTTTTTCAAAATTTTCCTTACATGAAAAGTAAAAAATACACAGAGATCTGTTATTCCCAAACACTCTCCTTTTTTGTCAAAAATCAAAACTGCTAAACTCAGCTGTGGGTTACACCTTGGATTAGCATGTTCACTAAAAGGATGCCAGATTGTTATGCAGAGATTGTTCCTGCTACCACCTGTGGATTTGTGTGGAACTGCCCTATTTTCATTTGGCCCACTGGAATGTGCTCCTCCCTCTGCATAACAAAATAAGACCTTACTGATTACTGATTGGATAATGGTGTATACCACCTGGTTTATAAAGAGTTGGGAGATAGAGAGAAGTGGATGCTTAAACTGAACATGAAGATAAATACATGAGAACAATGGTTGTTTGCTTCTTGGAGGTAAGCTGCTTCACATTTTCTAATCCAATTCTTGTTCTTCTGCCAAAAGAAAATGATTGATATTTTTGTCCCATCTTACATGACCCAAAACAAAGCTCTCTCTTGTATTCAATTGCTGGTGAGTGAGTGCTTCCTGTTTTGGGCAATGTGGGAACTGGGTTAAATCTTCCAGATGAAACTAGGAGCATCAGAGTGGCCGGTACTCTACTTTTAATGCTTTCAACTCAGTCAAACCTCAGTACTATATTTTGTTTTAGTACATGTAAGTGCTTCCTAGTTTGACCAAGGTGAGAAGCAGATTATCTACAACCAGAGCCACAATGAGTTTCACTAAAAACAATTTCAGAAAAATCAGTGCGTAAAACTCCAAATGGAGCACTTTTCTGTGACTACATATTGGAACAGTGCTCTTGTGTTTAGGGTATTGTGTAACCAGATTCACTTTAACAGAATGGTGCAAAAACGACTTGATGGAAACTCAATTTCTTTGAAACATTTCTTAATACACATAGACATTGAGATGAAAATAATCTTTATTCTTGGTCTGACAATTTTGAGCTGTGTTTAAGGTTAGATAGTAATAGGATTTCCAGGAGTAATTTGTGGTAGAGTTGATTGAACAAAAGGAACTTTGCTTTTACATAGGTGATTTTTTCGTCCACAGATAAATCAAACAAAAGCAATGTCTTGTATTTTACAAGAATGCCTCATATTTTCATTGATATAGAACCTATGATTCATATTGCTTTCAGGAAGTTTCAAAGCATGCAAATCTTTGATGATCCTTAGTTACAATTGCTTTTTGCTTAAGGCTAATTGCCAGCTTGGTCTATTTATTATTTTTTTCAAAATTTTCTTAAATGAAAAGTAAAAAAAACACAGAGATCTGATATTCCCAAACACTCTCCTTTTTTTATCAAAAATCAAAACTGCTAAACTCAGCTGTGGGTTACACCTCTGATTAGCATGTTCACTAAAAGGATGCCCTATTGTTATGCAGAGATTGTTCCTGCTGCCACCTGTGGATTTGTGTGGCACTGCCCTATTTTTATTTGGCCCACTGGAATGTGCTCCTCCCTCTGCGTAACAAAATAAAACCTTACTGATTACTGATTGTATAATGGTGTATACCACCTGGTTTATAAAGAGTTGGAAGATAGAGTGAAGTGAATGCTTAAACAGAACCTGAAGATAAATACATGAGAACAATGGCTGTTTGCTTCTTGGAGGTAAGCTGCTTCATATTTTCTAATCCAATTCTTGTTCTTCCCTATTTTCATTTGGCCCACTGGAATGTGCTCCTCCCTCTGCATAACAAAATTAAACCTTACTGATTGGATAATGGTGTATACCACCTGGTTTATAAAGAGTTGGAAGATAGAGTGAAGTGGATGCTTAAACAGAACCTGTAGATAAATACATGAGAACAATGGCTGTTTGCTTCTTGGAGGTAAGCTGCTTCATATTTTCTAATCCAATTCTTGTTCTTCTGCCACAAGAAAATGATTGATATTTTTGTCCCATCTTACATGACCCAAAACAAAGCTCTCTCTTGTATTCCATTGCTGGTGAGTGAGTGCTTCCTGTTTTGGGCAATGTGGGAACTGGGTTAAATCTTCCAGATGAAACTAGGAGCATCAGAGTGGCCGGAACTCTACTTTTAATGCTTTCAACACAGTCAAACCTCAGTACTTTATTTTGTTTTAGTACATGTAAGTGCTTCCTAGTTTGACCAAGGTGAGAAGCAGATTATCTACAACCAGAGCCACAATGAGTTTCGCTAACAACCATTTCAGAAAAATCAGTGCGTAAAACTCCAAATGGAGCACTTTTCTGTGACTACATACTGGAACAGTGCTCTTGTGTTTGGGGTATTGTGTAACCAGATTCACATTAACAGAATGGTCCAAAAACGACTTGATGGAAACTCAATTTCTTTGAAACATTTCTTAATACACATAGACATTGAGATGAAAATAATCTTTGTTCTTGTTCTGACAATTTTGAGCTGTGTTTAGGGTTAGATAGTAATAGGATTTCCAAGAGTAATTTGTGTTAGAGTTGATTGAACAAAAGGAACTTTGCTTTTACATATGTGATTTTTATGTCCACAGATAAGTCAAACAAAAGCAATGTCTTGTATTTTACAAGAATGCCTTATATTTTCATTGCTATAGAACCCATGATTCATATTGCTTTCAAGAAGTTTCAAAGCATGCAAATCTTTGATCCTTAGTTACAATTGCTTTTTGCTTAAGGCTAATTGCCAGCTTGGTCTATTTATTATTTTTTTCAAAATTTTCCTTAAATGAAAAGTAAAAAAACCACAGAGATCTGTTATTCCCAAACACTCTCCTTTTTTTGTCAAAAATCAAAACTGCTAAACTCAGCTGTGGGTTACACCTCTGATTAGCATGTTCACTAAAAGGATGCCCTATTGTTATGCAGAGATTGTTCCTGCTACCACCTGTGGATTTGTGTGGCACTGCCCTATTTTTATTTGACAAACTGGAATGTGCTCCTCCCTCTGCATAACAAAATAAAACCTTACTGATTACTGATTGGATAATGGTGTATACCACCTGGTTTATAAAGAGTTGGAAGATAGAGTGAAGTGGATGCTTAAACAGAACCTGAAGTTAAATACATGAGAACAATGGCTGTTTGCTTCTTGGAGGTAAGCTGCTTCATATTTTCTAATCCAATTCTTGTTCTTCTGCCAAAAGAAAATGATTGATATTTTTGTCCCATCTTACATGACCCAAAACAAAGCTCTCTCTTGTATTCCATTGCTGGTGAGTGAGTGCTTCCTGTTTTGGGCAATGTGGGAACTGGGTTAAATCTTCCAGATGAAACTAGGAGCATCAGAGTGGCCGGTACTCTACTTTTAATGCTTTCAACACAGTCAAACCTCAGTACTTTATTTTGTTTTAGTACATGTAAGTGCTTCCTAGTTTGACCAAGGTGAGAAGCAGATTATCTACAACCAGAGCCACAATGAGTTTCACTAACAACCATTTCAGAAAAATCAGTGCGTAAAACTCCAAATGGAGCACTTTTCTGTGACTACATACTGGAACAGTGCTCTTGTGTTTGGGGTATTGTGTAACCAGATTCACATTAACAGAATGGTCCAAAAACGACTTGATGGAAACTCAATTTCTTTGAAACATTTCTTAATACACATAGACATTGAGATGAAAATAATCTTTGTTCTTGTTCTGACAATTTTGAGCTGTGTTTAGGGTTAGATAGTAATAGGATTTCCAAGAGTAATTTGTGGTAGAGTTGATTGAACAAAAGGAACTTTGCTTTTACATATGTGATTTTTATGTCCACAGATAAGTCAAACAAAAGCAATGTCTTGTATTTTACAAGAATGCCTTATATTTTCATTGCTATAGAACCCATGATTCATATTGCTTTCAAGAAGTTTCAAAGCATGCAAATCTTTGATGATCCTTAGTTACAATTGCTTTTTGCTTAAGGCTAATTGCCAGCTTGGTCTATTTATTATTTTTTTCAAAATTTTCCTTAAATGAAAAGTTAAAAAACCACAGAGATCTGTTATTCCCAAACACTCTCCTTTTTTTGTCAAATATCAAAACTGCTAAACTCAGCTGTGGGTTACACCTCTGATTAGCATGTTCACTAAAAGGATGCCCTATTGTTATGCAGAGATTGTTCCTGCTACCACCTGTGGATTTGTGTGGCACTGCCCTATTTTTATTTGGCCCACTGGAATGTGCTCCTCCCTCTGCATAAAAAAATAAAACCTTACTGATTACTGATTGGATAATGGTGTATACCACCTGGTTTATAAAGAGTTGGAAGATAGAGTGAAGTGGATGCTTAAACAGAACCTGAAGATAAATACATGAGAACAATGGCTGTTTGCTTCTTGGAGGTAAGCTGCTTCATATTTTCTAATCCAATTCTTGTTCTTCTGCCAAAAGAAAATGATTGATATTTTTGTCCCATCTTACATGAACAAAAACAAAGCTCTCTCTTGTATTCCATTGCTGGTGAGTGAATGCTTCCTGTTTTGGGCAATGTGGGAACTGGGTTAAATCTTCCAGATGAAACTAGGAGCATCAGAGTGGCCGGTACTCTACTTTTAATGCTTTCAACACAGTCAAACCTCAGTACTTTATTTTGTTTTAGTACATGTAAGTGCTTCCTAGTTTGACCAAGGTGAGAAGCAGATTATCTACAACCAGAGCCACAATGAGTTTCACTAACAACCATTTCAGAAAAATCAGTGCGTAAAACTCCAAATGGAGCACTTTTCTGTGACTACATACTGGAACAGTGCTCTTCTGTTTGGGGTATTGTGTAACCAGATTCACAATAACAGAATGGTCCAAAAACGACTTGATGGAAACTCAATTTCTTTGAAACATTTCTTAATACACATAGACATTGAGATGAAAATAATCTTTGTTCATGTTCTGACAATTTTGAGCTGTTTTTAGGGTTAGATAGTGATAGGATTTCCAAGAGTAATTTGTGGTAGAGTTGATTGAACAAAAGGAAATTTGCTTTTACATATGTGATTTTTATGTCCACAGATAAGTCAAACAAAAGCAATGTCTTGTATTTTACAAGAATGCCTTATATTTTCATTGCTATAGAACCCATGATTCATATTGCTTTCAAGAAGTTTCAAAGCATGCAAATCTTTGATCCTTAGTTACAATTGCTTTTTGCTTAAGGCTAATTGCCAGCTTGGTCTATTTATTATTTTTTTCAAAATTTTCCTTAAATGAAAAGTAAAAAAACCACAGAGATCTGTTATTCCCAAACACTCTCCTTTTTTTGTCAAAAATCAAAACTGCTAAACTCAGCTGTGGGTTACACCTCTGATTAGCATGTTCACTAAAAGGATGCCCTATTGTTATGCAGAGATTGTTCCTGCTACCACCTGTGGATTTGTGTGGCACTGCCCTATTTTTATTTGACAAACTGGAATGTGCTCCTCCCTCTGCATAACAAAATAAAACCTTACTGATTACTGATTGGATAATGGTGTATACCACCTGGTTTATAAAGAGTTGGAAGATAGAGTGAAGTGAATGCTTAAACAGAACCTGAAGATAAATACATGAGAACAATGGCTGTTTGCTTCTTGGAGGTAAGCTGCTTCATATTTTCTAATCCAATTCTTGTTCTTCTGCCAAAAGAAAATGATTGATATTTTTGTCCCATCTTACATGACCCAAAACAAAGCTCTCTTGTATTTCACTGCTGGTGAGTGTTTCCTGTTTTGGGCAATGTGGGAACTGGGTTAAATCTTCCAGATGAAACTAGGAGCATCAGAGTGGCCGGTACTCTACTTTTAATGCTTTCAACACAGTCAAACCTCAGTACTTTATTTTGTTTTAGTACATGTAAGTGCTTCCTAGTTTGATCAAGGTGAGAAGCAGATTATCTACAACCAGAGCCACAATGAGTTTCATTAACAACCATTTTAGAAAAATCAGTGCGTAAAACTCCAAATGGAGCACTTTTCTGTGACTACATACTGGAACAGTGCTCTTGTGTTTGGGGTATTGTGTAACCAGATTCACATTAACAGAATGGTCCAAAAATGACTTGATGGAAACTCAATTTCTTTGAAACATTTCTTAATACACATAGACATTGAGATGAAAATAATCTTTGTTCTTGTTCTGACAATTTTGAGCTGTGTTTAGGGTTAGATAGTAATAGGATTTCCAAGAGTAATTTGTGGTAGAGTTGATTGAACAAAAGGAACTTTGCTTTTACTTATGTGATTTTTATGTCCACAGATAAGTCAAACAAAAGCAATGTCTTGTATTTTACAAGAATGCCTTATATTTTCATTGCTATAAAACCCATGATTCATATTGCTTTCAAGAAGTTTCAAAGCATGCAAATCTTTGATGATCCTTAGTTACAATTGCTTTTTGCTTAAGGCTAATTGCCAGCTTGGTCTATTTATTATTTTTTTCAAAATTTTCCTTAAATGAAAAGTAAAAAAAAACACAGAGATCTGTTATTCCCAAACACTCTATTTTTTTGTCAAAAATCAAAACTGCTAAACTCAGCTGTGGGTTACACCTCTGATTAGCATGTTCACTAAAAGGATGTCCTATTGTTACGCAGAGATTGTTCCTGCTACCACCTGTGGATTTGTGTGGCACTGCCCTATTTGTATTTGGCCCACTAGAATGTGCTCCTCCCTCTGCATAACAAAATAAAACCTTACTGATTACTGATTGGATAATGGTGTATAACACCTGGTTTATAAAGAGTTGGAAGATAGAGTGAAGTGGATGCTTAAACAGAACCTGAAGATAAATACATGAGAACAATGGCTGTTTGCTTCTTGGAGGTAAGCTGCTTCATATTTTCTAATCCAATTCTTGTTCTTCTGCCAAAAGAAAATGATTGATATTTTTGTCCCATCTTACATGACCCAAAACAAAGCTCTCTCTTGTATTCCATTGCTGGTGAGTGAGTGCTTCCTGTTTTGGGCAATGTGGGAACTGAGTTAAATCTTCCAGATGAAACTAGGAGCATCAGAGTGGCCGGTACTCTACTTTTAATGCTTTTAACACAGTCAAACCTCAGTACTTTATTTTGTTTTAGTACATGTAAGTGCTTCCTAGTTTGACCAAGGTGAGAAGCAGATTATCTACAACCAGAGCCACAATGAGTTTCACTAACAACCATTTCAGAAAAATCAGTGCGTAAAACTCCAAATGGAGCACTTTTCTGTGACTACATATTGGAACAGTGCTCTTGTGTTTGGGGTATTGTGTAACCAGATTCACTTTAACAGAATGGTCCAAAAACGACTTGATGGAAACTCAATTTCTTTGAAACATTTCTTAATACACATAGACATTGAGATGAAAATAATCTTTGTTCTTGTTCTGACAATTTTGAGCTGTGTTTAGGGTTAGATAGTAATAGGATTTCCAAGAGTAATTTGTGGTAGAGTTGATTGAACAAAAGGAACTTTGCTTTTACATATGTGATTTTTATGTCCACAGATAAGTCAAACAAAAGCAATGTCTTGTATTTTACAAGAATGCCTTATATTTTCATTGCTATAGAACCCATGATTCATATTGCTTTCAAGAAGTTTCAAAGCATGCAAATCTTTGATAATCCTTGGTTACAATTGCTTTTTGCTTAAAGCTAATTGCCAGCTTGCTCTATTTATTATTTTTTTCAAAATTTTCCTTAAATGAAAAGTAAAACATACACAGAGATCTGTTATTCCCAAACACTCTCCTTTTTTTGTCAAAAATCAGAACTGCTAAACTCAGCTGTGGGTTACACCTCTGATTAGCATGTTCACTAAAAGGATGCCCTATTGTTATGCAGAGATTGTTCCTGCTACCACCTGTGGATTTGTGTGGCACTGCCCTATTTTCATTTGGCTCACTGGAATGTGCTCCTCCCTCTGCATAACAAAATAAAACCTTACTGATTACTGATTGGATAATGGTGTATACCACCTGGTTTATAAAGAGTTGGAAGATAGAGTGAAGTGGATGCTTAAACAGAACCTGAAGATAAATACATGAGAACAATGGCTGTTTGCTTCTTGGAGGTAAGCTGCTTCATATTTTCTAATCCAATTCTTGTTCTTCTGCCAAAAGAAAATTATTGATATTTTTGTCCCATCTTACATGACCCAAAACAAAGCTCTCTCTTGTATTCCATTGCTGGTGAGTGAGTGCTTCCTGTTTTGGGCAATGTGGGAACTGGGTTAAATCTTCCAGATGAAACTAGGAGCATCAGAGTGGCCGGTACTCTACTTTTAATGCTTTCAACTCAGTCAAACCTCAGTACTTTATTTTGTTTTAGTACATGTAAGTGCTTCCTAGTTTGACCAAGGTGAGAAGCAGATTATCTACAACCAGAGCCACAATGAGTTTCACTAACAACCATTTCAGAAAAATCAGTGCGTAAAACTCCAAATGGAGCACTTTTCTGTGACTGCATATTGGAACAGTGCTCTTGTGTTTGGGGTATTGTGTATCCAGATTCACTTTAACAGAATGGTCCAAAAATGACTTGATGGAAACTCAATTTCTTTGAAACATTTCTTAATACACATAGACATTGAGATGAAAATAATCTTTGTTCTTGGTCTGACAATTTTGAGCCATGTTTAGGGTTAGATAGTAATAGGATTTCCAAGAGTAATTTGTGGTAGAGTTGATTGAACAAAAGGAACTTTGCTTTTACATAGGTGATTTTTATGTCCACAGATAAGTCAAACAAAAGCAATGTCTTGTATTTTACAAGAATGCCTTATATTTTCATTGCTATAGAACCCATGATTCATATTGCTTTCAAGAAGTTTCAAAGCATGCAAATCTTTGATGATTCTTAGTTATAATTGCTTTTTGCTTAAAGCTAATTGCCAGCTTGGTCCATTTATTATTTTTTTCAAAATTTTCCTTAAATGGAAAGTAAAAAATACACAGAGATCTGTTATTCCCAAACACTCTCCTTTTTTGTCAAAAATCAAAACTGCTAAACTCAGCTGTTGGTTACACCTCTGATTAGCATGTTCACTAAAAGGATGCCCTATTGTTATGCAGAGATTGTTCCTGCTACCACCTGGGGATTTGTGTGGCACTGCCCTATTTTCATTTGGCCCACTGGAATGTGCTCCTCCCTCTGCATAACAAAAAAAAACCTTACTGATTACTGATTGGATAATGGTGTATACCACCTGGTTTATAAAGAGTTGGGAGATAGAGATAAGTGGATGCTTAAACAGAACCTGAAGATAAATACATGAGAACAATGGCTGTTTGCTTCTTGGAGGTAAGCTGCTTCATATTTTCTAATCCAATTCTTGTTCTTCTGCCAAAAGAAAATGATTGATATTTTTGTCCCATCTTACATGACCCAAAACAAAGCTCTCTCTTGTATTTCACTGCTGGTGAGTGTTTATTGTTTTGGGCAATGTGGGAACTGTGTTAAATCTTCCAGATGAAACTAGGAGCATCAGAGTGGCCGGTACTCTACTTTTAATGCTTTCAACTTAGTCAAACCTCAGTACTTTATTTTGTTTTAGTACATGTAAGTGCTTCCTCGTTTGACCAAGGTGAGAAGCAGATTATCTACAACCAGAGCCACAATGAGTTTCACTAACAACCATTTCAGAAAAATCAGTGCGTAAAACTCCAAATGGAGCACTTTTCTGTGACTACATATTGGAACAGTGCTTTTGTGTTTGGGGTATTGTGTAACCAGATTCACTTTAACAGAATGGTCCAAAAACGACTTGATGGAAACTCAATTTCTTTGAAACATTTCTTAATACACATAGACATTGAGATGAAAATAATCTTTGTTCTTGGTCTGACAATTTTGAGCTGTGTTTAGGGTTAGATAGTAATAGGATTTCCAGAAGTAATTTGTGGTAGAGTTGATTGAACAAAAGGAACTTTGCTTTTACATAGGTGATTTTTATGTCCACAGATAAGCCAAAAAAGAGCAATGTCTTGTATTTTACAAGAATGCCTTATATTTTCATTGCTATAGAACCCATGATTCATATTGCTTTCAAGAAGTTTCAAAGCATGCAAATCTTTGATGATCCTTACTTACAATTGTTTTTTGCTTAAAGCTAGTTGCCAGCTTGGTCTATTTATTATTTTTTTCAAAATTTTCCTTACATGAAAAGTAAAAAATACACAGAGATCTGTTATTCCCAAACACTCTCCTTTTTTGTCAAAAATCAAAACTGCTAAACTCAGCTGTGGGTTACACCTTGGATTAGCATGTTCACTAAAAGGATGCCAGATTGTTATGCAGAGATTGTTCCTGCTACCACCTGTGGATTTGTGTGGAACTGCCCTATTTTCATTTGGCCCACTGGAATGTGCTCCTCCCTCTGCATAACAAAATAAGACCTTACTGATTACTGATTGGATAATGGTGTATACCACCTGGTTTATAAAGAGTTGGGAGATAGAGAGAAGTGGATGCTTAAACTGAACATGAAGATAAATACATGAGAACAATGGTTGTTTGCTTCTTGGAGGTAAGCTGCTTCACATTTTCTAATCCAATTCTTGTTCTTCTGCCAAAAGAAAATGATTGATATTTTTGTCCCATCTTACATGACCCAAAACAAAGCTCTCTCTTGTATTCAATTGCTGGTGAGTGAGTGCTTCCTGTTTTGGGCAATGTGGGAACTGGGTTAAATCTTCCAGATGAAACTAGGAGCATCAGAGTGGCCGGTACTCTACTTTTAATGCTTTCAACTCAGTCAAACCTCAGTACTATATTTTGTTTTAGTACATGTAAGTGCTTCCTAGTTTGACCAAGGTGAGAAGCAGATTATCTACAACCAGAGCCACAATGAGTTTCACTAAAAACCATTTCAGAAAAATCAGTGCGTAAAACTCCAAATGGAGCACTTTTCTGTGACTACATATTGGAACAGTGCTCTTGTGTTTAGGGTATTGTGTAACCAGATTCACTTTAACAGAATGGTGCAAAAACGACTTGATGGAAACTCAATTTCTTTGAAACATTTCTTAATACACATAGACATTGAGATGAAAATAATCTTTATTCTTGGTCTGACAATTTTGAGCTGTGTTTAAGGTTAGATAGTAATAGGATTTCCAGGAGTAATTTGTGGTAGAGTTGATTGAACAAAAGGAACTTTGCTTTTACATAGGTGATTTTTTCGTCCACAGATAAATCAAACAAAAGCAATGTCTTGTATTTTACAAGAATGCCTCATATTTTCATTGATATAGAACCTATGATTCATATTGCTTTCAGGAAGTTTCAAAGCATGCAAATCTTTGATGATCCTTAGTTACAATTGCTTTTTGCTTAAGGCTAATTGCCAGCTTGGTCTATTTATTATTTTTTTCAAAATTTTCTTAAATGAAAAGTAAAAAAAACACAGAGATCTGATATTCCCAAACACTCTCCTTTTTTTATCAAAAATCAAAACTGCTAAACTCAGCTGTGGGTTACACCTCTGATTAGCATGTTCACTAAAAGGATGCCCTATTGTTATGCAGAGATTGTTCCTGCTGCCACCTGTGGATTTGTGTGGCACTGCCCTATTTTTATTTGGCCCACTGGAATGTGCTCCTCCCTCTGCGTAACAAAATAAAACCTTACTGATTACTGATTGTATAATGGTGTATACCACCTGGTTTATAAAGAGTTGGAAGATAGAGTGAAGTGAATGCTTAAACAGAACCTGAAGATAAATACATGAGAACAATGGCTGTTTGCTTCTTGGAGGTAAGCTGCTTCATATTTTCTAATCCAATTCTTGTTCTTCCCTATTTTCATTTGGCCCACTGGAATGTGCTCCTCCCTCTGCATAACAAAATTAAACCTTACTGATTGGATAATGGTGTATACCACCTGGTTTATAAAGAGTTGGAAGATAGAGTGAAGTGGATGCTTAAACAGAACCTGTAGATAAATACATGAGAACAATGGCTGTTTGCTTCTTGGAGGTAAGCTGCTTCATATTTTCTAATCCAATTCTTGTTCTTCTGCCACAAGAAAATGATTGATATTTTTGTCCCATCTTACATGACCCAAAACAAAGCTCTCTCTTGTATTCCATTGCTGGTGAGTGAGTGCTTCCTGTTTTGGGCAATGTGGGAACTGGGTTAAATCTTCCAGATGAAACTAGGAGCATCAGAGTGGCCGGAACTCTACTTTTAATGCTTTCAACACAGTCAAACCTCAGTACTTTATTTTGTTTTAGTACATGTAAGTGCTTCCTAGTTTGACCAAGGTGAGAAGCAGATTATCTACAACCAGAGCCACAATGAGTTTCGCTAACAACCATTTCAGAAAAATCAGTGCGTAAAACTCCAAATGGAGCACTTTTCTGTGACTACATACTGGAACAGTGCTCTTGTGTTTGGGGTATTGTGTAACCAGATTCACATTAACAGAATGGTCCAAAAACGACTTGATGGAAACTCAATTTCTTTGAAACATTTCTTAATACACATAGACATTGAGATGAAAATAATCTTTGTTCTTGTTCTGACAATTTTGAGCTGTGTTTAGGGTTAGATAGTAATAGGATTTCCAAGAGTAATTTGTGTTAGAGTTGATTGAACAAAAGGAACTTTGCTTTTACATATGTGATTTTTATGTCCACAGATAAGTCAAACAAAAGCAATGTCTTGTATTTTACAAGAATGCCTTATATTTTCATTGCTATAGAACCCATGATTCATATTGCTTTCAAGAAGTTTCAAAGCATGCAAATCTTTGATCCTTAGTTACAATTGCTTTTTGCTTAAGGCTAATTGCCAGCTTGGTCTATTTATTATTTTTTTCAAAATTTTCCTTAAATGAAAAGTAAAAAAACCACAGAGATCTGTTATTCCCAAACACTCTCCTTTTTTTGTCAAAAATCAAAACTGCTAAACTCAGCTGTGGGTTACACCTCTGATTAGCATGTTCACTAAAAGGATGCCCTATTGTTATGCAGAGATTGTTCCTGCTACCACCTGTGGATTTGTGTGACACTGCCCTATTTTTATTTGACAAACTGGAATGTGCTCCTCCCTCTGCATAACAAAATAAAACCTTACTGATTACTGATTGGATAATGGTGTATACCACCTGGTTTATAAAGAGTTGGAAGATAGAGTGAAGTGGATGCTTAAACAGAACCTGAAGTTAAATACATGAGAACAATGGCTGTTTGCTTCTTGGAGGTAAGCTGCTTCATATTTTCTAATCCAATTCTTGTTCTTCTGCCAAAAGAAAATGATTGATATTTTTGTCCCATCTTACATGACCCAAAACAAAGCTCTCTCTTGTATTCCATTGCTGGTGAGTGAGTGCTTCCTGTTTTGGGCAATGTGGGAACTGGGTTAAATCTTCCAGATGAAACTAGGAGCATCAGAGTGGCCGGTACTCTACTTTTAATGCTTTCAACACAGTCAAACCTCAGTACTTTATTTTGTTTTAGTACATGTAAGTGCTTCCTAGTTTGACCAAAGTGAGAAGCAGATTATCTACAACCAGAGCCACAATGAGTTTCACTAACAACCATTTCAGAAAAATCAGTGCGTAAAACTCCAAATGGAGCACTTTTCTGTGACTACATACTGGAACAGTGCTCTTGTGTTTGGGGTATTGTGTAACCAGATTCACATTAACAGAATGGTCCAAAAACGACTTGATGGAAACTCAATTTCTTTGAAACATTTCTTAATACACATAGACATTGAGATGAAAATAATCTTTGTTCTTGTTCTGACAATTTTGAGCTGTGTTTAGGGTTAGATAGTAATAGGATTTCCAAGAGTAATTTGTGGTAGAGTTGATTGAACAAAAGGAACTTTGCTTTTACATATGTGATTTTTATGTCCACAGATAAGTCAAACAAAAGCAATGTCTTGTATTTTACAAGAATGCCTTATATTTTCATTGCTATAGAACCCATGATTCATATTGCTTTCAAGAAGTTTCAAAGCATGCAAATCTTTGATGATCCTTAGTTACAATTGCTTTTTGCTTAAGGCTAATTGCCAGCTTGGTCTATTTATTATTTTTTTCAAAATTTTCCTTAAATGAAAAGTTAAAAAACCACAGAGATCTGTTATTCCCAAACACTCTCCTTTTTTTGTCAAAAATCAAAACTGCTAAACTCAGCTGTGGGTTACACCTCTGATTAGCATGTTCACTAAAAGGATGCCCTATTGTTATGCAGAGATTGTTCCTGCTACCACCTGTGGATTTGTGTGGCACTGCCCTATTTTTATTTGGCCCACTGGAATGTGCTCCTCCCTCTGCATAAAAAAATAAAACCTTACTGATTACTGATTGGATAATGGTGTATACCACCTGGTTTATAAAGAGTTGGAAGATAGAGTGAAGTGGATGCTTAAACAGAACCTGAAGATAAATACATGAGAACAATGGCTGTTTGCTTCTTGGAGGTAAGCTGCTTCATATTTTCTAATCCAATTCTTGTTCTTCTGCCAAAAGAAAATGATTGATATTTTTGTCCCATCTTACATGAACAAAAACAAAGCTCTCTCTTGTATTCCATTGCTGGTGAGTGAATGCTTCCTGTTTTGGGCAATGTGGGAACTGGGTTAAATCTTCCAGATGAAACTAGGAGCATCAGAGTGGCCGGTACTCTACTTTTAATGCTTTCAACACAGTCAAACCTCAGTACTTTATTTTGTTTTAGTACATGTAAGTGCTTCCTAGTTTGACCAAGGTGAGAAGCAGATTATCTACAACCAGAGCCACAATGAGTTTCACTAACAACCATTTCAGAAAAATCAGTGCGTAAAACTCCAAATGGAGCACTTTTCTGTGACTACATACTGGAACAGTGCTCTTCTGTTTGGGGTATTGTGTAACCAGATTCACAATAACAGAATGGTCCAAAAACGACTTGATGGAAACTCAATTTCTTTGAAACATTTCTTAATACACATAGACATTGAGATGAAAATAATCTTTGTTCATGTTCTGACAATTTTGAGCTGTTTTTAGGGTTAGATAGTGATAGGATTTCCAAGAGTAATTTGTGGTAGAGTTGATTGAACAAAAGGAAATTTGCTTTTACATATGTGATTTTTATGTCCACAGATAAGTCAAACAAAAGCAATGTCTTGTATTTTACAAGAATGCCTTATATTTTCATTGCTATAGAACCCATGATTCATATTGCTTTCAAGAAGTTTCAAAGCATGCAAATCTTTGATCCTTAGTTACAATTGCTTTTTGCTTAAGGCTAATTGCCAGCTTGGTCTATTTATTATTTTTTTCAAAATTTTCCTTAAATGAAAAGTAAAAAAACCACAGAGATCTGTTATTCCCAAACACTCTCCTTTTTTTGTCAAAAATCAAAACTGCTAAACTCAGCTGTGGGTTACACCTCTGATTAGCATGTTCACTAAAAGGATGCCCTATTGTTATGCAGAGATTGTTCCTGCTACCACCTGTGGATTTGTGTGGCACTGCCCTATTTTTATTTGACAAACTGGAATGTGCTCCTCCCTCTGCATAACAAAATAAAACCTTACTGATTACTGATTGGATAATGGTGTATACCACCTGGTTTATAAAGAGTTGGAAGATAGAGTGAAGTGAATGCTTAAACAGAACCTGAAGATAAATACATGAGAACAATGGCTGTTTGCTTCTTGGAGGTAAGCTGCTTCATATTTTCTAATCCAATTCTTGTTCTTCTGCCAAAAGAAAATGATTGATATTTTTGTCCCATCTTACATGACCCAAAACAAAGCTCTCTTGTATTTCACTGCTGGTGAGTGTTTCCTGTTTTGGGCAATGTGGGAACTGGGTTAAATCTTCCAGATGAAACTAGGAGCATCAGAGTGGCCGGTACTCTACTTTTAATGCTTTCAACACAGTCAAACCTCAGTACTTTATTTTGTTTTAGTACATGTAAGTGCTTCCTAGTTTGATCAAGGTGAGAAGCAGATTATCTACAACCAGAGCCACAATGAGTTTCATTAACAACCATTTTAGAAAAATCAGTGCGTAAAACTCCAAATGGAGCACTTTTCTGTGACTACATACTGGAACAGTGCTCTTGTGTTTGGGGTATTGTGTAACCAGATTCACATTAACAGAATGGTCCAAAAATGACTTGATGGAAACTCAATTTCTTTGAAACATTTCTTAATACACATAGACATTGAGATGAAAATAATCTTTGTTCTTGTTCTGACAATTTTGAGCTGTGTTTAGGGTTAGATAGTAATAGGATTTCCAAGAGTAATTTGTGGTAGAGTTGATTGAACAAAAGGAACTTTGCTTTTACTTATGTGATTTTTATGTCCACAGATAAGTCAAACAAAAGCAATGTCTTGTATTTTACAAGAATGCCTTATATTTTCATTGCTATAAAACCCATGATTCATATTGCTTTCAAGAAGTTTCAAAGCATGCAAATCTTTGATGATCCTTAGTTACAATTGCTTTTTGCTTAAGGCTAATTGCCAGCTTGGTCTATTTATTATTTTTTTCAAAATTTTCCTTAAATGAAAAGTAAAAAAAAACACAGAGATCTGTTATTCCCAAACACTCTATTTTTTTGTCAAAAATCAAAACTGCTAAACTCAGCTGTGGGTTACACCTCTGATTAGCATGTTCACTAAAAGGATGTCCTATTGTTACGCAGAGATTGTTCCTGCTACCACCTGTGGATTTGTGTGGCACTGCCCTATTTGTATTTGGCCCACTAGAATGTGCTCCTCCCTCTGCATAACAAAATAAAACCTTACTGATTACTGATTGGATAATGGTGTATAACACCTGGTTTATAAAGAGTTGGAAGATAGAGTGAAGTGGATGCTTAAACAGAACCTGAAGATAAATACATGAGAACAATGGCTGTTTGCTTCTTGGAGGTAAGCTGCTTCATATTTTCTAATCCAATTCTTGTTCTTCTGCCAAAAGAAAATGATTGATATTTTTGTCCCATCTTACATGACCCAAAACAAAGCTCTCTCTTGTATTCCATTGCTGGTGAGTGAGTGCTTCCTGTTTTGGGCAATGTGGGAACTGAGTTAAATCTTCCAGATGAAACTAGGAGCATCAGAGTGGCCGGTACTCTACTTTTAATGCTTTTAACACAGTCAAACCTCAGTACTTTATTTTGTTTTAGTACATGTAAGTGCTTCCTAGTTTGACCAAGGTGAGAAGCAGATTATCTACAACCAGAGCCACAATGAGTTTCACTAACAACCATTTCAGAAAAATCAGTGCGTAAAACTCCAAATGGAGCACTTTTCTGTGACTACATATTGGAACAGTGCTCTTGTGTTTGGGGTATTGTGTAACCAGATTCACTTTAACAGAATGGTCCAAAAACGACTTGATGGAAACTCAATTTCTTTGAAACATTTCTTAATACACATAGACATTGAGATGAAAATAATCTTTGTTCTTGTTCTGACAATTTTGAGCTGTGTTTAGGGTTAGATAGTAATAGGATTTCCAAGAGTAATTTGTGGTAGAGTTGATTGAACAAAAGGAACTTTGCTTTTACATATGTGATTTTTATGTCCACAGATAAGTCAAACAAAAGCAATGTCTTGTATTTTACAAGAATGCCTTATATTTTCATTGCTATAGAACCCATGATTCATATTGCTTTTAAGAAGTTTCAAAGCATGCAAATCTTTGATAATCCTTGGTTACAATTGCTTTTTGCTTAAAGCTAATTGCCAGCTTGCTCTATTTATTATTTTTTTCAAAATTTTCCTTAAATGAAAAGTAAAACATACACAGAGATCTGTTATTCCCAAACACTCTCCTTTTTTTGTCAAAAATCAGAACTGCTAAACTCAGCTGTGGGTTACACCTCTGATTAGCATGTTCACTAAAAGGATGCCCTATTGTTATGCAGAGATTGTTCCTGCTACCACCTGTGGATTTGTGTGGCACTGCCCTATTTTCATTTGGCTCACTGGAATGTGCTCCTCCCTCTGCATAACAAAATAAAACCTTACTGATTACTGATTGGATAATGGTGTATACCACCTGGTTTATAAAGAGTTGGAAGATAGAGTGAAGTGGATGCTTAAACAGAACCTGAAGATAAATACATGAGAACAATGGCTGTTTGCTTCTTGGAGGTAAGCTGCTTCATATTTTCTAATCCAATTCTTGTTCTTCTGCCAAAAGAAAATTATTGATATTTTTGTCCCATCTTACATGACCCAAAACAAAGCTCTCTCTTGTATTCCATTGCTGGTGAGTGAGTGCTTCCTGTTTTGGGCAATGTGGGAACTGGGTTAAATCTTCCAGATGAAACTAGGAGCATCAGAGTGGCCGGTACTCTACTTTTAATGCTTTCAACACAGTCAAACCTCAGTACTTTATTTTGTTTTAGTACATGTAAGTGCTTCCTCGTTTGACCAAGGTGAGAAGCAGATTATCTACAACCAGAGCCACAATGAGTTTCACTAACAACCATTTCAGAAAAATCAGTGCGTAAAACTCCAAATGGAGCTCTTTTCTGTGACTACATACTGGAACAGTGCTCTTGTGTTTGGGGGATTGTGTAACCAGATTCACATTAACAGAATGGTTCAAAAACGACTTGATGGAAACTCAATTTCTTTGAAACATTTCTTAATACACATAGACATTGAGATGAAAATAATCTTTGTTCTTGTTCTGACAATTTTGAGCTGTGTTTAGGGTTAGATAGTAATAGGATTTCCAAGAGTAATTTGTGGTAGAGTTGATTGAACAAAAGGAACTTTGCTTTTACATATGTGATTTTTATGTCCACAGATAAGTCAAACAAAAGCAATGTCTTGTATTTTACAAGAATGCCTTATATTTTCATTGCTATAGAACCCATGATTCATATTGCTTTCAAGAAGTTTCAAAGCATGCAAATCTTTGATGATCCTTACTTACAATTGTTTTTTGCTTAACGCTAGTTGCCAGCTTGGTCTATTTATTATTTTTTTCAAAATTTTCCTTACATGAAAAGTAAAAAATACACAGAGATCTGTTATTCCCAAACACTCTCCTTTTTTGTCAAAAATCAAAACTGCTAAACTCAGCTGTGGGTTACACCTTGGATTAGCATGTTCACTAAAAGGATGCCAGATTGTTATGCAGAGATTGTTCCTGCTACCACCTGTGGATTTGTGTGGAACTGCCCTATTTTCATTTGGCCCACTGGAATGTGCTCCTCCCTCTGCATAACAAAATAAGACCTTACTGATTACTGATTGGATAATGGTGTATACCACCTGGTTTATAAAGAGTTGGGAGATAGAGAGAAGTGGATGCTTAAACAGAACATGAAGATAAATACATGAGAACAATGGTTGTTTGCTTCTTGGAGGTAAGCTGCTTCACATTTTCTAATCCAATTCTTGTTCTTCTGCCAAAAGAAAATGATTGATATTTTTGTCCCATCTTACATGACCCAAAACAAAGCTCTCTCTTGTATTCAATTGCTGGTGAGTGAGTGCTTCCTGTTTTGGGCAATGTGGGAACTGGGTTAAATCTTCCAGATGAAACTAGGAGCATCAGAGTGGCCGGTACTCTACTTTTAATGCTTTCAACTCAGTCAAACCTCAGTACTATATTTTGTTTTAGTACATGTAAGTGCTTCCTAGTTTGACCAAGGTGAGAAGCAGATTATCTACAACCAGAGCCACAATGAGTTTCACTAAAAACCATTTCAGAAAAATCAGTGCGTAAAACTCCAAATGGAGCACTTTTCTGTGACTACATATTGGAACAGTGCTCTTGTGTTTAGGGTATTGTGTAACCAGATTCACTTTAACAGAATGGTGCAAAAACGACTTGATGGAAACTCAATTTCTTTGAAACATTTCTTAATACACATAGACATTGAGATGAAAATAATCTTTATTCTTGGTCTGACAATTTTGAGCTGTGTTTAAGGTTAGATAGTAATAGGATTTCCAGGAGTAATTTGTGGTAGAGTTGATTGAACAAAAGGAACTTTGCTTTTACATAGGTGATTTTTTCGTCCACAGATAAATCAAACAAAAGCAATGTCTTGTATTTTACAAGAATGCCTCATATTTTCATTGATATAGAACCTATGATTCATATTGCTTTCAGGAAGTTTCAAAGCATGCAAATCTTTGATGATCCTTAGTTACAATTGCTTTTTGCTTAAGGCTAATTGCCAGCTTGGTCTATTTATTATTTTTTTCAAAATTTTCTTAAATGAAAAGTAAAAAAAACACAGAGATCTGATATTCCCAAACACTCTCCTTTTTTTATCAAAAATCAAAACTGCTAAACTCAGCTGTGGGTTACACCTCTGATTAGCATGTTCACTAAAAGGATGCCCTATTGTTATGCAGAGATTGTTCCTGCTGCCACCTGTGGATTTGTGTGGCACTGCCCTATTTTTATTTGGCCCACTGGAATGTGCTCCTCCCTCTGCGTAACAAAATAAAACCTTACTGATTACTGATTGGATAATGGTGTATACCACCTGGTTTATAAAGAGTTGGAAGATAGAGTGAAGTGAATGCTTAAACAGAACCTGAAGATAAATACATGAGAACAATGGCTGTTTGCTTCTTGGAGGTAAGCTGCTTCATATTTTCTAATCCAATTCTTGTTCTTCCCTATTTTCATTTGGCCCACTGGAATGTGCTCCTCCCTCTGCATAACAAAATTAAACCTTACTGATTGGATAATGGTGTATACCACCTGGTTTATAAAGAGTTGGAAGATAGAGTGAAGTGGATGCTTAAACAGAACCTGTAGATAAATACATGAGAACAATGGCTGTTTGCTTCTTGGAGGTAAGCTGCTTCATATTTTCTAATCCAATTCTTGTTCTTCTGCCACAAGAAAATGATTGATATTTTTGTCCCATCTTACATGACCCAAAACAAAGCTCTCTCTTGTATTCCATTGCTGGTGAGTGAGTGCTTCCTGTTTTGGGCAATGTGGGAACTGGGTTAAATCTTCCAGATGAAACTAGGAGCATCAGAGTGGCCGGAACTCTACTTTTAATGCTTTCAACACAGTCAAACCTCAGTACTTTATTTTGTTTTAGTACATGTAAGTGCTTCCTAGTTTGACCAAGGTGAGAAGCAGATTATCTACAACCAGAGCCACAATGAGTTTCGCTAACAACCATTTCAGAAAAATCAGTGCGTAAAACTCCAAATGGAGCACTTTTCTGTGACTACATACTGGAACAGTGCTCTTGTGTTTGGGGTATTGTGTAACCAGATTCACATTAACAGAATGGTCCAAAAACGACTTGATGGAAACTCAATTTCTTTGAAACATTTCTTAATACACATAGACATTGAGATGAAAATAATCTTTGTTCTTGTTCTGACAATTTTGAGCTGTGTTTAGGGTTAGATAGTAATAGGATTTCCAAGAGTAATTTGTGTTAGAGTTGATTGAACAAAAGGAACTTTGCTTTTACATATGTGATTTTTATGTCCACAGATAAGTCAAACAAAAGCAATGTCTTGTATTTTACAAGAATGCCTTATATTTTCATTGCTATAGAACCCATGATTCATATTGCTTTCAAGAAGTTTCAAAGCATGCAAATCTTTGATTCTTAGTTACAATTGCTTTTTGCTTAAGGCTAATTGCCAGCTTGGTCTATTTATTATTTTTTTCAAAATTTTCCTTAAATGAAAAGTAAAAAAACCACAGAGATCTGTTATTCCCAAACACTCTCCTTTTTTTGTCAAAAATCAAAACTGCTAAACTCAGCTGTGGGTTACACCTCTGATTAGCATGTTCACTAAAAGGATGCCCTATTGTTATGCAGAGATTGTTCCTGCTACCACCTGTAGATTTGTGTGGCACTGCCCTATTTTTATTTGACAAACTGGAATGTGCTCCTCCCTCTGCATAACAAAATAAAACCTTACTGATTACTGATTGGATAATGGTGTATACCACCTGGTTTATAAAGAGTTGGAAGATAGAGTGAAGTGGATGCTTAAACAGAACCTGAAGATAAATACATGAGAACAATGGCTGTTTGCTTCTTGGAGGTAAGCTGCTTCATATTTTCTAATCCAATTCTTGTTCTTCTGCCAAAAGAAAATGATTGATATTTTTGTCCCATCTTACATGACCCAAAACAAAGCTCTCTCTTGTATTCCATTGCTGGTGAGTGAGTGCTTCCTGTTTTGGGCAATGTGGGAACTGGGTTAAATCTTCCAGATGAAACTAGGAGCATCAGAGTGGCCGGTACTCTACTTTTAATGCTTTCAACACAGTCAAACCTCAGTACTTTATTTTGTTTTAGTACATGTAAGTGCTTCCTAGTTTGACCAAGGTGAGAAGCAGATTATCTACAACCAGAGCCACAATGAGTTTCACTAACAACCATTTCAGAAAAATCAGTGCGTAAAACTCCAAATGGAGCACTTTTCTGTGACTACATACTGGAACAGTGCTCTTGTGTTTGGGGTATTGTGTAACCAGATTCACATTAACAGAATGGTCCAAAAACGACTTGATGGAAACTCAATTTCTTTGAAACATTTCTTAATACACATAGACATTGAGATGAAAATAATCTTTGTTCTTGTTCTGACAATTTTGAGCTGTGTTTAGGGTTAGATAGTAATAGGATTTCCAAGAGTAATTTGTGGTAGAGTTGATTGAACAAAAGGAACTTTGCTTTTACATATGTGATTTTTATGTCCACAGATAAGTCAAACAAAAGCAATGTCTTGTATTTTACAAGAATGCCTTATATTTTCATTGCTATAGAACCCATGATTCATATTGCTTTCAAGAAGTTTCAAAGCATGCAAATCTTTGATGATCCTTAGTTACAATTGCTTTTTGCTTAAGGCTAATTGCCAGCTTGGTCTATTTATTATTTTTTTCAAAATTTTCCTTAAATGAAAAGTTAAAAAACCACAGAGATCTGTTATTCCCAAACACTCTCCTTTTTTTGTCAAAAATCAAAACTGCTAAACTCAGCTGTGGGTTACACCTCTGATTAGCATGTTCACTAAAAGGATGCCCTATTGTTATGCAGAGATTGTTCCTGCTACCACCTGTGGATTTGTGTGGCACTGCCCTATTTTTATTTGGCCCACTGGAATGTGCTCCTCCCTCTGCATAAAAAAATAAAACCTTACTGATTACTGATTGGATAATGGTGTATACCACCTGGTTTATAAAGAGTTGGAAGATAGAGTGAAGTGGATGCTTAAACAGAACCTGAAGATAAATACATGAGAACAATGGCTGTTTGCTTCTTGGAGGTAAGCTGCTTCATATTTTCTAATCCAATTCTTGTTCTTCTGCCAAAAGAAAATGATTGATATTTTTGTCCCATCTTACATGAACAAAAACAAAGCTCTCTCTTGTATTCCATTGCTGGTGAGTGAATGCTTCCTGTTTTGGGCAATGTGGGAACTGGGTTAAATCTTCCAGATGAAACTAGGAGCATCAGAGTGGCCGGTACTCTACTTTTAATGCTTTCAACACAGTCAAACCTCAGTACTTTATTTTGTTTTAGTACATGTAAGTGCTTCCTAGTTTGACCAAGGTGAGAAGCAGATTATCTACAACCAGAGCCACAATGAGTTTCACTAACAACCATTTCAGAAAAATCAGTGCGTAAAACTCCAAATGGAGCACTTTTCTGTGACTACATACTGGAACAGTGCTCTTCTGTTTGGGGTATTGTGTAACCAGATTCACAATAACAGAATGGTCCAAAAACGACTTGATGGAAACTCAATTTCTTTGAAACATTTCTTAATACACATAGACATTGAGATGAAAATAATCTTTGTTCATGTTCTGACAATTTTGAGCTGTTTTTAGGGTTAGATAGTGATAGGATTTCCAAGAGTAATTTGTGGTAGAGTTGATTGAACAAAAGGAAATTTGCTTTTACATATGTGATTTTTATGTCCACAGATAAGTCAAACAAAAGCAATGTCTTGTATTTTACAAGAATGCCTTATATTTTCATTGCTATAGAACCCATGATTCATATTGCTTTCAAGAAGTTTCAAAGCATGCAAATCTTTGATCCTTAGTTACAATTGCTTTTTGCTTAAGGCTAATTGCCAGCTTGGTCTATTTATTATTTTTTTCAAAATTTTCCTTAAATGAAAAGTTAAAAAACCACAGAGATCTGTTATTCCCAAACACTCTCCTTTTTTTGTCAAAAATCAAAACTGCTAAACTCAGCTGTGGGTTACACCTCTGATTAGCATGTTCACTAAAAGGATGCCCTATTGTTATGCAGAGATTGTTCCTGCTACCACCTGTGGATTTGTGTGGCACTGCCCTATTTTTATTTGACAAACTGGAATGTGCTCCTCCCTCTGCATAACAAAATAAAACCTTACTGATTACTGATTGGATAATGGTGTATACCACCTGGTTTATAAAGAGTTGGAAGATAGAGTGAAGTGAATGCTTAAACAGAACCTGAAGATAAATACATGAGAACAATGGCTGTTTGCTTCTTGGAGGTAAGCTGCTTCATATTTTCTAATCCAATTCTTGTTCTTCTGCCAAAAGAAAATGATTGATATTTTTGTCCCATCTTACATGACCCAAAACAAAGCTCTCTTGTATTTCACTGCTGGTGAGTGTTTCCTGTTTTGGGCAATGTGGGAACTGGGTTAAATCTTCCAGATGAAACTAGGAGCATCAGAGTGGCCGGTACTCTACTTTTAATGCTTTCAACACAGTCAAACCTCAGTACTTTATTTTGTTTTAGTACATGTAAGTGCTTCCTAGTTTGATCAAGGTGAGAAGCAGATTATCTACAACCAGAGCCACAATGAGTTTCATTAACAACCATTTTAGAAAAATCAGTGCGTAAAACTCCAAATGGAGCACTTTTCTGTGACTACATACTGGAACAGTGCTCTTGTGTTTGGGGTATTGTGTAACCAGATTCACATTAACAGAATGGTCCAAAAATGACTTGATGGAAACTCAATTTCTTTGAAACATTTCTTAATACACATAGACATTGAGATGAAAATAATCTTTGTTCTTGTTCTGACAATTTTGAGCTGTGTTTAGGGTTAGATAGTAATAGGATTTCCAAGAGTAATTTGTGGTAGAGTTGATTGAACAAAACTAACTTTGCTTTTACTTATGTGATTTTTATGTCCACAGATAAGTCAAACAAAAGCAATGTCTTGTATTTTACAAGAATGCCTTATATTTTCATTGCTATAAAACCCATGATTCATATTGCTTTCAAGAAGTTTCAAAGCATGCAAATCTTTGATGATCCTTAGTTACAATTGCTTTTTGCTTAAGGCTAATTGCCAGCTTGGTCTATTTATTATTTTTTTCAAAATTTTCCTTAAATGAAAAGTAAAAAAAAACACAGAGATCTGTTATTCCCAAACACTCTCCTTTTTTTGTCAAAAATCAAAACTGCTAAACTCAGCTGTGGGTTACACCTCTGATTAGCATGTTCACTAAAAGGATGTCCTATTGTTACGCAGAGATTGTTCCTGCTACCACCTGTGGATTTGTGTGGCACTGCCCTATTTGTATTTGGCCCACTAGAATGTGCTCCTCCCTCTGCATAACAAAATAAAACCTTACTGATTACTGATTGGATAATGGTGTATAACACCTGGTTTATAAAGAGTTGGAAGATAGAGTGAAGTGGATGCTTAAACAGAACCTGAAGATAAATACATGAGAACAATGGCTGTTTGCTTCTTGGAGGTAAGCTGCTTCATATTTTCTAATCCAATTCTTGTTCTTCTGCCAAAAGAAAATGATTGATATTTTTGTCCCATCTTACATGACCCAAAACAAAGCTCTCTCTTGTATTCCATTGCTGGTGAGTGAGTGCTTCCTGTTTTGGGCAATGTGGGAACTGAGTTAAATCTTCCAGATGAAACTAGGAGCATCAGAGTGGCCGGAACTCTACTTTTAATGCTTTTAACACAGTCAAACCTCAGTACTTTATTTTGTTTTAGTACATGTAAGTGCTTCCTAGTTTGACCAAGGTGAGAAGCAGATTATCTACAACCAGAGCCACAATGAGTTTCACTAACAACCATTTCAGAAAAATCAGTGCGTAAAACTCCAAATGGAGCACTTTTCTGTGACTACATATTGGAACAGTGCTCTTGTGTTTGGGGTATTGTGTAACCAGATTCACTTTAACAGAATGGTCCAAAAACGACTTGATGGAAACTCAATTTCTTTGAAACATTTCTTAATACACATAGACATTGAGATGAAAATAATCTTTGTTCTTGTTCTGACAATTTTGAGCTGTGTTTAGGGTTAGATAGTAATAGGATTTCCAAGAGTAATTTGTGGTAGAGTTGATTGAACAAAAGGAACTTTGCTTTTACATATGTGATTTTTATGTCCACAGATAAGTCAAACAAAAGCAATGTCTTGTATTTTACAAGAATGCCTTATATTTTCATTGCTATAGAACCCATGATTCATATTGCTTTCAAGAAGTTTCAAAGCATGCAAATCGTTGATAATCCTTAGTTACAATTGCTTTTTGTTAAAAGCTAATTGCCAGCTTGCTCTATTTATTATTTTTTTCAAAATTTTCCTTAAATGAAAAGTAAAAAATACACAGAGATCTGTTATTCCCAAACACTCTCCTTTTTTTGTCAAAAATCAAAACTGCTAAACTCAGCTGTGGGTTACACCTCTGCTTAGCATGTTCACTAAAAGGATGCCCTATTGTTATGCAGAGATTGTTCCTGCTACCACCTGTGGATTTGTGTGGCACTGCCCTATTTTCATTTGGCCCACTGGAATGTGCTCCTCCCTCTGCATAACAAAAAAAAAAACCTTACTGATTACTGATTGGATAATGGTGTATACCACCTGGTTTATAAAGAGTTGGGAGATAGAGATAAGTGGATGCGTAAACAGAACCTGAAGATAAATACATGAGAACAATGGCTGTTTGCTTCTTGGAGGTAAGCTGCTTCATATTTTCTAATCCAATTCTTGTTCTGCCAAAAGAAAATGATTGATATTTTTGTCCCATCTTACATGACCCAAAACAAAGCTCTCTTGTATTTCACTGCTGGTGAGTGTTTATTGTTTTGGGCAATGTGGGAACTGTGTTAAATCTTCCAGATGAAACTAGGAGCATCAGAGTGGCTGGTACTCTACTTTTAATGCTTTCAACTCAGTCAAACCTCAGTACTTTATTTTGTTTTAGTACATGTAAGTGCTTCCTAGTTTGACCAAGGTGAGAAGCAGATTATCTACAACCAGAGCCACAATGAGTTTCACTAACAACCATTTCAGAAAAATCAGTGCGTAAAACTCCAAATGGAGCACTTTTCTGTGACTGCATATTGGAACAGTGCTCTTGTGTTTGGGGTATTGTGTATCCAGATTCACTTTAACAGAATGGTCCAAAAATGACTTGATGGAAACTCAATTTCTTTGAAACATTTCTTAATACACATAGACATTGAGATGAAAATAATCTTTGTTCTTGGTCTGACAATTTTGAGCCATGTTTAGGGTTAGATAGTAATAGGATTTCCAAGAGTAATTTGTGGTAGAGTTGATTGAACAAAAGGAACTTTGCTTTTACATAGGTGATTTTTATGTCCACAGATAAGTCAAACAAAAGCAATGTCTTGTATTTTACAAGAATGCCTTATATTTTCATTGCTATAGAACCCATGATTCATATTGCTTTCAAGAAGTTTCAAAGCATGCAAATCTTTGATGATTCTTAGTTATAATTGCTTTTTGCTTAAAGCTAATTGCCAGCTTGGTCTATTTATTATTTTTTTCAAAATTTTCCTTAAATGGAAAGTAAAAAATACACAGAGATCTGTTATTCCCAAACACTCTCCTTTTTTGTCAAAAATCAAAACTGCTAAACTCAGCTGTTGGTTACACCTCTGATTAGCATGTTCACTAAAAGGATGCCCTATTGTTATGCAGAGATTGTTCCTGCTACCACCTGGGGATTTGTGTGGCACTGCCCTATTTTCATTTGGCCCACTGGAATGTGCTCCTCCCTCTGCATAACAAAAAAAAACCTTACTGATTACTGATTGGATAATGGTGTATACCACCTGGTTTATAAAGAGTTGGGAGATAGAGATAAGTGGATGCTTAAACAGAACCTGAAGATAAATACATGAGAACAATGGCTGTTTGCTTCTTGGAGGTAAGCTGCTTCATATTTTCTAATCCAATTCTTGTTCTTCTGCCAAAAGAAAATGATTGATATTTTTGTCCCATCTTACATGACCCAAAACAAAGCTCTCTCTTGTATTTCACTGCTGGTGAGTGTTTATTGTTTTGGGCAATGTGGGAACTGTGTTAAATCTTCCAGATGAAACTAGGAGCATCAGAGTGGCCGGTACTCTACTTTTAATGCTTTCAACTTAGTCAAACCTCAGTACTTTATTTTGTTTTAGTACATGTAAGTGCTTCCTCGTTTGACCAAGGTGAGAAGCAGATTATCTACAACCAGAGCCACAATGAGTTTCACTAACAACCATTTCAGAAAAATCAGTGCGTAAAACTCCAAATGGAGCACTTTTCTGTGACTACATATTGGAACAGTGCTTTTGTGTTTGGGGTATTGTGTAACCAGATTCACTTTAACAGAATGGTCCAAAAATGACTTGATGGAAACTCAATTTCTTTGAAACATTTCTTAATACACATAGACATTGAGATGAAAATAATCTTTGTTCTTGGTCTGACAATTTTGAGCTGTGTTTAGGGTTAGATAGTAATAGGATTTCCAGAAGTAATTTGTGGTAGAGTTGATTGAACAAAAGGAACTTTGCTTTTACATAGGTGATTTTTATGTCCACAGATAAGCCAAAAAAGAGCAATGTCTTGTATTTTACAAGAATGCCTTATATTTTCATTGCTATAGAACCCATGATTCATATTGCTTTCAAGAAGTTTCAAAGCATGCAAATCTTTGATGATCCTTACTTACAATTGTTTTTTGCTTAAAGCTAGTTGCCAGCTTGGTCTATTTATTATTTTTTTCAAAATTTTCCTTACATGAAAAGTAAAAAATACACAGAGATCTGTTATTCCCAAACACTCTCCTTTTTTGTCAAAAATCAAAACTGCTAAACTCAGCTGTGGGTTACACCTTGGATTAGCATGTTCACTAAAAGGATGCCAGATTGTTATGCAGAGATTGTTCCTGCTACCACCTGTGGATTTGTGTGGAACTGCCCTATTTTCATTTGGCCCACTGGAATGTGCTCCTCCCTCTGCATAACAAAATAAGACCTTACTGATTACTGATTGGATAATGGTGTATACCACCTGGTTTATAAAGAGTTGGGAGATAGAGAGAAGTGGATGCTTAAACAGAACATGAAGATAAATACATGAGAACAATGGTTGTTTGCTTCTTGGAGGTAAGCTGCTTCACATTTTCTAATCCAATTCTTGTTCTTCTGCCAAAAGAAAATGATTGATATTTTTGTCCCATCTTACATGACCCAAAACAAAGCTCTCTCTTGTATTCAATTGCTGGTGAGTGAGTGCTTCCTGTTTTGGGCAATGTGAGAACTGGGTTAAATCTTCCAGATGAAACTAGGAGCATCAGAGTGGCCGGTACTCTACTTTTAATGCTTTCAACTCAGTCAAACCTCAGTACTATATTTTGTTTTAGTACATGTAAGTGCTTCCTAGTTTGACCAAGGTGAGAAGCAGATTATCTACAACCAGAGCCACAATGAGTTTCACTAAAAACCATTTCAGAAAAATCAGTGCGTAAAACTCCAAATGGAGCACTTTTCTGTGACTACATATTGGAACAGTGCTCTTGTGTTTAGGGTATTGTGTAACCAGATTCACTTTAACAGAATGGTGCAAAAACGACTTGATGGAAACTCAATTTCTTTGAAACATTTCTTAATACACATAGACATTGAGATGAAAATAATCTTTATTCTTGGTCTGACAATTTTGAGCTGTGTTTAAGGTTAGATAGTAATAGGATTTCCAGGAGTAATTTGTGGTAGAGTTGATTGAACAAAAGGAACTTTGCTTTTACATAGGTGATTTTTTCGTCCACAGATAAATCAAACAAAAGCAATGTCTTGTATTTTACAAGAATGCCTCATATTTTCATTGATATAGAACCTATGATTCATATTGCTTTCAGGAAGTTTCAAAGCATGCAAATCTTTGATGATCCTTAGTTACAATTGCTTTTTGCTTAAGGCTAATTGCCAGCTTGGTCTATTTATTATTTTTTTCAAAATTTTCTTAAATGAAAAGTAAAAAAAACACAGAGATCTGATATTCCCAAACACTCTCCTTTTTTTATCAAAAATCAAAACTGCTAAACTCAGCTGTGGGTTACACCTCTGATTAGCATGTTCACTAAAAGGATGCCCTATTGTTATGCAGAGATTGTTCCTGCTGCCACCTGTGGATTTGTGTGGCACTGCCCTATTTTTATTTGGCCCACTGGAATGTGCTCCTCCCTCTGCGTAACAAAATAAAACCTTACTGATTACTGATTGGATAATGGTGTATACCACCTGGTTTATAAAGAGTTGGAAGATAGAGTGAAGTGAATGCTTAAACAGAACCTGAAGATAAATACATGAGAACAATGGCTGTTTGCTTCTTGGAGGTAAGCTGCTTCATATTTTCTAATCCAATTCTTGTTCTTCCCTATTTTCATTTGGCCCACTGGAATGTGCTCCTCCCTCTGCATAACAAAATTAAACCTTACTGATTGGATAATGGTGTATACCACCTGGTTTATAAAGAGTTGGAAGATAGAGTGAAGTGGATGCTTAAACAGAACCTGTAGATAAATACATGAGAACAATGGCTGTTTGCTTCTTGGAGGTAAGCTGCTTCATATTTTCTAATCCAATTCTTGTTCTTCTGCCACAAGAAAATGATTGATATTTTTGTCCCATCTTACATGACCCAAAACAAAGCTCTCTCTTGTATTCCATTGCTGGTGAGTGAGTGCTTCCTGTTTTGGGCAATGTGGGAACTGGGTTAAATCTTCCAGATGAAACTAGGAGCATCAGAGTGGCCGGAACTCTACTTTTAATGCTTTCAACACAGTCAAACCTCAGTACTTTATTTTGTTTTAGTACATGTAAGTGCTTCCTAGTTTGACCAAGGTGAGAAGCAGATTATCTACAACCAGAGCCACAATGAGTTTCGCTAACAACCATTTCAGAAAAATCAGTGCGTAAAACTCCAAATGGAGCACTTTTCTGTGACTACATACTGGAACAGTGCTCTTGTGTTTGGGGTATTGTGTAACCAGATTCACATTAACAGAATGGTCCAAAAACGACTTGATGGAAACTCAATTTCTTTGAAACATTTCTTAATACACATAGACATTGAGATGAAAATAATCTTTATTCTTGGTCTGACAATTTTGAGCTGTGTTTAAGGTTAGATAGTAATAGGATTTCCAGGAGTAATTTGTGGTAGAGTTGATTGAACAAAAGGAACTTTGCTTTTACATAGGTGATTTTTTCGTCCACAGATAAATCAAACAAAAGCAATGTCTTGTATTTTACAAGAATGCCTCATATTTTCATTGATATAGAACCTATGATTCATATTGCTTTCAGGAAGTTTCAAAGCATGCAAATCTTTGATGATCCTTAGTTACAATTGCTTTTTGCTTAAGGCTAATTGCCAGCTTGGTCTATTTATTATTTTTTTCAAAATTTTCTTAAATGAAAAGTAAAAAAAACACAGAGATCTGATATTCCCAAACACTCTCCTTTTTTTATCAAAAATCAAAACTGCTAAACTCAGCTGTGGGTTACACCTCTGATTAGCATGTTCACTAAAAGGATGCCCTATTGTTATGCAGAGATTGTTCCTGCTGCCACCTGTGGATTTGTGTGGCACTGCCCTATTTTTATTTGGCCCACTGGAATGTGCTCCTCCCTCTGCGTAACAAAATAAAACCTTACTGATTACTGATTGGATAATGGTGTATACCACCTGGTTTATAAAGAGTTGGAAGATAGAGTGAAGTGAATGCTTAAACAGAACCTGAAGATAAATACATGAGAACAATGGCTGTTTGCTTCTTGGAGGTAAGCTGCTTCATATTTTCTAATCCAATTCTTGTTCTTCCCTATTTTCATTTGGCCCACTGGAATGTGCTCCTCCCTCTGCATAACAAAATTAAACCTTACTGATTGGATAATGGTGTATACCACCTGGTTTATAAAGAGTTGGAAGATAGAGTGAAGTGGATGCTTAAACAGAACCTGTAGATAAATACATGAGAACAATGGCTGTTTGCTTCTTGGAGGTAAGCTGCTTCATATTTTCTAATCCAATTCTTGTTCTTCTGCCACAAGAAAATGATTGATATTTTTGTCCCATCTTACATGACCCAAAACAAAGCTCTCTCTTGTATTCCATTGCTGGTGAGTGAGTGCTTCCTGTTTTGGGCAATGTGGGAACTGGGTTAAATCTTCCAGATGAAACTAGGAGCATCAGAGTGGCCGGAACTCTACTTTTAATGCTTTCAACACAGTCAAACCTCAGTACTTTATTTTGTTTTAGTACATGTAAGTGCTTCCTAGTTTGACCAAGGTGAGAAGCAGATTATCTACAACCAGAGCCACAATGAGTTTCGCTAACAACCATTTCAGAAAAATCAGTGCGTAAAACTCCAAATGGAGCACTTTTCTGTGACTACATACTGGAACAGTGCTCTTGTGTTTGGGGTATTGTGTAACCAGATTCACATTAACAGAATGGTCCAAAAACGACTTGATGGAAACTCAATTTCTTTGAAACATTTCTTAATACACATAGACATTGAGATGAAAATAATCTTTGTTCTTGTTCTGACAATTTTGAGCTGTGTTTAGGGTTAGATAGTAATAGGATTTCCAAGAGTAATTTGTGTTAGAGTTGATTGAACAAAAGGAACTTTGCTTTTACATATGTGATTTTTATGTCCACAGATAAGTCAAACAAAAGCAATGTCTTGTATTTTACAAGAATGCCTTATATTTTCATTGCTATAGAACCCATGATTCATATTGCTTTCAAGAAGTTTCAAAGCATGCAAATCTTTGATTCTTAGTTACAATTGCTTTTTGCTTAAGGCTAATTGCCAGCTTGGTCTATTTATTATTTTTTTCAAAATTTTCCTTAAATGAAAAGTAAAAAAACCACAGAGATCTGTTATTCCCAAACACTCTCCTTTTTTTGTCAAAAATCAAAACTGCTAAACTCAGCTGTGGGTTACACCTCTGATTAGCATGTTCACTAAAAGGATGCCCTATTGTTATGCAGAGATTGTTCCTGCTACCACCTGTGGATTTGTGTGGCACTGCCCTATTTTTATTTGACAAACTGGAATGTGCTCCTCCCTCTGCATAACAAAATAAAACCTTACTGATTACTGATTGGATAATGGTGTATACCACCTGGTTTATAAAGAGTTGGAAGATAGAGTGAAGTGGATGCTTAAACAGAACCTGAAGATAAATACATGAGAACAATGGCTGTTTGCTTCTTGGAGGTAAGCTGCTTCATATTTTCTAATCCAATTCTTGTTCTTCTGCCAAAAGAAAATGATTGATATTTTTGTCCCATCTTACATGACCCAAAACAAAGCTCTCTCTTGTATTCCATTGCTGGTGAGTGAGTGCTTCCTGTTTTGGGCAATGTGGGAACTGGGTTAAATCTTCCAGATGAAACTAGGAGCATCAGAGTGGCCGGTACTCTACTTTTAATGCTTTCAACACAGTCAAACCTCAGTACTTTATTTTGTTTTAGTACATGTAAGTGCTTCCTAGTTTGACCAAGGTGAGAAGCAGATTATCTACAACCAGAGCCACAATGAGTTTCACTAACAACCATTTCAGAAAAATCAGTGCGTAAAACTCCAAATGGAGCACTTTTCTGTGACTACATACTGGAACAGTGCTCTTGTGTTTGGGGTATTGTGTAACCAGATTCACATTAACAGAATGGTCCAAAAACGACTTGATGGAAACTCAATTTCTTTGAAACATTTCTTAATACACATAGACATTGAGATGAAAATAATCTTTGTTCTTGTTCTGACAATTTTGAGCTGTGTTTAGGGTTAGATAGTAATAGGATTTCCAAGAGTAATTTGTGGTAGAGTTGATTGAACAAAAGGAACTTTGCTTTTACATATGTGATTTTTATGTCCACAGATAAGTCAAACAAAAGCAATGTCTTGTATTTTACAAGAATGCCTTATATTTTCATTGCTATAGAACCCATGATTCATATTGCTTTCAAGAAGTTTCAAAGCATGCAAATCTTTGATGATCCTTAGTTACAATTGCTTTTTGCTTAAGGCTAATTGCCAGCTTGGTCTATTTATTATTTTTTTCAAAATTTTCCTTAAATGAAAAGTTAAAAAACCACAGAGATCTGTTATTCCCAAACACTCTCCTTTTTTTGTCAAAAATCAAAACTGCTAAACTCAGCTGTGGGTTACACCTCTGATTAGCATGTTCACTAAAAGGATGCCCTATTGTTATGCAGAGATTGTTCCTGCTACCACCTGTGGATTTGTGTGGCACTGCCCTATTTTTATTTGGCCCACTGGAATGTGCTCCTCCCTCTGCATAAAAAAATAAAACCTTACTGATTACTGATTGGATAATGGTGTATACCACCTGGTTTATAAAGAGTTGGAAGATAGAGTGAAGTGGATGCTTAAACAGAACCTGAAGATAAATACATGAGAACAATGGCTGTTTGCTTCTTGGAGGTAAGCTGCTTCATATTTTCTAATCCAATTCTTGTTCTTCTGCCAAAAGAAAATGATTGATATTTTTGTCCCATCTTACATGAACAAAAACAAAGCTCTCTCTTGTATTCCATTGCTGGTGAGTGAATGCTTCCTGTTTTGGGCAATGTGGGAACTGGGTTAAATCTTCCAGATGAAACTAGGAGCATCAGAGTGGCCGGTACTCTACTTTTAATGCTTTCAACACAGTCAAACCTCAGTACTTTATTTTGTTTTAGTACATGTAAGTGCTTCCTAGTTTGACCAAGGTGAGAAGCAGATTATCTACAACCAGAGCCACAATGAGTTTCACTAACAACCATTTCAGAAAAATCAGTGCGTAAAACTCCAAATGGAGCACTTTTCTGTGACTACATACTGGAACAGTGCTCTTCTGTTTGGGGTATTGTGTAACCAGATTCACAATAACAGAATGGTCCAAAAACGACTTGATGGAAACTCAATTTCTTTGAAACATTTCTTAATACACATAGACATTGAGATGAAAATAATCTTTGTTCATGTTCTGACAATTTTGAGCTGTTTTTAGGGTTAGATAGTGATAGGATTTCCAAGAGTAATTTGTGGTAGAGTTGATTGAACAAAAGGAAATTTGCTTTTACATATGTGATTTTTATGTCCACAGATAAGTCAAACAAAAGCAATGTCTTGTATTTTACAAGAATGCCTTATATTTTCATTGCTATAGAACCCATGATTCATATTGCTTTCAAGAAGTTTCAAAGCATGCAAATCTTTGATCCTTAGTTACAATTGCTTTTTGCTTAAGGCTAATTGCCAGCTTGGTCTATTTATTATTTTTTTCAAAATTTTCCTTAAATGAAAAGTAAAAAAACCACAGAGATCTGTTATTCCCAAACACTCTCCTTTTTTTGTCAAAAATCAAAACTGCTAAACTCAGCTGTGGGTTACACCTCTGATTAGCATGTTCACTAAAAGGATGCCCTATTGTTATGCAGAGATTGTTCCTGCTACCACCTGTGGATTTGTGTGGCACTGCCCTATTTTTATTTGACAAACTGGAATGTGCTCCTCCCTCTGCATAACAAAATAAAACCTTACTGATTACTGATTGGATAATGGTGTATACCACCTGGTTTATAAAGAGTTGGAAGATAGAGTGAAGTGAATGCTTAAACAGAACCTGAAGATAAATACATGAGAACAATGGCTGTTTGCTTCTTGGAGGTAAGCTGCTTCATATTTTCTAATCCAATTCTTGTTCTTCTGCCAAAAGAAAATGATTGATATTTTTGTCCCATCTTACATGACCCAAAACAAAGCTCTCTTGTATTTCACTGCTGGTGAGTGTTTCCTGTTTTGGGCAATGTGGGAACTGGGTTAAATCTTCCAGATGAAACTAGGAGCATCAGAGTGGCCGGTACTCTACTTTTAATGCTTTCAACACAGTCAAACCTCAGTACTTTATTTTGTTTTAGTACATGTAAGTGCTTCCTAGTTTGATCAAGGTGAGAAGCAGATTATCTACAACCAGAGCCACAATGAGTTTCATTAACAACCATTTTAGAAAAATCAGTGCGTAAAACTCCAAATGGAGCACTTTTCTGTGACTACATACTGGAACAGTGCTCTTGTGTTTGGGGTATTGTGTAACCAGATTCACATTAACAGAATGGTCCAAAATTGACTTGATGGAAACTCAATTTCTTTGAAACATTTCTTAATACACATAGACATTGAGATGAAAATAATCTTTGTTCTTGTTCTGACAATTTTGAGCTGTGTTTAGGGTTAGATAGTAATAGGATTTCCAAGAGTAATTTGTGGTAGAGTTGATTGAACAAAAGGAACTTTGCTTTTACTTATGTGATTTTTATGTCCACAGATAAGTCAAACAAAAGCAATGTCTTGTATTTTACAAGAATGCCTTATATTTTCATTGCTATAAAACCCATGATTCATATTGCTTTCAAGAAGTTTCAAAGCATGCAAATCTTTGATGATCCTTAGTTACAATTGCTTTTTGCTTAAGGCTAATTGCCAGCTTGGTCTATTTATTATTTTTTTCAAAATTTTCCTTAAATGAAAAGTAAAAAAAAACACAGAGATCTGTTATTCCCAAACACTCTCCTTTTTTTGTCAAAAATCAAAACTGCTAAACTCAGCTGTGGGTTACACCTCTGATTAGCATGTTCACTAAAAGGATGTCCTATTGTTACGCAGAGATTGTTCCTGCTACCACCTGTGGATTTGTGTGGCACTGCCCTATTTGTATTTGGCCCACTAGAATGTGCTCCTCCCTCTGCATAACAAAATAAAACCTTACTGATTACTGATTGGATAATGGTGTATAACACCTGGTTTATAAAGAGTTGGAAGATAGAGTGAAGTGGATGCTTAAACAGAACCTGAAGATAAATACATGAGAACAATGGCTGTTTGCTTCTTGGAGGTAAGCTGCTTCATATTTTCTAATCCAATTCTTGTTCTTCTGCCAAAAGAAAATGATTGATATTTTTGTCCCATCTTACATGACCCAAAACAAAGCTCTCTCTTGTATTCCATTGCTGGTGAGTGAGTGCTTCCTGTTTTGGGCAATGTGGGAACTGAGTTAAATCTTCCAGATGAAACTAGGAGCATCAGAGTGGCCGGTACTCTACTTTTAATGCTTTTAACACAGTCAAACCTTAGTACTTTATTTTGTTTTAGTACATGTAAGTGCTTCCTAGTTTGACCAAGGTGAGAAGCAGATTATCTACAACCAGAGCCACAATGAGTTTCACTAACAACCATTTCAGAAAAATCAGTGCGTAAAACTCCAAATGGAGCACTTTTCTGTGACTACATATTGGAACAGTGCTCTTGTGTTTGGGGTATTGTGTAACCAGATTCACTTTAACAGAATGGTCCAAAAACGACTTGATGGAAACTCAATTTCTTTGAAACATTTCTTAATACACATAGACATTGAGATGAAAATAATCTTTGTTCTTGTTCTGACAATTTTGAGCTGTGTTTAGGGTTAGATAGTAATAGGATTTCCAAGAGTAATTTGTGGTAGAGTTGATTGAACAAAAGGAACTTTGCTTTTACATATGTGATTTTTATGTCCACAGATAAGTCAAACAAAAGCAATGTCTTGTATTTTACAAGAATGCCTTATATTTTCATTGCTATAGAACCCATGATTCATATTGCTTTCAAGAAGTTTCAAAGCATGCAAATCGTTGATAATCCTTAGTTACAATTGCTTTTTGTTAAAAGCTAATTGCCAGCTTGCTCTATTTATTATTTTTTTCAAAATTTTCCTTAAATGAAAAGTAAAAAATACACAGAGATCTGTTATTCCCAAACACTCTCCTTTTTTTGTCAAAAATCAAAACTGCTAAACTCAGCTGTGGGTTACACCTCTGCTTAGCATGTTCACTAAAAGGATGCCCTATTGTTATGCAGAGATTGTTCCTGCTACCACCTGTGGATTTGTGTGGCACTGCCCTATTTTCATTTGGCCCACTGGAATGTGCTCCTCCCTCTGCATAACAAAAAAAAAAACCTTACTGATTACTGATTGGATAATGGTGTATACCACCTGGTTTATAAAGAGTTGGGAGATAGAGATAAGTGGATGCGTAAACAGAACCTGAAGATAAATACATGAGAACAATGGCTGTTTGCTTCTTGGAGGTAAGCTGCTTCATATTTTCTAATCCAATTCTTGTTCTTCTGCCAAAAGAAAATGATTGATATTTTTGTCCCATCTTACATGACCCAAAACAAAGCTCTCTCTTGTATTCCATTGCTGGTGAGTGAGTGCTTCCTGTTTTGGGCAATGTGGGAACTGAGTTAAATCTTCCAGATGAAACTAGGAGCATCAGAGTGGCCGGTACTCTACTTTTAATGCTTTTAACACAGTCAAACCTCAGTACTTTATTTTGTTTTAGTACATGTAAGTGCTTCCTAGTTTGACCAAGGTGAGAAGCAGATTATCTACAACCAGAGCCACAATGAGTTTCACTAACAACCATTTCAGAAAAATCAGTGCGTAAAACTCCAAATGGAGCACTTTTCTGTGACTACATATTGGAACAGTGCTCTTGTGTTTGGGGTATTGTGTAACCAGATTCACTTTAACAGAATGGTCCAAAAACGACTTGATGGAAACTCAATTTCTTTGAAACATTTCTTAATACACATAGACATTGAGATGAAAATAATCTTTGTTCTTGTTCTGACAATTTTGAGCTGTGTTTAGGGTTAGATAGTAATAGGATTTCCAAGAGTAATTTGTGGTAGAGTTGATTGAACAAAAGGAACTTTGCTTTTACATATGTGATTTTTATGTCCACAGATAAGTCAAACAAAAGCAATGTCTTGTATTTTACAAGAATGCCTTATATTTTCATTGCTATAGAACCCATGATTCATATTGCTTTCAAGAAGTTTCAAAGCATGCAAATCTTTGATAATCCTTGGTTACAATTGCTTTTTGCTTAAAGCTAATTGCCAGCTTGCTCTATTTATTATTTTTTTCAAAATTTTCCTTAAATGAAAAGTAAAACATACACAGAGATCTGTTATTCCCAAACACTCTCCTTTTTTTGTCAAAAATCAGAACTGCTAAACTCAGCTGTGGGTTACACCTCTGATTAGCATGTTCACTAAAAGGATGCCCTATTGTTATGCAGAGATTGTTCCTGCTACCACCTGTGGATTTGTGTGGCACTGCCCTATTTTCATTTGGCTCACTGGAATGTGCTCCTCCCTCTGCATAACAAAATAAAACCTTACTGATTACTGATTGGATAATGGTGTATACCACCTGGTTTATAAAGAGTTGGAAGATAGAGTGAAGTGGATGCTTAAACAGAACCTGAAGATAAATACATGAGAACAATGGCTGTTTGCTTCTTGGAGGTAAGCTGCTTCATATTTTCTAATCCAATTCTTGTTCTTCTGCCAAAAGAAAATGATTGATATTTTTGTCCCATCTTACATGACCCAAAACAAAGCTCTCTCTTGTATTTCACTGCTGGTGAGTGTTTATTGTTTTGGGCAATGTGGGAACTGTGTTAAATCTTCCAGATGAAACTAGGAGCATCAGAGTGGCCGGTACTCTACTTTTAATGCTTTCAACTCAGTCAAACCTCAGTACTTTATTTTGTTTTAGTACATGTAAGTGCTTCCTAGTTTGACCAAGGTGAGAAGCAGATTATCTACAACCAGAGCCACAATGAGTTTCACTAACAACCATTTCAGAAAAATCAGTGCGTAAAACTCCAAATGGAGCACTTTTCTGTGACTGCATATTGGAACAGTGCTCTTGTGTTTGGGGTATTGTGTATCCAGATTCACTTTAACAGAATGGTCCAAAAATGACTTGATGGAAACTCAATTTCTTTGAAACATTTCTTAATACACATAGACATTGAGATGAAAATAATCTTTGTTCTTGGTCTGACAATTTTGAGCCATGTTTAGGGTTAGATAGTAATAGGATTTCCAAGAGTAATTTGTGGTAGAGTTGATTGAACAAAAGGAACTTTGCTTTTACATAGGTGATTTTTATTTCCACAGATAAGTCAAACAAAAGCAATGTCTTGTATTTTACAAGAATGCCTTATATTTTCATTGCTATAGAACCCATGATTCATATTGCTTTCAAGAAGTTTCAAAGCATGCAAATCTTTGATGATTCTTAGTTATAATTGCTTTTTGCTTAAAGCTAATTGCCAGCTTGGTCTATTTATTATTTTTTTCAAAATTTTCCTTAAATGGAAAGTAAAAAATACACAGAGATCTGTTATTCCCAAACACTCTCCTTTTTTGTCAAAAATCAAAACTGCTAAACTCAGCTGTTGGTTACACCTCTGATTAGCATGTTCACTAAAAGGATGCCCTATTGTTATGCAGAGATTGTTCCTGCTACCACCTGGGGATTTGTGTGGCACTGCCCTATTTTCATTTGGCCCACTGGAATGTGCTCCTCCCTCTGCATAACAAAAAAAAACCTTACTGATTACTGATTGGATAATGGTGTATACCACCTGGTTTATAAAGAGTTGGGAGATAGAGATAAGTGGATGCTTAAACAGAACCTGAAGATAAATACATGAGAACAATGGCTGTTTGCTTCTTGGAGGTAAGCTGCTTCATATTTTCTAATCCAATTCTTGTTCTTCTGCCAAAAGAAAATGATTGATATTTTTGTCCCATCTTACATGACCCAAAACAAAGCTCTCTCTTGTATTTCACTGCTGGTGAGTGTTTATTGTTTTGGGCAATGTGGGAACTGTGTTAAATCTTCCAGATGAAACTAGGAGCATCAGAGTGGCCGGTACTCTACTTTTAATGCTTTCAACTTAGTCAAACCTCAGTACTTTATTTTGTTTTAGTACATGTAAGTGCTTCCTCGTTTGACCAAGGTGAGAAGCAGATTATCTACAACCAGAGCCACAATGAGTTTCACTAACAACCATTTCAGAAAAATCAGTGCGTAAAACTCCAAATGGAGCACTTTTCTGTGACTACATATTGGAACAGTGCTTTTGTGTTTGGGGTATTGTGTAACCAGATTCACTTTAACAGAATGGTCCAAAAACGACTTGATGGAAACTCAATTTCTTTGAAACATTTCTTAATACACATAGACATTGAGATGAAAAAAATCTTTGTTCTTGGTCTGACAATTTTGAGCTGTGTTTAGGGTTAGATAGTAATAGGATTTCCAGAAGTAATTTGTGGTAGAGTTGATTGAACAAAAGGAACTTTGCTTTTACATAGGTGATTTTTATGTCCACAGATAAGCCAAAAAAGAGCAATGTCTTGTATTTTACAAGAATGCCTTATATTTTCATTGCTATAGAACCCATGATTCATATTGCTTTCAAGAAGTTTCAAAGCATGCAAATCTTTGATGATCCTTACTTACAATTGTTTTTTGCTTAAAGCTAGTTGCCAGCTTGGTCTATTTATTATTTTTTTCAAAATTTTCCTTACATGAAAAGTAAAAAATACACAGAGATCTGTTATTCCCAAACACTCTCCTTTTTTGTCAAAAATCAAAACTGCTAAACTCAGCTGTGGGTTACACCTTGGATTAGCATGTTCACTAAAAGGATGCCAGATTGTTATGCAGAGATTGTTCCTGCTACCACCTGTGGATTTGTGTGGAACTGCCCTATTTTCATTTGGCCCACTGGAATGTGCTCCTCCCTCTGCATAACAAAATAAGACCTTACTGATTACTGATTGGATAATGGTGTATACCACCTGGTTTATAAAGAGTTGGGAGATAGAGAGAAGTGGATGCTTAAACAGAACATGAAGATAAATACATGAGAACAATGGTTGTTTGCTTCTTGGAGGTAAGCTGCTTCACATTTTCTAATCCAATTCTTGTTCTTCTGCCAAAAGAAAATGATTGATATTTTTGTTCCATCTTACATGACCCAAAACAAAGCTCTCTCTTGTATTCAATTGCTGGTGAGTGAGTGCTTCCTGTTTTGGGCAATGTGGGAACTGGGTTAAATCTTCCAGATGAAACTAGGAGCATCAGAGTGGCCGGTACTCTACTTTTAATGCTTTCAACTCAGTCAAACCTCAGTACTATATTTTGTTTTAGTACATGTAAGTGCTTCCTAGTTTGACCAAGGTGAGAAGCAGATTATCTACAACCAGAGCCACAATGAGTTTCACTAAAAACCATTTCAGAAAAATCAGTGCGTAAAACTCCAAATGGAGCACTTTTCTGTGACTACATATTGGAACAGTGCTCTTGTGTTTAGGGTATTGTGTAACCAGATTCACTTTAACAGAATGGTGCAAAAACTACTTGATGGAAACTCAATTTCTTTGAAACATTTCTTAATACACATAGACATTGAGATGAAAATAATCTTTATTCTTGGTCTGACAATTTTGAGCTGTGTTTAAGGTTAGATAGTAATAGGATTTCCAGGAGTAATTTGTGGTAGAGTTGATTGAACAAAAGGAACTTTGCTTTTACATAGGTGATTTTTTCGTCCACAGATAAATCAAACAAAAGCAATGTCTTGTATTTTACAAGAATGCCTCATATTTTCATTGATATAGAACCTATGATTCATATTGCTTTCAGGAAGTTTCAAAGCATGCAAATCTTTGATGATCCTTAGTTACAATTGCTTTTTGCTTAAGGCTAATTGCCAGCTTGGTCTATTTATTATTTTTTTCAAAATTTTCTTAAATGAAAAGTAAAAAAAACACAGAGATCTGATATTCCCAAACACTCTCCTTTTTTTATCAAAAATCAAAACTGCTAAACTCAGCTGTGGGTTACACCTCTGATTAGCATGTTCACTAAAAGGATGCCCTATTGTTATGCAGAGATTGTTCCTGCTGCCACCTGTGGATTTGTGTGGCACTGCCCTATTTTTATTTGGCCCACTGGAATGTGCTCCTCCCTCTGCGTAACAAAATAAAACCTTACTGATTACTGATTGGATAATGGTGTATACCACCTGGTTTATAAAGAGTTGGAAGATAGAGTGAAGTGAATGCTTAAACAGAACCTGAAGATAAATACATGAGAACAATGGCTGTTTGCTTCTTGGAGGTAAGCTGCTTCATATTTTCTAATCCAATTCTTGTTCTTCCCTATTTTCATTTGGCCCACTGGAATGTGCTCCTCCCTCTGCATAACAAAATTAAACCTTACTGATTGGATAATGGTGTATACCACCTGGTTTATAAAGAGTTGGAAGATAGAGTGAAGTGGATGCTTAAACAGAACCTGTAGATAAATACATGAGAACAATGGCTGTTTGCTTCTTGGAGGTAAGCTGCTTCATATTTTCTAATCCAATTCTTGTTCTTCTGCCACAAGAAAATGATTGATATTTTTGTCCCATCTTACATGACCCAAAACAAAGCTCTCTCTTGTATTCCATTGCTGGTGAGTGAGTGCTTCCTGTTTTGGGCAATGTGGGAACTGGGTTAAATCTTCCAGATGAAACTAGGAGCATCAGAGTGGCCGGAACTCTACTTTTAATGCTTTCAACACAGTCAAACCTCAGTACTTTATTTTGTTTTAGTACATGTAAGTGCTTCCTAGTTTGACCAAGGTGAGAAGCAGATTATCTACAACCAGAGCCACAATGAGTTTCGCTAACAACCATTTCAGAAAAATCAGTGCGTAAAACTCCAAATGGAGCACTTTTCTGTGACTACATACTGGAACAGTGCTCTTGTGTTTGGGGTATTGTGTAACCAGATTCACATTAACAGAATGGTCCAAAAACGACTTGATGGAAACTCAATTTCTTTGAAACATTTCTTAATACACATAGACATTGAGATGAAAATAATCTTTGTTCTTGTTCTGACAATTTTGAGCTGTGTTTAGGGTTAGATAGTAATAGGATTTCCAAGAGTAATTTGTGTTAGAGTTGATTGAACAAAAGGAACTTTGCTTTTACATATGTGATTTTTATGTCCACAGATAAGTCAAACAAAAGCAATGTCTTGTATTTTACAAGAATGCCTTATATTTTCATTGCTATAGAACCCATGATTCATATTGCTTTCAAGAAGTTTCAAAGCATGCAAATCTTTGATCCTTAGTTACAATTGCTTTTTGCTTAAGGCTAATTGCCAGCTTGGTCTATTTATTATTTTTTTCAAAATTTTCCTTAAATGAAAAGTTAAAAAACCACAGAGATCTGTTATTCCCAAACACTCTCCTTTTTTTGTCAAAAATCAAAACTGCTAAACTCAGCTGTGGGTTACACCTCTGATTAGCATGTTCACTAAAAGGATGCCCTATTGTTATGCAGAGATTGTTCCTGCTACCACCTGTGGATTTGTGTGGCACTGCCCTATTTTTATTTGGCCCACTGGAATGTGCTCCTCCCTCTGCATAAAAAAATAAAACCTTACTGATTGGATAATGGTGTATACCACCTGGTTTATAAAGAGTTGGAAGATAGAGTGAAGTGGATGCTTAAACAGAACCTGAAGATAAATACATGAGAACAATGGCTGTTTGCTTCTTGGAGGTAAGCTGCTTCATATTTTCTAATCCAATTCTTGTTCTTCTGCCAAAAGAAAATGATTGATATTTTTGTCCCATCTTACATGAACAAAAACAAAGCTCTCTCTTGTATTCCATTGCTGGTGAGTGAATGCTTCCTGTTTTGGGCAATGTGGGAACTGGGTTAAATCTTCCAGATGAAACTAGGAGCATCAGAGTGGCCGGTACTCTACTTTTAATGCTTCTAACACAGTCAAACCTCAGTACTTTATTTTGTTTTAGTACATGTAAGTGCTTCCTAGTTTGACCAAGGTGAGAAGCAGATTATCTACAACCAGAGCCACAATGAGTTTCACTAACAACCATTTCAGAAAAATCAGTGCGTAAAACTCCAAATGGAGCACTTTTCTGTGACTACATACTGGAACAGTGCTCTTCTGTTTGGGGTATTGTGTAACCAGATTCACAATAACAGAATGGTCCAAAAACGACTTGATGGAAACTCAATTTCTTTGAAACATTTCTTAATACACATAGACATTGAGATGAAAATAATCTTTGTTCATGTTCTGACAATTTTGAGCTGTTTTTAGGGTTAGATAGTGATAGGATTTCCAAGAGTAATTTGTGGTAGAGTTGATTGAACAAAAGGAAATTTGCTTTTACATATGTGATTTTTATGTCCACAGATAAGTCAAACAAAAGCAATGTCTTGTATTTTACAAGAATGCCTTATATTTTCATTGCTATAGAACCCATGATTCATATTGCTTTCAAGAAGTTTCAAAGCATGCAAATCTTTGATCCTTAGTTACAATTGCTTTTTGCTTAAGGCTAATTGCCAGCTTGGTCTATTTATTATTTTTTTCAAAATTTTCCTTAAATGAAAAGTAAAAAAACCACAGAGATCTGTTATTCCCAAACACTCTCCTTTTTTTGTCAAAAATCAAAACTGCTAAACTCAGCTGTGGGTTACACCTCTGATTAGCATGTTCACTAAAAGGATGCCCTATTGTTATGCAGAGATTGTTCCTGCTACCACCTGTGGATTTGTGTGGCACTGCCCTATTTTTATTTGACAAACTGGAATGTGCTCCTCCCTCTGCATAACAAAATAAAACCTTACTGATTACTGATTGGATAATGGTGTATACCACCTGGTTTATAAAGAGTTGGAAGATAGAGTGAAGTGAATGCTTAAACAGAACCTGAAGATAAATACATGAGAACAATGGCTGTTTGCTTCTTGGAGGTAAGCTGCTTCATATTTTCTAATCCAATTCTTGTTCTTCTGCCAAAAGAAAATGATTGATATTTTTGTCCCATCTTACATGACCCAAAACAAAGCTCTCTTGTATTTCACTGCTGGTGAGTGTTTCCTGTTTTGGGCAATGTGGGAACTGGGTTAAATCTTCCAGATGAAACTAGGAGCATCAGAGTGGCCGGTACTCTACTTTTAATGCTTTCAACACAGTCAAACCTCAGTACTTTATTTTGTTTTAGTACATGTAAGTGCTTCCTAGTTTGATCAAGGTGAGAAGCAGATTATCTACAACCAGAGCCACAATGAGTTTCATTAACAACCATTTTAGAAAAATCAGTGCGTAAAACCCCAAATGGAGCACTTTTCTGTGACTACATACTGGAACAGTGCTCTTGTGTTTGGGGTATTGTGTAACCAGATTCACATTAACAGAATGGTCCAAAAATGACTTGATGGAAACTCAATTTCTTTGAAACATTTCTTAATACACATAGACATTGAGATGAAAATAATCTTTGTTCTTGTTCTGACAATTTTGAGCTGTGTTTAGGGTTAGATAGTAATAGGATTTCCAAGAGTAATTTGTGGTAGAGTTGATTGAACAAAAGGAACTTTGGTTTTACATATGTGATTTTTATGTCCACAGATAAGTCAAACAAAAGCAATGTCTTGTATTTTACAAGAATGCCTTATATTTTCATTGCTATAGAACCCATGATTCATATTGCTTTCAAGAAGTTTCAAAGCATGCAAATCTTTGATGATCCTTAGTTACAATTGCTTTTTGCTTAAGGCTAATTGCCAGCTTGGTCTATTTATTATTTTTTTCAAAATTTTCCTTAAATGAAAAGTAAAAAAAACACAGAGATCTGTTATTCCCAAACACTCTCCTTTTTTTGTCAAAAATCAAAACTGCTAAACTCAGCTGTGGGTTACACCTCTGATTAGCATGTTCACTAAAATGATGCCCTATTGTTATGCAGAGATTGTTCATGCTACCACCTGTGGATTTGTGTGGCACTGCCCTATTTTTATTTGGCCCACTGGAATGTGCTCCTCCCTCTGCATAAAAAATAAAACCTTACTGATTACTGATTGGATAATGGTGTATACCACCTGGTTTATAAAGAGTTGGAAGATAGAGTGAAGTGGATGCTTAAACAGAACCTGAAGATAAATACATGAGAACAATGGCTGTTTGCTTCTTGGAGGTAAGCTGCTTCATATTTTCTAATCCAATTCTTGTTCTTCTGCCAAAAGAAAATGATTGATATTTTTGTCCCATCTTACATGACCCAAAACAAAGCTCTCTCTTGTATTCCATTGCTGGTGAGTGATTGCTTCCTGTTTTGGGCAATGTGGGAACTGAGTTAAATCTTCCAGATGAAACTAGGAGCATCAGAGTGGCCGGTACTCTACTTTTAATGCTTTTAACACAGTCAAACCTCAGTACTTTATTTTGTTTTAGTACATGTAAGTGCTTCCTAGTTTGACCAAGGTGAGAAGCAGATTATCTACAACCAGAGCCACAATGAGTTTCACTAACAACCATTTCAGAAAAATCAGTGCGTAAAACTCCAAATGGAGCACTTTTCTGTGACTACATATTGGAACAGTGCTCTTGTGTTTGGGGTATTGTGTAACCAGATTCACTTTAACAGAATGGTCCAAAAACGACTTGATGGAAACTCAATTTCTTTGAAACATTTCTTAATACACATAGACATTGAGATGAAAATAATCTTTGTTCTTGTTCTGACAATTTTGAGCTGTGTTTAGGGTTAGATAGTAATAGGATTTCCAAGAGTAATTTGTGGTAGAGTTGATTGAACAAAAGGAACTTTGCTTTTACATATGTGATTTTTATGTCCACAGATAAGTCAAACAAAAGCAATGTCTTGTATTTTAGAAGAATGCCTTATATTTTCATTGCTATAGAACCCATGATTCATATTGCTTTCAAGAAGTTTCAAAGCATGCAAATCGTTGATAATCCTTAGTTACAATTGCTTTTTGCTTAAAGCTAATTGCCAGCTTGCTCTATTTATTATTTTTTTCAAAATTTTCCTTAAATGAAAAGTAAAAAATACACAGAGATCTGTTATTCCCAAACACTCTCCTTTTTTTGTCAAAAATCAAAACTGCTAAACTCAGCTGTGGGTTACACCTCTGCTTAGCATGTTCACTAAAAGGATGCCCTATTGTTATGCAGAGATTGTTCCTGCTACCACCTGTGGATTTGTGTGGCACTGCCCTATTTTCATTTGGCCCACTGGGATGTGCTCCTCCCTCTGCATAACAAAAAAAAAACCTTACTGATTACTGATTGGATAATGGTGTATACCACCTGGTTTATAAAGAGTTGGGAGATAGAGATAAGTGGATGCGTAAACAGAACCTGAAGATAAATACATGAGAACAATGGCTGTTTGCTTCTTGGAGGTAAGCTGCTTCATATTTTCTAATCCAATTCTTGTTCTGCCAAAAGAAAATGATTGATATTTTTGTCCCATCTTACATGACCCAAAACAAAGCTCTCTCTTGTATTTCACTGCTGGTGAGTGTTTATTGTTTTGGGCAATGTGGGAACTGTGTTAAATCTTCCAGATGAAACTAGGAGCATCAGAGTGGCCGGTACTCTACTTTTAATGCTTTCAACTCAGTCAAACCTCAGTACTTTATTTTGTTTTAGTACATGTAAGTGCTTCCTAGTTTGACCAAGGTGAGAAGCAGATTATCTACAACCAGAGCCACAATGAGTTTCACTAACAACCATTTCAGAAAAATCAGTGCGTAAAACTCCAAATGGAGCACTTTTCTGTGACTGCATATTGGATCAGTGCTCTTGTGTTTGGGGTATTGTGTATCCAGATTCACTTTAACAGAATGGTCCAAAAACTACTTGATGGAAACTCAATTTCTTTGAAACATTTCTTAATACACATAGACATTGAGATGAAAATAATCTTTGTTCTTGGTCTGACAATTTTGAGCCATGTTTAGGGTTAGATAGTAATAGGATTTCCAAGAGTAATTTGTGGTAGAGTTGATTGAACAAAAGGAACTTTGCTTTTACATAGGTGATTTTTATGTCCACAGATAAGCCAAAAAAGAGCAATGTCTTGTATTTTACAAGAATGCCTTATATTTTCATTGCTATAGAACCCATGATTCATATTGCTTTCAAGAAGTTTCAAAGCATGCAAATCTTTGATGATCCTTACTTACAATTGTTTTTTGCTTAAAGCTAGTTGCCAGCTTGGTCTATTTATTATTTTTTTCAAAATTTTCCTTACATGAAAAGTAAAAAATACACAGAGATCTGTTATTCCCAAACACTCTCCTTTTTTGTCAAAAATCAAAACTGCTAAACTCAGCTGTGGGTTACACCTTGGATTAGCATGTTCACTAAAAGGATGCCAGATTGTTATGCAGAGATTGTTCCTGCTACCACCTGTGGATTTGTGTGGAACTGCCCTATTTTCATTTGGCCCACTGGAATGTGCTCCTCCCTCTGCATAACAAAATAAGACCTTACTGATTACTGATTGGATAATGGTGTATACCACCTGGTTTATAAAGAGTTGGGAGATAGAGAGAAGTGGATGCTTAAACAGAACATGAAGATAAATACATGAGAACAATGGTTGTTTGCTTCTTGGAGGTAAGCTGCTTCACATTTTCTAATCCAATTCTTGTTCTTCTGCCAAAAGAAAATGATTGATATTTTTGTCCCATCTTACATGACCCAAAACAAAGCTCTCTCTTGTATTCAATTGCTGGTGAGTGAGTGCTTCCTGTTTTGGGCAATGTGGGAACTGGGTTAAATCTTCCAGATGAAACTAGGAGCATCAGAGTGGCCGGTACTCTACTTTTAATGCTTTCAACTCAGTCAAACCTCAGTACTATATTTTGTTTTAGTACATGTAAGTGCTTCCTAGTTTGACCAAGGTGAGAAGCAGATTATCTACAACCAGAGCCACAATGAGTTTCACTAAAAACCATTTCAGAAAAATCAGTGCGTAAAACTCCAAATGGAGCACTTTTCTGTGACTACATATTGGAACAGTGCTCTTGTGTTTAGGGTATTGTGTAACCAGATTCACTTTAACAGAATGGTGCAAAAACGACTTGATGGAAACTCAATTTCTTTGAAACATTTCTTAATACACATAGACATTGAGATGAAAATAATCTTTATTCTTGGTCTGACAATTTTGAGCTGTGTTTAAGGTTAGATAGTAATAGGATTTCCAGGAGTAATTTGTGGTAGAGTTGATTGAACAAAAGGAACTTTGCTTTTACATACGTGATTTTTTCGTCCACAGATAAATCAAACAAAAGCAATGTCTTGTATTTTACAAGAATGCCTCATATTTTCATTGATATAGAACCTATGATTCATATTGCTTTCAGGAAGTTTCAAAGCATGCAAATCTTTGATGATCCTTAGTTACAATTGCTTTTTGCTTAAGGCTAATTGCCAGCTTGGTCTATTTATTATTTTTTTCAAAATTTTCTTAAATGAAAAGTAAAAAAAACACAGAGATCTGATATTCCCAAACACTCTCATTTTTTTATCAAAAATCAAAACTGCTAAACTCAGCTGTGGGTTACACCTCTGATTAGCATGTTCACTAAAAGGATGCCCTATTGTTATGCAGAGATTGTTCCTGCTGCCACCTGTGGATTTGTGTGGCACTGCCCTATTTTTATTTGGCCCACTGGAATGTGCTCCTCCCTCTGCGTAACAAAATAAAACCTTACTGATTACTGATTGGATAATGGTGTATACCACCTGGTTTATAAAGAGTTGGAAGATAGAGTGAAGTGAATGCTTAAACAGAACCTGAAGATAAATACATGAGAACAATGGCTGTTTGCTTCTTGGAGGTAAGCTGCTTCATATTTTCTAATCCAATTCTTGTTCTTCCCTATTTTCATTTGGCCCACTGGAATGTGCTCCTCCCTCTGCATAACAAAATTAAACCTTACTGATTGGATAATGGTGTATACCACCTGGTTTATAAAGAGTTGGAAGATAGAGTGAAGTGGATGCTTAAACAGAACCTGTAGATAAATACATGAGAACAATGGCTGTTTGCTTCTTGGAGGTAAGCTGCTTCATATTTTCTAATCCAATTCTTGTTCTTCTGCCACAAGAAAATGATTGATATTTTTGTCCCATCTTACATGACCCAAAACAAAGCTCTCTCTTGTATTCCATTGCTGGTGAGTGAGTGCTTCCTGTTTTGGGCAATGTGGGAACTGGGTTAAATCTTCCAGATGAAACTAGGAGCATCAGAGTGGCCGGAACTCTACTTTTAATGCTTTCAACACAGTCAAACCTCAGTACTTTATTTTGTTTTAGTACATGTAAGTGCTTCCTAGTTTGACCAAGGTGAGAAGCAGATTATCTACAACCAGAGCCACAATGAGTTTCGCTAACAACCATTTCAGAAAAATCAGTGCGTAAAACTCCAAATGGAGCACTTTTCTGTGACTACATACTGGAACAGTGCTCTTGTGTTTGGGGTATTGTGTAACCAGATTCACATTAACAGAATGGTCCAAAAACGACTTGATGGAAACTCAATTTCTTTGAAACATTTCTTAATACACATAGACATTGAGATGAAAATAATCTTTGTTCTTGTTCTGACAATTTTGAGCTGTGTTTAGGGTTAGATAGTAATAGGATTTCCAAGAGTAATTTGTGTTAGAGTTGATTGAACAAAAGGAACTTTGCTTTTACATATGTGATTTTTATGTCCACAGATAAGTCAAACAAAAGCAATGTCTTGTATTTTACAAGAATGCCTTATATTTTCATTGCTATAGAACCCATGATTCATATTGCTTTCAAGAAGTTTCAAAGCATGCAAATCTTTGATGATCCTTAGTTACAATTGCTTTTTGCTTAAGGCTAATTGCCAGCTTGGTCTATTTATTATTTTTTTCAAAATTTTCCTTACATGAAAAGTAAAAAATACACAGAGATCTGTTATTCCCAAACACTCTCCTTTTTTGTCAAAAATCAAAACTGCTAAACTCAGCTGTGGGTTACACCTTGGATTAGCATGTTCACTAAAAGGATGCCAGATTGTTATGCAGAGATTGTTCCTGCTACCACCTGTGGATTTGTGTGGAACTGCCCTATTTTCATTTGGCCCACTGGAATGTGCTCCTCCCTCTGCATAACAAAATAAGACCTTACTGATTACTGATTGGATAATGGTGTATACCACCTGGTTTATAAAGAGTTGGGAGATAGAGAGAAGTGGATGCTTAAACAGAACATGAAGATAAATACATGAGAACAATGGTTGTTTGCTTCTTGGAGGTAAGCTGCTTCACATTTTCTAATCCAATTCTTGTTCTTCTGCCAAAAGAAAATGATTGATATTTTTGTTCCATCTTACATGACCCAAAACAAAGCTCTCTCTTGTATTCAATTGCTGGTGAGTGAGTGCTTCCTGTTTTGGGCAATGTGGGAACTGGGTTAAATCTTCCAGATGAAACTAGGAGCATCAGAGTGGCCGGTACTCTACTTTTAATGCTTTCAACTCAGTCAAACCTCAGTACTATATTTTGTTTTAGTACATGTAAGTGCTTCCTAGTTTGACCAAGGTGAGAAGCAGATTATCTACAACCAGAGCCACAATGAGTTTCACTAAAAACCATTTCAGAAAAATCAGTGCGTAAAACTCCAAATGGAGCACTTTTCTGTGACTACATATTGGAACAGTGCTCTTGTGTTTAGGGTATTGTGTAACCAGATTCACTTTAACAGAATGGTGCAAAAACTACTTGATGGAAACTCAATTTCTTTGAAACATTTCTTAATACACATAGACATTGAGATGAAAATAATCTTTATTCTTGGTCTGACAATTTTGAGCTGTGTTTAAGGTTAGATAGTAATAGGATTTCCAGGAGTAATTTGTGGTAGAGTTGATTGAACAAAAGGAACTTTGCTTTTACATAGGTGATTTTTTCGTCCACAGATAAATCAAACAAAAGCAATGTCTTGTATTTTACAAGAATGCCTCATATTTTCATTGATATAGAACCTATGATTCATATTGCTTTCAGGAAGTTTCAAAGCATGCAAATCTTTGATGATCCTTAGTTACAATTGCTTTTTGCTTAAGGCTAATTGCCAGCTTGGTCTATTTATTATTTTTTTCAAAATTTTCTTAAATGAAAAGTAAAAAAAACACAGAGATCTGATATTCCCAAACACTCTCCTTTTTTTATCAAAAATCAAAACTGCTAAACTCAGCTGTGGGTTACACCTCTGATTAGCATGTTCACTAAAAGGATGCCCTATTGTTATGCAGAGATTGTTCCTGCTGCCACCTGTGGATTTGTGTGGCACTGCCCTATTTTTATTTGGCCCACTGGAATGTGCTCCTCCCTCTGCGTAACAAAATAAAACCTTACTGATTACTGATTGGATAATGGTGTATACCACCTGGTTTATAAAGAGTTGGAAGATAGAGTGAAGTGAATGCTTAAACAGAACCTGAAGATAAATACATGAGAACAATGGCTGTTTGCTTCTTGGAGGTAAGCTGCTTCATATTTTCTAATCCAATTCTTGTTCTTCCCTATTTTCATTTGGCCCACTGGAATGTGCTCCTCCCTCTGCATAACAAAATTAAACCTTACTGATTGGATAATGGTGTATACCACCTGGTTTATAAAGAGTTGGAAGATAGAGTGAAGTGGATGCTTAAACAGAACCTGTAGATAAATACATGAGAACAATGGCTGTTTGCTTCTTGGAGGTAAGCTGCTTCATATTTTCTAATCCAATTCTTGTTCTTCTGCCACAAGAAAATGATTGATATTTTTGTCCCATCTTACATGACCCAAAACAAAGCTCTCTCTTGTATTCCATTGCTGGTGAGTGAGTGCTTCCTGTTTTGGGCAATGTGGGAACTGGGTTAAATCTTCCAGATGAAACTAGGAGCATCAGAGTGGCCGGAACTCTACTTTTAATGCTTTCAACACAGTCAAACCTCAGTACTTTATTTTGTTTTAGTACATGTAAGTGCTTCCTAGTTTGACCAAGGTGAGAAGCAGATTATCTACAACCAGAGCCACAATGAGTTTCGCTAACAACCATTTCAGAAAAATCAGTGCGTAAAACTCCAAATGGAGCACTTTTCTGTGACTACATACTGGAACAGTGCTCTTGTGTTTGGGGTATTGTGTAACCAGATTCACATTAACAGAATGGTCCAAAAACGACTTGATGGAAACTCAATTTCTTTGAAACATTTCTTAATACACATAGACATTGAGATGAAAATAATCTTTGTTCTTGTTCTGACAATTTTGAGCTGTGTTTAGGGTTAGATAGTAATAGGATTTCCAAGAGTAATTTGTGTTAGAGTTGATTGAACAAAAGGAACTTTGCTTTTACATATGTGATTTTTATGTCCACAGATAAGTCAAACAAAAGCAATGTCTTGTATTTTACAAGAATGCCTTATATTTTCATTGCTATAGAACCCATGATTCATATTGCTTTCAAGAAGTTTCAAAGCATGCAAATCTTTGATCCTTAGTTACAATTGCTTTTTGCTTAAGGCTAATTGCCAGCTTGGTCTATTTATTATTTTTTTCAAAATTTTCCTTAAATGAAAAGTTAAAAAACCACAGAGATCTGTTATTCCCAAACACTCTCCTTTTTTTGTCAAAAATCAAAACTGCTAAACTCAGCTGTGGGTTACACCTCTGATTAGCATGTTCACTAAAAGGATGCCCTATTGTTATGCAGAGATTGTTCCTGCTACCACCTGTGGATTTGTGTGGCACTGCCCTATTTTTATTTGGCCCACTGGAATGTGCTCCTCCCTCTGCATAAAAAAATAAAACCTTACTGATTGGATAATGGTGTATACCACCTGGTTTATAAAGAGTTGGAAGATAGAGTGAAGTGGATGCTTAAACAGAACCTGAAGATAAATACATGAGAACAATGGCTGTTTGCTTCTTGGAGGTAAGCTGCTTCATATTTTCTAATCCAATTCTTGTTCTTCTGCCAAAAGAAAATGATTGATATTTTTGTCCCATCTTACATGAACAAAAACAAAGCTCTCTCTTGTATTCCATTGCTGGTGAGTGAATGCTTCCTGTTTTGGGCAATGTGGGAACTGGGTTAAATCTTCCAGATGAAACTAGGAGCATCAGAGTGGCCGGTACTCTACTTTTAATGCTTCTAACACAGTCAAACCTCAGTACTTTATTTTGTTTTAGTACATGTAAGTGCTTCCTAGTTTGACCAAGGTGAGAAGCAGATTATCTACAACCAGAGCCACAATGAGTTTCACTAACAACCATTTCAGAAAAATCAGTGCGTAAAACTCCAAATGGAGCACTTTTCTGTGACTACATACTGGAACAGTGCTCTTCTGTTTGGGGTATTGTGTAACCAGATTCACAATAACAGAATGGTCCAAAAACGACTTGATGGAAACTCAATTTCTTTGAAACATTTCTTAATACACATAGACATTGAGATGAAAATAATCTTTGTTCATGTTCTGACAATTTTGAGCTGTTTTTAGGGTTAGATAGTGATAGGATTTCCAAGAGTAATTTGTGGTAGAGTTGATTGAACAAAAGGAAATTTGCTTTTACATATGTGATTTTTATGTCCACAGATAAGTCAAACAAAAGCAATGTCTTGTATTTTACAAGAATGCCTTATATTTTCATTGCTATAGAACCCATGATTCATATTGCTTTCAAGAAGTTTCAAAGCATGCAAATCTTTGATCCTTAGTTACAATTGCTTTTTGCTTAAGGCTAATTGCCAGCTTGGTCTATTTATTATTTTTTTCAAAATTTTCCTTAAATGAAAAGTAAAAAAACCACAGAGATCTGTTATTCCCAAACACTCTCCTTTTTTTGTCAAAAATCAAAACTGCTAAACTCAGCTGTGGGTTACACCTCTGATTAGCATGTTCACTAAAAGGATGCCCTATTGTTATGCAGAGATTGTTCCTGCTACCACCTGTGGATTTGTGTGGCACTGCCCTATTTTTATTTGACAAACTGGAATGTGCTCCTCCCTCTGCATAACAAAATAAAACCTTACTGATTACTGATTGGATAATGGTGTATACCACCTGGTTTATAAAGAGTTGGAAGATAGAGTGAAGTGAATGCTTAAACAGAACCTGAAGATAAATACATGAGAACAATGGCTGTTTGCTTCTTGGAGGTAAGCTGCTTCATATTTTCTAATCCAATTCTTGTTCTTCTGCCAAAAGAAAATGATTGATATTTTTGTCCCATCTTACATGACCCAAAACAAAGCTCTCTTGTATTTCACTGCTGGTGAGTGTTTCCTGTTTTGGGCAATGTGGGAACTGGGTTAAATCTTCCAGATGAAACTAGGAGCATCAGAGTGGCCGGTACTCTACTTTTAATGCTTTCAACACAGTCAAACCTCAGTACTTTATTTTGTTTTAGTACATGTAAGTGCTTCCTAGTTTGATCAAGGTGAGAAGCAGATTATCTACAACCAGAGCCACAATGAGTTTCATTAACAACCATTTTAGAAAAATCAGTGCGTAAAACCCCAAATGGAGCACTTTTCTGTGACTACATACTGGAACAGTGCTCTTGTGTTTGGGGTATTGTGTAACCAGATTCACATTAACAGAATGGTCCAAAAATGACTTGATGGAAACTCAATTTCTTTGAAACATTTCTTAATACACATAGACATTGAGATGAAAATAATCTTTGTTCTTGTTCTGACAATTTTGAGCTGTGTTTAGGGTTAGATAGTAATAGGATTTCCAAGAGTAATTTGTGGTAGAGTTGATTGAACAAAAGGAACTTTGGTTTTACATATGTGATTTTTATGTCCACAGATAAGTCAAACAAAAGCAATGTCTTGTATTTTACAAGAATGCCTTATATTTTCATTGCTATAGAACCCATGATTCATATTGCTTTCAAGAAGTTTCAAAGCATGCAAATCTTTGATGATCCTTAGTTACAATTGCTTTTTGCTTAAGGCTAATTGCCAGCTTGGTCTATTTATTATTTTTTTCAAAATTTTCCTTAAATGAAAAGTAAAAAAAACACAGAGATCTGTTATTCCCAAACACTCTCCTTTTTTTGTCAAAAATCAAAACTGCTAAACTCAGCTGTGGGTTACACCTCTGATTAGCATGTTCACTAAAATGATGCCCTATTGTTATGCAGAGATTGTTCATGCTACCACCTGTGGATTTGTGTGGCACTGCCCTATTTTTATTTGGCCCACTGGAATGTGCTCCTCCCTCTGCATAAAAAATAAAACCTTACTGATTACTGATTGGATAATGGTGTATACCACCTGGTTTATAAAGAGTTGGAAGATAGAGTGAAGTGGATGCTTAAACAGAACCTGAAGATAAATACATGAGAACAATGGCTGTTTGCTTCTTGGAGGTAAGCTGCTTCATATTTTCTAATCCAATTCTTGTTCTTCTGCCAAAAGAAAATGATTGATATTTTTGTCCCATCTTACATGACCCAAAACAAAGCTCTCTCTTGTATTCCATTGCTGGTGAGTGATTGCTTCCTGTTTTGGGCAATGTGGGAACTGAGTTAAATCTTCCAGATGAAACTAGGAGCATCAGAGTGGCCGGTACTCTACTTTTAATGCTTTTAACACAGTCAAACCTCAGTACTTTATTTTGTTTTAGTACATGTAAGTGCTTCCTAGTTTGACCAAGGTGAGAAGCAGATTATCTACAACCAGAGCCACAATGAGTTTCACTAACAACCATTTCAGAAAAATCAGTGCGTAAAACTCCAAATGGAGCACTTTTCTGTGACTACATATTGGAACAGTGCTCTTGTGTTTGGGGTATTGTGTAACCAGATTCACTTTAACAGAATGGTCCAAAAACGACTTGATGGAAACTCAATTTCTTTGAAACATTTCTTAATACACATAGACATTGAGATGAAAATAATCTTTGTTCTTGTTCTGACAATTTTGAGCTGTGTTTAGGGTTAGATAGTAATAGGATTTCCAAGAGTAATTTGTGGTAGAGTTGATTGAACAAAAGGAACTTTGCTTTTACATATGTGATTTTTATGTCCACAGATAAGTCAAACAAAAGCAATGTCTTGTATTTTACAAGAATGCCTTATATTTTCATTGCTATAGAACCCATGATTCATATTGCTTTCAAGAAGTTTCAAAGCATGCAAATCGTTGATAATCCTTAGTTACAATTGCTTTTTGCTTAAAGCTAATTGCCAGCTTGCTCTATTTATTATTTTTTTCAAAATTTTCCTTAAATGAAAAGTAAAAAATACACAGAGATCTGTTATTCCCAAACACTCTCCTTTTTTTGTCAAAAATCAAAACTGCTAAACTCAGCTGTGGGTTACACCTCTGCTTAGCATGTTCACTAAAAGGATGCCCTATTGTTATGCAGAGATTGTTCCTGCTACCACCTGTGGATTTGTGTGGCACTGCCCTATTTTCATTTGGCCCACTGGGATGTGCTCCTCCCTCTGCATAACAAAAAAAAAACCTTACTGATTACTGATTGGATAATGGTGTATACCACCTGGTTTATAAAGAGTTGGGAGATAGAGATAAGTGGATGCGTAAACAGAACCTGAAGATAAATACATGAGAACAATGGCTGTTTGCTTCTTGGAGGTAAGCTGCTTCATATTTTCTAATCCAATTCTTGTTCTGCCAAAAGAAAATGATTGATATTTTTGTCCCATCTTACATGACCCAAAACAAAGCTCTCTCTTGTATTTCACTGCTGGTGAGTGTTTATTGTTTTGGGCAATGTGGGAACTGTGTTAAATCTTCCAGATGAAACTAGGAGCATCAGAGTGGCCGGTACTCTACTTTTAATGCTTTCAACTCAGTCAAACCTCAGTACTTTATTTTGTTTTAGTACATGTAAGTGCTTCCTAGTTTGACCAAGGTGAGAAGCAGATTATCTACAACCAGAGCCACAATGAGTTTCACTAACAACCATTTCAGAAAAATCAGTGCGTAAAACTCCAAATGGAGCACTTTTCTGTGACTGCATATTGGATCAGTGCTCTTGTGTTTGGGGTATTGTGTATCCAGATTCACTTTAACAGAATGGTCCAAAAACTACTTGATGGAAACTCAATTTCTTTGAAACATTTCTTAATACACATAGACATTGAGATGAAAATAATCTTTGTTCTTGGTCTGACAATTTTGAGCCATGTTTAGGGTTAGATAGTAATAGGATTTCCAAGAGTAATTTGTGGTAGAGTTGATTGAACAAAAGGAACTTTGCTTTTACATAGGTGATTTTTATGTCCACAGATAAGCCAAAAAAGAGCAATGTCTTGTATTTTACAAGAATGCCTTATATTTTCATTGCTATAGAACCCATGATTCATATTGCTTTCAAGAAGTTTCAAAGCATGCAAATCTTTGATGATCCTTACTTACAATTGTTTTTTGCTTAAAGCTAGTTGCCAGCTTGGTCTATTTATTATTTTTTTCAAAATTTTCCTTACATGAAAAGTAAAAAATACACAGAGATCTGTTATTCCCAAACACTCTCCTTTTTTGTCAAAAATCAAAACTGCTAAACTCAGCTGTGGGTTACACCTTGGATTAGCATGTTCACTAAAAGGATGCCAGATTGTTATGCAGAGATTGTTCCTGCTACCACCTGTGGATTTGTGTGGAACTGCCCTATTTTCATTTGGCCCACTGGAATGTGCTCCTCCCTCTGCATAACAAAATAAGACCTTACTGATTACTGATTGGATAATGGTGTATACCACCTGGTTTATAAAGAGTTGGGAGATAGAGAGAAGTGGATGCTTAAACAGAACATGAAGATAAATACATGAGAACAATGGTTGTTTGCTTCTTGGAGGTAAGCTGCTTCACATTTTCTAATCCAATTCTTGTTCTTCTGCCAAAAGAAAATGATTGATATTTTTGTCCCATCTTACATGACCCAAAACAAAGCTCTCTCTTGTATTCAATTGCTGGTGAGTGAGTGCTTCCTGTTTTGGGCAATGTGGGAACTGGGTTAAATCTTCCAGATGAAACTAGGAGCATCAGAGTGGCCGGTACTCTACTTTTAATGCTTTCAACTCAGTCAAACCTCAGTACTATATTTTGTTTTAGTACATGTAAGTGCTTCCTAGTTTGACCAAGGTGAGAAGCAGATTATCTACAACCAGAGCCACAATGAGTTTCACTAAAAACCATTTCAGAAAAATCAGTGCGTAAAACTCCAAATGGAGCACTTTTCTGTGACTACATATTGGAACAGTGCTCTTGTGTTTAGGGTATTGTGTAACCAGATTCACTTTAACAGAATGGTGCAAAAACGACTTGATGGAAACTCAATTTCTTTGAAACATTTCTTAATACACATAGACATTGAGATGAAAATAATCTTTATTCTTGGTCTGACAATTTTGAGCTGTGTTTAAGGTTAGATAGTAATAGGATTTCCAGGAGTAATTTGTGGTAGAGTTGATTGAACAAAAGGAACTTTGCTTTTACATACGTGATTTTTTCGTCCACAGATAAATCAAACAAAAGCAATGTCTTGTATTTTACAAGAATGCCTCATATTTTCATTGATATAGAACCTATGATTCATATTGCTTTCAGGAAGTTTCAAAGCATGCAAATCTTTGATGATCCTTAGTTACAATTGCTTTTTGCTTAAGGCTAATTGCCAGCTTGGTCTATTTATTATTTTTTTCAAAATTTTCTTAAATGAAAAGTAAAAAAAACACAGAGATCTGATATTCCCAAACACTCTCATTTTTTTATCAAAAATCAAAACTGCTAAACTCAGCTGTGGGTTACACCTCTGATTAGCATGTTCACTAAAAGGATGCCCTATTGTTATGCAGAGATTGTTCCTGCTGCCACCTGTGGATTTGTGTGGCACTGCCCTATTTTTATTTGGCCCACTGGAATGTGCTCCTCCCTCTGCGTAACAAAATAAAACCTTACTGATTACTGATTGGATAATGGTGTATACCACCTGGTTTATAAAGAGTTGGAAGATAGAGTGAAGTGAATGCTTAAACAGAACCTGAAGATAAATACATGAGAACAATGGCTGTTTGCTTCTTGGAGGTAAGCTGCTTCATATTTTCTAATCCAATTCTTGTTCTTCCCTATTTTCATTTGGCCCACTGGAATGTGCTCCTCCCTCTGCATAACAAAATTAAACCTTACTGATTGGATAATGGTGTATACCACCTGGTTTATAAAGAGTTGGAAGATAGAGTGAAGTGGATGCTTAAACAGAACCTGTAGATAAATACATGAGAACAATGGCTGTTTGCTTCTTGGAGGTAAGCTGCTTCATATTTTCTAATCCAATTCTTGTTCTTCTGCCACAAGAAAATGATTGATATTTTTGTCCCATCTTACATGACCCAAAACAAAGCTCTCTCTTGTATTCCATTGCTGGTGAGTGAGTGCTTCCTGTTTTGGGCAATGTGGGAACTGGGTTAAATCTTCCAGATGAAACTAGGAGCATCAGAGTGGCCGGAACTCTACTTTTAATGCTTTCAACACAGTCAAACCTCAGTACTTTATTTTGTTTTAGTACATGTAAGTACTTCCTAGTTTGACCAAGGTGAGAAGCAGATTATCTACAACCAGAGCCACAATGAGTTTCGCTAACAACCATTTCAGAAAAATCAGTGCGTAAAACTCCAAATGGAGCACTTTTCTGTGACTACATACTGGAACAGTGCTCTTGTGTTTGGGGTATTGTGTAACCAGATTCACATTAACAGAATGGTCCAAAAACGACTTGATGGAAACTCAATTTCTTTGAAACATTTCTTAATACACATAGACATTGAGATGAAAATAATCTTTGTTCTTGTTCTGACAATTTTGAGCTGTGTTTAGGGTTAGATAGTAATAGGATTTCCAAGAGTAATTTGTGTTAGAGTTGATTGAACAAAAGGAACTTTGCTTTTACATATGTGATTTTTATGTCCACAGATAAGTCAAACAAAAGCAATGTCTTGTATTTTACAAGAATGCCTTATATTTTCATTGCTATAGAACCCATGATTCATATTGCTTTCAAGAAGTTTCAAAGCATGCAAATCTTTGATGATCCTTAGTTACAATTGCTTTTTGCTTAAGGCTAATTGCCAGCTTGGTCTATTTATTATTTTTTTCAAAATTTTCCTTAAATGAAAAGTTAAAAAACCACAGAGATCTGTTATTCCCAAACACTCTCCTTTTTTTGTCAAAAATCAAAACTGCTAAACTCAGCTGTGGGTTACACCTCTGATTAGCATGTTCACTAAAAGGATGCCCTATTGTTATGCAGAGATTGTTCATGCTACCACCTGTGGATTTGTGTGGCACTGCCCTATTTTTATTTGGCCCACTGGAATGTGCTCCTCCCTCTGCATAAAAAAATAAAACCTTACTGATTACTGATTGGATAATGGTGTATACCACCTGGTTTATAAAGAGTTGGAAGATAGAGTGAAGTGGATGCTTAAACAGAACCTGAAGATAAATACATGAGAACAATGGCTGTTTGCTTCTTGGAGGTAAGCTGCTTCATATTTTCTAATCCAATTCTTGTTCTTCTGCCAAAAGAAAATGATTGATATTTTTGTCCCATCTTACATGACCCAAAACAAAGCTCTCTCTTGTATTCCATTGCTGGTGAGTGAGTGCTTCCTGTTTTGGGCAATGTGGGAACTGAGTTAAATCTTCCAGATGAAACTAGGAGCATCAGAGTGGCCGGTACTCTACTTTTAATGCTTTTAACACAGTCAAACCTCAGTACTTTATTTTGTTTTAGTACATGTAAGTGCTTCCTAGTTTGACCAAGGTGAGAAGCAGATTATCTACAACCAGAGCCACAATGAGTTTCACTAACAACCATTTCAGAAAAATCAGTGCGTAAAACTCCAAATGGAGCACTTTTCTGTGACTACATATTGGAACAGTGCTCTTGTGTTTGGGGTATTGTGTAACCAGATTCACTTTAACAGAATGGTCCAAAAACGACTTGATGGAAACTCAATTTCTTTGAAACATTTCTTAATACACATAGACATTGAGATGAAAATAATCTTTGTTCTTGTTCTGACAATTTTGAGCTGTGTTTAGGGTTAGATAATAATAGGATTTCCAAGAGTAATTTGTGGTAGAGTTGATTGAACAAAAGGAACTTTGCTTTTACATATGTGATTTTTATGTCCACAGATAAGTCAAACAAAAGCAATGTCTTGTATTTTACAAGAATGCCTTATATTTTCATTGCTATAGAACCCATGATTCATATTGCTTTCAAGAAGTTTCAAAGCATGCAAATCGTTGATAATCCTTAGTTACAATTGCTTTTTGCTTAAAGCTAATTGCCAGCTTGCTCTATTTATTATTTTTTTCAAAATTTTCCTTAAATGAAAAGTAAAAAATACACAGAGATCTGTTATTCCCAAACACTCTCCTTTTTTTGTCAAAAATCAAAACTGCTAAACTCAGCTGTGGGTTACACCTCTGCTTAGCATGTTCACTAAAAGGATGCCCTATTGTTATGCAGAGATTGTTCCTGCTACCACCTGTGGATTTGTGTGGCACTGCCCTATTTTCATTTGGCCCACTGGGATGTGCTCCTCCCTCTGCATAATAAAAAAAAAACCTTACTGATTACTGATTGGATAATGGTGTATACCACCTGGTTTATAAAGAGTTGGGAGATAGAGATAAGTGGATGCGTAAACAGAACCTGAAGATAAATACATGAGAACAATGGCTGTTTGCTTCTTGGAGGTAAGCTGCTTCATATTTTCTAATCCAATTCTTGTTCTGCCAAAAGAAAATGATTGATATTTTTGTCCCATCTTACATGACCCAAAACAAAGCTCTCTCTTGTATTTCACTGCTGGTGAGTGTTTATTGTTTTGGGCAATGTGGGAACTGTGTTAAATCTTCCAGATGAAACTAGGAGCATCAGAGTGGCCGGTACTCTACTTTTAATGCTTTCAACTCAGTCAAACCTCAGTACTTTATTTTGTTTTAGTACATGTAAGTGCTTCCTAGTTTGACCAAGGTGAGAAGCAGATTATCTACAACCAGAGCCACAATGAGTTTCACTAACAACCATTTCAGAAAAATCAGTGCGTAAAACTCCAAATGGAGCACTTTTCTGTGACTGCATATTGGAACAGTGCTCTTGTGTTTGGGGTATTGTGTATCCAGATTCACTTTAACAGAATGGTCCAAAAACTACTTGATGGAAACTCAATTTCTTTGAAACATTTCTTAATACACATAGACATTGAGATGAAAATAATCTTTGTTCTTGGTCTGACAATTTTGAGCCATGTTTAGGGTTAGATAGTAATAGGATTTCCAAGAGTAATTTGTGGTAGAGTTGATTGAACAAAAGGAACTTTGCTTTTACATAGGTGATTTTTATGTCCACAGATAAGCCAAAAAAGAGCAATGTCTTGTATTTTACAAGAATGCCTTATATTTTCATTGCTATAGAACCCATGATTCATATTGCTTTCAAGAAGTTTCAAAGCATGCAAATCTTTGATGATCCTTACTTACAATTGTTTTTTGCTTAAAGCTAGTTGCCAGCTTGGTCTATTTATTATTTTTTTCAAAATTTTCCTTACATGAAAAGTAAAAAATACACAGAGATCTGTTATTCCCAAACACTCTCCTTTTTTGTCAAAAATCAAAACTGCTAAACTCAGCTGTGGGTTACACCTTGGATTAGCATGTTCACTAAAAGGATGCCAGATTGTTATGCAGAGATTGTTCCTGCTACCACCTGTGGATTTGTGTGGAACTGCCCTATTTTCATTTGGCCCACTGGAATGTGCTCCTCCCTCTGCATAACAAAATAAGACCTTACTGATTACTGATTGGATAATGGTGTATACCACCTGGTTTATAAAGAGTTGGGAGATAGAGAGAAGTGGATGCTTAAACAGAACATGAAGATAAATACATGAGAACAATGGTTGTTTGCTTCTTGGAGGTAAGCTGCTTCACATTTTCTAATCCAATTCTTGTTCTTCTGCCAAAAGAAAATGATTGATATTTTTGTCCCATCTTACATGACCCAAAACAAAGCTCTCTCTTGTATTCAATTGCTGGTGAGTGAGTGCTTCCTGTTTTGGGCAATGTGGGAACTGGGTTAAATCTTCCAGATGAAACTAGGAGCATCAGAGTGGCCGGTACTCTACTTTTAATGCTTTCAACTCAGTCAAACCTCAGTACTATATTTTGTTTTAGTACATGTAAGTGCTTCCTAGTTTGACCAAGGTGAGAAGCAGATTATCTACAACCAGAGCCACAATGAGTTTCACTAAAAACCATTTCAGAAAAATCAGTGCGTAAAACTCCAAATGGAGCACTTTTCTGTGACTACATATTGGAACAGTGCTCTTGTGTTTAGGGTATTGTGTAACCAGATTCACTTTAACAGAATGGTGCAACAAACGACTTGATGGAAACTCAATTTCTTTGAAACATTTCTTAATACACATAGACATTGAGATGAAAATAATCTTTATTCTTGGTCTGACAATTTTGAGCTGTGTTTAAGGTTAGATAGTAATAGGATTTCCAGGAGTAATTTGTGGTAGAGTTGATTGAACAAAAGGAACTTTGCTTTTACATACGTGATTTTTTCGTCCACAGATAAATCAAACAAAAGCAATGTCTTGTATTTTACAAGAATGCCTCATATTTTCATTGATATAGAACCTATGATTCATATTGCTTTCAGGAAGTTTCAAAGCATGCAAATCTTTGATGATCCTTAGTTACAATTGCTTTTTGCTTAAGGCTAATTGCCAGCTTGGTCTATTTATTATTTTTTTCAAAATTTTCTTAAATGAAAAGTAAAAAAAACACAGAGATCTGTTATTCCCAAACACTCTCCTTTTTTTGTCAAAAATCAAAACTGCTAAACTCAGCTGTGGGTTACACCTCTGATTAGCATGTTCACTAAAAGGATGCCCTATTGTTATGCAGAGATTGTTCATGCTACCACCTGTGGATTTGTGTGGCACTGCCCTATTTTTATTTGGCCCACTGGAATGTGCTCCTCCCTCTGCATAAAAAATAAAACCTTACTGATTACTGATTGGATAATGGTGTATACCACCTGGTTTATAAAGAGTTGGAAGATAGAGTGAAGTGGATGCTTAAACAGAACCTGAAGATAAATACATGAGAACAATGGCTGTTTGCTTCTTGGAGGTAAGCTGCTTCATATTTTCTAATCCAATTCTTGTTCTTCTGCCAAAAGAAAATGATTGATATTTTTGTCCCATCTTACATGACCCAAAACAAAGCTCTCTCTTGTATTCCATTGCTGGTGAGTGATTGCTTCCTGTTTTGGGCAATGTGGGAACTGAGTTAAATCTTCCAGATGAAACTAGGAGCATCAGAGTGGCCGGTACTCTACTTTTAATGCTTTTAACACAGTCAAACCTCAGTACTTTATTTTGTTTTAGTACATGTAAGTGCTTCCTAGTTTGACCAAGGTGAGAAGCAGATTATCTACAACCAGAGCCACAATGAGTTTCACTAACAACCATTTCAGAAAAATCAGTGCGTAAAACTCCAAATGGAGCACTTTTCTGTGACTACATATTGGAACAGTGCTCTTGTGTTTGGGGTATTGTGTAACCAGATTCACTTTAACAGAATGGTCCAAAAACGACTTGATGGAAACTCAATTTCTTTGAAACATTTCTTAATACACATAGACATTGAGATGAAAATAATCTTTGTTCTTGTTCTGACAATTTTGAGCTGTGTTTAGGGTTAGATAGTAATAGGATTTCCAAGAGTAATTTGTGGTAGAGTTGATTGAACAAAAGGAACTTTGCTTTTACATATGTGATTTTTATGTCCACAGATAAGTCAAACAAAAGCAATGTCTTGTATTTTACAAGAATGCCTTATATTTTCATTGCTATAGAACCCATGATTCATATTGCTTTCAAGAAGTTTCAAAGCATGCAAATCGTTGATAATCCTTAGTTACAATTGCTTTTTGCTTAAAGCTAATTGCCAGCTTGCTCTATTTATTATTTTTTTCAAAATTTTCCTTAAATGAAAAGTAAAAAATACACAGAGATCTGTTATTCCCAAACACTCTCCTTTTTTTGTCAAAAATCAAAACTGCTAAACTCAGCTGTGGGTTACACCTCTGCTTAGCATGTTCACTAAAAGGATGCCCTATTGTTATGCAGAGATTGTTCCTGCTACCACCTGTGGATTTGTGTGGCACTGCCCTATTTTCATTTGGCCCACTGGGATGTGCTCCTCCCTCTGCATAACAAAAAAAAAACCTTACTGATTACTGATTGGATAATGGTGTATACCACCTGGTTTATAAAGAGTTGGGAGATAGAGATAAGTGGATGCGTAAACAGAACCTGAAGATAAATACATGAGAACAATGGCTGTTTGCTTCTTGGAGGTAAGCTGCTTCATATTTTCTAATCCAATTCTTGTTCTGCCAAAAGAAAATGATTGATATTTTTGTCCCATCTTACATGACCCAAAACAAAGCTCTCTCTTGTATTTCACTGCTGGTGAGTGTTTATTGTTTTGGGCAATGTGGGAACTGTGTTAAATCTTCCAGATGAAACTAGGAGCATCAGAGTGGCCGGTACTCTACTTTTAATGCTTTCAACTCAGTCAAACCTCAGTACTTTATTTTGTTTTAGTACATGTAAGTGCTTCCTAGTTTGACCAAGGTGAGAAGCAGATTATCTACAACCAGAGCCACAATGAGTTTCACTAACAACCATTTCAGAAAAATCAGTGCGTAAAACTCCAAATGGAGCACTTTTCTGTGACTGCATATTGGAACAGTGCTCTTGTGTTTGGGGTATTGTGTATCCAGATTCACTTTAACAGAATGGTCCAAAAACTACTTGATGGAAACTCAATTTCTTTGAAACATTTCTTAATACACATAGACATTGAGATGAAAATAATCTTTGTTCTTGGTCTGACAATTTTGAGCCATGTTTAGGGTTAGATAGTAATAGGATTTCCAAGAGTAATTTGTGGTAGAGTTGATTGAACAAAAGGAACTTTGCTTTTACATAGGTGATTTTTATGTCCACAGATAAGCCAAAAAAGAGCAATGTCTTGTATTTTACAAGAATGCCTTATATTTTCATTGCTATAGAACCCATGATTCATATTGCTTTCAAGAAGTTTCAAAGCATGCAAATCTTTGATGATCCTTACTTACAATTGTTTTTTGCTTAAAGCTAGTTGCCAGCTTGGTCTATTTATTATTTTTTTCAAAATTTTCCTTACATGAAAAGTAAAAAATACACAGAGATCTGTTATTCCCAAACACTCTCCTTTTTTGTCAAAAATCAAAACTGCTAAACTCAGCTGTGGGTTACACCTTGGATTAGCATGTTCACTAAAAGGATGCCAGATTGTTATGCAGAGATTGTTCCTGCTACCACCTGTGGATTTGTGTGGAACTGCCCTATTTTCATTTGGCCCACTGGAATGTGCTCCTCCCTCTGCATAACAAAATAAGACCTTACTGATTACTGATTGGATAATGGTGTATACCACCTGGTTTATAAAGAGTTGGGAGATAGAGAGAAGTGGATGCTTAAACAGAACATGAAGATAAATACATGAGAACAATGGTTGTTTGCTTCTTGGAGGTAAGCTGCTTCACATTTTCTAATCCAATTCTTGTTCTTCTGCCAAAAGAAAATGATTGATATTTTTGTCCCATCTTACATGACCCAAAACAAAGCTCTCTCTTGTATTCAATTGCTGGTGAGTGAGTGCTTCCTGTTTTGGGCAATGTGGGAACTGGGTTAAATCTTCCAGATGAAACTAGGAGCATCAGAGTGGCCGGTACTCTACTTTTAATGCTTTCAACTCAGTCAAACCTCAGTACTATATTTTGTTTTAGTACATGTAAGTGCTTCCTAGTTTGACCAAGGTGAGAAGCAGATTATCTACAACCAGAGCCACAATGAGTTTCACTAAAAACCATTTCAGAAAAATCAGTGCGTAAAACTCCAAATGGAGCACTTTTCTGTGACTACATATTGGAACAGTGCTCTTGTGTTTAGGGTATTGTGTAACCAGATTCACTTTAACAGAATGGTGCAACAAACGACTTGATGGAAACTCAATTTCTTTGAAACATTTCTTAATACACATAGACATTGAGATGAAAATAATCTTTATTCTTGGTCTGACAATTTTGAGCTGTGTTTAAGGTTAGATAGTAATAGGATTTCCAGGAGTAATTTGTGGTAGAGTTGATTGAACAAAAGGAACTTTGCTTTTACATACGTGATTTTTTCGTCCACAGATAAATCAAACAAAAGCAATGTCTTGTATTTTACAAGAATGCCTCATATTTTCATTGATATAGAACCTATGATTCATATTGCTTTCAGGAAGTTTCAAAGCATGCAAATCTTTGATGATCCTTAGTTACAATTGCTTTTTGCTTAAGGCTAATTGCCAGCTTGGTCTATTTATTATTTTTTTCAAAATTTTCTTAAATGAAAAGTAAAAAAAACACAGAGATCTGATATTCCCAAACACTCTCATTTTTTTATCAAAAATCAAAACTGCTAAACTCAGCTGTGGGTTACACCTCTGATTAGCATGTTCACTAAAAGGATGCCCTATTGTTATGCAGAGATTGTTCCTGCTGCCACCTGTGGATTTGTGTGGCACTGCCCTATTTTTATTTGGCCCACTGGAATGTGCTCCTCCCTCTGCGTAACAAAATAAAACCTTACTGATTACTGATTGGATAATGGTGTATACCACCTGGTTTATAAAGAGTTGGAAGATAGAGTGAAGTGAATGCTTAAACAGAACCTGAAGATAAATACATGAGAACAATGGCTGTTTGCTTCTTGGAGGTAAGCTGCTTCATATTTTCTAATCCAATTCTTGTTCTTCCCTATTTTCATTTGGCCCACTGGAATGTGCTCCTCCCTCTGCATAACAAAATTAAACCTTACTGATTGGATAATGGTGTATACCACCTGGTTTATAAAGAGTTGGAAGATAGAGTGAAGTGGATGCTTAAACAGAACCTGTAGATAAATACATGAGAACAATGGCTGTTTGCTTCTTGGAGGTAAGCTGCTTCATATTTTCTAATCCAATTCTTGTTCTTCTGCCACAAGAAAATGATTGATATTTTTGTCCCATCTTACATGACCCAAAACAAAGCTCTCTCTTGTATTCCATTGCTGGTGAGTGAGTGCTTCCTGTTTTGGGCAATGTGGGAACTGGGTTAAATCTTCCAGATGAAACTAGGAGCATCAGAGTGGCCGGAACTCTACTTTTAATGCTTTCAACACAGTCAAACCTCAGTACTTTATTTTGTTTTAGTACATGTAAGTGCTTCCTAGTTTGACCAAGGTGAGAAGCAGATTATCTACAACCAGAGCCACAATGAGTTTCGCTAACAACCATTTCAGAAAAATCAGTGCGTAAAACTCCAAATGGAGCACTTTTCTGTGACTACATACTGGAACAGTGCTCTTGTGTTTGGGGTATTGTGTAACCAGATTCACATTAACAGAATGGTCCAAAAACGACTTGATGGAAACTCAATTTCTTTGAAACATTTCTTAATACACATAGACATTGAGATGAAAATAATCTTTGTTCTTGTTCTGACAATTTTGAGCTGTGTTTAGGGTTAGATAGTAATAGGATTTCCAAGAGTAATTTGTGTTAGAGTTGATTGAACAAAAGGAACTTTGCTTTTACATATGTGATTTTTATGTCCACAGATAAGTCAAACAAAAGCAATGTCTTGTATTTTACAAGAATGCCTTATATTTTCATTGCTATAGAACCCATGATTCATATTGCTTTCAAGAAGTTTCAAAGCATGCAAATCTTTGATGATCCTTAGTTACAATTGCTTTTTGCTTAAGGCTAATTGCCAGCTTGGTCTATTTATTATTTTTTTCAAAATTTTCCTTAAATGAAAAGTTAAAAAACCACAGAGATCTGTTATTCCCAAACACTCTCCTTTTTTTGTCAAAAATCAAAACTGCTAAACTCAGCTGTGGGTTACACCTCTGATTAGCATGTTCACTAAAAGGATGCCCTATTGTTATGCAGAGATTGTTCCTGCTACCACCTGTGGATTTGTGTGGCACTGCCCTATTTTTATTTGGCCCACTGGAATGTGCTCCTCCCTCTGCATAAAAAAATAAAACCTTACTGATTACTGATTGGATAATGGTGTATACCACCTGGTTTATAAAGAGTTGGAAGATAGAGTGAAGTGGATGCTTAAACAGAACCTGAAGATAAATACATGAGAACAATGGCTGTTTGCTTCTTGGAGGTAAGCTGCTTCATATTTTCTAATCCAATTCTTGTTCTTCTGCCAAAAGAAAATGATTGATATTTTTGTCCCATCTTACATGAACAAAAACAAAGCTCTCTCTTGTATTCCATTGCTGGTGAGTGAATGCTTCCTGTTTTGGGCAATGTGGGAACTGGGTTAAATCTTCCAGATGAAACTAGGAGCATCAGAGTGGCCGGTACTCTACTTTTAATGCTTTCAACACAGTCAAACCTCAGTACTTTATTTTGTTTTAGTACATGTAAGTGCTTCCTAGTTTGACCAAGGTGAGAAGCAGATTATCTACAACCAGAGCCACAATGAGTTTCACTAACAACCATTTCAGAAAAATCAGTGCGTAAAACTCCAAATGGAGCACTTTTCTGTGACTACATACTGGAACAGTGCTCTTCTGTTTGGGGTATTGTGTAACCAGATTCACAATAACAGAATGGTCCAAAAACGACTTGATGGAAACTCAATTTCTTTGAAACATTTCTTAATACACATAGACATTGAGATGAAAATAATCTTTGTTCATGTTCTGACAATTTTGAGCTGTTTTTAGGGTTAGATAGTGATAGGATTTCCAAGAGTAATTTGTGGTAGAGTTGATTGAACAAAAGGAAATTTGCTTTTACATATGTGATTTTTATGTCCACAGATAAGTCAAACAAAAGCAATGTCTTGTATTTTACAAGAATGCCTTATATTTTCATTGCTATAGAACCCATGATTCATATTGCTTTCAAGAAGTTTCAAAGCATGCAAATCTTTGATCCTTAGTTACAATTGCTTTTTGCTTAAGGCTAATTGCCAGCTTGGTCTATTTATTATTTTTTTCAAAATTTTCCTTAAATGAAAAGTAAAAAAACCACAGAGATCTGTTATTCCCAAACACTCTCCTTTTTTTGTCAAAAATCAAAACTGCTAAACTCAGCTGTGGGTTACACCTCTGATTAGCATGTTCACTAAAAGGATGCCCTATTGTTATGCAGAGATTGTTCCTGCTACCACCTGTGGATTTGTGTGGCACTGCCCTATTTTTATTTGACAAACTGGAATGTGCTCCTCCCTCTGCATAACAAAATAAAACCTTACTGATTACTGATTGGATAATGGTGTATACCACCTGGTTTATAAAGAGTTGGAAGATAGAGTGAAGTGAATGCTTAAACAGAACCTGAAGATAAATACATGAGAACAATGGCTGTTTGCTTCTTGGAGGTAAGCTGCTTCATATTTTCTAATCCAATTCTTGTTCTTCTGCCAAAAGAAAATGATTGATATTTTTGTCCCATCTTACATGACCCAAAACAAAGCTCTCTTGTATTTCACTGCTGGTGAGTGTTTCCTGTTTTGGGCAATGTGGGAACTGGGTTAAATCTTCCAGATGAAACTAGGAGCATCAGAGTGGCCGGTACTCTACTTTTAATGCTTTTAACACAGTCAAACCTCAGTACTTTATTTTGTTTTAGTACATGTAAGTGCTTCCTAGTTTGACCAAGGTGAGAAGCAGATTATCTACAACCAGAGCCACAATGAGTTTCACTAACAACCATTTCAGAAAAATCAGTGCGTAAAACTCCAAATGGAGCACTTTTCTGTGACTACATATTGGAACAGTGCTCTTGTGTTTGGGGTATTGTGTAACCAGATTCACTTTAACAGAATGGTCCAAAAACGACTTGATGGAAACTCAATTTCTTTGAAACATTTCTTAATACACATAGACATTGAGATGAAAATAATCTTTGTTCTTGTTCTGACAATTTTGAGCTGTGTTTAGGGTTAGATAGTAATAGGATTTCCAAGAGTAATTTGTGGTAGAGTTGATTGAACAAAAGGAACTTTGCTTATACATATGTGATTTTTATGTCCACAGATAAGTCAAACAAAAGCAATGTCTTGTATTTTACAAGAATGCCTTATATTTTCATTGCTATAGAACCCATGATTCATATTGCTTTCAAGAAGTTTCAAAGCATGCAAATCGTTGATAATCCTTAGTTACAATTGCTTTTTGCTTAAAGCTAATTGCCAGCTTGCTCTATTTATTATTTTTTTCAAAATTTTCCTTAAATGAAAAGTAAAAAATACACAGAGATCTGTTATTCCCAAACACTCTCCTTTTTTTGTCAAAAATCAAAACTGCTAAACTCAGCTGTGGGTTACACCTCTGCTTAGCATGTTCACTAAAAGGATGCCCTATTGTTATGCAGAGATTGTTCCTGCTACCACCTGTGGATTTGTGTGGCACTGCCCTATTTTCATTTGGCCCACTGGGATGTGCTCCTCCCTCTGCATAACAAAAAAAAAACCTTACTGATTACTGATTGGATAATGGTGTATACCACCTGGTTTATAAAGAGTTGGGAGATAGAGATAAGTGGATGCGTAAACAGAACCTGAAGATAAATACATGAGAACAATGGCTGTTTGCTTCTTGGAGGTAAGCTGCTTCATATTTTCTAATCCAATTCTTGTTCTGCCAAAAGAAAATGATTGATATTTTTGTCCCATCTTACATGACCCAAAACAAAGCTCTCTCTTGTATTTCACTGCTGGTGAGTGTTTATTGTTTTGGGCAATGTGGGAACTGTGTTAAATCTTCCAGATGAAACTAGGAGCATCAGAGTGGCCGGTACTCTACTTTTAATGCTTTCAACTCAGTCAAACCTCAGTACTTTATTTTGTTTTAGTACATGTAAGTGCTTCCTAGTTTGACCAAGGTGAGAAGCAGATTATCTACAACCAGAGCCACAATGAGTTTCACTAACAACCATTTCAGAAAAATCAGTGCGTAAAACTCCAAATGGAGCACTTTTCTGTGACTGCATATTGGAACAGTGCTCTTGTGTTTGGGGTATTGTGTATCCAGATTCACTTTAACAAAATGGTCCAAAAACTACTTGATGGAAACTCAATTTCTTTGAAACATTTCTTAATACACATAGACATTGAGATGAAAATAATCTTTGTTCTTGGTCTGACAATTTTGAGCCATGTTTAGGGTTAGATAGTAATAGGATTTCCAAGAGTAATTTGTGGTAGAGTTGATTGAACAAAAGGAACTTTGCTTTTACATAGGTGATTTTTATGTCCACAGATAAGCCAAAAAAGAGCAATGTCTTGTATTTTACAAGAATGCCTTATATTTTCATTGCTATAGAACCCATGATTCATATTGCTTTCCGGAAGTTTCAAAGCATGCAAATCTTTGATGATCCTTAGTTACAATTGCTTTTTGCTTAAGGCTAATTGCCAGCTTGGTCTATTTATTATTTTTTTCAAAATTTTCTTAAATGAAAAGTAAAAAAAACACAGAGATCTGATATTCCCAAACACTTTCCTTTTTTTATCAAAAATCAAAACTGCTAAACTCAGCTGTGGGTTACACCTCTGATTAGCATGTTCACTAAAAGGATGCCCTATTGTTATGCAGAGATTGTTCCTGCTGCCACCTGTGGATTTGTGTGGCACTGCCCTATTTTTATTTGGCCCACTGGAATGTGCTCCTCCCTCTGCGTAACAAAATAAAACCTTACTGATTACTGATTGGATAATGGTGTATACCACCTGGTTTATAAAGAGTTGGAAGATAGAGTGAAGTGAATGCTTAAACAGAACCTGAAGATAAATACATGAGAACAATGGCTGTTTGCTTCTTGGAGGTAAGCTGCTTCATATTTTCTAATCCAATTCTTGTTCTTCCCTATTTTCATTTGGCCCACTGGAATGTGCTCCTCCCTCTGCATAACAAAATTAAACCTTACTGATTGGATAATGGTGTATACCACCTGGTTTATAAAGAGTTGGAAGATAGAGTGAAGTGGATGCTTAAACAGAACCTGTAGTTAAATACATGAGAACAATGGCTGTTTGCTTCTTGGAGGTAAGCTGCTTCATATTTTCTAATCCAATTCTTGTTCTTCTGCCACAAGAAAATGATTGATATTTTTGTCCCATCTTACATGACCCAAAACAAAGCTCTCTCTTGTATTCCATTGCTGGTGAGTGAGTGCTTCCTGTTTTGGGCAATGTGGGAACTGGGTTAAATCTTCCAGATGAAACTAGGAGCATCAGAGTGGCCGGAACTCTACTTTTAATGCTTTCAACACAGTCAAACCTCAGTACTTTATTTTGTTTTAGTACATGTAAGTGCTTCCTAGTTTGACCAAGGTGAGAAGCAGATTATCTACAACCAGAGCCACAATGAGTTTCACTAACAACCATTTCAGAAAAATCAGTGCGTAAAACTCCAAATGGAGCACTTTTCTGTGACTACATACTGGAACAGTGCTCTTCTGTTTGGGGTATTGTGTAACCAGATTCACAATAACAGAATGGTCCAAAAACGACTTGATGGAAACTCAATTTCTTTGAAACATTTCTTAATACACATAGACATTGAGATGAAAATAATCTTTGTTCATGTTCTGACAATTTTGAGCTGTTTTAGGGTTAGATAGTGATAGGATTTCCAAGAGTAATTTGTGGTAGAGTTGATTGAACAAAAGGAAATTTGCTTTTACATATGTGATTTTTATGTCCACAGATAAGTCAAACAAAAGCAATGTCTTGTATTTTACAAGAATGCCTTATATTTTCATTGCTATAGAACCCATGATTCATATTGCTTTCAAGAAGTTTCAAAGCATGCAAATCTTTGATCCTTAGTTACAATTGCTTTTTGCTTAAGGCTAATTGCCAGCTTGGTCTATTTATTATTTTTTTCAAAATTTTCCTTAAATGAAAAGTAAAAAAACCACAGAGATCTGTTATTCCCAAACACTCTCCTTTTTTTGTCAAAAATCAAAACTGCTAAACTCAGCTGTGGGTTACACCTCTGATTAGCATGTTCACTAAAAGGATGCCCTATTGTTATGCAGAGATTGTTCATGCTACCACCTGTGGATTTGTGTGGCACTGCCCTATTTTTATTTGGCCCACTGGAATGTGCTCCTCCCTCTGCATAAAAAAATAAAACCTTACTGATTACTGATTGGATAATGGTGTATACCACCTGGTTTATAAAGAGTTGGAAGATAGAGTGAAGTGGATGCTTAAACAGAACCTGAAGATAAATACATGAGAACAATGGCTGTTTGCTTCTTGGAGGTAAGCTGCTTCATATTTTCTAATCCAATTCTTGTTCTTCTGCCAAAAGAAAATGATTGATATTTTTGTCCCATCTTACATGACCCAAAACAAAGCTCTCTCTTGTATTCCATTGCTGGTGAGTGAGTGCTTCCTGTTTTGGGCAATGTGGGAACTGAGTTAAATCTTCCAGATGAAACTAGGAGCATCAGAGTGGCCGGTACTCTACTTTTAATGCTTTTAACACAGTCAAACCTCAGTACTTTATTTTGTTTTAGTACATGTAAGTGCTTCCTAGTTTGACCAAGGTGAGAAGCAGATTATCTACAACCAGAGCCACAATGAGTTTCACTAACAACCATTTCAGAAAAATCAGTGCGTAAAACTCCAAATGGAGCACTTTTCTGTGACTACATATTGGAACAGTGCTCTTGTGTTTGGGGTATTGTGTAACCAGATTCACTTTAACAGAATGGTCCAAAAACGACTTGATGGAAACTCAATTTCTTTGAAACATTTCTTAATACACATAGACATTGAGATGAAAATAATCTTTGTTCTTGTTCTGACAATTTTGAGCTGTGTTTAGGGTTAGATAGTAATAGGATTTCCAAGAGTAATTTGTGGTAGAGTTGATTGAACAAAAGGAACTTTGCTTTTACATATGTGATTTTTATGTCCACAGATAAGTCAAACAAAAGCAATGTCTTGTATTTTACAAGAATGCCTTATATTTTCATTGCTATAGAACCCATGATTCATATTGCTTTCAAGAAGTTTCAAAGCATGCAAATCGTTGATAATCCTTAGTTACAATTGCTTTTTGCTTAAAGCTAATTGCCAGCTTGCTCTATTTATTATTTTTTTCAAAATTTTCCTTAAATGAAAAGTAAAAAATACACAGAGATCTGTTATTCCCAAACACTCTCCTTTTTTGTCAAAAATCAAAACTGCTAAACTCAGCTGTGGGTTACACCTCTGCTTAGCATGTTCACTAAAAGGATGCCCTATTGTTATGCAGAGATTGTTCCTGCTACCACCTGTGGATTTGTGTGGCACTGCCCTATTTTCATTTGGCCCACTGGGATGTGCTCCTCCCTCTGCATAACAAAAAAAAAACCTTACTGATTACTGATTGGATAATGGTGTATACCACCTGGTTTATAAAGAGTTGGGAGATAGAGATAAGTGGATGCGTAAACAGAACCTGAAGATAAATACATGAGAACAATGGCTGTTTGCTTCTTGGAGGTAAGCTGCTTCATATTTTCTAATCCAATTCTTGTTCTGCCAAAAGAAAATGATTGATATTTTTGTCCCATCTTACATGACCCAAAACAAAGCTCTCTCTTGTATTTCACTGCTGGTGAGTGTTTATTGTTTTGGGCAATGTGGGAACTGTGTTAAATCTTCCAGATGAAACTAGGAGCATCAGAGTGGCCGGTACTCTACTTTTAATGCTTTCAACTCAGTCAAACCTCAGTACTTTATTTTGTTTTAGTACATGTAAGTGCTTCCTAGTTTGACCAAGGTGAGAAGCAGATTATCTACAACCAGAGCCACAATGAGTTTCACTAACAACCATTTCAGAAAAATCAGTGCGTAAAACTCCAAATGGAGCACTTTTCTGTGACTGCATATTGGAACAGTGCTCTTGTGTTTGGGGTATTGTGTATCCAGATTCACTTTAACAGAATGGTCCAAAAACTACTTGATGGAAACTCAATTTCTTTGAAACATTTCTTAATACACATAGACATTGAGATGAAAATAATCTTTGTTCTTGGTCTGACAATTTTTAGCCATGTTTAGGGTTAGATAGTAATAGGATTTCCAAGAGTAATTTGTGGTAGAGTTGATTGAACAAAAGGAACTTTGCTTTTACATAGGTGATTTTTATGTCCACAGATAAGCCAAAAAAGAGCAATGTCTTGTATTTTACAAGAATGCCTTATATTTTCATTGCTATAGAACCCATGATTCATATTGCTTTCAAGAAGTTTCAAAGCATGCAAATCTTTGATGATCCTTACTTACAATTGTTTTTTGCTTAAAGCTAGTTGCCAGCTTGGTCTATTTATTATTTTTTTCAAAATTTTCCTTACATGAAAAGTAAAAAATACACAGAGATCTGTTATTCCCAAACACTCTCCTTTTTTGTCAAAAATCAAAACTGCTAAACTCAGCTGTGGGTTACACCTTGGATTAGCATGTTCACTAAAAGGATGCCAGATTGTTATGCAGAGATTGTTCCTGCTACCACCTGTGGATTTGTGTGGAACTGCCCTATTTTCATTTGGCCCACTGGAATGTGCTCCTCCCTCTGCATAACAAAATAAGACCTTACTGATTACTGATTGGATAATGGTGTATACCACCTGGTTTATAAAGAGTTGGGAGATAGAGAGAAGTGGATGCTTAAACAGAACATGAAGATAAATACATGAGAACAATGGTTGTTTGCTTCTTGGAGGTAAGCTGCTTCACATTTTCTAATCCAATTCTTGTTCTTCTGCCAAAAGAAAATGATTGATATTTTTGTCCCATCTTACATGACCCAAAACAAAGCTCTCTCTTGTATTCAATTGCTGGTGAGTGAGTGCTTCCTGTTTTGGGCAATGTGGGAACTGGGTTAAATCTTCCAGATGAAACTAGGAGCATCAGAGTGGCCGGTACTCTACTTTTAATGCTTTCAACTCAGTCAAACCTCAGTACTATATTTTGTTTTAGTACATGTAAGTGCTTCCTAGTTTGACCAAGGTGAGAAGCAGATTATCTACAACCACAGCCACAATGAGTTTCACTAAAAACCATTTCAGAAAAATCAGTGCGTAAAACTCCAAATGGAGCACTTTTCTGTGACTACATATTGGAACAGTGCTCTTGTGTTTAGGGTATTGTGTAACCAGATTCACTTTAACAGAATGGTGCAAAAACGACTTGATGGAAACTCAATTTCTTTGAAACATTTCTTAATACACATAGACATTGAGATGAAAATAATCTTTATTCTTGGTCTGACAATTTTGAGCTGTGTTTAAGGTTAGATAGTAATAGGATTTCCAGGAGTAATTTGTGGTAGAGTTGATTGAACAAAAGGAACTTTGCTTTTACATAGGTGATTTTTTCGTCCACAGATAAATCAAACAAAAGCAATGTCTTGTATTTTACAAGAATGCCTCATATTTTCATTGATATAGAACCTATGATTCATATTGCTTTCAGGAAGTTTCAAAGCATGCAAATCTTTGATGATCCTTAGTTACAATTGCTTTTTGCTTAAGGCTAATTGCCAGCTTGGTCTATTTATTATTTTTTTCAAAATTTTCCTTAAATGAAAAGTTAAAAAACCACAGAGATCTGTTATTCCCAAACACTCTCCTTTTTTTGTCAAAAATCAAAACTGCTAAACTCAGCTGTGGGTTACACCTCTGATTAGCATGTTCACTAAAAGGATGCCCTATTGTTATGCAGAGATTGTTCCTGCTACCACCTGTGGATTTGTGTGGCACTGCCCTATTTTTATTTGGCCCACTGGAATGTGCTCCTCCCTCTGCATAAAAAAATAAAACCTTACTGATTACTGATTGGATAATGGTGTATACCACCTGGTTTATAAAGAGTTGGAAGATAGAGTGAAGTGGATGCTTAAACAGAACCTGAAGATAAATACATGAGAACAATGGCTGTTTGCTTCTTGGAGGTAAGCTGCTTCATATTTTCTAATCCAATTCTTGTTCTTCTGCCAAAAGAAAATGATTGATATTTTTGTCCCATCTTACATGAACAAAAACAAAGCTCTCTCTTGTATTCCATTGCTGGTGAGTGAATGCTTCCTGTTTTGGGCAATGTGGGAACTGGGTTAAATCTTCCAGATGAAACTAGGAGCATCAGAGTGGCCGGTACTCTACTTTTAATGCTTTCAACACAGTCAAACCTCAGTACTTTATTTTGTTTTAGTACATGTAAGTGCTTCCTAGTTTGACCAAGGTGAGAAGCAGATTATCTACAACCAGAGCCACAATGAGTTTCACTAACAACCATTTCAGAAAAATCAGTGCGTAAAACTCCAAATGGAGCACTTTTCTGTGACTACATACTGGAACAGTGCTCTTCTGTTTGGGGTATTGTGTAACCAGATTCACAATAACAGAATGGTCCAAAAACGACTTGATGGAAACTCAATTTCTTTGAAACATTTCTTAATACACATAGACATTGAGATGAAAATAATCTTTGTTCATGTTCTGACAATTTTGAGCTGTTTTTAGGGTTAGATAGTGATAGGATTTCCAAGAGTAATTTGTGGTAGAGTTGATTGAACAAAAGGAAATTTGCTTTTACATATGTGATTTTTATGTCCACAGATAAGTCAAACAAAAGCAATGTCTTGTATTTTACAAGAATGCCTTATATTTTCATTGCTATAGAACCCATGATTCATATTGCTTTCAAGAAGTTTCAAAGCATGCAAATCTTTGATCCTTAGTTACAATTGCTTTTTGCTTAAGGCTAATTGCCAGCTTGGTCTATTTATTATTTTTTTCAAAATTTTCCTTAAATGAAAAGTAAAAAAACCACAGAGATCTGTTATTCCCAAACACTCTCCTTTTTTTGTCAAAAATCAAAACTGCTAAACTCAGCTGTGGGTTACACCTCTGATTAGCATGTTCACTAAAAGGATGCCCTATTGTTATGCAGAGATTGTTCCTGCTACCACCTGTGGATTTGTGTGGCACTGCCCTATTTTTATTTGACAAACTGGAATGTGCTCCTCCCTCTGCATAACAAAATAAAACCTTACTGATTACTGATTGGATAATGGTGTATACCACCTGGTTTATAAAGAGTTGGAAGATAGAGTGAAGTGAATGCTTAAACAGAACATGAAGATAAATACATGAGAACAATGGCTGTTTGCTTCTTGGAGGTAAGCTGCTTCATATTTTCTAATCCAATTCTTGTTCTTCTGCCAAAAGAAAATGATTGATATTTTTGTCCCATCTTACATGACCCAAAACAAAGCTCTCTTGTATTTCACTGCTGGTGAGTGTTTCCTGTTTTGGGCAATGTGGGAACTGGGTTAAATCTTCCAGATGAAACTAGGAGCATCAGAGTGGCCGGTACTCTACTTTTAATGCTTTCAACACAGTCAAACCTCAGTACTTTATTTTGTTTTAGTACATGTAAGTGCTTCCTAGTTTGATCAAGGTGAGAAGCAGATTATCTACAACCAGAGCCACAATGAGTTTCATTAACAACCATTTTAGAAAAATCAGTGCGTAAAACTCCAAATGGAGCACTTTTCTGTGACTACATACTGGAACAGTGCTCTTGTGTTTGGGGTATTGTGTAACCAGATTCACATTAACAGAATGGTCCAAAAATGACTTGATGGAAACTCAATTTCTTTGAAACATTTCTTAATACACATAGACATTGAGATGAAAATAATCTTTGTTCTTGTTCTGACAATTTTGAGCTGTGTTTAGGGTTAGATAGTAATAGGATTTCCAAGAGTAATTTGTGGTAGAGTTGATTGAACAAAAGGAACTTTGGTTTTACATATGTGATTTTTATGTCCACAGATAAGTCAAACAAAAGCAATGTCTTGTATTTTACAAGAATGCCTTATATTTTCATTGCTATAGAACCCATGATTTATATTGCTTTCAAGAAGTTTCAAAGCATGCAAATCTTTGATGATCCTTAGTTACAATTGCTTTTTGCTTAAGGCTAATTGCCAGCTTGGTCTATTTATTATTTTTTTCAAAATTTTCCTTAAATGAAAAGTAAAAAAAACACAGAGATCTGTTATTCCCAAACACTCTCCTTTTTTTGTCAAAAATCAAAACTGCTAAACTCAGCTGTGGGTTACACCTCTGATTAGCATGTTCACTAAAAGGATGCCCTATTGTTATGCAGAGATTGTTCATGCTACCACCTGTGGATTTGTGTGGCACTGCCCTATTTTTATTTGGCCCACTGGAATGTGCTCCTCCCTCTGCATAAAAAAATAAAACCTTACTGATTACTGATTGGATAATGGTGTATACCACCTGGTTTATAAAGAGTTGGAAGATAGAGTGAAGTGGATGCTTAAACAGAACCTGAAGATAAATACATGAGAACAATGGCTGTTTGCTTCTTGGAGGTAAGCTGCTTCATATTTTCTAATCCAATTCTTGTTCTTCTGCCAAAAGAAAATGATTGATATTTTTGTCCCATCTTACATGACCCAAAACAAAGCTCTCTCTTGTATTCCATTGCTGGTGAGTGAGTGCTTCCTGTTTTGGGCAATGTGGGAACTGAGTTAAATCTTCCAGATGAAACTAGGAGCATCAGAGTGGCCGGTACTCTACTTTTAATGCTTTTAACACAGTCAAACCTCAGTACTTTATTTTGTTTTAGTACATGTAAGTGCTTCCTAGTTTGACCAAGGTGAGAAGCAGATTATCTACAACCAGAGCCACAATGAGTTTCACTAACAACCATTTCAGAAAAATCAGTGCGTAAAACTCCAAATGGAGCACTTTTCTGTGACTACATATTGGAACAGTGCTCTTGTGTTTGGGGTATTGTGTATCCAGATTCACTTTAACAGAATGGTCCAAAAATGACTTGATGGAAACTCAATTTCTTTGAAACATTTCTTAATACACATAGACATTGAGATGAAAATAATCTTTGTTCTTGGTCTGACAATTTTGAGCCATGTTTAGGGTTAGATAGTAATAGGATTTCCAAGAGTAATTTGTGGTAGAGTTGATTGAACAAAAGGAACTTTGCTTTTACATAGGTGATTTTTATTTCCACAGATAAGTCAAACAAAAGCAATGTCTTGTATTTTACAAGAATGCCTTATATTTTCATTGCTATAGAACCCATGATTCATATTGCTTTCAAGAAGTTTCAAAGCATGCAAATCTTTGATGATTCTTAGTTATAATTGCTTTTTGCTTAAAGCTAATTGCCAGCTTGGTCTATTTATTATTTTTTTCAAAATTTTCCTTAAATGGAAAGTAAAAAATACACAGAGATCTGTTATTCCCAAACACTCTCCTTTTTTGTCAAAAATCAAAACTGCTAAACTCAGCTGTTGGTTACACCTCTGATTAGCATGTTCACTAAAAGGATGCCCTATTGTTATGCAGAGATTGTTCCTGCTACCACCTGGGGATTTGTGTGGCACTGCCCTATTTTCATTTGGCCCACTGGAATGTGCTCCTCCCTCTGCATAACAAAAAAAAACCTTACTGATTACTGATTGGATAATGGTGTATACCACCTGGTTTATAAAGAGTTGGGAGATAGAGATAAGTGGATGCTTAAACAGAACCTGAAGATAAATACATGAGAACAATGGCTGTTTGCTTCTTGGAGGTAAGCTGCTTCATATTTTCTAATCCAATTCTTGTTCTTCTGCCAAAAGAAAATGATTGATATTTTTGTCCCATCTTACATGACCCAAAACAAAGCTCTCTCTTGTATTTCACTGCTGGTGAGTGTTTATTGTTTTGGGCAATGTGGGAACTGTGTTAAATCTTCCAGATGAAACTAGGAGCATCAGAGTGGCCGGTACTCTACTTTTAATGCTTTCAACTTAGTCAAACCTCAGTACTTTATTTTGTTTTAGTACATGTAAGTGCTTCCTCGTTTGACCAAGGTGAGAAGCAGATTATCTACAACCAGAGCCACAATGAGTTTCACTAACAACCATTTCAGAAAAATCAGTGCGTAAAACTCCAAATGGAGCACTTTTCTGTGACTACATATTGGAACAGTGCTTTTGTGTTTGGGGTATTGTGTAACCAGATTCACTTTAACAGAATGGTCCAAAAACGACTTGATGGAAACTCAATTTCTTTGAAACATTTCTTAATACACATAGACATTGAGATGAAAATAATCTTTGTTCTTGGTCTGACAATTTTGAGCTGTGTTTAGGGTTAGATAGTAATAGGATTTCCAGAAGTAATTTGTGGTAGAGTTGATTGAACAAAAGGAACTTTGCTTTTACATAGGTGATTTTTATGTCCACAGATAAGCCAAAAAAGAGCAATGTCTTGTATTTTACAAGAATGCCTTATATTTTCATTGCTATAGAACCCATGATTCATATTGCTTTCAAGAAGTTTCAAAGCATGCAAATCTTTGATGATCCTTACTTAAAATTGTTTTTTGCTTAAAGCTAGTTGCCAGCTTGGTCTATTTATTATTTTTTTCAAAATTTTCCTTACATGAAAAGTAAAAAATACACAGAGATCTGTTATTCCCAAACACTCTCCTTTTTTGTCAAAAATCAAAACTGCTAAACTCAGCTGTGGGTTACACCTTGGATTAGCATGTTCACTAAAAGGATGCCAGATTGTTATGCAGAGATTGTTCCTGCTACCACCTGTGGATTTGTGTGGAACTGCCCTATTTTCATTTGGCCCACTGGAATGTGCTCCTCCCTCTGCATAACAAAATAAGACCTTACTGATTACTGATTGGATAATGGTGTATACCACCTGGTTTATAAAGAGTTGGGAGATAGAGAGAAGTGGATGCTTAAACAGAACATGAAGATAAATACATGAGAACAATGGTTGTTTGCTTCTTGGAGGTAAGCTGCTTCACATTTTCTAATCCAATTCTTGTTCTTCTGCCAAAAGAAAATGATTGATATTTTTGTTCCATCTTACATGACCCAAAACAAAGCTCTCTCTTGTATTCAATTGCTGGTGAGTGAGTGCTTCCTGTTTTGGGCAATGTGGGAACTGGGTTAAATCTTCCAGATGAAACTAGGAGCATCAGAGTGGCCGGTACTCTACTTTTAATGCTTTCAACTCAGTCAAACCTCAGTACTATATTTTGTTTTAGTACATGTAAGTGCTTCCTAGTTTGACCAAGGTGAGAAGCAGATTATCTACAACCAGAGCCACAATGAGTTTCACTAAAAACCATTTCAGAAAAATCAGTGCGTAAAACTCCAAATGGAGCACTTTTCTGTGACTACATATTGGAACAGTGCTCTTGTGTTTAGGGTATTGTGTAACCAGATTCACTTTAACAGAATGGTGCAAAAACTACTTGATGGAAACTCAATTTCTTTGAAACATTTCTTAATACACATAGACATTGAGATGAAAATAATCTTTATTCTTGGTCTGACAATTTTGAGCTGTGTTTAAGGTTAGATAGTAATAGGATTTCCAGGAGTAATTTGTGGTAGAGTTGATTGAACAAAAGGAACTTTGCTTTTACATAGGTGATTTTTTCGTCCACAGATAAATCAAACAAAAGCAATGTCTTGTATTTTACAAGAATGCCTCATATTTTCATTGATATAGAACCTATGATTCATATTGCTTTCAGGAAGTTTCAAAGCATGCAAATCTTTGATGATCCTTAGTTACAATTGCTTTTTGCTTAAGGCTAATTGCCAGCTTGGTCTATTTATTATTTTTTTCAAAATTTTCTTAAATGAAAAGTAAAAAAAACACAGAGATCTGATATTCCCAAACACTCTCCTTTTTTTATCAAAAATCAAAACTGCTAAACTCAGCTGTGGGTTACACCTCTGATTAGCATGTTCACTAAAAGGATGCCCTATTGTTATGCAGAGATTGTTCCTGCTGCCACCTGTGGATTTGTGTGGCACTGCCCTATTTTTATTTGGCCCACTGGAATGTGCTCCTCCCTCTGCGTAACAAAATAAAACCTTACTGATTACTGATTGGATAATGGTGTATACCACCTGGTTTATAAAGAGTTGGAAGATAGAGTGAAGTGAATGCTTAAACAGAACCTGAAGATAAATACATGAGAACAATGGCTGTTTGCTTCTTGGAGGTAAGCTGCTTCATATTTTCTAATCCAATTCTTGTTCTTCCCTATTTTCATTTGGCCCACTGGAATGTGCTCCTCCCTCTGCATAACAAAATTAAACCTTACTGATTGGATAATGGTGTATACCACCTGGTTTATAAAGAGTTGGAAGATAGAGTGAAGTGGATGCTTAAACAGAACCTGTAGATAAATACATGAGAACAATGGCTGTTTGCTTCTTGGAGGTAAGCTGCTTCATATTTTCTAATCCAATTCTTGTTCTTCTGCCACAAGAAAATGATTGATATTTTTGTCCCATCTTACATGACCCAAAACAAAGCTCTCTCTTGTATTCCATTGCTGGTGAGTGAGTGCTTCCTGTTTTGGGCAATGTGGGAACTGGGTTAAATCTTCCAGATGAAACTAGGAGCATCAGAGTGGCCGGAACTCTACTTTTAATGCTTTCAACACAGTCAAACCTCAGTACTTTATTTTGTTTTAGTACATGTAAGTGCTTCCTAGTTTGACCAAGGTGAGAAGCAGATTATCTACAACCAGAGCCACAATGAGTTTCGCTAACAACCATTTCAGAAAAATCAGTGCGTAAAACTCCAAATGGAGCACTTTTCTGTGACTACATACTGGAACAGTGCTCTTGTGTTTGGGGTATTGTGTAACCAGATTCACATTAACAGAATGGTCCAAAAACGACTTGATGGAAACTCAATTTCTTTGAAACATTTCTTAATACACATAGACATTGAGATGAAAATAATCTTTGTTCTTGTTCTGACAATTTTGAGCTGTGTTTAGGGTTAGATAGTAATAGGATTTCCAAGAGTAATTTGTGTTAGAGTTGATTGAACAAAAGGAACTTTGCTTTTACATATGTGATTTTTATGTCCACAGATAAGTCAAACAAAAGCAATGTCTTGTATTTTACAAGAATGCCTTATATTTTCATTGCTATAGAACCCATGATTCATATTGCTTTCAAGAAGTTTCAAAGCATGCAAATCTTTGATGATCCTTAGTTACAATTGCTTTTTGCTTAAGGCTAATTGCCAGCTTGGTCTATTTATTATTTTTTTCAAAATTTTCCTTAAATGAAAAGTTAAAAAACCACAGAGATCGTTATTCCCAAACACTCTCCTTTTTTTGTCAAAAATCAAAACTGCTAAACTCAGCTGTGGGTTACACCTCTGATTAGCATGTTCACTAAAAGGATGCCCTATTGTTATGCAGAGATTGTTCCTGCTACCACCTGTGGATTTGTGTGGCACTGCCCTATTTTTATTTGGCCCACTGGAATGTGCTCCTCCCTCTGCATAAAAAAATAAAACCTTACTGATTACTGATTGGATAATGGTGTATACCACCTGGTTTATAAAGAGTTGGAAGATAGAGTGAAGTGGATGCTTAAACAGAACCTGAAGATAAATACATGAGAACAATGGCTGTTTGCTTCTTGGAGGTAAGCTGCTTCATATTTTCTAATCCAATTCTTGTTCTTCTGCCAAAAGAAAATGATTGATATTTTTGTCCCATCTTACATGAACAAAAACAAAGCTCTCTCTTGTATTCCATTGCTGGTGAGTGAATGCTTCCTGTTTTGGGCAATGTGGGAACTGGGTTAAATCTTCCAGATGAAACTAGGAGCATCAGAGTGGCCGGTACTCTACTTTTAATGCTTCTAACACAGTCAAACCTCAGTACTTTATTTTGTTTTAGTACATGTAAGTGCTTCCTAGTTTGACCAAGGTGAGAAGCAGATTATCTACAACCAGAGCCACAATGAGTTTCACTAACAAACATTTCAGAAAAATCAGTGCGTAAAACTCCAAATGGAGCACTTTTCTGTGACTACATACTGGAACAGTGCTCTTCTGTTTGGGGTATTGTGTAACCAGATTCACAATAACAGAATGGTCCAAAAACGACTTGATGGAAACTCAATTTCTTTGAAACATTTCTTAATACACATAGACATTGAGATGAAAATAATCTTTGTTCATGTTCTGACAATTTTGAGCTGTTTTTAGGGTTAGATAGTGATAGGATTTCCAAGAGTAATTTGTGGTAGAGTTGATTGAACAAAAGGAAATTTGCTTTTACATATGTGATTTTTATGTCCACAGATAAGTCAAACAAAAGCAATGTCTTGTATTTTACAAGAATGCCTTATATTTTCATTGCTATAGAACCCATGATTCATATTGCTTTCAAGAAGTTTCAAAGCATGCAAATCTTTGATCCTTAGTTACAATTGCTTTTTGCTTAAGGCTAATTGCCAGCTTGGTCTATTTATTATTTTTTTCAAAATTTTCCTTAAATGAAAAGTAAAAAAACCACAGAGATCTGTTATTCCCAAACACTCTCCTTTTTTTGTCAAAAATCAAAACTGCTAAACTCAGCTGTGGGTTACACCTCTGATTAGCATGTTCACTAAAAGGATGCCCTATTGTTATGCAGAGATTGTTCCTGCTACCACCTGTGGATTTGTGTGGCACTGCCCTATTTTTATTTGACAAACTGGAATGTGCTCCTCCCTCTGCATAACAAAATAAAACCTTACTGATTACTGATTGGATAATGGTGTATACCACCTGGTTTATAAAGAGTTGGAAGATAGAGTGAAGTGAATGCTTAAACAGAACCTGAAGATAAATACATGAGAACAATGGCTGTTTGCTTCTTGGAGGTAAGCTGCTTCATATTTTCTAATCCAATTCTTGTTCTTCTGCCAAAAGAAAATGATTGATATTTTTGTCCCATCTTACATGACCCAAAACAAAGCTCTCTTGTATTTCACTGCTGGTGAGTGTTTCCTGTTTTGGGCAATGTGGGAACTGGGTTAAATCTTCCAGATGAAACTAGGAGCATCAGAGTGGCCGGTACTCTACTTTTAATGCTTTCAACACAGTCAAACCTCAGTACTTTATTTTGTTTTAGTACATGTAAGTGCTTCCTAGTTTGATCAAGGTGAGAAGCAGATTATCTACAACCAGAGCCACAATGAGTTTCATTAACAACCATTTTAGAAAAATCAGTGCGTAAAACCCCAAATGGAGCACTTTTCTGTGACTACATACTGGAACAGTGCTCTTGTGTTTGGGGTATTGTGTAACCAGATTCACATTAACAGAATGGTCCAAAAATGACTTGATGGAAACTCAATTTCTTTGAAACATTTCTTAATACACATAGACATTGAGATGAAAATAATCTTTGTTCTTGTTCTGACAATTTTGAGCTGTGTTTAGGGTTAGATAGTAATAGGATTTCCAAGAGTAATTTGTGGTAGAGTTGATTGAACAAAAGGAACTTTGGTTTTACATATGTGATTTTTATGTCCACAGATAAGTCAAACAAAAGCAATGTCTTGTATTTTACAAGAATGCCTTATATTTTCATTGCTATAGAACCCATGATTCATATTGCTTTCAAGAAGTTTCAAAGCATGCAAATCTTTGATGATCCTTAGTTACAATTGCTTTTTGCTTAAGGCTAATTGCCAGCTTGGTCTATTTATTATTTTTTTCAAAATTTTCCTTAAATGAAAAGTAAAAAAAACACAGAGATCTGTTATTCCCAAACACTCTCCTTTTTTTGTCAAAAATCAAAACTGCTAAACTCAGCTGTGGGTTACACCTCTGATTAGCATGTTCACTAAAAGGATGCCCTATTGTTATGCAGAGATTGTTCATGCTACCACCTGTGGATTTGTGTGGCACTGCCCTATTTTTATTTGGCCCACTGGAATGTGCTCCTCCCTCTGCATAAAAAATAAAACCTTACTGATTACTGATTGGATAATGGTGTATACCACCTGGTTTATAAAGAGTTGGAAGATAGAGTGAAGTGGATGCTTAAACAGAACCTGAAGATAAATACATGAGAACAATGGCTGTTTGCTTCTTGGAGGTAAGCTGCTTCATATTTTCTAATCCAATTCTTGTTCTTCTGCCAAAAGAAAATGATTGATATTTTTGTCCCATCTTACATGACCCAAAACAAAGCTCTCTCTTGTATTCCATTGCTGGTGAGTGATTGCTTCCTGTTTTGGGCAATGTGGGAACTGAGTTAAATCTTCCAGATGAAACTAGGAGCATCAGAGTGGCCGGTACTCTACTTTTAATGCTTTTAACACAGTCAAACCTCAGTACTTTATTTTGTTTTAGTACATGTAAGTGCTTCCTAGTTTGACCAAGGTGAGAAGCAGATTATCTACAACCAGAGCCACAATGAGTTTCACTAACAACCATTTCAGAAAAATCAGTGCGTAAAACTCCAAATGGAGCACTTTTCTGTGACTACATATTGGAACAGTGCTCTTGTGTTTGGGGTATTGTGTAACCAGATTCACTTTAACAGAATGGTCCAAAAACGACTTGATGGAAACTCAATTTCTTTGAAACATTTCTTAATACACATAGACATTGAGATGAAAATAATCTTTGTTCTTGTTCTGACAATTTTGAGCTGTGTTTAGGGTTAGATAGTAATAGGATTTCCAAGAGTAATTTGTGGTAGAGTTGATTGAACAAAAGGAACTTTGCTTTTACATATGTGATTTTTATGTCCACAGATAAGTCAAACAAAAGCAATGTCTTGTATTTTACAAGAATGCCTTATATTTTCATTGCTATAGAACCCATGATTCATATTGCTTTCAAGAAGTTTCAAAGCATGCAAATCGTTGATAATCCTTAGTTACAATTGCTTTTTGCTTAAAGCTAATTGCCAGCTTGCTCTATTTATTATTTTTTTCAAAATTTTCCTTAAATGAAAAGTAAAAAATACACAGAGATCTGTTATTCCCAAACACTCTCCTTTTTTTGTCAAAAATCAAAACTGCTAAACTCAGCTGTGGGTTACACCTCTGCTTAGCATGTTCACTAAAAGGATGCCCTATTGTTATGCAGAGATTGTTCCTGCTACCACCTGTGGATTTGTGTGGCACTGCCCTATTTTCATTTGGCCCACTGGGATGTGCTCCTCCCTCTGCATAACAAAAAAAAAACCTTACTGATTACTGATTGGATAATGGTGTATACCACCTGGTTTATAAAGAGTTGGGAGATAGAGATAAGTGGATGCGTAAACAGAACCTGAAGATAAATACATGAGAACAATGGCTGTTTGCTTCTTGGAGGTAAGCTGCTTCATATTTTCTAATCCAATTCTTGTTCTGCCAAAAGAAAATGATTGATATTTTTGTCCCATCTTACATGACCCAAAACAAAGCTCTCTCTTGTATTTCACTGCTGGTGAGTGTTTATTGTTTTGGGCAATGTGGGAACTGTGTTAAATCTTCCAGATGAAACTAGGAGCATCAGAGTGGCCGGTACTCTACTTTTAATACTTTCAACTCAGTCAAACCTCAGTACTTTATTTTGTTTTAGTACATGTAAGTGCTTCCTAGTTTGACCAAGGTGAGAAGCAGATTATCTACAACCAGAGCCACAATGAGTTTCACTAACAACCATTTCAGAAAAATCAGTGCGTAAAACTCCAAATGGAGCACTTTTCTGTGACTGCATATTGGAACAGTGCTCTTGTGTTTGGGGTATTGTGTATCCAGATTCACTTTAACAGAATGGTCCAAAAACTACTTGATGGAAACTCAATTTCTTTGAAACATTTCTTAATACACATAGACATTGAGATGAAAATAATCTTTGTTCTTGGTCTGACAATTTTGAGCCATGTTTAGGGTTAGATAGTAATAGGATTTCCAAGAGTAATTTGTGGTAGAGTTGATTGAACAAAAGGAACTTTGCTTTTACATAGGTGATTTTTATGTCCACAGATAAGCCAAAAAAGAGCAATGTCTTGTATTTTACAAGAATGCCTTATATTTTCATTGCTATAGAACCCATGATTCATATTGCTTTCAAGAAGTTTCAAAGCATGCAAATCTTTGATGATCCTTACTTACAATTGTTTTTTGCTTAAAGCTAGTTGCCAGCTTGGTCTATTTATTATTTTTTTTCAAAATTTTCCTTACATGAAAAGTAAAAAATACACAGAGATCTGTTATTCCCAAACACTCTCCTTTTTTGTCAAAAATCAAAACTGCTAAACTCAGCTGTGGGTTACACCTTGGATTAGCATGTTCACTAAAAGGATGCCAGATTGTTATGCAGAGATTGTTCCTGCTACCACCTGTGGATTTGTGTGGAACTGCCCTATTTTCATTTGGCCCACTGGAATGTGCTCCTCCCTCTGCATAACAAAATAAGACCTTACTGATTACTGATTGGATAATGGTGTATACCACCTGGTTTATAAAGAGTTGGGAGATAGAGAGAAGTGGATGCTTAAACAGAACATGAAGATAAATACATGAGAACAATGGTTGTTTGCTTCTTGGAGGTAAGCTGCTTCACATTTTCTAATCCAATTCTTGTTCTTCTGCCAAAAGAAAATGATTGATATTTTTGTCCCATCTTACATGACCCAAAACAAAGCTCTCTCTTGTATTCAATTGCTGGTGAGTGAGTGCTTCCTGTTTTGGGCAATGTGGGAACTGGGTTAAATCTTCCAGATGAAACTAGGAGCATCAGAGTGGCCGGTACTCTACTTTTAATGCTTTCAACTCAGTCAAACCTCAGTACTATATTTTGTTTTAGTACATGTAAGTGCTTCCTAGTTTGACCAAGGTGAGAAGCAGATTATCTACAACCAGAGCCACAATGAGTTTCACTAAAAACCATTTCAGAAAAATCAGTGCGTAAAACTCCAAATGGAGCACTTTTCTGTGACTACATATTGGAACAGTGCTCTTGTGTTTAGGGTATTGTGTAACCAGATTCACTTTAACAGAATGGTGCAAAAACGACTTGATGGAAACTCAATTTCTTTGAAACATTTCTTAATACACATAGACATTGAGATGAAAATAATCTTTATTCTTGGTCTGACAATTTTGAGCTGTGTTTAAGGTTAGATAGTAATAGGATTTCCAGGAGTAATTTGTGGTAGAGTTGATTGAACAAAAGGAACTTTGCTTTTACATACGTGATTTTTTCGTCCACAGATAAATCAAACAAAAGCAATGTCTTGTATTTTACAAGAATGCCTCATATTTTCATTGATATAGAACCTATGATTCATATTGCTTTCAGGAAGTTTCAAAGCATGCAAATCTTTGATGATCCTTAGTTACAATTGCTTTTTGCTTAAGGCTAATTGCCAGCTTGGTCTATTTATTATTTTTTTCAAAATTTTCTTAAATGAAAAGTAAAAAAAACACAGAGATCTGATATTCCCAAACACTCTCATTTTTTTATCAAAAATCAAAACTGCTAAACTCAGCTGTGGGTTACACCTCTGATTAGCATGTTCACTAAAAGGATGCCCTATTGTTATGCAGAGATTGTTCCTGCTGCCACCTGTGGATTTGTGTGGCACTGCCCTATTTTTATTTGGCCCACTGGAATGTGCTCCTCCCTCTGCGTAACAAAATAAAACCTTACTGATTACTGATTGGATAATGGTGTATACCACCTGGTTTATAAAGAGTTGGAAGATAGAGTGAAGTGAATGCTTAAACAGAACCTGAAGATAAATACATGAGAACAATGGCTGTTTGCTTCTTGGAGGTAAGCTGCTTCATATTTTCTAATCCAATTCTTGTTCTTCCCTATTTTCATTTGGCCCACTGGAATGTGCTCCTCCCTCTGCATAACAAAATTAAACCTTACTGATTGGATAATGGTGTATACCACCTGGTTTATAAAGAGTTGGAAGATAGAGTGAAGTGGATGCTTAAACAGAACCTGTAGATAAATACATGAGAACAATGGCTGTTTGCTTCTTGGAGGTAAGCTGCTTCATATTTTCTAATCCAATTCTTGTTCTTCTGCCACAAGAAAATGATTGATATTTTTGTCCCATCTTACATGACCCAAAACAAAGCTCTCTCTTGTATTCCATTGCTGGTGAGTGAGTGCTTCCTGTTTTGGGCAATGTGGGAACTGGGTTAAATCTTCCAGATGAAACTAGGAGCATCAGAGTGGCCGGAACTCTACTTTTAATGCTTTCAACACAGTCAAACCTCAGTACTTTATTTTGTTTTAGTACATGTAAGTGCTTCCTAGTTTGACCAAGGTGAGAAGCAGATTATCTACAACCAGAGCCACAATGAGTTTCGCTAACAACCATTTCAGAAAAATCAGTGCGTAAAACTCCAAATGGAGCACTTTTCTGTGACTACATACTGGAACAGTGCTCTTGTGTTTGGGGTATTGTGTAACCAGATTCACATTAACAGAATGGTCCAAAAACGACTTGATGGAAACTCAATTTCTTTGAAACATTTCTTAATACACATAGACATTGAGATGAAAATAATCTTTGTTCTTGTTCTGACAATTTTGAGCTGTGTTTAGGGTTAGATAGTAATAGGATTTCCAAGAGTAATTTGTGTTAGAGTTGATTGAACAAAAGGAACTTTGCTTTTACATATGTGATTTTTATGTCCACAGATAAGTCAAACAAAAGCAATGTCTTGTATTTTACAAGAATGCCTTATATTTTCATTGCTATAGAACCCATGATTCATATTGCTTTCAAGAAGTTTCAAAGCATGCAAATCTTTGATGATCCTTAGTTACAATTGCTTTTTGCTTAAGGCTAATTGCCAGCTTGGTCTATTTATTATTTTTTTCAAAATTTTCCTTAAATGAAAAGTTAAAAAACCACAGAGATCTGTTATTCCCAAACACTCTCCTTTTTTTGTCAAAAATCAAAACTGCTAAACTCAGCTGTGGGTTACACCTCTGATTAGCATGTTCACTAAAAGGATGCCCTATTGTTATGCAGAGATTGTTCATGCTACCACCTGTGGATTTGTGTGGCACTGCCCTATTTTTATTTGGCCCACTGGAATGTGCTCCTCCCTCTGCATAAAAAAATAAAACCTTACTGATTACTGATTGGATAATGGTGTATACCACCTGGTTTATAAAGAGTTGGAAGATAGAGTGAAGTGGATGCTTAAACAGAACCTGAAGATAAATACATGAGAACAATGGCTGTTTGCTTCTTGGAGGTAAGCTGCTTCATATTTTCTAATCCAATTCTTGTTCTTCTGCCAAAAGAAAATGATTGATATTTTTGTCCCATCTTACATGACCCAAAACAAAGCTCTCTCTTGTATTCCATTGCTGGTGAGTGAGTGCTTCCTGTTTTGGGCAATGTGGGAACTGAGTTAAATCTTCCAGATGAAACTAGGAGCATCAGAGTGGCCGGTACTCTACTTTTAATGCTTTTAACACAGTCAAACCTCAGTACTTTATTTTGTTTTAGTACATGTAAGTGCTTCCTAGTTTGACCAAGGTGAGAAGCAGATTATCTACAACCAGAGCCACAATGAGTTTCACTAACAACCATTTCAGAAAAATCAGTGCGTAAAACTCCAAATGGAGCACTTTTCTGTGACTACATATTGGAACAGTGCTCTTGTGTTTGGGGTATTGTGTAACCAGATTCACTTTAACAGAATGGTCCAAAAACGACTTGATGGAAACTCAATTTCTTTGAAACATTTCTTAATACACATAGACATTGAGATGAAAATAATCTTTGTTCTTGTTCTGACAATTTTGAGCTGTGTTTAGGGTTAGATAGTAATAGGATTTCCAAGAGTAATTTGTGGTAGAGTTGATTGAACAAAAGGAACTTTGCTTTTACATATGTGATTTTTATGTCCACAGATAAGTCAAACAAAAGCAATGTCTTGTATTTTACAAGAATGCCTTATATTTTCATTGCTATAGAACCCATGATTCATATTGCTTTCAAGAAGTTTCAAAGCATGCAAATCGTTGATAATCCTTAGTTACAATTGCTTTTTGCTTAAAGCTAATTGCCAGCTTGCTCTATTTATTATTTTTTTCAAAATTTTCCTTAAATGAAAAGTAAAAAATACACAGAGATCTGTTATTCCCAAACACTCTCCTTTTTTTGTCAAAAATCAAAACTGCTAAACTCAGCTGTGGGTTACACCTCTGCTTAGCATGTTCACTAAAAGGATGCCCTATTGTTATGCAGAGATTGTTCCTGCTACCACCTGTGGATTTGTGTGGCACTGCCCTATTTTCATTTGGCCCACTGGGATGTGCTCCTCCCTCTGCATAATAAAAAAAAAACCTTACTGATTACTGATTGGATAATGGTGTATACCACCTGGTTTATAAAGAGTTGGGAGATAGAGATAAGTGGATGCGTAAACAGAACCTGAAGATAAATACATGAGAACAATGGCTGTTTGCTTCTTGGAGGTAAGCTGCTTCATATTTTCTAATCCAATTCTTGTTCTGCCAAAAGAAAATGATTGATATTTTTGTCCCATCTTACATGACCCAAAACAAAGCTCTCTCTTGTATTTCACTGCTGGTGAGTGTTTATTGTTTTGGGCAATGTGGGAACTGTGTTAAATCTTCCAGATGAAACTAGGAGCATCAGAGTGGCCGGTACTCTACTTTTAATGCTTTCAACTCAGTCAAACCTCAGTACTTTATTTTGTTTTAGTACATGTAAGTGCTTCCTAGTTTGACCAAGGTGAGAAGCAGATTATCTACAACCAGAGCCACAATGAGTTTCACTAACAACCATTTCAGAAAAATCAGTGCGTAAAACTCCAAATGGAGCACTTTTCTGTGACTGCATATTGGAACAGTGCTCTTGTGTTTGGGGTATTGTGTATCCAGATTCACTTTAACAGAATGGTCCAAAAACTACTTGATGGAAACTCAATTTCTTTGAAACATTTCTTAATACACATAGACATTGAGATGAAAATAATCTTTGTTCTTGGTCTGACAATTTTGAGCCATGTTTAGGGTTAGATAGTAATAGGATTTCCAAGAGTAATTTGTGGTAGAGTTGATTGAACAAAAGGAACTTTGCTTTTACATAGGTGATTTTTATGTCCACAGATAAGCCAAAAAAGAGCAATGTCTTGTATTTTACAAGAATGCCTTATATTTTCATTGCTATAGAACCCATGATTCATATTGCTTTCAAGAAGTTTCAAAGCATGCAAATCTTTGATGATCCTTACTTACAATTGTTTTTTGCTTAAAGCTAGTTGCCAGCTTGGTCTATTTATTATTTTTTTCAAAATTTTCCTTACATGAAAAGTAAAAAATACACAGAGATCTGTTATTCCCAAACACTCTCCTTTTTTGTCAAAAATCAAAACTGCTAAACTCAGCTGTGGGTTACACCTTGGATTAGCATGTTCACTAAAAGGATGCCAGATTGTTATGCAGAGATTGTTCCTGCTACCACCTGTGGATTTGTGTGGAACTGCCCTATTTTCATTTGGCCCACTGGAATGTGCTCCTCCCTCTGCATAACAAAATAAGACCTTACTGATTACTGATTGGATAATGGTGTATACCACCTGGTTTATAAAGAGTTGGGAGATAGAGAGAAGTGGATGCTTAAACAGAACATGAAGATAAATACATGAGAACAATGGTTGTTTGCTTCTTGGAGGTAAGCTGCTTCACATTTTCTAATCCAATTCTTGTTCTTCTGCCAAAAGAAAATGATTGATATTTTTGTCCCATCTTACATGACCCAAAACAAAGCTCTCTCTTGTATTCAATTGCTGGTGAGTGAGTGCTTCCTGTTTTGGGCAATGTGGGAACTGGGTTAAATCTTCCAGATGAAACTAGGAGCATCAGAGTGGCCGGTACTCTACTTTTAATGCTTTCAACTCAGTCAAACCTCAGTACTATATTTTGTTTTAGTACATGTAAGTGCTTCCTAGTTTGACCAAGGTGAGAAGCAGATTATCTACAACCAGAGCCACAATGAGTTTCACTAAAAACCATTTCAGAAAAATCAGTGCGTAAAACTCCAAATGGAGCACTTTTCTGTGACTACATATTGGAACAGTGCTCTTGTGTTTAGGGTATTGTGTAACCAGATTCACTTTAACAGAATGGTGCAACAAACGACTTGATGGAAACTCAATTTCTTTGAAACATTTCTTAATACACATAGACATTGAGATGAAAATAATCTTTATTCTTGGTCTGACAATTTTGAGCTGTGTTTAAGGTTAGATAGTAATAGGATTTCCAGGAGTAATTTGTGGTAGAGTTGATTGAACAAAAGGAACTTTGCTTTTACATACGTGATTTTTTCGTCCACAGATAAATCAAACAAAAGCAATGTCTTGTATTTTACAAGAATGCCTCATATTTTCATTGATATAGAACCTATGATTCATATTGCTTTCAGGAAGTTTCAAAGCATGCAAATCTTTGATGATCCTTAGTTACAATTGCTTTTTGCTTAAGGCTAATTGCCAGCTTGGTCTATTTATTATTTTTTTCAAAATTTTCTTAAATGAAAAGTAAAAAAAACACAGAGATCTGATATTCCCAAACACTCTCATTTTTTTATCAAAAATCAAAACTGCTAAACTCAGCTGTGGGTTACACCTCTGATTAGCATGTTCACTAAAAGGATGCCCTATTGTTATGCAGAGATTGTTCCTGCTGCCACCTGTGGATTTGTGTGGCACTGCCCTATTTTTATTTGGCCCACTGGAATGTGCTCCTCCCTCTGCGTAACAAAATAAAACCTTACTGATTACTGATTGGATAATGGTGTATACCACCTGGTTTATAAAGAGTTGGAAGATAGAGTGAAGTGAATGCTTAAACAGAACCTGAAGATAAATACATGAGAACAATGGCTGTTTGCTTCTTGGAGGTAAGCTGCTTCATATTTTCTAATCCAATTCTTGTTCTTCCCTATTTTCATTTGGCCCACTGGAATGTGCTCCTCCCTCTGCATAACAAAATTAAACCTTACTGATTGGATAATGGTGTATACCACCTGGTTTATAAAGAGTTGGAAGATAGAGTGAAGTGGATGCTTAAACAGAACCTGTAGATAAATACATGAGAACAATGGCTGTTTGCTTCTTGGAGGTAAGCTGCTTCATATTTTCTAATCCAATTCTTGTTCTTCTGCCACAAGAAAATGATTGATATTTTTGTCCCATCTTACATGACCCAAAACAAAGCTCTCTCTTGTATTCCATTGCTGGTGAGTGAGTGCTTCCTGTTTTGGGCAATGTGGGAACTGGGTTAAATCTTCCAGATGAAACTAGGAGCATCAGAGTGGCCGGAACTCTACTTTTAATGCTTTCAACACAGTCAAACCTCAGTACTTTATTTTGTTTTAGTACATGTAAGTGCTTCCTAGTTTGACCAAGGTGAGAAGCAGATTATCTACAACCAGAGCCACAATGAGTTTCGCTAACAACCATTTCAGAAAAATCAGTGCGTAAAACTCCAAATGGAGCACTTTTCTGTGACTACATACTGGAACAGTGCTCTTGTGTTTGGGGTATTGTGTAACCAGATTCACATTAACAGAATGGTCCAAAAACGACTTGATGGAAACTCAATTTCTTTGAAACATTTCTTAATACACATAGACATTGAGATGAAAATAATCTTTGTTCTTGTTCTGACAATTTTGAGCTGTGTTTAGGGTTAGATAGTAATAGGATTTCCAAGAGTAATTTGTGTTAGAGTTGATTGAACAAAAGGAACTTTGCTTTTACATATGTGATTTTTATGTCCACAGATAAGTCAAACAAAAGCAATGTCTTGTATTTTACAAGAATGCCTTATATTTTCATTGCTATAGAACCCATGATTCATATTGCTTTCAAGAAGTTTCAAAGCATGCAAATCTTTGATGATCCTTAGTTACAATTGCTTTTTGCTTAAGGCTAATTGCCAGCTTGGTCTATTTATTATTTTTTTCAAAATTTTCCTTAAATGAAAAGTTAAAAAACCACAGAGATCTGTTATTCCCAAACACTCTCCTTTTTTTGTCAAAAATCAAAACTGCTAAACTCAGCTGTGGGTTACACCTCTGATTAGCATGTTCACTAAAAGGATGCCCTATTGTTATGCAGAGATTGTTCCTGCTACCACCTGTGGATTTGTGTGGCACTGCCCTATTTTTATTTGGCCCACTGGAATGTGCTCCTCCCTCTGCATAAAAAAATAAAACCTTACTGATTACTGATTGGATAATGGTGTATACCACCTGGTTTATAAAGAGTTGGAAGATAGAGTGAAGTGGATGCTTAAACAGAACCTGAAGATAAATACATGAGAACAATGGCTGTTTGCTTCTTGGAGGTAAGCTGCTTCATATTTTCTAATCCAATTCTTGTTCTTCTGCCAAAAGAAAATGATTGATATTTTTGTCCCATCTTACATGAACAAAAACAAAGCTCTCTCTTGTATTCCATTGCTGGTGAGTGAATGCTTCCTGTTTTGGGCAATGTGGGAACTGGGTTAAATCTTCCAGATGAAACTAGGAGCATCAGAGTGGCCGGTACTCTACTTTTAATGCTTTCAACACAGTCAAACCTCAGTACTTTATTTTGTTTTAGTACATGTAAGTGCTTCCTAGTTTGACCAAGGTGAGAAGCAGATTATCTACAACCAGAGCCACAATGAGTTTCACTAACAACCATTTCAGAAAAATCAGTGCGTAAAACTCCAAATGGAGCACTTTTCTGTGACTACATACTGGAACAGTGCTCTTCTGTTTGGGGTATTGTGTAACCAGATTCACAATAACAGAATGGTCCAAAAACGACTTGATGGAAACTCAATTTCTTTGAAACATTTCTTAATACACATAGACATTGAGATGAAAATAATCTTTGTTCATGTTCTGACAATTTTGAGCTGTTTTTAGGGTTAGATAGTGATAGGATTTCCAAGAGTAATTTGTGGTAGAGTTGATTGAACAAAAGGAAATTTGCTTTTACATATGTGATTTTTATGTCCACAGATAAGTCAAACAAAAGCAATGTCTTGTATTTTAGAAGAATGCCTTATATTTTCATTGCTATAGAACCCATGATTCATATTGCTTTCAAGAAGTTTCAAAGCATGCAAATCTTTGATCCTTAGTTACAATTGCTTTTTGCTTAAGGCTAATTGCCAGCTTGGTCTATTTATTATTTTTTTCAAAATTTTCCTTAAATGAAAAGTAAAAAAACCACAGAGATCTGTTATTCCCAAACACTCTCCTTTTTTTGTCAAAAATCAAAACTGCTAAACTCAGCTGTGGGTTACACCTCTGATTAGCATGTTCACTAAAAGGATGCCCTATTGTTATGCAGAGATTGTTCATGCTACCACCTGTGGATTTGTGTGGCACTGCCCTATTTTTATTTGGCCCACTGGAATGTGCTCCTCCCTCTGCATAAAAAAATAAAACCTTACTGATTACTGATTGGATAATGGTGTATACCACCTGGTTTATAAAGAGTTGGAAGATAGAGTGAAGTGGATGCTTAAACAGAACCTGAAGATAAATACATGAGAACAATGGCTGTTTGCTTCTTGGAGGTAAGCTGCTTCATATTTTCTAATCCAATTCTTGTTCTTCTGCCAAAAGAAAATGATTGATATTTTTGTCCCATCTTACATGACCCAAAACAAAGCTCTCTCTTGTATTCCATTGCTGGTGAGTGAGTGCTTCCTGTTTTGGGCAATGTGGGAACTGAGTTAAATCTTCCAGATGAAACTAGGAGCATCAGAGTGGCCGGTACTCTACTTTTAATGCTTTTAACACAGTCAAACCTCAGTACTTTATTTTGTTTTAGTACATGTAAGTGCTTCCTAGTTTGACCAAGGTGAGAAGCAGATTATCTACAACCAGAGCCACAATGAGTTTCACTAACAACCATTTCAGAAAAATCAGTGCGTAAAACTCCAAATGGAGCACTTTTCTGTGACTACATATTGGAACAGTGCTCTTGTGTTTGGGGTATTGTGTAACCAGATTCACTTTAACAGAATGGTCCAAAAACGACTTGATGGAAACTCAATTTCTTTGAAACATTTCTTAATACACATAGACATTGAGATGAAAATAATCTTTGTTCTTGTTCTGACAATTTTGAGCTGTGTTTAGGGTTAGATAGTAATAGGATTTCCAAGAGTAATTTGTGGTAGAGTTGATTGAACAAAAGGAACTTTGCTTTTACATATGTGATTTTTATGTCCACAGATAAGTCAAACAAAAGCAATGTCTTGTATTTTACAAGAATGCCTTATATTTTCATTGCTATAGAACCCATGATTCATATTGCTTTCAAGAAGTTTCAAAGCATGCAAATCGTTGATAATCCTTAGTTACAATTGCTTTTTGCTTAAAGCTAATTGCCAGCTTGCTCTATTTATTATTTTTTTCAAAATTTTCCTTAAATGAAAAGTAAAAAATACACAGAGATCTGTTATTCCCAAACACTCTCCTTTTTTGTCAAAAATCAAAACTGCTAAACTCAGCTGTGGGTTACACCTCTGCTTAGCATGTTCACTAAAAGGATGCCCTATTGTTATGCAGAGATTGTTCCTGCTACCACCTGTGGATTTGTGTGGCACTGCCCTATTTTCATTTGGCCCACTGGGATGTGCTCCTCCCTCTGCATAACAAAAAAAAAACCTTACTGATTACTGATTGGATAATGGTGTATACCACCTGGTTTATAAAGAGTTGGGAGATAGAGATAAGTGGATGCGTAAACAGAACCTGAAGATAAATACATGAGAACAATGGCTGTTTGCTTCTTGGAGGTAAGCTGCTTCATATTTTCTAATCCAATTCTTGTTCTGCCAAAAGAAAATGATTGATATTTTTGTCCCATCTTACATGACCCAAAACAAAGCTCTCTCTTGTATTTCACTGCTGGTGAGTGTTTATTGTTTTGGGCAATGTGGGAACTGTGTTAAATCTTCCAGATGAAACTAGGAGCATCAGAGTGGCCGGTACTCTACTTTTAATGCTTTCAACTCAGTCAAACCTCAGTACTTTATTTTGTTTTAGTACATGTAAGTGCTTCCTAGTTTGACCAAGGTGAGAAGCAGATTATCTACAACCAGAGCCACAATGAGTTTCACTAACAACCATTTCAGAAAAATCAGTGCGTAAAACTCCAAATGGAGCACTTTTCTGTGACTGCATATTGGAACAGTGCTCTTGTGTTTGGGGTATTGTGTATCCAGATTCACTTTAACAGAATGGTCCAAAAACTACTTGATGGAAACTCAATTTCTTTGAAACATTTCTTAATACACATAGACATTGAGATGAAAATAATCTTTGTTCTTGGTCTGACAATTTTTAGCCATGTTTAGGGTTAGATAGTAATAGGATTTCCAAGAGTAATTTGTGGTAGAGTTGATTGAACAAAAGGAACTTTGCTTTTACATAGGTGATTTTTATGTCCACAGATAAGCCAAAAAAGAGCAATGTCTTGTATTTTACAAGAATGCCTTATATTTTCATTGCTATAGAACCCATGATTCATATTGCTTTCAAGAAGTTTCAAAGCATGCAAATCTTTGATGATCCTTACTTACAATTGTTTTTTGCTTAAAGCTAGTTGCCAGCTTGGTCTATTTATTATTTTTTTCAAAATTTTCCTTACATGAAAAGTAAAAAATACACAGAGATCTGTTATTCCCAAACACTCTCCTTTTTTGTCAAAAATCAAAACTGCTAAACTCAGCTGTGGGTTACACCTTGGATTAGCATGTTCACTAAAAGGATGCCAGATTGTTATGCAGAGATTGTTCCTGCTACCACCTGTGGATTTGTGTGGAACTGCCCTATTTTCATTTGGCCCACTGGAATGTGCTCCTCCCTCTGCATAACAAAATAAGACCTTACTGATTACTGATTGGATAATGGTGTATACCACCTGGTTTATAAAGAGTTGGGAGATAGAGAGAAGTGGATGCTTAAACAGAACATGAAGATAAATACATGAGAACAATGGTTGTTTGCTTCTTGGAGGTAAGCTGCTTCACATTTTCTAATCCAATTCTTGTTCTTCTGCCAAAAGAAAATGATTGATATTTTTGTCCCATCTTACATGACCCAAAACAAAGCTCTCTCTTGTATTCAATTGCTGGTGAGTGAGTGCTTCCTGTTTTGGGCAATGTGGGAACTGGGTTAAATCTTCCAGATGAAACTAGGAGCATCAGAGTGGCCGGTACTCTACTTTTAATGCTTTCAACTCAGTCAAACCTCAGTACTATATTTTGTTTTAGTACATGTAAGTGCTTCCTAGTTTGACCAAGGTGAGAAGCAGATTATCTACAACCACAGCCACAATGAGTTTCACTAAAAACCATTTCAGAAAAATCAGTGCGTAAAACTCCAAATGGAGCACTTTTCTGTGACTACATATTGGAACAGTGCTCTTGTGTTTAGGGTATTGTGTAACCAGATTCACTTTAACAGAATGGTGCAAAAACGACTTGATGGAAACTCAATTTCTTTGAAACATTTCTTAATACACATAGACATTGAGATGAAAATAATCTTTATTCTTGGTCTGACAATTTTGAGCTGTGTTTAAGGTTAGATAGTAATAGGATTTCCAGGAGTAATTTGTGGTAGAGTTGATTGAACAAAAGGAACTTTGCTTTTACATAGGTGATTTTTTCGTCCACAGATAAATCAAACAAAAGCAATGTCTTGTATTTTACAAGAATGCCTCATATTTTCATTGATATAGAACCTATGATTCATATTGCTTTCAGGAAGTTTCAAAGCATGCAAATCTTTGATGATCCTTAGTTACAATTGCTTTTTGCTTAAGGCTAATTGCCAGCTTGGTCTATTTATTATTTTTTTCAAAATTTTCCTTAAATGAAAAGTTAAAAAACCACAGAGATCTGTTATTCCCAAACACTCTCCTTTTTTTGTCAAAAATCAAAACTGCTAAACTCAGCTGTGGGTTACACCTCTGATTAGCATGTTCACTAAAAGGATGCCCTATTGTTATGCAGAGATTGTTCCTGCTACCACCTGTGGATTTGTGTGGCACTGCCCTATTTTTATTTGGCCCACTGGAATGTGCTCCTCCCTCTGCATAAAAAAATAAAACCTTACTGATTACTGATTGGATAATGGTGTATACCACCTGGTTTATAAAGAGTTGGAAGATAGAGTGAAGTGGATGCTTAAACAGAACCTGAAGATAAATACATGAGAACAATGGCTGTTTGCTTCTTGGAGGTAAGCTGCTTCATATTTTCTAATCCAATTCTTGTTCTTCTGCCAAAAGAAAATGATTGATATTTTTGTCCCATCTTACATGAACAAAAACAAAGCTCTCTCTTGTATTCCATTGCTGGTGAGTGAATGCTTCCTGTTTTGGGCAATGTGGGAACTGGGTTAAATCTTCCAGATGAAACTAGGAGCATCAGAGTGGCCGGTACTCTACTTTTAATGCTTTCAACACAGTCAAACCTCAGTACTTTATTTTGTTTTAGTACATGTAAGTGCTTCCTAGTTTGACCAAGGTGAGAAGCAGATTATCTACAACCAGAGCCACAATGAGTTTCACTAACAACCATTTCAGAAAAATCAGTGCGTAAAACTCCAAATGGAGCACTTTTCTGTGACTACATACTGGAACAGTGCTCTTCTGTTTGGGGTATTGTGTAACCAGATTCACAATAACAGAATGGTCCAAAAACGACTTGATGGAAACTCAATTTCTTTGAAACATTTCTTAATACACATAGACATTGAGATGAAAATAATCTTTGTTCATGTTCTGACAATTTTGAGCTGTTTTTAGGGTTAGATAGTGATAGGATTTCCAAGAGTAATTTGTGGTAGAGTTGATTGAACAAAAGGAAATTTGCTTTTACATATGTGATTTTTATGTCCACAGATAAGTCAAACAAAAGCAATGTCTTGTATTTTACAAGAATGCCTTATATTTTCATTGCTATAGAACCCATGATTCATATTGCTTTCAAGAAGTTTCAAAGCATGCAAATCTTTGATCCTTAGTTACAATTGCTTTTTGCTTAAGGCTAATTGCCAGCTTGGTCTATTTATTATTTTTTTCAAAATTTTCCTTAAATGAAAAGTAAAAAAACCACAGAGATCTGTTATTCCCAAACACTCTCCTTTTTTTGTCAAAAATCAAAACTGCTAAACTCAGCTGTGGGTTACACCTCTGATTAGCATGTTCACTAAAAGGATGCCCTATTGTTATGCAGAGATTGTTCCTGCTACCACCTGTGGATTTGTGTGGCACTGCCCTATTTTTATTTGACAAACTGGAATGTGCTCCTCCCTCTGCATAACAAAATAAAACCTTACTGATTACTGATTGGATAATGGTGTATACCACCTGGTTTATAAAGAGTTGGAAGATAGAGTGAAGTGAATGCTTAAACAGAACATGAAGATAAATACATGAGAACAATGGCTGTTTGCTTCTTGGAGGTAAGCTGCTTCATATTTTCTAATCCAATTCTTGTTCTTCTGCCAAAAGAAAATGATTGATATTTTTGTCCCATCTTACATGACCCAAAACAAAGCTCTCTTGTATTTCACTGCTGGTGAGTGTTTCCTGTTTTGGGCAATGTGGGAACTGGGTTAAATCTTCCAGATGAAACTAGGAGCATCAGAGTGGCCGGTACTCTACTTTTAATGCTTTCAACACAGTCAAACCTCAGTACTTTATTTTGTTTTAGTACATGTAAGTGCTTCCTAGTTTGATCAAGGTGAGAAGCAGATTATCTACAACCAGAGCCACAATGAGTTTCATTAACAACCATTTTAGAAAAATCAGTGCGTAAAACTCCAAATGGAGCACTTTTCTGTGACTACATACTGGAACAGTGCTCTTGTGTTTGGGGTATTGTGTAACCAGATTCACATTAACAGAATGGTCCAAAAATGACTTGATGGAAACTCAATTTCTTTGAAACATTTCTTAATACACATAGACATTGAGATGAAAATAATCTTTGTTCTTGTTCTGACAATTTTGAGCTGTGTTTAGGGTTAGATAGTAATAGGATTTCCAAGAGTAATTTGTGGTAGAGTTGATTGAACAAAAGGAACTTTGGTTTTACATATGTGATTTTTATGTCCACAGATAAGTCAAACAAAAGCAATGTCTTGTATTTTACAAGAATGCCTTATATTTTCATTGCTATAGAACCCATGATTCATATTGCTTTCAAGAAGTTTCAAAGCATGCAAATCTTTGATGATCCTTAGTTACAATTGCTTTTTGCTTAAGGCTAATTGCCAGCTTGGTCTATTTATTATTTTTTTCAAAATTTTCCTTAAATGAAAAGTAAAAAAAACACAGAGATCTGTTATTCCCAAACACTCTCCTTTTTTTGTCAAAAATCAAAACTGCTAAACTCAGCTGTGGGTTACACCTCTGATTAGCATGTTCACTAAAAGGATGCCCTATTGTTATGCAGAGATTGTTCATGCTACCACCTGTGGATTTGTGTGGCACTGCCCTATTTTTATTTGGCCCACTGGAATGTGCTCCTCCCTCTGCATAAAAAAATAAAACCTTACTGATTACTGATTGGATAATGGTGTATACCACCTGGTTTATAAAGAGTTGGAAGATAGAGTGAAGTGGATGCTTAAACAGAACCTGAAGATAAATACATGAGAACAATGGCTGTTTGCTTCTTGGAGGTAAGCTGCTTCATATTTTCTAATCCAATTCTTGTTCTTCTGCCAAAAGAAAATGATTGATATTTTTGTCCCATCTTACATGACCCAAAACAAAGCTCTCTCTTGTATTCCATTGCTGGTGAGTGAGTGCTTCCTGTTTTGGGCAATGTGGGAACTGAGTTAAATCTTCCAGATGAAACTAGGAGCATCAGAGTGGCCGGTACTCTACTTTTAATGCTTTTAACACAGTCAAACCTCAGTACTTTATTTTGTTTTAGTACATGTAAGTGCTTCCTAGTTTGACCAAGGTGAGAAGCAGATTATCTACAACCAGAGCCACAATGAGTTTCACTAACAACCATTTCAGAAAAATCAGTGCGTAAAACTCCAAATGGAGCACTTTTCTGTGACTACATATTGGAACAGTGCTCTTGTGTTTGGGGTATTGTGTATCCAGATTCACTTTAACAGAATGGTCCAAAAATGACTTGATGGAAACTCAATTTCTTTGAAACATTTCTTAATACACATAGACATTGAGATGAAAATAATCTTTGTTCTTGGTCTGACAATTTTGAGCCATGTTTAGGGTTAGATAGTAATAGGATTTCCAAGAGTAATTTGTGGTAGAGTTGATTGAACAAAAGGAACTTTGCTTTTACATAGGTGATTTTTATTTCCACAGATAAGTCAAACAAAAGCAATGTCTTGTATTTTACAAGAATGCCTTATATTTTCATTGCTATAGAACCCATGATTCATATTGCTTTCAAGAAGTTTCAAAGCATGCAAATCTTTGATGATTCTTAGTTATAATTGCTTTTTGCTTAAAGCTAATTGCCAGCTTGGTCTATTTATTATTTTTTTCAAAATTTTCCTTAAATGGAAAGTAAAAAATACACAGAGATCTGTTATTCCCAAACACTCTCCTTTTTTGTCAAAAATCAAAACTGCTAAACTCAGCTGTTGGTTACACCTCTGATTAGCATGTTCACTAAAAGGATGCCCTATTGTTATGCAGAGATTGTTCCTGCTACCACCTGGGGATTTGTGTGGCACTGCCCTATTTTCATTTGGCCCACTGGAATGTGCTCCTCCCTCTGCATAACAAAAAAAAACCTTACTGATTACTGATTGGATAATGGTGTATACCACCTGGTTTATAAAGAGTTGGGAGATAGAGATAAGTGGATGCTTAAACAGAACCTGAAGATAAATACATGAGAACAATGGCTGTTTGCTTCTTGGAGGTAAGCTGCTTCATATTTTCTAATCCAATTCTTGTTCTTCTGCCAAAAGAAAATGATTGATATTTTTGTCCCATCTTACATGACCCAAAACAAAGCTCTCTCTTGTATTTCACTGCTGGTGAGTGTTTATTGTTTTGGGCAATGTGGGAACTGTGTTAAATCTTCCAGATGAAACTAGGAGCATCAGAGTGGCCGGTACTCTACTTTTAATGCTTTCAACTTAGTCAAACCTCAGTACTTTATTTTGTTTTAGTACATGTAAGTGCTTCCTCGTTTGACCAAGGTGAGAAGCAGATTATCTACAACCAGAGCCACAATGAGTTTCACTAACAACCATTTCAGAAAAATCAGTGCGTAAAACTCCAAATGGAGCACTTTTCTGTGACTACATATTGGAACAGTGCTTTTGTGTTTGGGGTATTGTGTAACCAGATTCACTTTAACAGAATGGTCCAAAAACGACTTGATGGAAACTCAATTTCTTTGAAACATTTCTTAATACACATAGACATTGAGATGAAAATAATCTTTGTTCTTGGTCTGACAATTTTGAGCTGTGTTTAGGGTTAGATAGTAATAGGATTTCCAGAAGTAATTTGTGGTAGAGTTGATTGAACAAAAGGAACTTTGCTTTTACATAGGTGATTTTTATGTCCACAGATAAGCCAAAAAAGAGCAATGTCTTGTATTTTACAAGAATGCCTTATATTTTCATTGCTATAGAACCCATGATTCATATTGCTTTCAAGAAGTTTCAAAGCATGCAAATCTTTGATGATCCTTACTTAAAATTGTTTTTTGCTTAAAGCTAGTTGCCAGCTTGGTCTATTTATTATTTTTTTCAAAATTTTCCTTACATGAAAAGTAAAAAATACACAGAGATCTGTTATTCCCAAACACTCTCCTTTTTTGTCAAAAATCAAAACTGCTAAACTCAGCTGTGGGTTACACCTTGGATTAGCATGTTCACTAAAAGGATGCCAGATTGTTATGCAGAGATTGTTCCTGCTACCACCTGTGGATTTGTGTGGAACTGCCCTATTTTCATTTGGCCCACTGGAATGTGCTCCTCCCTCTGCATAACAAAATAAGACCTTACTGATTACTGATTGGATAATGGTGTATACCACCTGGTTTATAAAGAGTTGGGAGATAGAGAGAAGTGGATGCTTAAACAGAACATGAAGATAAATACATGAGAACAATGGTTGTTTGCTTCTTGGAGGTAAGCTGCTTCACATTTTCTAATCCAATTCTTGTTCTTCTGCCAAAAGAAAATGATTGATATTTTTGTTCCATCTTACATGACCCAAAACAAAGCTCTCTCTTGTATTCAATTGCTGGTGAGTGAGTGCTTCCTGTTTTGGGCAATGTGGGAACTGGGTTAAATCTTCCAGATGAAACTAGGAGCATCAGAGTGGCCGGTACTCTACTTTTAATGCTTTCAACTCAGTCAAACCTCAGTACTATATTTTGTTTTAGTACATGTAAGTGCTTCCTAGTTTGACCAAGGTGAGAAGCAGATTATCTACAACCAGAGCCACAATGAGTTTCACTAAAAACCATTTCAGAAAAATCAGTGCGTAAAACTCCAAATGGAGCACTTTTCTGTGACTACATATTGGAACAGTGCTCTTGTGTTTAGGGTATTGTGTAACCAGATTCACTTTAACAGAATGGTGCAAAAACTACTTGATGGAAACTCAATTTCTTTGAAACATTTCTTAATACACATAGACATTGAGATGAAAATAATCTTTATTCTTGGTCTGACAATTTTGAGCTGTGTTTAAGGTTAGATAGTAATAGGATTTCCAGGAGTAATTTGTGGTAGAGTTGATTGAACAAAAGGAACTTTGCTTTTACATAGGTGATTTTTTCGTCCACAGATAAATCAAACAAAAGCAATGTCTTGTATTTTACAAGAATGCCTCATATTTTCATTGATATAGAACCTATGATTCATATTGCTTTCAGGAAGTTTCAAAGCATGCAAATCTTTGATGATCCTTAGTTACAATTGCTTTTTGCTTAAGGCTAATTGCCAGCTTGGTCTATTTATTATTTTTTTCAAAATTTTCTTAAATGAAAAGTAAAAAAAACACAGAGATCTGATATTCCCAAACACTCTCCTTTTTTTATCAAAAATCAAAACTGCTAAACTCAGCTGTGGGTTACACCTCTGATTAGCATGTTCACTAAAAGGATGCCCTATTGTTATGCAGAGATTGTTCCTGCTGCCACCTGTGGATTTGTGTGGCACTGCCCTATTTTTATTTGGCCCACTGGAATGTGCTCCTCCCTCTGCGTAACAAAATAAAACCTTACTGATTACTGATTGGATAATGGTGTATACCACCTGGTTTATAAAGAGTTGGAAGATAGAGTGAAGTGAATGCTTAAACAGAACCTGAAGATAAATACATGAGAACAATGGCTGTTTGCTTCTTGGAGGTAAGCTGCTTCATATTTTCTAATCCAATTCTTGTTCTTCCCTATTTTCATTTGGCCCACTGGAATGTGCTCCTCCCTCTGCATAACAAAATTAAACCTTACTGATTGGATAATGGTGTATACCACCTGGTTTATAAAGAGTTGGAAGATAGAGTGAAGTGGATGCTTAAACAGAACCTTTAGATAAATACATGAGAACAATGGCTGTTTGCTTCTTGGAGGTAAGCTGCTTCATATTTTCTAATCCAATTCTTGTTCTTCTGCCACAAGAAAATGATTGATATTTTTGTCCCATCTTACATGACCCAAAACAAAGCTCTCTCTTGTATTCCATTGCTGGTGAGTGAGTGCTTCCTGTTTTGGGCAATGTGGGAACTGGGTTAAATCTTCCAGATGAAACTAGGAGCATCAGAGTGGCCGGAACTCTACTTTTAATGCTTTCAACACAGTCAAACCTCAGTACTTTATTTTGTTTTAGTACATGTAAGTGCTTCCTAGTTTGACCAAGGTGAGAAGCAGATTATCTACAACCAGAGCCACAATGAGTTTCGCTAACAACCATTTCAGAAAAATCAGTGCGTAAAACTCCAAATGGAGCACTTTTCTGTGACTACATACTGGAACAGTGCTCTTGTGTTTGGGGTATTGTGTAACCAGATTCACATTAACAGAATGGTCCAAAAACGACTTGATGGAAACTCAATTTCTTTGAAACATTTCTTAATACACATAGACATTGAGATGAAAATAATCTTTGTTCTTGTTCTGACAATTTTGAGCTGTGTTTAGGGTTAGATAGTAATAGGATTTCCAAGAGTAATTTGTGTTAGAGTTGATTGAACAAAAGGAACTTTGCTTTTACATATGTGATTTTTATGTCCACAGATAAGTCAAACAAAAGCAATGTCTTGTATTTTACAAGAATGCCTTATATTTTCATTGCTATAGAACCCATGATTCATATTGCTTTCAAGAAGTTTCAAAGCATGCAAATCTTTGATGATCCTTAGTTACAATTGCTTTTTGCTTAAGGCTAATTGCCAGCTTGGTCTATTTATTATTTTTTTCAAAATTTTCCTTAAATGAAAAGTTAAAAAACCACAGAGATCTGTTATTCCCAAACACTCTCCTTTTTTTGTCAAAAATCAAAACTGCTAAACTCAGCTGTGGGTTACACCTCTGATTAGCATGTTCACTAAAAGGATGCCCTATTGTTATGCAGAGATTGTTCCTGCTACCACCTGTGGATTTGTGTGGCACTGCCCTATTTTTATTTGGCCCACTGGAATGTGCTCCTCCCTCTGCATAAAAAAATAAAACCTTACTGATTACTGATTGGATAATGGTGTATACCACCTGGTTTATAAAGAGTTGGAAGATAGAGTGAAGTGGATGCTTAAACAGAACCTGAAGATAAATACATGAGAACAATGGCTGTTTGCTTCTTGGAGGTAAGCTGCTTCATATTTTCTAATCCAATTCTTGTTCTTCTGCCAAAAGAAAATGATTGATATTTTTGTCCCATCTTACATGAACAAAAACAAAGCTCTCTCTTGTATTCCATTGCTGGTGAGTGAATGCTTCCTGTTTTGGGCAATGTGGGAACTGGGTTAAATCTTCCAGATGAAACTAGGAGCATCAGAGTGGCCGGTACTCTACTTTTAATGCTTCTAACACAGTCAAACCTCAGTACTTTATTTTGTTTTAGTACATGTAAGTGCTTCCTAGTTTGACCAAGGTGAGAAGCAGATTATCTACAACCAGAGCCACAATGAGTTTCACTAACAACCATTTCAGAAAAATCAGTGCGTAAAACTCCAAATGGAGCACTTTTCTGTGACTACATACTGGAACAGTGCTCTTCTGTTTGGGGTATTGTGTAACCAGATTCACAATAACAGAATGGTCCAAAAACGACTTGATGGAAACTCAATTTCTTTGAAACATTTCTTAATACACATAGACATTGAGATGAAAATAATCTTTGTTCATGTTCTGACAATTTTGAGCTGTTTTTAGGGTTAGATAGTGATAGGATTTCCAAGAGTAATTTGTGGTAGAGTTGATTGAACAAAAGGAAATTTGCTTTTACATATGTGATTTTTATGTCCACAGATAAGTCAAACAAAAGCAATGTCTTGTATTTTACAAGAATGCCTTATATTTTCATTGCTATAGAACCCATGATTCATATTGCTTTCAAGAAGTTTCAAAGCATGCAAATCTTTGATCCTTAGTTACAATTGCTTTTTGCTTAAGGCTAATTGCCAGCTTGGTCTATTTATTATTTTTTTCAAAATTTTCCTTAAATGAAAAGTAAAAAAACCACAGAGATCTGTTATTCCCAAACACTCTCCTTTTTTTGTCAAAAATCAAAACTGCTAAACTCAGCTGTGGGTTACACCTCTGATTAGCATGTTCACTAAAAGGATGCCCTATTGTTATGCAGAGATTGTTCCTGCTACCACCTGTGGATTTGTGTGGCACTGCCCTATTTTTATTTGACAAACTGGAATGTGCTCCTCCCTCTGCATAACAAAATAAAACCTTACTGATTACTGATTGGATAATGGTGTATACCACCTGGTTTATAAAGAGTTGGAAGATAGAGTGAAGTGAATGCTTAAACAGAACCTGAAGATAAATACATGAGAACAATGGCTGTTTGCTTCTTGGAGGTAAGCTGCTTCATATTTTCTAATCCAATTCTTGTTCTTCTGCCAAAAGAAAATGATTGATATTTTTGTCCCATCTTACATGACCCAAAACAAAGCTCTCTTGTATTTCACTGCTGGTGAGTGTTTCCTGTTTTGGGCAATGTGGGAACTGGGTTAAATCTTCCAGATGAAACTAGGAGCATCAGAGTGGCCGGTACTCTACTTTTAATGCTTTCAACACAGTCAAACCTCAGTACTTTATTTTGTTTTAGTACATGTAAGTGCTTCCTAGTTTGATCAAGGTGAGAAGCAGATTATCTACAACCAGAGCCACAATGAGTTTCATTAACAACCATTTTAGAAAAATCAGTGCGTAAAACCCCAAATGGAGCACTTTTCTGTGACTACATACTGGAACAGTGCTCTTGTGTTTGGGGTATTGTGTAACCAGATTCACATTAACAGAATGGTCCAAAAATGACTTGATGGAAACTCAATTTCTTTGAAACATTTCTTAATACACATAGACATTGAGATGAAAATAATCTTTGTTCTTGTTCTGACAATTTTGAGCTGTGTTTAGGGTTAGATAGTAATAGGATTTCCAAGAGTAATTTGTGGTAGAGTTGATTGAACAAAAGGAACTTTGGTTTTACATATGTGATTTTTATGTCCACAGATAAGTCAAACAAAAGCAATGTCTTGTATTTTACAAGAATGCCTTATATTTTCATTGCTATAGAACCCATGATTCATATTGCTTTCAAGAAGTTTCAAAGCATGCAAATCTTTGATGATCCTTAGTTACAATTGCTTTTTGCTTAAGGCTAATTGCCAGCTTGGTCTATTTATTATTTTTTTCAAAATTTTCCTTAAATGAAAAGTAAAAAAAACACAGAGATCTGTTATTCCCAAACACTCTCCTTTTTTTGTCAAAAATCAAAACTGCTAAACTCAGCTGTGGGTTACACCTCTGATTAGCATGTTCACTAAAAGGATGCCCTATTGTTATGCAGAGATTGTTCATGCTACCACCTGTGGATTTGTGTGGCACTGCCCTATTTTTATTTGGCCCACTGGAATGTGCTCCTCCCTCTGCATAAAAAATAAAACCTTACTGATTACTGATTGGATAATGGTGTATACCACCTGGTTTATAAAGAGTTGGAAGATAGAGTGAAGTGGATGCTTAAACAGAACCTGAAGATAAATACATGAGAACAATGGCTGTTTGCTTCTTGGAGGTAAGCTGCTTCATATTTTCTAATCCAATTCTTGTTCTTCTGCCAAAAGAAAATGATTGATATTTTTGTCCCATCTTACATGACCCAAAACAAAGCTCTCTCTTGTATTCCATTGCTGGTGAGTGATTGCTTCCTGTTTTGGGCAATGTGGGAACTGAGTTAAATCTTCCAGATGAAACTAGGAGCATCAGAGTGGCCGGTACTCTACTTTTAATGCTTTTAACACAGTCAAACCTCAGTACTTTATTTTGTTTTAGTACATGTAAGTGCTTCCTAGTTTGACCAAGGTGAGAAGCAGATTATCTACAACCAGAGCCACAATGAGTTTCACTAACAACCATTTCAGAAAAATCAGTGCGTAAAACTCCAAATGGAGCACTTTTCTGTGACTACATATTGGAACAGTGCTCTTGTGTTTGGGGTATTGTGTAACCAGATTCACTTTAACAGAATGGTCCAAAAACGACTTGATGGAAACTCAATTTCTTTGAAACATTTCTTAATACACATAGACATTGAGATGAAAATAATCTTTGTTCTTGTTCTGACAATTTTGAGCTGTGTTTAGGGTTAGATAGTAATAGGATTTCCAAGAGTAATTTGTGGTAGAGTTGATTGAACAAAAGGAACTTTGCTTTTACATATGTGATTTTTATGTCCACAGATAAGTCAAACAAAAGCAATGTCTTGTATTTTACAAGAATGCCTTATATTTTCATTGCTATAGAACCCATGATTCATATTGCTTTCAAGAAGTTTCAAAGCATGCAAATCGTTGATAATCCTTAGTTACAATTGCTTTTTGCTTAAAGCTAATTGCCAGCTTGCTCTATTTATTATTTTTTTCAAAATTTTCCTTAAATGAAAAGTAAAAAATACACAGAGATCTGTTATTCCCAAACACTCTCCTTTTTTTGTCAAAAATCAAAACTGCTAAACTCAGCTGTGGGTTACACCTCTGCTTAGCATGTTCACTAAAAGGATGCCCTATTGTTATGCAGAGATTGTTCCTGCTACCACCTGTGGATTTGTGTGGCACTGCCCTATTTTCATTTGGCCCACTGGGATGTGCTCCTCCCTCTGCATAATAAAAAAAAAACCTTACTGATTACTGATTGGATAATGGTGTATACCACCTGGTTTATAAAGAGTTGGGAGATAGAGATAAGTGGATGCGTAAACAGAACCTGAAGATAAATACATGAGAACAATGGCTGTTTGCTTCTTGGAGGTAAGCTGCTTCATATTTTCTAATCCAATTCTTGTTCTGCCAAAAGAAAATGATTGATATTTTTGTCCCATCTTACATGACCCAAAACAAAGCTCTCTCTTGTATTTCACTGCTGGTGAGTGTTTATTGTTTTGGGCAATGTGGGAACTGTGTTAAATCTTCCAGATGAAACTAGGAGCATCAGAGTGGCCGGTACTCTACTTTTAATGCTTTCAACTCAGTCAAACCTCAGTACTTTATTTTGTTTTAGTACATGTAAGTGCTTCCTAGTTTGACCAAGGTGAGAAGCAGATTATCTACAACCAGAGCCACAATGAGTTTCACTAACAACCATTTCAGAAAAATCAGTGCGTAAAACTCCAAATGGAGCACTTTTCTGTGACTGCATATTGGAACAGTGCTCTTGTGTTTGGGGTATTGTGTATCCAGATTCACTTTAACAGAATGGTCCAAAAACTACTTGATGGAAACTCAATTTCTTTGAAACATTTCTTAATACACATAGACATTGAGATGAAAATAATCTTTGTTCTTGGTCTGACAATTTTGAGCCATGTTTAGGGTTAGATAGTAATAGGATTTCCAAGAGTAATTTGTGGTAGAGTTGATTGAACAAAAGGAACTTTGCTTTTACATAGGTGATTTTTATGTCCACAGATAAGCCAAAAAAGAGCAATGTCTTGTATTTTACAAGAATGCCTTATATTTTCATTGCTATAGAACCCATGATTCATATTGCTTTCAAGAAGTTTCAAAGCATGCAAATCTTTGATGATCCTTACTTACAATTGTTTTTTGCTTAAAGCTAGTTGCCAGCTTGGTCTATTTATTATTTTTTTCAAAATTTTCCTTACATGAAAAGTAAAAAATACACAGAGATCTGTTATTCCCAAACACTCTCCTTTTTTGTCAAAAATCAAAACTGCTAAACTCAGCTGTGGGTTACACCTTGGATTAGCATGTTCACTAAAAGGATGCCAGATTGTTATGCAGAGATTGTTCCTGCTACCACCTGTGGATTTGTGTGGAACTGCCCTATTTTCATTTGGCCCACTGGAATGTGCTCCTCCCTCTGCATAACAAAATAAGACCTTACTGATTACTGATTGGATAATGGTGTATACCACCTGGTTTATAAAGAGTTGGGAGATAGAGAGAAGTGGATGCTTAAACAGAACATGAAGATAAATACATGAGAACAATGGTTGTTTGCTTCTTGGAGGTAAGCTGCTTCACATTTTCTAATCCAATTCTTGTTCTTCTGCCAAAAGAAAATGATTGATATTTTTGTCCCATCTTACATGACCCAAAACAAAGCTCTCTCTTGTATTCAATTGCTGGTGAGTGAGTGCTTCCTGTTTTGGGCAATGTGGGAACTGGGTTAAATCTTCCAGATGAAACTAGGAGCATCAGAGTGGCCGGTACTCTACTTTTAATGCTTTCAACTCAGTCAAACCTCAGTACTATATTTTGTTTTAGTACATGTAAGTGCTTCCTAGTTTGACCAAGGTGAGAAGCAGATTATCTACAACCAGAGCCACAATGAGTTTCACTAAAAACCATTTCAGAAAAATCAGTGCGTAAAACTCCAAATGGAGCACTTTTCTGTGACTACATATTGGAACAGTGCTCTTGTGTTTAGGGTATTGTGTAACCAGATTCACTTTAACAGAATGGTGCAACAAACGACTTGATGGAAACTCAATTTCTTTGAAACATTTCTTAATACACATAGACATTGAGATGAAAATAATCTTTATTCTTGGTCTGACAATTTTGAGCTGTGTTTAAGGTTAGATAGTAATAGGATTTCCAGGAGTAATTTGTGGTAGAGTTGATTGAACAAAAGGAACTTTGCTTTTACATACGTGATTTTTTCGTCCACAGATAAATCAAACAAAAGCAATGTCTTGTATTTTACAAGAATGCCTCATATTTTCATTGATATAGAACCTATGATTCATATTGCTTTCAGGAAGTTTCAAAGCATGCAAATCTTTGATGATCCTTAGTTACAATTGCTTTTTGCTTAAGGCTAATTGCCAGCTTGGTCTATTTATTATTTTTTTCAAAATTTTCTTAAATGAAAAGTAAAAAAAACACAGAGATCTGATATTCCCAAACACTCTCATTTTTTTATCAAAAATCAAAACTGCTAAACTCAGCTGTGGGTTACACCTCTGATTAGCATGTTCACTAAAAGGATGCCCTATTGTTATGCAGAGATTGTTCCTGCTGCCACCTGTGGATTTGTGTGGCACTGCCCTATTTTTATTTGGCCCACTGGAATGTGCTCCTCCCTCTGCGTAACAAAATAAAACCTTACTGATTACTGATTGGATAATGGTGTATACCACCTGGTTTATAAAGAGTTGGAAGATAGAGTGAAGTGAATGCTTAAACAGAACCTGAAGATAAATACATGAGAACAATGGCTGTTTGCTTCTTGGAGGTAAGCTGCTTCATATTTTCTAATCCAATTCTTGTTCTTCCCTATTTTCATTTGGCCCACTGGAATGTGCTCCTCCCTCTGCATAACAAAATTAAACCTTACTGATTGGATAATGGTGTATACCACCTGGTTTATAAAGAGTTGGAAGATAGAGTGAAGTGGATGCTTAAACAGAACCTGTAGATAAATACATGAGAACAATGGCTGTTTGCTTCTTGGAGGTAAGCTGCTTCATATTTTCTAATCCAATTCTTGTTCTTCTGCCACAAGAAAATGATTGATATTTTTGTCCCATCTTACATGACCCAAAACAAAGCTCTCTCTTGTATTCCATTGCTGGTGAGTGAGTGCTTCCTGTTTTGGGCAATGTGGGAACTGGGTTAAATCTTCCAGATGAAACTAGGAGCATCAGAGTGGCCGGAACTCTACTTTTAATGCTTTCAACACAGTCAAACCTCAGTACTTTATTTTGTTTTAGTACATGTAAGTGCTTCCTAGTTTGACCAAGGTGAGAAGCAGATTATCTACAACCAGAGCCACAATGAGTTTCGCTAACAACCATTTCAGAAAAATCAGTGCGTAAAACTCCAAATGGAGCACTTTTCTGTGACTACATACTGGAACAGTGCTCTTGTGTTTGGGGTATTGTGTAACCAGATTCACATTAACAGAATGGTCCAAAAACGACTTGATGGAAACTCAATTTCTTTGAAACATTTCTTAATACACATAGACATTGAGATGAAAATAATCTTTGTTCTTGTTCTGACAATTTTGAGCTGTGTTTAGGGTTAGATAGTAATAGGATTTCCAAGAGTAATTTGTGTTAGAGTTGATTGAACAAAAGGAACTTTGCTTTTACATATGTGATTTTTATGTCCACAGATAAGTCAAACAAAAGCAATGTCTTGTATTTTACAAGAATGCCTTATATTTTCATTGCTATAGAACCCATGATTCATATTGCTTTCAAGAAGTTTCAAAGCATGCAAATCTTTGATGATCCTTAGTTACAATTGCTTTTTGCTTAAGGCTAATTGCCAGCTTGGTCTATTTATTATTTTTTTCAAAATTTTCCTTAAATGAAAAGTTAAAAAACCACAGAGATCTGTTATTCCCAAACACTCTCCTTTTTTTGTCAAAAATCAAAACTGCTAAACTCAGCTGTGGGTTACACCTCTGATTAGCATGTTCACTAAAAGGATGCCCTATTGTTATGCAGAGATTGTTCCTGCTACCACCTGTGGATTTGTGTGGCACTGCCCTATTTTTATTTGGCCCACTGGAATGTGCTCCTCCCTCTGCATAAAAAAATAAAACCTTACTGATTACTGATTGGATAATGGTGTATACCACCTGGTTTATAAAGAGTTGGAAGATAGAGTGAAGTGGATGCTTAAACAGAACCTGAAGATAAATACATGAGAACAATGGCTGTTTGCTTCTTGGAGGTAAGCTGCTTCATATTTTCTAATCCAATTCTTGTTCTTCTGCCAAAAGAAAATGATTGATATTTTTGTCCCATCTTACATGAACAAAAACAAAGCTCTCTCTTGTATTCCATTGCTGGTGAGTGAATGCTTCCTGTTTTGGGCAATGTGGGAACTGGGTTAAATCTTCCAGATGAAACTAGGAGCATCAGAGTGGCCGGTACTCTACTTTTAATGCTTTCAACACAGTCAAACCTCAGTACTTTATTTTGTTTTAGTACATGTAAGTGCTTCCTAGTTTGACCAAGGTGAGAAGCAGATTATCTACAACCAGAGCCACAATGAGTTTCACTAACAACCATTTCAGAAAAATCAGTGCGTAAAACTCCAAATGGAGCACTTTTCTGTGACTACATACTGGAACAGTGCTCTTCTGTTTGGGGTATTGTGTAACCAGATTCACAATAACAGAATGGTCCAAAAACGACTTGATGGAAACTCAATTTCTTTGAAACATTTCTTAATACACATAGACATTGAGATGAAAATAATCTTTGTTCATGTTCTGACAATTTTGAGCTGTTTTAGGGTTAGATAGTGATAGGATTTCCAAGAGTAATTTGTGGTAGAGTTGATTGAACAAAAGGAAATTTGCTTTTACATATGTGATTTTTATGTCCACAGATAAGTCAAACAAAAGCAATGTCTTGTATTTTACAAGAATGCCTTATATTTTCATTGCTATAGAACCCATGATTCATATTGCTTTCAAGAAGTTTCAAAGCATGCAAATCTTTGATCCTTAGTTACAATTGCTTTTTGCTTAAGGCTAATTGCCAGCTTGGTCTATTTATTATTTTTTTCAAAATTTTCCTTAAATGAAAAGTAAAAAAACCACAGAGATCTGTTATTCCCAAACACTCTCCTTTTTTTGTCAAAAATCAAAACTGCTAAACTCAGCTGTGGGTTACACCTCTGATTAGCATGTTCACTAAAAGGATGCCCTATTGTTATGCAGAGATTGTTCATGCTACCACCTGTGGATTTGTGTGGCACTGCCCTATTTTTATTTGGCCCACTGGAATGTGCTCCTCCCTCTGCATAAAAAAATAAAACCTTACTGATTACTGATTGGATAATGGTGTATACCACCTGGTTTATAAAGAGTTGGAAGATAGAGTGAAGTGGATGCTTAAACAGAACCTGAAGATAAATACATGAGAACAATGGCTGTTTGCTTCTTGGAGGTAAGCTGCTTCATATTTTCTAATCCAATTCTTGTTCTTCTGCCAAAAGAAAATGATTGATATTTTTGTCCCATCTTACATGACCCAAAACAAAGCTCTCTCTTGTATTCCATTGCTGGTGAGTGAGTGCTTCCTGTTTTGGGCAATGTGGGAACTGAGTTAAATCTTCCAGATGAAACTAGGAGCATCAGAGTGGCCGGTACTCTACTTTTAATGCTTTTAACACAGTCAAACCTCAGTACTTTATTTTGTTTTAGTACATGTAAGTGCTTCCTAGTTTGACCAAGGTGAGAAGCAGATTATCTACAACCAGAGCCACAATGAGTTTCACTAACAACCATTTCAGAAAAATCAGTGCGTAAAACTCCAAATGGAGCACTTTTCTGTGACTACATATTGGAACAGTGCTCTTGTGTTTGGGGTATTGTGTAACCAGATTCACTTTAACAGAATGGTCCAAAAACGACTTGATGGAAACTCAATTTCTTTGAAACATTTCTTAATACACATAGACATTGAGATGAAAATAATCTTTGTTCTTGTTCTGACAATTTTGAGCTGTGTTTAGGGTTAGATAGTAATAGGATTTCCAAGAGTAATTTGTGGTAGAGTTGATTGAACAAAAGGAACTTTGCTTTTACATATGTGATTTTTATGTCCACAGATAAGTCAAACAAAAGCAATGTCTTGTATTTTACAAGAATGCCTTATATTTTCATTGCTATAGAACCCATGATTCATATTGCTTTCAAGAAGTTTCAAAGCATGCAAATCGTTGATAATCCTTAGTTACAATTGCTTTTTGCTTAAAGCTAATTGCCAGCTTGCTCTATTTATTATTTTTTTCAAAATTTTCCTTAAATGAAAAGTAAAAAATACACAGAGATCTGTTATTCCCAAACACTCTCCTTTTTTTGTCAAAAATCAAAACTGCTAAACTCAGCTGTGGGTTACACCTCTGCTTAGCATGTTCACTAAAAGGATGCCCTATTGTTATGCAGAGATTGTTCCTGCTACCACCTGTGGATTTGTGTGGCACTGCCCTATTTTCATTTGGCCCACTGGGATGTGCTCCTCCCTCTGCATAACAAAAAAAAAACCTTACTGATTACTGATTGGATAATGGTGTATACCACCTGGTTTATAAAGAGTTGGGAGATAGAGATAAGTGGATGCGTAAACAGAACCTGAAGATAAATACATGAGAACAATGGCTGTTTGCTTCTTGGAGGTAAGCTGCTTCATATTTTCTAATCCAATTCTTGTTCTGCCAAAAGAAAATGATTGATATTTTTGTCCCATCTTACATGACCCAAAACAAAGCTCTCTCTTGTATTTCACTGCTGGTGAGTGTTTATTGTTTTGGGCAATGTGGGAACTGTGTTAAATCTTCCAGATGAAACTAGGAGCATCAGAGTGGCCGGTACTCTACTTTTAATGCTTTCAACTCAGTCAAACCTCAGTACTTTATTTTGTTTTAGTACATGTAAGTGCTTCCTAGTTTGACCAAGGTGAGAAGCAGATTATCTACAACCAGAGCCACAATGAGTTTCACTAACAACCATTTCAGAAAAATCAGTGCGTAAAACTCCAAATGGAGCACTTTTCTGTGACTGCATATTGGAACAGTGCTCTTGTGTTTGGGGTATTGTGTATCCAGATTCACTTTAACAGAATGGTCCAAAAACTACTTGATGGAAACTCAATTTCTTTGAAACATTTCTTAATACACATAGACATTGAGATGAAAATAATCTTTGTTCTTGGTCTGACAATTTTGAGCCATGTTTAGGGTTAGATAGTAATAGGATTTCCAAGAGTAATTTGTGGTAGAGTTGATTGAACAAAAGGAACTTTGCTTTTACATAGGTGATTTTTATGTCCACAGATAAGCCAAAAAAGAGCAATGTCTTGTATTTTACAAGAATGCCTTATATTTTCATTGCTATAGAACCCATGATTCATATTGCTTTCAGGAAGTTTCAAAGCATGCAAATCTTTGATGATCCTTAGTTACAATTGCTTTTTGCTTAAGGCTAATTGCCAGCTTGGTCTATTTATTATTTTTTTCAAAATTTTCTTAAATGAAAAGTAAAAAAAACACAGAGATCTGATATTCCCAAACACTCTCCTTTTTTTATCAAAAATCAAAACTGCTAAACTCAGCTGTGGGTTACACCTCTGATTAGCATGTTCACTAAAAGGATGCCCTATTGTTATGCAGAGATTGTTCCTGCTGCCACCTGTGGATTTGTGTGGCACTGCCCTATTTTTATTTGGCCCACTGGAATGTGCTCCTCCCTCTGCGTAACAAAATAAAACCTTACTGATTACTGATTGGATAATGGTGTATACCACCTGGTTTATAAAGAGTTGGAAGATAGAGTGAAGTGAATGCTTAAACAGAACCTGAAGATAAATACATGAGAACAATGGCTGTTTGCTTCTTGGAGGTAAGCTGCTTCATATTTTCTAATCCAATTCTTGTTCTTGCCTATTTTCATTTGGCCCACTGGAATGTGCTCCTCCCTCTGCATAACAAAATTAAACCTTACTGATTGGATAATGGTGTATACCACCTGGTTTATAAAGAGTTGGAAGATAGAGTGAAGTGGATGCTTAAACAGAACCTGTAGATAAATACATGAGAACAATGGCTGTTTGCTTCTTGGAGGTAAGCTGCTTCATATTTTCTAATCCAATTCTTGTTCTTCTGCCACAAGAAAATGATTGATATTTTTGTCCTATCTTACATGACCCAAAACAAAGCTCTCTCTTGTATTCCATTGCTGGTGAGTGAGTGCTTCCTGTTTTGGGCAATGTGGGAACTGGGTTAAATCTTCCAGATGAAACTAGGAGCATCAGAGTGGCCGGAACTCTACTTTTAATGCTTTCAACACAGTCAAACCTCAGTACTTTATTTTGTTTTAGTACATGTAAGTGCTTCCTAGTTTGACCAAGGTGAGAAGCAGATTATCTACAACCAGAGCCACAATGAGTTTCGCTAACAACCATTTCAGAAAAATCAGTGCGTAAAACTCCAAATGGAGCACTTTTCTGTGACTACATACTGGAACAGTGCTCTTGTGTTTGGGGTATTGTGTAACCAGATTCACATTAACAGAATGGTCCAAAAACGACTTGATGGAAACTCAATTTCTTTGAAACATTTCTTAATACACATAGACATTGAGATGAAAATAATCTTTGTTCTTGTTCTGACAATTTTGAGCTGTGTTTAGGGTTAGATAGTAATAGGATTTCCAAGAGTAATTTGTGTTAGAGTTGATTGAACAAAAGGAACTTTGCTTTTACATATGTGATTTTTATGTCCACAGATAAGTCAAACAAAAGCAATGTCTTGTATTTTACAAGAATGCCTTATATTTTCATTGCTATAGAACCCATGATTCATATTGCTTTCAAGAAGTTTCAAAGCATGCAAATCTTTGATGATCCTTAGTTACAATTGCTTTTTGCTTAAGGCTAATTGCCAGCTTGGTCTATTTATTATTTTTTTCAAAATTTTCCTTAAATGAAAAGTTAAAAAACCACAGAGATCTGTTATTCCCAAACACTCTCCTTTTTTTGTCAAAAATCAAAACTGCTAAACTCAGCTGTGGGTTACACCTCTGATTAGCATGTTCACTAAAAGGATGCCCTATTGTTATGCAGAGATTGTTCCTGCTACCACCTGTGGATTTGTGTGGCACTGCCCTATTTTTATTTGGCCCACTGGAATGTGCTCCTCCCTCTGCATAAAAAAATAAAACCTTACTGATTACTGATTGGATAATGGTGTATACCACCTGGTTTATAAAGAGTTGGAAGATAGAGTGAAGTGGATGCTTAAACAGAACCTGAAGATACATACATGAGAACAATGGCTGTTTGCTTCTTGGAGGTAAGCTGCTTCATATTTTCTAATCCAATTCTTGTTCTTCTGCCAAAAGAAAATGATTGATATTTTTGTCCCATCTTACATGAACAAAAACAAAGCTCTCTCTTGTATTCCATTGCTGGTGAGTGAATGCTTCCTGTTTTGGGCAATGTGGGAACTGGGTTAAATCTTCCAGATGAAACTAGGAGCATCAGAGTGGCCGGTACTCTACTTTTAATGCTTTCAACACAGTCAAACCTCAGTACTTTATTTTGTTTTAGTACATGTAAGTGCTTCCTAGTTTGACCAAGGTGAGAAGCAGATTATCTACAACCAGAGCCACAATGAGTTTCACTAACAACCATTTCAGAAAAATCAGTGCGTAAAACTCCAAATGGAGCACTTTTCTGTGACTACATACTGGAACAGTGCTCTTCTGTTTGGGGTATTGTGTAACCAGATTCACAATAACAGAATGGTCCAAAAACGACTTGATGGAAACTCAATTTCTTTGAAACATTTCTTAATACACATAGACATTGAGATGAAAATAATCTTTGTTCATGTTCTGACAATTTTGAGCTGTTTTTAGGGTTAGATAGTGATAGGATTTCCAAGAGTAATTTGTGGTAGAGTTGATTGAACAAAAGGAAATTTGCTTTTACATATGTGATTTTTATGTCCACAGATAAGTCAAACAAAAGCAATGTCTTGTATTTTACAAGAATGCCTTATATTTTCATTGCTATAGAACCCATGATTCATATTGCTTTCAAGAAGTTTCAAAGCATGCAAATCTTTGATCCTTAGTTACAATTGCTTTTTGCTTAAGGCTAATTGCCAGCTTGGTCCATTTATTATTTTTTTCAAAATTTTCCTTAAATGAAAAGTAAAAAAACCACAGAGATCTGTTATTCCCAAACACTCTCCTTTTTTTTGTCAAAAATCAAAACTGCTAAACTCAGCTGTGGGTTACACCTCTGATTAGCATGTTCACTAAAAGGATGCCCTATTGTTATGCAGAGATTGTTCCTGCTACCACCTGTGGATTTGTGTGGCACTGCCCTATTTTTATTTGACAAACTGGAATGTGCTCCTCCCTCTGCATAACAAAATAAAACCTTACTGATTACTGATTGGATAATGGTGTATACCACCTGGTTTATAAAGAGTTGGAAGATAGAGTGAAGTGAATGCTTAAACAGAACCTGAAGATAAATACATGAGAACAATGGCTGTTTGCTTCTTGGAGGTAAGCTGCTTCATATTTTCTAATCCAATTCTTGTTCTTCTGCCAAAAGAAAATGATTGATATTTTTGTCCCATCTTACATGACCCAAAACAAAGCTCTCTTGTATTTCACTGCTGGTGAGTGTTTCCTGTTTTGGGCAATGTGGGAACTGGGTTAAATCTTCCAGATGAAACTAGGAGCATCAGAGTGGCCGGTACTCTACTTTTAATGCTTTCAACACAGTCAAACCTCAGTACTTTATTTTGTTTTAGTACATGTAAGTGCTTCCTAGTTTGATCAAGGTGAGAAGCAGATTATCTACAACCAGAGCCACAATGAGTTTCATTAACAACCATTTTAGAAAAATCAGTGCGTAAAACTCCAAATGGAGCACTTTTCTGTGACTACATACTGGAACAGTGCTCTTGTGTTTGGGGTATTGTGTAACCAGATTCACATTAACAGAATGGTCCAAAAATGACTTGATGGAAACTCAATTTCTTTGAAACATTTCTTAATACACATAGACATTGAGATGAAAATAATCTTTGTTCTTGTTCTGACAATTTTGAGCTGTGTTTAGGGTTAGATAGTAATAGGATTTCCAAGAGTAATTTGTGGTAGAGTTGATTGAACAAAAGGAACTTTGGTTTTACATATGTGATTTTTATGTCCACAGATAAGTCAAACAAAAGCAATGTCTTGTATTTTACAAGAATGCCTTATATTTTCATTGCTATAGAACCCATGATTCATATTGCTTTCAAGAAGTTTCAAAGCATGCAAATCTTTGATGATCCTTAGTTACAATTGCTTTTTGCTTAAGGCTAATTGCCAGCTTGGTCTATTTATTATTTTTTTCAAAATTTTCCTTAAATGAAAAGTAAAAAAAACACAGAGATCTGTTATTCCCAAACACTCTCCTTTTTTTGTCAAAAATCAAAACTGCTAAACTCAGCTGTGGGTTACACCTCTGATTAGCATGTTCACTAAAAGGATGCCCTATTGTTATGCAGAGATTGTTCCTGCTACCACCTGTGGATTTGTGTGGCACTGCCCTATTTTTATTTGGCCCACTGGAATGTGCTCCTCCCTCTGCATAAAAAAATAAAACCTTACTGATTACTGATTGGATAATGGTGTATACCACCTGGTTTATAAAGAGTTGGAAGATAGAGTGAAGTGGATGCTTAAACAGAACCTGAAGATAAATACATGAGAACAATGGCTGTTTGCTTCTTGGAGGTAAGCTGCTTCATATTTTCTAATCCAATTCTTGTTCTTCTGCCAAAAGAAAATGATTGATATTTTTGTCCCATCTTACATGAACAAAAACAAAGCTCTCTCTTGTATTCCATTGCTGGTGAGTGAATGCTTCCTGTTTTGGGCAATGTGGGAACTGGGTTAAATCTTCCAGATGAAACTAGGAGCATCAGAGTGGCCGGTACTCTACTTTTAATGCTTTCAACACAGTCAAACCTCAGTACTTTATTTTGTTTTAGTACATGTAAGTGCTTCCTAGTTTGACCAAGGTGAGAAGCAGATTATCTACAACCAGAGCCACAATGAGTTTCACTAACAACCATTTCAGAAAAATCAGTGTGTAAAACTCCAAATGGAGCACTTTTCTGTGACTACATACTGGAACAGTGCTCTTCTGTTTGGGGTATTGTGTAACCAGATTCACAATAACAGAATGGTCCAAAAACGACTTGATGGAAACTCAATTTCTTTGAAACATTTCTTAATACACATAGACATTGAGATGAAAATAATCTTTGTTCATGTTCTGACAATTTTGAGCTGTTTTTAGGGTTAGATAGTGATAGGATTTCCAAGAGTAATTTGTGGTAGAGTTGATTGAACAAAAGGAAATTTGCTTTTACATATGTGATTTTTATGTCCACAGATAAGTCAAACAAAAGCAATGTCTTGTATTTTACAAGAATGCCTTATATTTTCATTGCTATAGAACCCATGATTCATATTGCTTTCAAGAAGTTTCAAAGCATGCAAATCTTTGATCCTTAGTTACAATTGCTTTTTGCTTAAGGCTAATTGCCAGCTTGGTCTATTTATTATTTTTTTCAAAATTTTCCTTAAATGAAAAGTAAAAAAACCACAGAGATCTGTTATTCCCAAACACTCTCCTTTTTTTGTCAAAAATCAAAACTGCTAAACTCAGCTGTGGGTTACACCTCTGATTAGCATGTTCACTAAAAGGATGCCCTATTGTTATGCAGAGATTGTTCCTGCTACCACCTGTGGATTTGTGTGGCACTGCCCTATTTTTATTTGACAAACTGGAATGTGCTCCTCCCTCTGCATAACAAAATAAAACCTTACTGATTACTGATTGGATAATGGTGTATACCACCTGGTTTATAAAGAGTTGGAAGATAGAGTGAAGTGAATGCTTAAACAGAACCTGAAGATAAATACATGAGAACAATGGCTGTTTGCTTCTTGGAGGTAAGCTGCTTCATATTTTCTAATCCAATTCTTGTTCTTCTGCCAAAAGAAAATGATTGATATTTTTGTCCCATCTTACATGACCCAAAACAAAGCTCTCTTGTATTTCACTGCTGGTGAGTGTTTCCTGTTTTGGGCAATGTGGGAACTGGGTTAAATCTTCCAGATGAAACTAGGAGCATCAGAGTGGCCGGTACTCTACTTTTAATGCTTTCAACACAGTCAAACCTCAGTACTTTATTTTGTTTTAGTACATGTAAGTGCTTCCTAGTTTGATCAAGGTGAGAAGCAGATTATCTACAACCAGAGCCACAATGAGTTTCATTAACAACCATTTTAGAAAAATCAGTGCGTAAAACTCCAAATGGAGCACTTTTCTGTGACTACATACTTTAACAGTGCTCTTGTGTTTGGGGTATTGTGTAACCAGATTCACATTAACAGAATGGTCCAAAAATGACTTGATGGAAACTCAATTTCTTTGAAACATTTCTTAATACACATAGACATTGAGATGAAAATAATCTTTGTTCTTGTTCTGACAATTTTGAGCTGTGTTTAGGGTTAGATAGTAATAGGATTTCCAAGAGTAATTTGTGGTAGAGTTGATTGAACAAAAGGAACTTTGGTTTTACATATGTGATTTTTATGTCCACAGATAAGTCAAACAAAAGCAATGTCTTGTATTTTACAAGAATGCCTTATATTTTCATTGCTATAGAACCCATGATTCATATTGCTTTCAAGAAGTTTCAAAGCATGCAAATCTTTGATGATCCTTAGTTACAATTGCTTTTTGCTTAAGGCTAATTGCCAGCTTGGTCTATTTATTATTTTTTTCAAAATTTTCCTTAAATGAAAAGTAAAAAAAACACAGAGATCTGTTATTCCCAAACACTCTCCTTTTTTTGTCAAAAATCAAAACTGCTAAACTCAGCTGTGGGTTACACCTCTGATTAGCATGTTCACTAAAAGGATGCCCTATTGTTATGCAGAGATTGTTCATGCTACCACCTGTGGATTTGTGTGGCACTGCCCTATTTTTATTTGGCCCACTGGAATGTGCTCCTCCCTCTGCATAAAAAAATAAAACCTTACTGATTACTGATTGGATAATGGTGTATACCACCTGGTTTATAAAGAGTTGGAAGATAGAGTGAAGTGGATGCTTAAACAGAACCTGAAGATAAATACATGAGAGCAATGGCTGTTTGCTTCTTGGAGGTAAGCTGCTTCATATTTTCTAATCCAATTCTTGTTCTTCTGCCAAAAGAAAATGATTGATATTTTTGTCCCATCTTACATGACCCAAAACAAAGCTCTCTCTTGTATTCCATTGCTGGTGAGTGAGTGCTTCCTGTTTTGGGCAATGTGGGAACTGAGTTAAATCTTCCAGATGAAACTAGGAGCATCAGAGTGGCCGGTACTCTACTTTTAATGCTTTTAACACAGTCAAACCTCAGTACTTTATTTTGTTTTAGTACATGTAAGTGCTTCCTAGTTTGACCAAGGTGAGAAGCAGATTATCTACAACCAGAGCCACAATGAGTTTCACTAACAACCATTTCAGAAAAATCAGTGCGTAAAACTCCAAATGGAGCACTTTTCTGTGACTACATATTGGAACAGTGCTCTTGTGTTTGGGGTATTGTGTAACCAGATTCACTTTAACAGAATGGTCCAAAAACGACTTGATGGAAACTCAATTTCTTTGAAACATTTCTTAATACACATAGACATTGAGATGAAAATAATCTTTGTTCTTGTTCTGACAATTTTGAGCTGTGTTTAGGGTTAGATAGTAATAGGATTTCCAAGAGTAATTTGTGGTAGAGTTGATTGAACAAAAGGAACTTTGCTTTTACATATGTGATTTTTATGTCCACAGATAAGTCAAACAAAAGCAATGTCTTGTATTTTACAAGAATGCCTTATATTTTCATTGCTATAGAACCCATGATTCATATTGCTTTCAAGAAGTTTCAAAGCATGCAAATCGTTGATAATCCTTAGTTACAATTGCTTTTTGCTTAAAGCTAATTGCCAGCTTGCTCTATTTATTATTTTTTTCAAAATTTTCCTTAAATGAAAAGTAAAAAATACACAGAGATCTGTTATTCCCAAACACTCTCCTTTTTTTGTCAAAAATCAAAACTGCTAAACTCAGCTGTGGGTTACACCTCTGCTTAGCATGTTCACTAAAAGGATGCCCTATTGTTATGCAGAGATTGTTCCTGCTACCACCTGTGGATTTGTGTGGCACTGCCCTATTTTCATTTGGCCCACTGGGATGTGCTCCTCCCTCTGCATAACAAAAAAAAAACCTTACTGATTACTGATTGGATAATGGTGTATACCACCTGGTTTATAAAGAGTTGGGAGATAGAGATAAGTGGATGCGTAAACAGAACCTGAAGATAAATACATGAGAACAATGGCTGTTTGCTTCTTGGAGGTAAGCTGCTTCATATTTTCTAATCCAATTCTTGTTCTGCCAAAAGAAAATGATTGATATTTTTGTCCCATCTTACATGACCCAAAACAAAGCTCTCTCTTGTATTTCACTGCTGGTGAGTGTTTATTGTTTTGGGCAATGTGGGAACTGTGTTAAATCTTCCAGATGAAACTAGGAGCATCAGAGTGGCCGGTACTCTACTTTTAATGCTTTCAACTCAGTCAAACCTCAGTACTTTATTTTGTTTTAGTACATGTAAGTGCTTCCTAGTTTGACCAAGGTGAGAAGCAGATTATCTACAACCAGAGCCACAATGAGTTTCACTAACAACCATTTCAGAAAAATCAGTGCGTAAAACTCCAAATGGAGCACTTTTCTGTGACTGCATATTGGAACAGTGCTCTTGTGTTTGGGGTATTGTGTATCCAGATTCACTTTAACAGAATGGTCCAAAAACTACTTGATGGAAACTCAATTTCTTTGAAACATTTCTTAATACACATAGACATTGAGATGAAAATAATCTTTGTTCTTGGTCTGACAATTTTGAGCCATGTTTAGGGTTAGATAGTAATAGGATTTCCAAGAGTAATTTGTGGTAGAGTTGATTGAACAAAAGGAACTTTGCTTTTACATAGGTGATTTTTATGTCCACAGATAAGCCAAAAAAGAGCAATGTCTTGTATTTTACAAGAATGCCTTATATTTTCATTGCTATAGAACCCATGATTCATATTGCTTTCAAGAAGTTTCAAAGCATGCAAATCTTTGATGATCCTTACTTACAATTGTTTTTTGCTTAAAGCTAGTTGCCAGCTTGGTCTATTTATTATTTTTTTCAAAATTTTCCTTACATGAAAAGTAAAAAATACACAGAGATCTGTTATTCCCAAACACTCTCCTTTTTTGTCAAAAATCAAAACTGCTAAACTCAGCTGTGGGTTACACCTTGGATTAGCATGTTCACTAAAAGGATGCCAGATTGTTATGCAGAGATTGTTCCTGCTACCACCTGTGGATTTGTGTGGAACTGCCCTATTTTCATTTGGCCCACTGGAATGTGCTCCTCCCTCTGCATAACAAAATAAGACCTTACTGATTACTGATTGGATAATGGTGTATACCACCTGGTTTATAAAGAGTTGGGAGATAGAGAGAAGTGGATGCTTAAACAGAACATGAAGATAAATACATGAGAACAATGGTTGTTTGCTTCTTGGAGGTAAGCTGCTTCACATTTTCTAATCCAATTCTTGTTCTTCTGCCAAAAGAAAATGATTGATATTTTTGTCCCATCTTACATGACCCAAAACAAAGCTCTCTCTTGTATTCAATTGCTGGTGAGTGAGTGCTTCCTGTTTTGGGCAATGTGGGAACTGGGTTAAATCTTCCAGATGAAACTAGGAGCATCAGAGTGGCCGGTACTCTACTTTTAATGCTTTCAACTCAGTCAAACCTCAGTACTATATTTTGTTTTAGTACATGTAAGTGCTTCCTAGTTTGACCAAGGTGAGAAGCAGATTATCTACAACCAGAGCCACAATGAGTTTCACTAACAACCATTTCAGAAAAATCAGTGCGTAAAACTCCAAATGGAGCACTTTTCTGTGACTACATATTGGAACAGTGCTCTTGTGTTTAGGGTATTGTGTAACCAGATTCACTTTAACAGAATGGTGCAAAAACGACTTGATGGAAACTCAATTTCTTTGAAACATTTCTTAATACACATAGACATTGAGATGAAAATAATCTTTATTCTTGGTCTGACAATTTTGAGCTGTGTTTAAGGTTAGATAGTAATAGGATTTCCAGGAGTAATTTGTGGTAGAGTTGATTGAACAAAAGGAACTTTGCTTTTACATAGGTGATTTTTTCGTCCACAGATAAATCAAACAAAAGCAATGTCTTGTATTTTACAAGAATGCCTCATATTTTCATTGATATAGAACCTTTGATTCATATTGCTTTCAGGAAGTTTCAAAGCATGCAAATCTTTGATGATCCTTAGTTACAATTGCTTTTTGCTTAAGGCTAATTGCCAGCTTGGTCTATTTATTATTTTTTTCAAAATTTTCTTAAATGAAAAGTAAAAAAAACACAGAGATCTGATATTCCCAAACACTCTCCTTTTTTTATCAAAAATCAAAACTGCTAAACTCAGCTGTGGGTTACACCTCTGATTAGCATGTTCACTAAAAGGATGCCCTATTGTTACGCAGAGATTGTTCCTGCTGCCACCTGTGGATTTGTGTGGCACTGCCCTATTTTTATTTGGCCCACTGGAATGTGCTCCTCCCTCTGCGTAACAAAATAAAACCTTACTGATTACTGATTGGATAATGGTGTATACCACCTGGTTTATAAAGAGTTGGAAGATAGAGTGAAGTGAATGCTTAAACAGAACCTGAAGATAAATACATGAGAACAATGGCTGTTTGCTTCTTGGAGGTAAGCTGCTTCATATTTTCTAATCCAATTCTTGTTCTTCCCTATTTTCATTTGGCCCACTGGAATGTGCTCCTCCCTCTGCATAACAAAATTAAACCTTACTGATTGGATAATGGTGTATACCACCTGGTTTATAAAGAGTTGGAAGATAGAGTGAAGTGGATGCTTAAACAGAACCTGTAGATAAATACATGAGAACAATGGCTGTTTGCTTCTTGGAGGTAAGCTGCTTCATATTTTCTAATCCAATTCTTGTTCTTCTGCCACAAGAAAATGATTGATATTTTTGTCCCATCTTACATGACCCAAAACAAAGCTCTCTCTTGTATTCCATTGCTGGTGAGTGAGTGCTTCCTGTTTTGGGCAATGTGGGAACTGGGTTAAATCTTCCAGATGAAACTAGGAGCATCAGAGTGGCCGGAACTCTACTTTTAATGCTTTCAACACAGTCAAACCTCAGTACTTTATTTTGTTTTAGTACATGTAAGTGCTTCCTAGTTTGACCAAGGTGAGAAGCAGATTATCTACAACCAGAGCCACAATGAGTTTCGCTAACAACCATTTCAGAAAAATCAGTGCGTAAAACTCCAAATGGAGCACTTTTCTGTGACTACATACTGGAACAGTGCTCTTGTGTTTGGGGTATTGTGTAACCAGATTCACATTAACAGAATGGTCCAAAAACGACTTGATGGAAACTCAATTTCTTTGAAACATTTCTTAATACACATAGACATTGAGATGAAAATAATCTTTGTTCTTGTTCTGACAATTTTGAGCTGTGTTTAGGGTTAGATAGTAATAGGATTTCCAAGAGTAATTTGTGGTAGAGTTGATTGAACAAAAGGAACTTTGCTTTTACATATGTGATTTTTATGTCCACAGATAAGTCAAACAAAAGCAATGTCTTGTATTTTACAAGAATGCCTTATATTTTCATTGCTATAGAACCCATGATTCATATTGCTTTCAAGAAGTTTCAAAGCATGCAAATCTTTGATGATCCTTAGTTACAATTGCTTTTTGCTTAAGGCTAATTGCCAGCTTGGTCTATTTATTATTTTTTTCAAAATTTTCCTTAAATGAAAAGTTAAAAAACCACAGAGATCTGTTATTCCCAAACACTCTCCTTTTTTTGTCAAAAATCAAAACTGCTAAACTCAGCTGTGGGTTACACCTCTGATTAGCATGTTCACTAAAAGGATGCCCTATTGTTATGCAGAGATTGTTCCTGCTACCACCTGTGGATTTGTGTGGCACTGCCCTATTTTTATTTGGCCCACTGGAATGTGCTCCTCCCTCTGCATAAAAAAATAAAACCTTACTGATTACTGATTGGATAATGGTGTATACCACCTGGTTTATAAAGAGTTGGAAGATAGAGTGAAGTGGATGCTTAAACAGAACCTGAAGATAAATACATGAGAACAATGGCTGTTTGCTTCTTGGAGGTAAGCTGCTTCATATTTTCTAATCCAATTCTTGTTCTTCTGCCAAAAGAAAATGATTGATATTTTTGTCCCATCTTACATGAACAAAAACAAAGCTCTCTCTTGTATTCCATTGCTGGTGAGTGAATGCTTCCTGTTTTGGGCAATGTGGGAACTGGGTTAAATCTTCCAGATGAAACTAGGAGCATCAGAGTGGCCGGTACTCTACTTTTAATGCTTTCAACACAGTCAAACCTCAGTACTTTATTTTGTTTTAGTACATGTAAGTGCTTCCTAGTTTGACCAAGGTGAGAAGCAGATTATCTACAACCAGAGCCACAATGAGTTTCACTAACAACCATTTCAGAAAAATCAGTGCGTAAAACTCCAAATGGAGCACTTTTCTGTGACTACATACTGGAACAGTGCTCTTCTGTTTGGGGTATTGTGTAACCAGATTCACAATAACAGAATGGTCCAAAAACGACTTGATGGAAACTCAATTTCTTTGAAACATTTCTTAATACACATAGACATTGAGATGAAAATAATCTTTGTTCATGTTCTGACAATTTTGAGCTGTTTTTAGGGTTAGATAGTGATAGGATTTCCAAGAGTAATTTGTGGTAGAGTTGATTGAACAAAAGGAAATTTGCTTTTACATATGTGATTTTTATGTCCACAGATAAGTCAAACAAAAGCAATGTCTTGTATTTTACAAGAATGCCTTATATTTTCATTGCTATAGAACCCATGATTCATATTGCTTTCAAGAAGTTTCAAAGCATGCAAATCTTTGATCCTTAGTTACAATTGCTTTTTGCTTAAGGCTAATTGCCAGCTTGGTCTATTTATTATTTTTTTCAAAATTTTCCTTAAATGAAAAGTAAAAAAACCACAGAGATCTGTTATTCCCAAACACTCTCCTTTTTTTGTCAAAAATCAAAACTGCTAAACTCAGCTGTGGGTTACACCTCTGATTAGCATGTTCACTAAAAGGATGCCCTATTGTTATGCAGAGATTGTTCCTGCTACCACCTGTGGATTTGTGTGGCACTGCCCTATTTTTATTTGACAAACTGGAATGTGCTCCTCCCTCTGCATAACAAAATAAAACCTTACTGATTACTGATTGGATAATGGTGTATACCACCTGGTTTATAAAGAGTTGGAAGATAGAGTGAAGTGAATGCTTAAACAGAACCTGAAGATAAATACATGAGAACAATGGCTGTTTGCTTCTTGGAGGTAAGCTGCTTCATATTTTCTAATCCAATTCTTGTTCTTTTGCCAAAAGAAAATGATTGATATTTTTGTCCCATCTTACATGACCCAAAACAAAGCTCTCTTGTATTTCACTGCTGGTGAGTGTTTCCTGTTTTGGGCAATGTGGGAACTGGGTTAAATCTTCCAGATGAAACTAGGAGCATCAGAGTGGCCGGTACTCTACTTTTAATGCTTTCAACACAGTCAAACCTCAGTACTTTATTTTGTTTTAGTACATGTAAGTGCTTCCTAGTTTGATCAAGGTGAGAAGCAGATTATCTACAACCAGAGCCACAATGAGTTTCATTAACAACCATTTTAGAAAAATCAGTGCGTAAAACTCCAAATGGAGCACTTTTCTGTGACTACATACTGGAACAGTGCTCTTGTGTTTGGGGTATTGTGTAACCAGATTCACATTAACAGAATGGTCCAAAAATGACTTGATGGAAACTCAATTTCTTTGAAACATTTCTTAATACACATAGACATTGAGATGAAAATAATCTTTGTTCTTGTTCTGACAATTTTGAGCTGTGTTTAGGGTTAGATAGTAACAGGATTTCCAAGAGTAATTTGTGGTAGAGTTGATTGAACAAAAGGAACTTTGCTTTTACATAGGTGATTTTTATGTCCACAGATAAGCCAAAAAAGAGCAATGTCTTGTATTTTACAAGAATGCCTTATATTTTCATTGCTATAGAACCCATGATTCATATTGCTTTCAAGAAGTTTCAAAGCATGCAAATCTTTGATGATCCTTACTTACAATTGTTTTTTGCTTAAAGCTAGTTGCCAGCTTGGTCTATTTATTATTTTTTTCAAAATTTTCCTTACATGAAAAGTAAAAAAAACACAGAGATCTGTTATTCCCAAACACTCTCCTTTTTTTGTCAAAAATCAAAACTGCTAAACTCAGCTGTGGGTTACACCTCTGATTAGCATGTTCACTAAAAGGATGCCCTATTGTTATGCAGAGATTGTTCATGCTACCACCTGTGGATTTGTGTGGCACTGCCCTATTTTTATTTGGCCCACTGGAATGTGCTCCTCCCTCTGCATTGGATAATGGTGTATACCACCTGGTTTATAAAGAGTTGGGAGATAGAGAGAAGTGGATGCTTAAACAGAACATGAAGATAAATACATGAGAACAATGGTTGTTTGCTTCTTGGAGGTAAGCTGCTTCACATTTTCTAATCCAATTCTTGTTCTTCTGCCAAAAGAAAATGATTGATATTTTTGTCCCATCTTACATGACCCAAAACAAAGCTCTCTCTTGTATTCAATTGCTGGTGAGTGAGTGCTTCCTGTTTTGGGCAATGTGGGAACTGGGTTAAATCTTCCAGATGAAACTAGGAGCATCAGAGTGGCCGGTACTCTACTTTTAATGCTTTCAACTCAGTCAAACCTCAGTACTATATTTTGTTTTAGTACATGTAAGTGCTTCCTAGTTTGACCAAGGTGAGAAGCAGATTATCTACAACCAGAGCCACAATGAGTTTCACTAAAAACCATTTCAGAAAAATCAGTGCGTAAAACTCCAAATGGAGCACTTTTCTGTGACTACATATTGGAACAGTGCTCTTGTGTTTAGGGTATTGTGTAACGACTTGATGGAAACTCAATTTCTTTGAAACATTTCTTAATACACATAGACATTGAGATGAAAATAATCTTTATTCTTGGTCTGACAATTTTGAGCTGTGTTTAAGGTTAGATAGTAATAGGATTTCCAAGAGTAATTTGTGGTAGAGTTGATTGAACAAAAGGAACTTTGGTTTTACATATGTGATTTTTATGTCCACAGATAAGTCAAACAAAAGCAATGTCTTGTATTTTACAAGAATGCCTTATATTTTCATTGCTATAGAACCCATGATTCATATTGCTTTCAAGAAGTTTCAAAGCATGCAAATCTTTGATGATCCTTAGTTACAATTGCTTTTTGCTTAAGGCTAATTGCCAGCTTGGTCTATTTATTATTTTTTTCAAAATTTTCCTTAAATGAAAAGTAAAAAAAACACAGAGATCTGTTATTCCCAAACACTCTCCTTTTTTTGTCAAAAATCAAAACTGCTAAACTCAGCTGTGGGTTACACCTCTGATTAGCATGTTCACTAAAAGGATGCCCTATTGTTATGCAGAGATTGTTCATGCTACCACCTGTGGATTTGTGTGGCACTGCCCTATTTTTATTTGGCCCACTGGAATGTGCTCCTCCCTCTGCATAAAAAAATAAAACCTTACTGATTACTGATTGGATAATGGTGTATACCACCTGGTTTATAAAGAGTTGGAAGATAGAGTGAAGTGGATGCTTAAACAGAACCTGAAGATAAATACATGAGAACAATGGCTGTTTGCTTCTTGGAGGTAAGCTGCTTCATATTTTCTAATCCAATTCTTGTTCTTCTGCCAAAAGAAAATGATTGATATTTTTGTCCCATCTTACATGACCCAAAACAAAGCTCTCTCTTGTATTCCATTGCTGGTGAGTGAGTGCTTCCTGTTTTGGGCAATGTGGGAACTGAGTTAAATCTTCCAGATGAAACTAGGAGCATCAGAGTGGCCGGTACTCTACTTTTAATGCTTTTAACACAGTCAAACCTCAGTACTTTATTTTGTTTTAGTACATGTAAGTGCTTCCTAGTTTGACCAAGGTGAGAAGCAGATTATCTACAACCAGAGCCACAATGAGTTTCACTAACAACCATTTCAGAAAAATCAGTGCGTAAAACTCCAAATGGAGCACTTTTCTGTGACTGCATATTGGAACAGTGCTCTTGTGTTTGGGGTATTGTGTATCCAGATTCACTTTAACAGAATGGTCCAAAAATGACTTGATGGAAACTCAATTTCTTTGAAACATTTCTTAATACACATAGACATTGAGATGAAAATAATCTTTGTTCTTGGTCTGACAATTTTGAGCCATGTTTAGGGTTAGATAGTAAAAGGATTTCCAAGAGTAATTTGTGGTAGAGTTGATTGAACAAAAGGAACTTTGCTTTTACATAGGTGATTTTTATGTCCACAGATAAGTCAAACAAAAGCAATGTCTTGTATTTTACAAGAATGCCTTATATTTTCATTGCTATAGAACCCATGATTCATATTGCTTTCAAGAAGTTTCAAAGCATGCAAATCTTTGATGATTCTTAGTTATAATTGCTTTTTGCTTAAAGCTAATTGCCAGCTTGGTCTATTTATTATTTTTTTCAAAATTTTCCTTAAATGGAAAGTAAAAAAATACACAGAGATCTGTTATTCCCAAACACTCTCCTTTTTTTGTCAAAAATCAAAACTGCTAAACTCAGCTGTTGGTTACACCTCTGATTAGCATGTTCACTAAAAGGATGCCCTATTGTTATGCAGAGATTGTTCCTGCTACCACCTGGGGATTTGTGTGGCACTGCCCTATTTTCATTTGGCCCACTGGAATGTGCTCCTCCCTCTGCATAACAAAAAAAAACCTTACTGATTACTGATTGGATAATGGTGTATACCACCTGGTTTATAAAGAGTTGGGAGATAGAGATAAGTGGATGCTTAAACAGAACCTGAAGATAAATACATGAGAACAATGGCTGTTTGCTTCTTGGAGGTAAGCTGCTTCATATTTTCTAATCCAATTCTTGTTCTTCTGCCAAAAGAAAATGATTGATATTTTTGTCCCATCTTACATGACCCAAAACAAAGCTCTCTCTTGTATTCAATTGCTGGTGAGTGAGTGCTTCCTGTTTTGGGCAATGTGGGAACTGGGTTAAATCTTCCAGATGAAACTAGGAGCATCAGAGTGGCCGGTACTCTACTTTTAATGCTTTCAACTCAGTCAAACCTCAGTACTATATTTTGTTTTAGTACATGTAAGTGCTTCCTAGTTTGACCAAGGTGAGAAGCAGATTATCTACAACCAGAGCCACAATGAGTTTCACTAACAACCATTTCAGAAAAAACTCCAAATGGAGCACTTTTCTGTGACTACATATTGGAACAGTGCTCTTGTGTTTAGGGTATTGTGTAACCAGATTCACTTTAACAGAATGGTGCAAAAACGACTTGATGGAAACTCAATTTCTTTGAAACATTTCTTAATACACATAGACATTGAGATGAAAATAATCTTTATTCTTGGTCTGACAATTTTGAGCTGTGTTTAAGGTTAGATAGTAATAGGATTTCCAGGAGTAATTTGTGGTAGAGTTGATTGAACAAAAGGAACTTTGCTTTTACATAGGTGATTTTTTCGTCCACAGATAAATCAAACAAAAGCAATGTCTTGTATTTTACAAGAATGCCTCATATTTTCATTGATATAGAACCTTTGATTCATATTGCTTTCAGGAAGTTTCAAAGCATGCAAATCTTTGATGATCCTTAGTTACAATTGCTTTTTGCTTAAGGCTAATTGCCAGCTTGGTCTATTTATTATTTTTTTCAAAATTTTCTTAAATGAAAAGTAAAAAAAACACAGAGATCTGATATTCCCAAACACTCTCCTTTTTTTATCAAAAATCAAAACTGCTAAACTCAGCTGTGGGTTACACCTCTGATTAGCATGTTCACTAAAAGGATGCCCTATTGTTACGCAGAGATTGTTCCTGCTGCCACCTGTGGATTTGTGTGGCACTGCCCTATTTTTATTTGGCCCACTGGAATGTGCTCCTCCCTCTGCGTAACAAAATAAAACCTTACTGATTACTGATTGGATAATGGTGTATACCACCTGGTTTATAAAGAGTTGGAAGATAGAGTGAAGTGAATGCTTAAACAGAACCTGAAGATAAATACATGAGAACAATGGCTGTTTGCTTCTTGGAGGTAAGCTGCTTCATATTTTCTAATCCAATTCTTGTTCTTCCCTATTTTCATTTGGCCCACTGGAATGTGCTCCTCCCTCTGCATAACAAAATTAAACCTTACTGATTGGATAATGGTGTATACCACCTGGTTTATAAAGAGTTGGAAGATAGAGTGAAGTGGATGCTTAAACAGAACCTGTAGATAAATACATGAGAACAATGGCTGTTTGCTTCTTGGAGGTAAGCTGCTTCATATTTTCTAATCCAATTCTTGTTCTTCTGCCACAAGAAAATGATTGATATTTTTGTCCCATCTTACATGACCCAAAACAAAGCTCTCTCTTGTATTCCATTGCTGGTGAGTGAGTGCTTCCTGTTTTGGGCAATGTGGGAACTGGGTTAAATGTTCCAGATGAAAATAGGAGCATCAGAGTGGCCGGAACTCTACTTTTAATGCTTTCAACACAGTCAAACCTCAGTACTTTATTTTGTTTTAGTACATGTAAGTGCTTCCTAGTTTGACCAAGGTGAGAAGCAGATTATCTACAACCAGAGCCACAATGAGTTTCGCTAACAACCATTTCAGAAAAATCAGTGCGTAAAACTCCAAATGGAGCACTTTTCTGTGACTACATATTGGAACAGTGCTCTTGTGTTTGGGGTATTGTGTAACCAGATTCACTTGAACAGAATGGTCCAAAAACGACTTGATGGAAACTCAATTTCTTTGAAACATTTCTTAATACACATAGACATTGAGATGAAAATAATCTTTGTTCTTGTTCTGACAATTTTGAGCTGTGTTTAGGGTTAGATAGTAATAGGATTTCCAAGAGTAATTTGTGGTAGAGTTGATTGAACAAAAGGAACTTTGCTTTTACATATGTGATTTTTATATCCACAGATAAGTCAAACAAAAGCAATGTCTTGTATTTTACAAGAATGCCTTATATTTTCATTGCTATAGAACCCATGATTCATATTGCTTTCAAGAAGTTTCAAAGCATGCAAATCGTTGATAATCCTTAGTTACAATTGCTTTTTGCTTAAAGCTAATTGCCAGCTTGCTCTATTTATTATTTTTTTCAAAATTTTCCTTAAATGAAAAGTAAAAAATACACAGAGATCTGTTATTCCCAAACACTCTCCTTTTTTTGTCAAAAATCAAAACTGCTAAACTCAGCTGTGGGTTACACCTCTGCTTAGCATGTTCACTAAAAGGATGCCCTATTGTTATGCAGAGATTGTTCCTGCTACCACCTGTGGATTTGTGTGGCACTGCCCTATTTTCATTTGGCCCACTGGGATGTGCTCCTCCCTCTGCATAACAAAATAAAACCTTACTGATTACTGATTGGATAATGGTGTATACCACCTGGTTTATAAAGAGTTGGGAGATAGAGATAAGTGGATGCGTAAACAGAACCTGAAGATAAATACATGAGAACAATGGCTGTTTGCTTCTTGGAGGTAAGCTGCTTCATATTTTCTAATCCAATTCTTGTTCTGCCAAAAGAAAATGATTGATATTTTTGTCCCATCTTACATGAACAAAAACAAAGCTCTCTCTTGTATTCCATTGCTGGTGAGTGAATGCTTCCTGTTTTGGGCAATGTGGGAACTGGGTTAAATCTTCCAGATGAAACTAGGAGCATCAGAGTGGCCGGTACTCTACTTTTAATGCTTTCAACACAGTCAAACCTCAGTACTTTATTTTGTTTTAGTACATGTAAGTGCTTCCTAGTTTGACCAAGGTGAGAAGCAGATTATCTACAACCAGAGCCACAATGAGTTTCACTAACAACCATTTCAGAAAAATCAGTGCGTAAAACTCCAAATGGAGCACTTTTCTGTGACTACATACTGGAACAGTGCTCTTCTGTTTGGGGTATTGTGTAACCAGATTCACAATAACAGAATGGTCCAAAAACGACTTGATGGAAACTCAATTTCTTTGAAACATTTCTTAATACACATAGACATTGAGATGAAAATAATCTTTGTTCATGTTCTGACAATTTTGAGCTGTTTTTAGGGTTAGATAGTGATAGGATTTCCAAGAGTAATTTGTGGTAGAGTTGATTGAACAAAAGGAAATTTGCTTTTACATATGTGATTTTTATGTCCACAGATAAGTCAAACAAAAGCAATGTCTTGTATTTTACAAGAATGCCTTATATTTTCATTGCTATAGAACCCATGATTCATATTGCTTTCAAGAAGTTTCAAAGCATGCAAATCTTTCATGATCCTTAGTTACAATTGCTTTTTGCTTAAGGCTAATTGCCAGCTTGGTCTATTTATTATTTTTTTCAAAATTTTCCTTAAATGAAAAGTAAAAAAACCACAGAGATCTGTTATTCCCAAACACTCTCCTTTTTTTGTCAAAAATCAAAACTGCTAAACTCAGCTGTGGGTTACACCTCTGATTAGCATGTTCACTAAAAGGATGCCCTATTGTTATGCAGAGATTGTTGCTGCTACCACCTGTGGATTTGTGTGGCACTGCCCTATTTTTATTTGACAAACTGGAATGTGCTCCTCCCTCTGCATAACAAAATAAAACCTTACTGATTACTGATTGGATAATGGTGTATACCACCTGGTTTATAAAGAGTTGGAAGATAGAGTGAAGTGGATGCTTAAACAGAACCTGAAGATAAATACATGAGAACAATGGTTGTTTGCTTCTTGGAGGTAAGCTGCTTCATATTTTCTAATCCAATTCTTGTTCTTCTGCCAAAAGAAAATGATTGATATTTTTGTCCCATCTTACATGACCCAAAACAAAGCTCTCTTGTATTTCACTGCTGGTGAGTGTTTCCTGTTTTGGGCAATGTGGGAACTGGGTTAAATCTTCCAGATGAAACTAGGAGCATCAGAGTGGCCGGTACTCTACTTTTAATGCTTTCAACACAGTCAAACCTCAGTACTTTATTTTGTTTTAGTACATGTAAGTGCTTCCTAGTTTGATCAAGGTGAGAAGCAGATTATCTACAACCAGAGCCACAATGAGTTTCATTAACAACCATTTTAGAAAAATCAGTGCGTAAAACTCCAAATGGAGCACTTTTCTGTGACTACATACTGGAACAGTGCTCTTGTGTTTGGGGTATTGTGTAACCAGATTCACATTAACAGAATGGTCCAAAAATGACTTGATGGAAACTCAATTTCTTTGAAACATTTCTTAATACACATAGACATTGAGATGAAAATAATCTTTGTTCTTGTTCTGACAATTTTGAGCTGTGTTTAGGGTTAGATAGTAATAGGATTTCCAAGAGTAATTTGTGGTAGAGTTGATTGAACAAAAGGAACTTTGCTTTTACATATGTGATTTTTATGTCCACAGATAAGTCAAACAAAAGCAATGTCTTGTATTTTACAAGAATGCCTTATATTTTCATTGCTATAGAACCCATGATTCATATTGCTTTCAAGAAGTTTCAAAGCATGCAAATCTTTGATGATCCTTAGTTACAATTGCTTTTTGCTTAAGGCTAATTGCCAGCTTGGTCTATTTATTATTTTTTTCAAAATTTTCCTTAAATGAAAAGTAAAAAAAACACAGAGATCTGTTATTCCCAAACACTCTCCTTTTTTTGTCAAAAATCAAAACTGCTAAACTCAGCTGTGGGTTACACCTCTGATTAGCATGTTCACTAAAAGGATGCCCTATTGTTATGCAGAGATTGTTCATGCTACCACCTGTGGATTTGTGTGGCACTGCCCTATTTTTATTTGGCCCACTGGAATGTGCTCCTCCCTCTGCATAAAAAAATAAAACCTTACTGATTACTGATTGGATAATGGTGTATACCACCTGGTTTATAAAGAGTTGGAAGATAGAGTGAAGTGGATGCTTAAACAGAACCTGAAGATAAATACATGAGAACAATGGCTGTTTGCTTCTTGGAGGTAAGCTGCTTCATATTTTCTAATCCAATTCTTGTTCTTCTGCCAAAAGAAAATGATTGATATTTTTGTCCCATCTTACATGACCCAAAACAAAGCTCTCTCTTGTATTCCATTGCTGGTGAGTGAGTGCTTCCTGTTTTGGGCAATGTGGGAACTGAGTTAAATCTTCCAGATGAAACTAGGAGCATCAGAGTGGCCGGTACTCTACTTTTAATGCTTTTAACACAGTCAAACCTCAGTACTTTATTTTGTTTTAGTACATGTAAGTGCTTCCTAGTTTGACCAAGGTGAGAAGCAGATTATCTACAACCAGAGCCACAATGAGTTTCACTAACAACCATTTCAGAAAAATCAGTGCGTAAAACTCCAAATGGAGCACTTTTCTGTGACTACATACTGGAACAGTGCTCTTGTGTTTGGGGTATTGTGTAACCAGATTCACATTAACAGAATGGTCCAAAAACGACTTGATGGAAACTCAATTTCTTTGAAACATTTCTTAATACACATAGACATTGAGATGAAAATAATCTTTGTTCTTGTTCTGACAATTTTGAGCTGTGTTTAGGGTTAGATAGTAATAGGATTTCCAAGAGTAATTTGTGGTAGAGTTGATTGAACAAAAGGAACTTTGCTTTTACATATGTGATTTTTATGTCCACAGATAAGTCAAACAAAAGCAATGTCTTGTATTTTACAAGAATGCCTTATATTTTCATTGCTATAGAACCCATGATTCATATTGCTTTCAAGAAGTTTCAAAGCATGCAAATCGTTGATAATCCTTAGTTACAATTGCTTTTTGCTTAAAGCTAATTGCCAGCTTGCTCTATTTATTATTTTTTTCAAAATTTTCCTTAAATGAAAAGTAAAAAATACACAGAGATCTGTTATTCCCAAACACTCTCCTTTTTTTCTCAAAAATCAAAACTGCTAAACTCAGCTGTGGGTTACACCTCTGCTTAGCATGTTCACTAAAAGGATGCCCTATTGTTATGCAGAGATTGTTCCTGCTACCACCTGTGGATTTGTGTGGCACTGCCCTATTTTCATTTGGCCCACTGGGATGTGCTCCTCCCTCTGCATAACAAAAAAAAAACCTTACTGATTACTGATTGGATAATGGTGTATACCACCTGGTTTATAAAGAGTTGGGAGATAGAGATAAGTGGATGCGTAAACAGAACCTGAAGATAAATACATGAGAACAATGGCTGTTTGCTTCTTGGAGGTAAGCTGCTTCATATTTTCTAATCCAATTCTTGTTCTGCCAAAAGAAAATGATTGATATTTTTGTCCCATCTTACATGACCCAAAACAAAGCTCTCTCTTGTATTTCACTGCTGGTGAGTGTTTATTGTTTTGGGCAATGTGGGAACTGTGTTAAATCTTCCAGATGAAACTAGGAGCATCAGAGTGGCCGGTACTCTACTTTTAATGCTTTCAACTCAGTCAAACCTCAGTACTTTATTTTGTTTTAGTACATGTAAGTGCTTCCTAGTTTGACCAAGGTGAGAAGCAGATTATCTACAACCAGAGCCACAATGAGTTTCACTAACAACCATTTCAGAAAAATCAGTGCGTAAAACTCCAAATGGAGCACTTTTCTGTGACTGCATATTGGAACAGTGCTCTTGTGTTTGGGGTATTGTGTATCCAGATTCACTTTAACAGAATGGTCCAAAAATGACTTGATGGAAACTCAATTTCTTTGAAACATTTCTTAATACACATAGACATTGAGATGAAAATAATCTTTGTTCTTGGTCTGACAATTTTGAGCCATGTTTAGGGTTAGATAGTAATAGGATTTCCAAGAGTAATTTGTGGTAGAGTTGATTGAACAAAAGGAACTTTGCTTTTACATAGGTGATTTTTATGTCCACAGATAAGTCAAACAAAAGCAATGTCTTGTATTTTACAAGAATGCCTTATATTTTCATTGCTATAGAATCCATGATTCATATTGCTTTCAAGAAGTTTCAAAGCATGCAAATCTTTGATGATTCTTAGTTATAATTGCTTTTTGCTTAAAGCTAATTGCCAGCTTGGTCTATTTATTATTTTTTTCAAAATTTTCCTTAAATGGAAAGTAAAAAATACACAGAGATCTGTTATTCCCAAACACTCTCCTTTTTTTGTCAAAAATCAAAACTGCTAAACTCAGCTGTTGGTTACACCTCTGATTAGCATGTTCACTAAAAGGATGCCCTATTGTTATGCAGAGATTGTTCCTGCTACCACCTGGGGATTTGTGTGGCACTGCCCTATTTTCATTTGGCCCACTGGAATGTGCTCCTCCCTCTGCATAACAAAAAAAAACCTTACTGATTACTGATTGGATAATGGTGTATACCACCTGGTTTATAAAGAGTTGGGAGATAGAGATAAGTGGATGCTTAAACAGAACCTGAAGATAAATACATGAGAACAATGGCTGTTTGCTTCTTGGAGGTAAGCTGCTTCATATTTTCTAATCCAATTCTTGTTCTTCTGCCAAAAGAAAATGATTGATATTTTTGTCCCATCTTACATGACCCAAAACAAAGCTCTCTCTTGTATTTCACTGCTGGTGAGTGTTTATTGTTTTGGGCAATGTGGGAACTGTGTTAAATCTTCCAGATGAAACTAGGAGCATCAGAGTGGCCGGTACTCTACTTTTAATGCTTTCAACTTAGTCAAACCTCAGTACTTTATTTTGTTTTAGTACATGTAAGTGCTTCCTCGTTTGACCAAGGTGAGAAGCAGATTATCTACAACCAGAGCCACAATGAGTTTCACTAACAACCATTTCAGAAAAATCAGTGCGTAAAACTCCAAATGGAGCACTTTTCTGTGACTACATATTGGAACAGTGCTTTTGTGTTTGGGGTATTGTGTAACCAGATTCACTTTAACAGAATGGTCCAAAAACTACTTGATGGAAACTCAATTTCTTTGAAACATTTCTTAATACACATAGACATTGAGATGAAAATAATCTTTGTTCTTGGTCTGACAATTTTGAGCTGTGTTTAGGGTTAGATAGTAATAGGATTTCCAGAAGTAATTTGTGGTAGAGTTGATTGAACAAAAGGAACTTTGCTTTTACATAGGTGATTTTTATGTCCACAGATAAGCCAAAAAAGAGCAATGTCTTGTATTTTACAAGAATGCCTTATATTTTCATTGCTATAGAACCCATGATTCATATTGCTTTCAAGAAGTTTCAAAGCATGCAAATCTTTGATGATCCTTACTTACAATTGTTTTTTGCTTAAAGCTAGTTGCCAGCTTGGTCTATTTATTATTTTTTTCAAAATTTTCCTTACATGAAAAGTAAAAAATACACAGAGATCTGTTATTCCCAAACACTCTCCTTTTTTGTCAAAAATCAAAACTGCTAAACTCAGCTGTGGGTTACACCTTGGATTAGCATGTTCACTAAAAGGATGCCAGATTGTTATGCAGAGATTGTTCCTGCTACCACCTGTGGATTTGTGTGGAACTGCCCTATTTTCATTTGGCCCACTGGAATGTGCTCCTCCCTCTGCATAACAAAATAAGACCTTACTGATTACTGATTGGATAATGGTGTATACCACCTGGTTTATAAAGAGTTGGGAGATAGAGAGAAGTGGATGCTTAAACAGAACATGAAGATAAATACATGAGAACAATGGTTGTTTGCTTCTTGGAGGTAAGCTGCTTCACATTTTCTAATCCAATTCTTGTTCTTCTGCCAAAAGAAAATGATTGATATTTTTGTCCCATCTTACATGACCCAAAACAAAGCTCTCTCTTGTATTCAATTGCTGGTGAGTGAGTGCTTCCTGTTTTGGGCAATGTGGGAACTGGGTTAAATCTTCCAGATGAAACTAGGAGCATCAGAGTGGCCGGTACTCTACTTTTAATGCTTTCAACTCAGTCAAACCTCAGTACTATATTTTGTTTTAGTACATGTAAGTGCTTCCTAGTTTGACCAAGGTGAGAAGCAGATTATCTACAACCAGAGCCACAATGAGTTTCACTAACAACCATTTCAGAAAAATCAGTGCGTAAAACTCCAAATGGAGCACTTTTCTGTGACTACATATTGGAACAGTGCTCTTGTGTTTAGGGTATTGTGTAACCAGATTCACTTTAACAGAATGGTGCAAAAACGACTTGATGGAAACTCAATTTCTTTGAAACATTTCTTAATACACATAGACATTGAGATGAAAATAATCTTTATTCTTGGTCTGACAATTTTGAGCTGTGTTTAAGGTTAGATAGTAATAGGATTTCCAGGAGTAATTTGTGGTAGAGTTGATTGAACAAAAGGAACTTTGCTTTTACATAGGTGATTTTTTCGTCCACAGATAAATCAAACAAAAGCAATGTCTTGTATTTTACAAGAATGCCTCATATTTTCATTGATATAGAACCTTTGATTCATATTGCTTTCAGGAAGTTTCAAAGCATGCAAATCTTTGATGATCCTTAGTTACAATTGCTTTTTGCTTAAGGCTAATTGCCAGCTTGGTCTATTTATTATTTTTTTCAAAATTTTCTTAAATGAAAAGTAAAAAAAACACAGAGATCTGATATTCCCAAACACTCTCCTTTTTTTATCAAAAATCAAAACTGCTAAACTCAGCTGTGGGTTACACCTCTGATTAGCATGTTCACTAAAAGGATGCCCTATTGTTACGCAGAGATTGTTCCTGCTGCCACCTGTGGATTTGTGTGGCACTGCCCTATTTTTATTTGGCCCACTGGAATGTGCTCCTCCCTCTGCGTAACAAAATAAAACCTTACTGATTACTGATTGGATAATGGTGTATACCACCTGGTTTATAAAGAGTTGGAAGATAGAGTGAAGTGAATGCTTAAACAGAACCTGAAGATAAATACATGAGAACAATGGCTGTTTGCTTCTTGGAGGTAAGCTGCTTCATATTTTCTAATCCAATTCTTGTTCTTCCCTATTTTCATTTGGCCCACTGGAATGTGCTCCTCCCTCTGCATAACAAAATTAAACCTTACTGATTGGATAATGGTGTATACCACCTGGTTTATAAAGAGTTGGAAGATAGAGTGAAGTGGATGCTTAAACAGAACCTGTAGATAAATACATGAGAACAATGGCTGTTTGCTTCTTGGAGGTAAGCTGCTTCATATTTTCTAATCCAATTCTTGTTCTTCTGCCACAAGAAAATGATTGATATTTTTGTCCCATCTTACATGACCCAAAACAAAGCTCTCTCTTGTATTCCATTGCTGGTGAGTGAGTGCTTCCTGTTTTGGGCAATGTGGGAACTGGGTTAAATCTTCCAGATGAAACTAGGAGCATCAGAGTGGCCGGAACTCTACTTTTAATGCTTTCAACACAGTCAAACCTCAGTACTTTATTTTGTTTTAGTACATGTAAGTGCTTCCTAGTTTGACCAAGGTGAGAAGCAGATTATCTACAACCAGAGCCACAATGAGTTTCGCTAACAACCATTTCAGAAAAATCAGTGCGTAAAACTCCAAATGGAGCACTTTTCTGTGACTACATACTGGAACAGTGCTCTTGTGTTTGGGGTATTGTGTAACCAGATTCACATTAACAGAATGGTCCAAAAACGACTTGATGGAAACTCAATTTCTTTGAAACATTTCTTAATACACATAGACATTGAGATGAAAATAATCTTTGTTCTTGTTCTGACAATTTTGAGCTGTGTTTAGGGTTAGATAGTAATAGGATTTCCAAGAGTAATTTGTGGTAGAGTTGATTGAACAAAAGGAACTTTGCTTTTACATATGTGATTTTTATATCCACAGATAAGTCAAACAAAAGCAATGTCTTGTATTTTACAAGAATGCCTTATATTTTCATTGCTATAGAACCCATGATTCATATTGCTTTCAAGAAGTTTCAAAGCATGCAAATCTTTGATCCTTAGTTACAATTGCTTTTTGCTTAAGGCTAATTGCCAGCTTGGTCTATTTATTATTTTTTTCAAAATTTTCCTTAAATGAAAAGTAAAAAAACCACAGAGATCTGTTATTCCCAAACACTCTCCTTTTTTTGTCAAAAATCAAAACTGCTAAACTCAGCTGTGGGTTACACCTCTGATTAGCATGTTCACTAAAAGGATGCCCTATTGTTATGCAGAGATTGTTCCTGCTACCACCTGTGGATTTGTGTGGCACTGCCCTATTTTAATTTGCCCACTGGAATGTGCTCCTCCCTCTGCATAAAAAAATAAAACCTTACTGATTACTGATTGGATAATGGTGTATACCACCTGGTTTATAAAGAGTTGGAAGATAGAGTGAAGTGGATGCTTAAACAGAACCTGAAGATAAATACATGAGAACAATGGCTGTTTGCTTCTTGGAGGTAAGCTGCTTCATATTTTCTAATCCAATTCTTGTTCTTCTGCCAAAAGAAAATGATTGATATTTTTGTCCCATCTTACACGACCCAAAACAAAGCTCTCTCTTGTATTCCATTGCTGGTGAGTGAGTGCTTCCTGTTTTGGGCAATGTGGGAACTGGGTTAAATCTTCCAGATGAAACTAGGAGCATCAGAGTGGCCGGTACTCTACTTTTAATGCTTTCAACACAGTTAAACCTCAGTACTTTATTTTGTTTTAGTACATGTAAGTGCTTCCTAGTTTGACCAAGGTGAGAAGCAGATTATCTACAACCAGAGCCACAATGAGTTTCACTAACAACCATTTCAGAAAAATCAGTGCGTAAAACTCCAAATGGAGCACTTTTCTGTGACTACATACTGGAACAGTGCTCTTGTGTTTGGGGTATTGTGTAACCAGATTCACATTAACAGAATGGTCCAAAAACGACTTGATGGAAACTCAATTTCTTTGAAACATTTCTTAATACACATAGACATTGAGATCAAAATAATCTTTGTTCTTGTTCTGACAATTTTGAGCTGTGTTTAGGGTTAGATAGTAATAGGATTTCCAAGAGTAATTTGTGGTAGAGTTGATTGAACAAAAGGAACTTTGCTTTTACATATGTGATTTTTATGTCCACAGATAAGTCAAACAAAAGCAATGTCTTGTATTTTACAAGAATGCCTTATATTTTCATTGCTATAGAACCCATGATTCATATTGCTTTCAAGAAGTTTCAAAGCATGCAAATCTTTCATGATCCTTAGTTACAATTGCTTTTTGCTTAAGGCTAATTGCCAGCTTGGTCTATTTATTATTTTTTTCAAAATTTTCCTTAAATGAAAAGTAAAAAAACACAGAGATCTGTTATTCCCAAACACTCTCCTTTTTTTGTCAAAAATCAAAACTGCTAAACTCAGCTGTGGGTTACACCTCTGATTAGCATGTTCACTAAAAGGATGCCCTATTGTTATGCAGAGATTGTTGCTGCTACCACCTGTGGATTTGTGTGGCACTGCCCTATTTTTATTTGGCCCACTGGAATGTGCTCCTCCCTCTGCATAAAAAAATAAAACCTTACTGATTACTGATTGGATAATGGTGTATACCACCTGGTTTATAAAGAGTTGGAAGATAGAGTGAAGTGGATGCTTAAACAGAACCTGAAGATAAATACATGAGAACAATGGCTGTTTGCTTCTTGGAGGTAAGCTGCTTCATATTTTCTAATCCAATTCTTGTTCTTCTGCCAAAAGAAAATGATTGATATTTTTGTCCCATCTTACATGAACAAAAACAAAGCTCTCTCTTGTATTCCATTGCTGGTGAGTGAGTGCTTCCTGTTTTGGGCAATGTGGGAACTGGGTTAAATCTTCCAGATGAAACTAGGAGCATCAGAGTGGCCGGTACTCTACTTTTAATGCTTTCAACACAGTCAAACCTCAGTACTTTATTTTGTTTTAGTACATGTAAGTGCTTCCTAGTTTGACCAAGGTGAGAAGCAGATTATCTACAACCAGAGCCACAATGAGTTTCACTAACAACCATTTCAGAAAAATCAGTGCGTAAAACTCCAAATGGAGCACTTTTCTGTGACTACATACTGGAACAGTGCTCTTCTGTTTGGGGTATTGTGTAACCAGATTCACAATAACAGAATGGTCCAAAAACGACTTGATGGAAACTCAATTTCTTTGAAACATTTCTTAATACACATAGACATTGAGATGAAAATAATCTTTGTTCTTGTTCTGACAATTTTGAGCTGTTTTTAGGGTTAGATAGTAATAGGATTTCAAAGAGTAATTTGTGGTAGAGTTGATTGAACAAAAGGAACTTTGCTTTTACATATGTGATTTTTATGTCCACAGATAAGTCAAACAAAAGCAATGTCTTGTATTTTACAAGAATGCCTTATATTTTCATTGCTATAGAACCCATGATTCATATTGCTTTCAAGAAGTTTCAAAGCATGCAAATCTTTCATGATCCTTAGTTACAATTGCTTTTTGCTTAAGGCTAATTGCCAGCTTGGTCTATTTATTATTTTTTTCAAAATTTTCCTTAAATGAAAAGTAAAAAAACACAGAGATCTGTTATTCCCAAACACTCTCCTTTTTTTGTCAAAAATCAAAACTGCTAAACTCAGCTGTGGGTTACACCTCTGATTAGCATGTTCACTAAAAGGATGCCCTATTGTTATGCAGAGATTGTTCCTGCTACCACCTGTGGATTTGTGTGGCACTGCCCTATTTTCATTTGGCCCACTGGAATGTGCTCCTCCTTCTGCATAGCAAAATAAAACCTTACTGATTACTGATTGGATAATGGTGTATACCACCTGGTTTATAAAGAGTTGGAAGATAGAGTGAAGTGGATGCTTAAACAGAACCTGAAGATAAATACATGAGAACAATGGCTGTTTGCTTCTTGGAGGTAAGCTGCTTCATATTTTCTAATCCAATTCTTGTTCTTCTGCCAAAAGAAAATGATTGATATTTTTGTGCTATCTTACATGACCCAAAACAAAGCTCTCTCTTGTATTCCATTGCTGGTGAGTGAGTGCTTCCTGTTTTGGGCAATGTGGGAACTGGGTTAAATCTTCCAGATGAAACTAGGAGCATAAGAGTGGCCGGTACTCTACTTTTAATGCTTTCAACACAGTGAAACCTCAGTACTTTATTTTGTTTTAGTACATGTAAGTGCTTCCTAGTTTGACCAAGGTGAGAAGCAGATTATCTACAACCAGAGCCACAATGAGTTTCACTAACAACCATTTCAGAAAAATCAGTGCGTAAAACTCCAAATGGAGCACTTTTCTGTGACTACATACTGGAACAGTGCTCTTCTGTTTGGGGTATTGTGTAACCAGATTCACAATAACAGAATGGTCCAAAAACGACTTGATGGAAACTCAATTTCTTTGAAACATTTCTTAATACACATAGACATTGAGATGAAAATAATCTTTGTTCTTGTTCTGACAATTTTGAGCTGTTTTTAGGGTTAGATAGTAATAGGATTTCAAAGAGTAATTTGTGGTAGAGTTGATTGAACAAAAGGAAATTTGCTTTTACATATGTGATTTTTATGTCCACAGATAAGTCAAACAAAAGCAATGTCTTGTATTTTACAAGAATGCCTTATATTTTCATTGCTATAGAACCCATGATTCATATTGCTTTCAAGAAGTTTCAAAGCATGCAAATCTTTGATGATCCTTAGTTACAATTGCTTTTTGCTCAAGGCTAATTGCCAGCTTGGTCTATTTATTATTTTTTTCAAAATTTTCCTTAAATGAAAAGTAAAAAAACACAGAGATCTGTTATTCCCAAACTCTCTCCTTTTTTTGTCAAAAATCAAAACTGCTAAACTCAGCTGTGGGTTACACCTCTGATTAGCATGTTCACTAAAAGGATGCCCTATTGTTATGCAGAGATTGTTCCTGCTACCACCTGTGGATTTGTGTGGCACTGCCCTATTTTCATTTGGCCCACTGGAATGTGCTCCTCCTTCTGCATAGCAAAATAAAACCTTACTGATTACTGATTGGATAATGGTGTATACCACCTGGTTTATAAAGAGTTGGAAGATAGAGAGAAGTGGATGCTTAAACAGAACCTGAAGATAAATACATGAGAACAATGACTGTTTGCTTCTTGGATGTAAGCTGCTTCATATTTTCTAATCCAATTCTTGTTCTTCTGCCAAAAGAAAATGATTGATATTTTTGTCCCATCTTACATGACCCAAAACAAAGCTCTCTCTTGTATTCCATTGCTGGTGAGCCAGTGCTTCCTGTTTTGGGCAATGTGGGAACTGGGTTAAATCTTCCAGATGAAACTAGGAGCATCAGAGTGGCCGGTACTCTACTTTTAATGCTTTCAACTCAGTAAAACCTCAGTACTATATTTTGTTTTAGTACATGTAAGTGCTTCCTAGTTTGTCCAAGGTGAGAAGCAGATTATCTACAACCAGAGCCACAATGAGTTTCACTAACAACCATTTCAGAAAAATCAGAGCGTAAAACTCCAAATGGAGCACTTTTCTGTGACTACATATTGGAACAGTGCTCTTGTGTTTGGGGTATTGTGTAACCAGATTCACTTTAACAGAATGGTCCAAAAACGACTTGATGGAAACTCAATTTCTTTGAAACATTTCTTAATACACATAGACATTGAGTTGAAAATAATCTTTGTTCTTGGTCTGACAATTTTGAGCTGTGTTTAGGGTTAGATAATAATAGGATTTCCAAGAGTTATTTGTGGTAGAGTTGATTGAACAAAAGGAACTTTGCTTTTACATAGGTGATTTTTATGCCCACAGATAAATCAAACAAAAGCAATGTCTTGTATTTTACAAGAATGCCTCATATTTTCATTGATATAGAACCCATGATTCATATTGCTTTCAGGATGTTTCAAAGCATGCAAATCTTTGATGATCCTTAGTTACAATTGCTTTTTGCTTAAAGCTAATTGCCAGCTTGGTCTATTTATTATTTTTTTCAAAATTTTCCTTAAATGAAAAGTAAAAAATACACAGAGATCTGTTATTCCCAAACACTCTCCTTTTTTTGTCAAAAATCAAAACTGCTAAACTCAGCTGTGGGTTACACCTCTGCTTAGCATGTTCACTAAAAGGATGCCCTATTGTTCTGCAGAGATTGTTCCTGCTACCACCTGTGGATTTGTGTGGCACTGCCCTATTTTCATTTGGCCCACTGGAATGTGCTCCTCCCTCTGCATAACAAAAAAAAAACCTTACTGATTACTGATTGGATAATGGTGTATACCACCTGGTTTATAAAGAGTTGGGAGATAGAGATAAGTGGATGCTTAAACAGAACCTGAAGATAAATACATGAGAACAATGGCTGTTTGCTTCTTGGAGGTAAGCTGCTTCATATTTTCTAATCCAATTCTTGTTCTTCTGCCAAAAGAAAATGATTGATATTTTTGTCCCATCTTACATGACCCAAAACAAAGCTCTCTCTTGTATTCAATTGCTGGTGAGTGAGTGCTTCCTGTTTTGGGCAATGTGGGAACTGGGTTAAATCTTCCAGATGAAACTAGGAGCATCAGAGTGGCCGGTACTCTACTTTTAATGCTTTCAACTCAGTCAAACCTCAGTACTATATTTTGTTTTAGTACATGTAAGTGCTTCCTAGTTTGACCAAGGTGAGAAGCAGATTATCTACAACCAGAGCCACAATGAGTTTCACTAAAAACCATTTCAGAAAAATCAGTGCGTAAAACTCCAAATGGAGCACTTTTCTGTGACTACATATTGGAACAGTGCTCTTGTGTTTAGGGTATTGTGTAACCAGATTCAGTTTAACAGAATGGTGCAAAAACGACTTGATGGAAACTCAATTTCTTTGAAACATTTCTTAATACACATAGACATTGAGATGAAAATAATCTTTATTCTTGGTCTGACAATTTTGAGCTGTGTTTAGGGTTAGATAGTAATAGGATTTCCAAGAGTAATTTGTGGTAGAGTTGATTGAACAAAAGGAACTTTGCTTTTACATATGTGATTTTTATATCCACAGATAAGTCAAACAAAAGCAATGTCTTGTATTTTACAAGAATGCCTTATATTTTCATTGCTATAGAACCCATGATTCATATTGCTTTCAAGAAGTTTCAAAGCATGCAAATCTTTGATCCTTAGTTACAATTGCTTTTTGCTTAAGGCTAATTGCCAGCTTGGTCTATTTATTATTTTTTTCAAAATTTTCCTTAAATGAAAAGTAAAAAAACCACAGAGATCTGTTATTCCCAAACACTCTCCTTTTTTTGTCAAAAATCAAAACTGCTAAACTCAGCTGTGGGTTACACCTCTGATTAGCATGTTCACTAAAAGGATGCCCTATTGTTATGCAGAGATTGTTCCTGCTACCACCTGTGGATTTGTGTGGCACTGCCCTATTTTAATTTGCCCACTGGAATGTGCTCCTCCCTCTGCATAAAAAAATAAAACCTTACTGATTACTGATTGGATAATGGTGTATACCACCTGGTTTATAAAGAGTTGGAAGATAGAGTGAAGTGGATGCTTAAACAGAACCTGAAGATAAATACATGAGAACAATGGCTGTTTGCTTCTTGGAGGTAAGCTGCTTCATATTTTCTAATCCAATTCTTGTTCTTCTGCCAAAAGAAAATGATTGATATTTTTGTCCCATCTTACACGACCCAAAACAAAGCTCTCTCTTGTATTCCATTGCTGGTGAGTGAGTGCTTCCTGTTTTGGGCAATGTGGGAACTGGGTTAAATCTTCCAGATGAAACTAGGAGCATCAGAGTGGCCGGTACTCTACTTTTAATGCTTTCAACACAGTTAAACCTCAGTACTTTATTTTGTTTTAGTACATGTAAGTGCTTCCTAGTTTGACCAAGGTGAGAAGCAGATTATCTACAACCAGAGCCACAATGAGTTTCACTAACAACCATTTCAGAAAAATCAGTGCGTAAAACTCCAAATGGAGCACTTTTCTGTGACTACATACTGGAACAGTGCTCTTGTGTTTGGGGTATTGTGTAACCAGATTCACATTAACAGAATGGTCCAAAAACGACTTGATGGAAACTCAATTTCTTTGAAACATTTCTTAATACACATAGACATTGAGATCAAAATAATCTTTGTTCTTGTTCTGACAATTTTGAGCTGTGTTTAGGGTTAGATAGTAATAGGATTTCCAAGAGTAATTTGTGGTAGAGTTGATTGAACAAAAGGAACTTTGCTTTTACATATGTGATTTTTATGTCCACAGATAAGTCAAACAAAAGCAATGTCTTGTATTTTACAAGAATGCCTTATATTTTCATTGCTATAGAACCCATGATTCATATTGCTTTCAAGAAGTTTCAAAGCATGCAAATCTTTCATGATCCTTAGTTACAATTGCTTTTTGCTTAAGGCTAATTGCCAGCTTGGTCTATTTATTATTTTTTTCAAAATTTTCCTTAAATGAAAAGTAAAAAAACACAGAGATCTGTTATTCCCAAACACTCTCCTTTTTTTGTCAAAAATCAAAACTGCTAAACTCAGCTGTGGGTTACACCTCTGATTAGCATGTTCACTAAAAGGATGCCCTATTGTTATGCAGAGATTGTTGCTGCTACCACCTGTGGATTTGTGTGGCACTGCCCTATTTTTATTTGGCCCACTGGAATGTGCTCCTCCCTCTGCATAAAAAAATAAAACCTTACTGATTACTGATTGGATAATGGTGTATACCACCTGGTTTATAAAGAGTTGGAAGATAGAGTGAAGTGGATGCTTAAACAGAACCTGAAGATAAATACATGAGAACAATGGCTGTTTGCTTCTTGGAGGTAAGCTGCTTCATATTTTCTAATCCAATTCTTGTTCTTCTGCCAAAAGAAAATGATTGATATTTTTGTCCCATCTTACATGAACAAAAACAAAGCTCTCTCTTGTATTCCATTGCTGGTGAGTGAGTGCTTCCTGTTTTGGGCAATGTGGGAACTGGGTTAAATCTTCCAGATGAAACTAGGAGCATCAGAGTGGCCGGTACTCTACTTTTAATGCTTTCAACACAGTCAAACCTCAGTACTTTATTTTGTTTTAGTACATGTAAGTGCTTCCTAGTTTGACCAAGGTGAGAAGCAGATTATCTACAACCAGAGCCACAATGAGTTTCACTAACAACCATTTCAGAAAAATCAGTGCGTAAAACTCCAAATGGAGCACTTTTCTGTGACTACATACTGGAACAGTGCTCTTCTGTTTGGGGTATTGTGTAACCAGATTCACAATAACAGAATGGTCCAAAAACGACTTGATGGAAACTCAATTTCTTTGAAACATTTCTTAATACACATAGACATTGAGATGAAAATAATCTTTGTTCTTGTTCTGACAATTTTGAGCTGTTTTTAGGGTTAGATAGTAATAGGATTTCAAAGAGTAATTTGTGGTAGAGTTGATTGAACAAAAGGAACTTTGCTTTTACATATGTGATTTTTATGTCCACAGATAAGTCAAACAAAAGCAATGTCTTGTATTTTACAAGAATGCCTTATATTTTCATTGCTATAGAACCCATGATTCATATTGCTTTCAAGAAGTTTCAAAGCATGCAAATCTTTCATGATCCTTAGTTACAATTGCTTTTTGCTTAAGGCTAATTGCCAGCTTGGTCTATTTATTATTTTTTTCAAAATTTTCCTTAAATGAAAAGTAAAAAAACACAGAGATCTGTTATTCCCAAACACTCTCCTTTTTTTGTCAAAAATCAAAACTGCTAAACTCAGCTGTGGGTTACACCTCTGATTAGCATGTTCACTAAAAGGATGCCCTATTGTTATGCAGAGATTGTTCCTGCTACCACCTGTGGATTTGTGTGGCACTGCCCTATTTTCATTTGGCCCACTGGAATGTGCTCCTCCTTCTGCATAGCAAAATAAAACCTTACTGATTACTGATTGGATAATGGTGTATACCACCTGGTTTATAAAGAGTTGGAAGATAGAGTGAAGTGGATGCTTAAACAGAACCTGAAGATAAATACATGAGAACAATGGCTGTTTGCTTCTTGGAGGTAAGCTGCTTCATATTTTCTAATCCAATTCTTGTTCTTCTGCCAAAAGAAAATGATTGATATTTTTGTGCTATCTTACATGACCCAAAACAAAGCTCTCTCTTGTATTCCATTGCTGGTGAGTGAGTGCTTCCTGTTTTGGGCAATGTGGGAACTGGGTTAAATCTTCCAGATGAAACTAGGAGCATAAGAGTGGCCGGTACTCTACTTTTAATGCTTTCAACACAGTGAAACCTCAGTACTTTATTTTGTTTTAGTACATGTAAGTGCTTCCTAGTTTGACCAAGGTGAGAAGCAGATTATCTACAACCAGAGCCACAATGAGTTTCACTAACAACCATTTCAGAAAAATCAGTGCGTAAAACTCCAAATGGAGCACTTTTCTGTGACTACATACTGGAACAGTGCTCTTCTGTTTGGGGTATTGTGTAACCAGATTCACAATAACAGAATGGTCCAAAAACGACTTGATGGAAACTCAATTTCTTTGAAACATTTCTTAATACACATAGACATTGAGATGAAAATAATCTTTGTTCTTGTTCTGACAATTTTGAGCTGTTTTTAGGGTTAGATAGTAATAGGATTTCAAAGAGTAATTTGTGGTAGAGTTGATTGAACAAAAGGAAATTTGCTTTTACATATGTGATTTTTATGTCCACAGATAAGTCAAACAAAAGCAATGTCTTGTATTTTACAAGAATGCCTTATATTTTCATTGCTATAGAACCCATGATTCATATTGCTTTCAAGAAGTTTCAAAGCATGCAAATCTTTGATGATCCTTAGTTACAATTGCTTTTTGCTCAAGGCTAATTGCCAGCTTGGTCTATTTATTATTTTTTTCAAAATTTTCCTTAAATGAAAAGTAAAAAAACACAGAGATCTGTTATTCCCAAACTCTCTCCTTTTTTTGTCAAAAATCAAAACTGCTAAACTCAGCTGTGGGTTACACCTCTGATTAGCATGTTCACTAAAAGGATGCCCTATTGTTATGCAGAGATTGTTCCTGCTACCACCTGTGGATTTGTGTGGCACTGCCCTATTTTCATTTGGCCCACTGGAATGTGCTCCTCCTTCTGCATAGCAAAATAAAACCTTACTGATTACTGATTGGATAATGGTGTATACCACCTGGTTTATAAAGAGTTGGAAGATAGAGAGAAGTGGATGCTTAAACAGAACCTGAAGATAAATACATGAGAACAATGACTGTTTGCTTCTTGGATGTAAGCTGCTTCATATTTTCTAATCCAATTCTTGTTCTTCTGCCAAAAGAAAATGATTGATATTTTTGTCCCATCTTACATGACCCAAAACAAAGCTCTCTCTTGTATTCCATTGCTGGTGAGCCAGTGCTTCCTGTTTTGGGCAATGTGGGAACTGGGTTAAATCTTCCAGATGAAACTAGGAGCATCAGAGTGGCCGGTACTCTACTTTTAATGCTTTCAACTCAGTAAAACCTCAGTACTATATTTTGTTTTAGTACATGTAAGTGCTTCCTAGTTTGTCCAAGGTGAGAAGCAGATTATCTACAACCAGAGCCACAATGAGTTTCACTAACAACCATTTCAGAAAAATCAGAGCGTAAAACTCCAAATGGAGCACTTTTCTGTGACTACATATTGGAACAGTGCTCTTGTGTTTGGGGTATTGTGTAACCAGATTCACTTTAACAGAATGGTCCAAAAACGACTTGATGGAAACTCAATTTCTTTGAAACATTTCTTAATACACATAGACATTGAGTTGAAAATAATCTTTGTTCTTGGTCTGACAATTTTGAGCTGTGTTTAGGGTTAGATAATAATAGGATTTCCAAGAGTTATTTGTGGTAGAGTTGATTGAACAAAAGGAACTTTGCTTTTACATAGGTGATTTTTATGCCCACAGATAAATCAAACAAAAGCAATGTCTTGTATTTTACAAGAATGCCTCATATTTTCATTGATATAGAACCCATGATTCATATTGCTTTCAGGATGTTTCAAAGCATGCAAATCTTTGATGATCCTTAGTTACAATTGCTTTTTGCTTAAAGCTAATTGCCAGCTTGGTCTATTTATTATTTTTTTCAAAATTTTCCTTAAATGAAAAGTAAAAAATACACAGAGATCTGTTATTCCCAAACACTCTCCTTTTTTTGTCAAAAATCAAAACTGCTAAACTCAGCTGTGGGTTACACCTCTGCTTAGCATGTTCACTAAAAGGATGCCCTATTGTTCTGCAGAGATTGTTCCTGCTACCACCTGTGGATTTGTGTGGCACTGCCCTATTTTCATTTGGCCCACTGGAATGTGCTCCTCCCTCTGCATAACAAAAAAAAAACCTTACTGATTACTGATTGGATAATGGTGTATACCACCTGGTTTATAAAGAGTTGGGAGATAGAGATAAGTGGATGCTTAAACAGAACCTGAAGATAAATACATGAGAACAATGGCTGTTTGCTTCTTGGAGGTAAGCTGCTTCATATTTTCTAATCCAATTCTTGTTCTTCTGCCAAAAGAAAATGATTGATATTTTTGTCCCATCTTACATGACCCAAAACAAAGCTCTCTCTTGTATTCAATTGCTGGTGAGTGAGTGCTTCCTGTTTTGGGCAATGTGGGAACTGGGTTAAATCTTCCAGATGAAACTAGGAGCATCAGAGTGGCCGGTACTCTACTTTTAATGCTTTCAACTCAGTCAAACCTCAGTACTATATTTTGTTTTAGTACATGTAAGTGCTTCCTAGTTTGACCAAGGTGAGAAGCAGATTATCTACAACCAGAGCCACAATGAGTTTCACTAAAAACCATTTCAGAAAAATCAGTGCGTAAAACTCCAAATGGAGCACTTTTCTGTGACTACATATTGGAACAGTGCTCTTGTGTTTAGGGTATTGTGTAACCAGATTCAGTTTAACAGAATGGTGCAAAAACGACTTGATGGAAACTCAATTTCTTTGAAACATTTCTTAATACACATAGACATTGAGATGAAAATAATCTTTATTCTTGGTCTGACAATTTTGAGCTGTGTTTAGGGTTAGATAGTAATAGGATTTCCAAGAGTAATTTGTGGTAGAGTTGATTGAACAAAAGGAACTTTGCTTTTACATATGTGATTTTTATATCCACAGATAAGTCAAACAAAAGCAATGTCTTGTATTTTACAAGAATGCCTTATATTTTCATTGCTATAGAACCCATGATTCATATTGCTTTCAAGAAGTTTCAAAGCATGCAAATCTTTGATCCTTAGTTACAATTGCTTTTTGCTTAAGGCTAATTGCCAGCTTGGTCTATTTATTATTTTTTTCAAAATTTTCCTTAAATGAAAAGTAAAAAAACCACAGAGATCTGTTATTCCCAAACACTCTCCTTTTTTTGTCAAAAATCAAAACTGCTAAACTCAGCTGTGGGTTACACCTCTGATTAGCATGTTCACTAAAAGGATGCCCTATTGTTATGCAGAGATTGTTCCTGCTACCACCTGTGGATTTGTGTGGCACTGCCCTATTTTTATTTGGCCCACTGGAATGTGCTCCTCCCTCTGCATAAAAAAATAAAACCTTACTGATTACTGATTGGATAATGGTGTATACCACCTGGTTTATAAAGAGTTGGAAGATAGAGTGAAGTGGATGCTTAAACAGAACCTGAAGATAAATACATGAGAACAATGGCTGTTTGCTTCTTGGAGGTAAGCTGCTTCATATTTTCTAATCCAATTCTTGTTCTTCTGCCAAAAGAAAATGATTGATATTTTTGTCCCATCTTACACGACCCAAAACAAAGCTCTCTCTTGTATTCCATTGCTGGTGAGTGAGTGCTTCCTGTTTTGGGCAATGTGGGAACTGGGTTAAATCTTCCAGATGAAACTAGGAGCATCAGAGTGGCCGGTACTCTACTTTTAATGCTTTCAACACAGTTAAACCTCAGTACTTTATTTTGTTTTAGTACATGTAAGTGCTTCCTAGTTTGACCAAGGTGAGAAGCAGATTATCTACAACCAGAGCCACAATGAGTTTCACTAACAACCATTTCAGAAAAATCAGTGCGTAAAACTCCAAATGGAGCACTTTTCTGTGACTACATACTGGAACAGTGCTCTTGTGTTTGGGGTATTGTGTAACCAGATTCACATTAACAGAATGGTCCAAAAACGACTTGATGGAAACTCAATTTCTTTGAAACATTTCTTAATACACATAGACATTGAGATCAAAATAATCTTTGTTCTTGTTCTGACAATTTTGAGCTGTGTTTAGGGTTAGATAGTAATAGGATTTCCAAGAGTAATTTGTGGTAGAGTTGATTGAACAAAAGGAACTTTGCTTTTACATATGTGATTTTTATGTCCACAGATAAGTCAAACAAAAGCAATGTCTTGTATTTTACAAGAATGCCTTATATTTTCATTGCTATAGAACCCATGATTCATATTGCTTTCAAGAAGTTTCAAAGCATGCAAATCTTTCATGATCCTTAGTTACAATTGCTTTTTGCTTAAGGCTAATTGCCAGCTTGGTCTATTTATTATTTTTTTCAAAATTTTCCTTAAATGAAAAGTAAAAAAAACACAGAGATCTGTTATTCCCAAACACTCTCCTTTTTTGTCAAAAATCAAAACTGCTAAACTCAGCTGTGGGTTACACCTCTGATTAGCATGTTCACTAAAAGGATGCCCTATTGTTATGCAGAGATTGTTGCTGCTACCACCTGTGGATTTGTGTGGCACTGCCCTATTTTTATTTGGCCCACTGGAATGTGCTCCTCCCTCTGCATAAAAAAATAAAACCTTACTGATTACTGATTGGATAATGGTGTATACCACCTGGTTTATAAAGAGTTGGAAGATAGAGTGAAGTGGATGCTTAAACAGAACCTGAAGATAAATACATGAGAACAATGGCTGTTTGCTTCTTGGAGGTAAGCTGCTTCATATTTTCTAATCCAATTCTTGTTCTTCTGCCAAAAGAAAATGATTGATATTTTTGTCCCATCTTACATGAACAAAAACAAAGCTCTCTCTTGTATTCCATTGCTGGTGAGTGAGTGCTTCCTGTTTTGGGCAATGTGGGAACTGGGTTAAATCTTCCAGATGAAACTAGGAGCATCAGAGTGGCCGGTACTCTACTTTTAATGCTTTCAACACAGTCAAACCTCAGTACTTTATTTTGTTTTAGTACATGTAAGTGCTTCCTAGTTTGACCAAGGTGAGAAGCAGATTATCTACAACCAGAGCCACAATGAGTTTCACTAACAACCATTTCAGAAAAATCAGTGCGTAAAACTCCAAATGGAGCACTTTTCTGTGACTACATACTGGAACAGTGCTCTTCTGTTTGGGGTATTGTGTAACCAGATTCACAATAACAGAATGGTCCAAAAACGACTTGATGGAAACTCAATTTCTTTGAAACATTTCTTAATACACATAGACATTGAGATGAAAATAATCTTTGTTCTTGTTCTGACAATTTTGAGCTGTTTTTAGGGTTAGATAGTAATAGGATTTCCAAGAGTAATTTGTGGTAGAGTTGATTGAACAAAAGGAAATTTGCTTTTACATATGTGATTTTTATGTCCACAGATAAGTCAAACAAAAGCAATGTCTTGTATTTTAGAAGAATGCCTTATATTTTCATTGCTATAGAACCCATGATTCATATTGCTTTCAAGAAGTTTCAAAGCATGCAAATCTTTGATGATCCTTAGTTACAATTGCTTTTTGCTTAAGGCTAATTGCCAGCTTGGTCTATTTATTATTTTTTTCAAAATTTTCCTTAAATGAAAAGTAAAAAAACACAGAGATCTGTTATTCCCAAACACTCTCCTTTTTTTGTCAAAAATCAAAACTGCTAAACTCAGCTGTGGGTTACACCTCTGATTAGCATGTTCACTAAAAGGATGCCCTATTGTTATGCAGAGATTGTTCCTGCTACCACCTGTGGATTTGTGTGGCACTGCCCTATTTTCATTTGGCCCACTGGAATGTGCTCCTCCTTCTGCATAGCAAAATAAAACCTTACTGATTACTGATTGGATAATGGTGTATACCACCTGGTTTATAAAGAGTTGGAAGATAGAGTGAAGTGGATGCTTAAACAGAACCTGAAGATAAATACATGAGAACAATGGCTGTTTGCTTCTTGGAGGTAAGCTGCTTCATATTTTCTAATCCAATTCTTGTTCTTCTGCCAAAAGAAAATGATTGATATTTTTGTGCTATCTTACATGACCCAAAACAAAGCTCTCTCTTGTATTCCATTGCTGGTGAGTGAGTGCTTCCTGTTTTGGGCAATGTGGGAACTGGGTTAAATCTTCCAGATGAAACTAGGAGCATAAGAGTGGCCGGTACTCTACTTTTAATGCTTTCAACACAGTGAAACCTCAGTACTTTATTTTGTTTTAGTACATGTAAGTGCTTCCTAGTTTGACCAAGGTGAGAAGCAGATTATCTACAACCAGAGCCACAATGAGTTTCACTAACAACCATTTCAGAAAAATCAGTGCGTAAAACTCCAAATGGAGCACTTTTCTGTGACTACATACTGGAACAGTGCTCTTCTGTTTGGGGTATTGTGTAACCAGATTCACAATAACAGAATGGTCCAAAAACGACTTGATGGAAACTCAATTTCTTTGAAACATTTCTTAATACACATAGACATTGAGATGAAAATAATCTTTGTTCTTGTTCTGACAATTTTGAGCTGTTTTTAGGGTTAGATAGTAATAGGATTTCAAAGAGTAATTTGTGGTAGAGTTGATTGAACAAAAGGAAATTTGCTTTTACATATGTGATTTTTATGTCCACAGATAAGTCAAACAAAAGCAATGTCTTGTATTTTACAAGAATGCCTTATATTTTCATTGCTATAGAACCCATGATTCATATTGCTTTCAAGAAGTTTCAAAGCATGCAAATCTTTGATGATCCTTAGTTACAATTGCTTTTTGCTTAAGGCTAATTGCCAGCTTGGTCTATTTATTACTTTTTTTCAAAATTTTCCTTAAATGAAAAGTAAAAAAACACAGAGATCTGTTATTCCCAAACTCTCTCCTTTTTTTGTCAAAAATCAAAACTGCTAAACTCAGCTGTGGGTTACACCTCTGATTAGCATGTTCACTAAAAGGATGCCCTATTGTTATGCAGAGATTGTTCCTGCTACCACCTGTGGATTTGTGTGGCACTGCCCTATTTTCATTTGGCCCACTGGAATGTGCTCCTCCTTCTGCATAGCAAAATAAAACCTTACTGATTACTGATTGGATAATGGTGTATACCACCTGGTTTATAAAGAGTTGGAAGATAGAGAGAAGTGGATGCTTAAACAGAACCTGAAGATAAATACATGAGAACAATGACTGTTTGCTTCTTGGATGTAAGCTGCTTCATATTTTCTAATCCAATTCTTGTTCTTCTGCCAAAAGAAAATGATTGATATTTTTGTCCCATCTTACATGACCCAAAACAAAGCTCTCTCTTGTATTCCATTGCTGGTGAGTGAGTGCTTCCTGTTTTGGGCAATGTGGGAACTGGGTTAAATCTTCCAGATGAAACTAGGAGCATCAGAGTGGCCGGTACTCTACTTTTAATGCTTTCAACTCAGTCAAACCTCAGTACTTTATTTTGTTTTAGTACATGTAAGTGGTTCCTAGTTTGACCAAGGTGAGAAGCAGATTATCTACAACCAGAGCCACAATGAGTTTCACTAACAACCATTTCAGAAAAATCAGTGCGTAAAACTCCAAATGGAGCACTTTTCTGTGACTGCATATTGGAACAGTGCTCTTGTGTTTGGGGCATTGTGTATCCAGATTCACTTTAACAGAATGGTCCAAAAACGACTTGATGGAAACTCAATTTCTTTGAAACATTTCTTAATACACATAGACATTGAGATGAAAATAATCTTTGTTCTTGGTCTGACAATTTTGAGCCATGTTTAGGGTTAGATAGTAATAGGATTTCCAAGAGTAATTTGTGGTAGAGTTGATTGAACAAAAGGAACTTTGCTTTTACATAGGTGATTTTTATGTCCACAGATAAGTCAAACAAAAGCAATGTCTTGTATTTTACAAGAATGCCTTATATTTTCATTGCTATAGAACCCATGATTCATATTGCTTTCAAGAAGTTTCAAAGCATGCAAATCTTTGATGATTCTTAGTTACAATTGCTTTTTGCTTAAAGCTAATTGCCAGCTTGGTCTATTTATTATTTTTTTCAAAATTTTCCTTAAATGGAAGGTAAAAAATACACAGAGATCTGTTATTCCCAAACACTCTCCTTTTTTTGTCAAAAATCAAAACTGCTAAACTCAGCTGTGGGTTACACCTCTGATTAGCATGTTAACTAAAAGGATGCCCTATTGTTATGCAGAGATTGTTCCTGCTACCACCTGTGGATTTGTGTGGCACTGCCCTATTTTCATTTGGCCCACTGGAATGTGCTCCTCCCTCTGCATAACAAAAAAAAAACCTTACTGATTACTGATTGGATAATGGTGTATACCACCTGGTTTATAAAGAGTTGGGAGATAGAGATAAGTGGATGCTTAAACAGAACCTGAAGATAAATACATGAGAACAATGGCTGTTTGCTTCTTGGAGGTAAGCTGCTTCATATTTTCTAATCCAATTCTTGTTCTTCTGCCAAAAGAAAATGATTGATATTTTTGTCCCATCTTACATGACCCAAAACAAAGCTCTCTCTTGTATTTCACTGCTGGTGAGTGTTTATTGTTTTGGGCAATGTGGGAACTGTGTTAAATCTTCCAGATGAAACTAGGAGCATCAGAGTGGCTGGTGCTCTACTTTTAATGCTTTCAACTCAGTCAAACCTCAGTACTTTATTTTGTTTTAGTACATGTAAGTGCTTCCTAGTTTGACCAAGGTGAGAAGCAGATTATCTACAACCAGAGCCACAATGAGTTTCACTAACAACCATTTCAGAAAAATCAGTGCGTAAAACTCCAAATGGAGCACTTTTCTGTGACTACATATTGGAACAGTGCTCTTGTGTTTGGGGTATTGTGTAACCAGATTCACTTTAACAGAATGGTCCAAAAACGACTTGATGGAAACTCAATTTCTTTGAAACATTTCTTAATACACATAGACATTGAGATGAAAATAATCTTTGTTCTTGGTCTGACAATTTTGAGCTGTGTTTAGGGTTAGATAGTAATAGGATTTCCAAGAGTAATTTGTGGTAGAGTTGATTGAACAAAAGGAAATTTGCTTTTACATAGGTGATTTTTATGTCCACAGATAAGTCAAACAAAAGCAATGTCTTGTATTTTACAAGAATGCCTTATATTTTCATTGCTATAGAACCCATGATTCATATTGCTTTCAAGAAGTTTCAAAGCATGCAAATCTTTGATGATTCTTAGTTACAATTGCTTTTTGCTTAAAGCTAATTGCCAGCTTGGTCTATTTATTATTTTTTTCAAAATTTTCCTTAAATGGAAAGTAAAAAATACACAGAGATCTGTTATTCCCAAACACTCTCCTTTTTTTGTCAAAAATCAAAACTGCTAAACTCAGCTGTTGGTTACACCTCTGATTAGCATGTTCACTAAAAGGATGCCCTATTGTTATGCAGAGATTGTTCCTGCTACCACCTGGTGATTTGATTGGCACTGCCCTATTTTCATTTGGCCCACTGGAATGTGCTCCTCCCTCTGCATAACAAAAAAAAACCTTACTGATTACTGATTGGATAATGGTGTATACCACCTGGTTTATAAAGAGTTGGGAGATAGAGATAAGTGGATGCTTAAACAGAACCTGAAGATAAATACATGAGAACAATGGCTGTTTGCTTCTTGGAGGTAAGCTGCTTCATATTTTCTAATCCAAATCTTGTTCTTCCCTATTTTCATTTGGCCCACTGGAATGTGCTCCTCCCTCTGCATAACAAAATTAAACCTTACTGATTACTGATTGGATAATGGTGTATACCACCTGGTTTATAAAGAGTTGGAAGATAGAGTGAAGTGGATGCTTAAACAGAACCTGAAGATAAATACATGAGAACAATGGCTGTTTGCTTCTTGGAGGTAAGCTGCTTCATATTTTCTAATCCAATTCTTGTTTTTCTGCCAAAAGAAAGTGATTGATATTTTTGTCCCATCTTACATGACCCAAAACAAAGCTCTCTCTTGTATTTCACTGCTGGTGAGTGTTTCCTGTTTTGGGCAATGTGGGAACCGGGTTAAATCTTCCAGATGAAACTAGGAGCATAAGAGTGTCCGGTACTCTACTTTTAATGCTTTCAACACAGTCAAACCTCAGTACTGTATTTTGTTTTAGTACATGTAAGTGCTTCCTAGTTTGACCAAGGTGAGAAGCAGATTATCTACAACCAGAGCCACAATGAGTTTCACTAACAACCATTTCAGAAAAATCAGTGCGTAAAACTCCAAATGGAGCACTTTTCTGTGACTACATATTGGAACAGTGCTCTTGTGTTTGGGGTATTGTGTAACCAGATTCACATTAACAGAATGGTCCAAAAACGACTTGATGGAAACTCAATTTCTTTGAAACATTTCTTAATACACATAGACATTGAGATGAAAATAATCTTTGTTATTGGTCTGACAATTTTGAGCTGTGTTTAGGGTTAGATAGTAATAGGATTTCCAGAAGTAATTTGTGGTAGAGTTGATTGAACAAAAGGAACTTTGCTTTTACATAGGTGATTTTTATGTCCACAGATAAGCCAAAAAAGAGCAATGCCTTATATTTTCATTGCTATAGAACCCATGATTCATATTGCTTTCAAGAAGTTTCAAAGCATGCAAATCTTTGATGATCCTTACTTACAATTGTTTTTTGCTTAAAGCTAGTTGCCAGCTTGGTCTATTTATTATTTTTTTAAAAATTTTCCTTACATGAAAAGTAAAAAATACACAGAGATCTGTTATTCCCAAACACTCTCCTTTTTTGTCAAAAATCAAAACTGCTAAACTCAGCTGTGGGTTACACCTTGGATTAGCATGTTCACTAAAAGGATGCCAGATTGTTATGCAGAGATTGTTCCTGCTACCACCTGTGGATTTGTGTGGAACTGCCCTATTTTCATTTGGCCCACTGGAATGTGCTCCTCCCTCTGCATAACAAAATAAGACCTTACTGATTACTGATTGGATAATGGTGTATACCACCTGGTTTATAAAGAGTTGGGAGATAGAGAGAAGTGGATGCTTAAACAGAACATGAAGATAAATACATGAGAACAATGGTTGTTTGCTTCTTGGAGGTAAGCTGCTTCACATTTTCTAATCCAATTCTTGTTCTTCTGCCAAAAGAAAATGATTGATATTTTTGTCCCATCTTACATGACCCAAAACAAAGCTCTCTCTTGTATTCAATTGCTGGTGAGTGAGTGCTTCCTGTTTTGGGCAATGTGGGAACTGGGTTAAATCTTCCAGATGAAACTAGGAGCATCAGAGTGGCCGGTACTCTACTTTTAATGCTTTCAACTCAGTCAAACCTCAGTACTATATTTTGTTTTAGTACATGTAAGTGCTTCCTAGTTTGACCAAGGTGAGAAGCAGATTATCTACAACCAGAGCCACAATGAGTTTCACTAACAACCATTTCAGAAAAATCAGCGCGTAAAACTCCAAATGGAGCACTTTTCTGTGACTACATATTGGAACAGTGCTCTTGTGTTTGGGGTATTGTGTATCCAGATTCACTTTAACAGAATGGTGCAAAAACGACTTGATGGAAACTCAATTTCTTTGAAACATTTCTTAATACACATAGACATTGAGATAAAAATAATCTTTGTTCTTGGTCTGACAATTTTGAGCTGTGTTTAAGGTTAGATAGTAATAGGATTTCCAGGAGTAATTTGTGGTAGAGTTGATTGAACAAAAGGAACTTTGCTTTTACATAGGTGATTTTTTCGTCCACAGATAAATCAAACAAAAGCAATGTCTTGTATTTTACAAGAATGCCTCATATTTTCATTGATATAGAACCTATGATTCATATTGCTTTCAGGAAGTTTCAAAGCATGCAAATCTTTGATGATCCTTAGTTACAATTGCTTTTTGCTTAAGGCTAATTGCCAGCTTGGTCTATTTATTATTTTTTTCAAAATTTTCTTAAATGAAAAGTAAAAAAAACACAGAGATCTGATATTCCCATACACTCTCCTTTTTTTATCAAAAATCAAAACTGCTAAACTCAGCTGTGGGTTACACCTCTGATTAGCATGTTCACTAAAAAGATGCCCTATTGTTATGCAGAGATTGTTCCTGCTGCCACCTGTGGATTTGTGTGGCACTGCCCTATTTTTTTGGCCCACTGGAATGTGCTCCTCCCTCTGCGTAACAAAATAAAACCTTACTGATTACTGATTGGATAATGGTGTATACCACCTGGTTTATAAAGAGTTGGACGATAGAGTGAAGTGAATGCTTAAACAGAACCTGAAGATAAATACATGAGAACAATGGCTGTTTGCTTCTTGGAGGTAAGCTGCTTCATATTTTCTAATCCAATTCTTGTTCTTCCCTATTTTCATTTGACCCACTGGAATGTGCTCCTCCCTCTGCATAACAAAATTAAACCTTACTGATTACTGATTGGATAATGGTGTATACCACCTGGTTTATAAAGAGTTGGAAGATAGAGTGAAGTGGATGCTTAAACCGAACCTGTAGATAAATACATGAGAACAATGGCTGTTTGCTTCTTGGAGGTAAGCTGCTTCATATTTTCTAATCCAATTCTTGTTCTTCTGCCACAAGAAAATGATTGATATTTTTGTCCCATCTTACATGACCCAAAACAAAGCTCTCTCTTGTATTCCATTGCTGGTGAGTGAGTGCTTCCTGTTTTGGGCAATGTGGGAACTGGGTTAAATCTTCCAGATGAAACTAGGAGCATCAGAGTGGCCGGAACTCTACTTTTAATGCTTTCAACACAGTCAAACCTCAGTACTTTATTTTGTTTTAGTACATGTAAGTGCTTCCTAGTTTGTTCAAGGTGAGAAGCAGATTATCTACAACCAGAGCCACAATGAGTTTCATTAACAACCATTTCAGAAAAATCAGTGCGTAAAACTCCAAATGGAGCACTTTTCTGTGACTACATACTGGAACAGTGCTCTTGTGTTTGGGGTATTGTGTAACCAGATTCACATTAACAGAATGGTCCAAAAATGACTTGATGGAAACTCAATTTCTTTGAAACATTTCTTAATACACATAGACATTGAGATGAAAATAATCTTTGTTCTTATTCTGACAATTTTTAGCTGTGTTTAGGGTTAGGGTTAGGGTTAGGGTTAGATTTCCAAGAGTAATTTGTGGTAGAGTTGATTGAACAAAAGGAACTTTGCTTTTACATATGTGATTTTTATGTCCACAGAGAAGTCAAACAAAAGCAATGTCTTGTATTTTACAAGAATGCCTTATATTTTCATTGCTATAGAACCCATGATTCATATTGCTTTCAAGAAGTTTCAAAGCATGCAAATCTTTGATGATCCTTAGTTACAATTGCTTTTTGCTTAAGGCTAATTGCCAGCTTGGTCTATTTATTATTTTTTTCAAAATTTTCCTTAAATGAAAAGTAAAAAAACACAGAGATCTGTTATTCCCAAACACTCTCCTTTTTTTGTCAAAAATCAAAACTGCTAAACTCAGCTGTGGGTTACACCTCTGATTAGCATGTTCACTAAAAGGATGCCCTATTGTTATGCAGAGATTGTTCCTGCTACCACCTGTGAATTTGTGTGGCACTGCCCTAATTTCATTTGGCCCACTGGAATGTGCTCCTCCTTCTGCATAGCAAAATAAAACCTTACTGATTACTGATTGGATAATGGTGTATACCACCTGGTTTATAAAGAGTTGGAAGATAGAGTGAAGTGGATGCTTAAACAGAACCTGAAGATAAATACATGAGAACAATGGCTGTTTGCTTCTTGGAGGTAAGCTGCTTCATATTTTCTAATCCAATTCTTGTTCTTCTGCCAAAAGAAAATGATTGATATTTTTGTGCTATCTTACATGACCCAAAACAAAGCTCTCTCTTGTATTCCATTGCTGGTGAGTGAGTGCTTCCTGTTTTGGGCAATGTGGGAACTGGGTTAAATCTTCCAGATGAAACTAGGAGCATCAGAGTGGCCGGTACTCTACTTTTAATGCTTTCAACACAGTCAAACCTCAGTACTTTATTTTGTTTTAGTACATGTAAGTGCTTCCTAGTTTGACCAAGGTGAGAAGCAGATTATCTACAACCAGAGCCACAATGAGTTTCACTAACTACCATTTCAGAAAAATCAGTGCGTAAAACTCCAAATGGAGCACTTTTCTGTGACTACATACTGGAACAGTGCTCTTGTGTTTGGGGTATTGTGTAACCAGATTCACATTAACAGAATGGTCCAAAAACGACTTGATGGAAACTCAATTTCTTTGAAACATTTCTTAATACACATAGACATTGAGATGAAAATAATCTTTGTTCTTGTTCTGACAATTTTGAGCTGTGTTTAGGGTTAGATAGTAATAGGATTTCCAAGAGTAATTTGTGGTAGAGTTAATTGAACAAAAGGAACTTTGCTTTTACATATGTGATTTTTATGTCCACAGATAAGTCAAACAAAAGCAATGTCTTGTATTTTACAAGAATGCCTTATATTTTCATTGCTATAGAACCCATGATTCATATTGCTTTCAAGAAGTTTCAAAGCATGCAAATCTTTGATGATCCTTAGTTACAATTGCTTTTTGCTTAAGGCTAATTGTCAGCTCGGTCTATTTATTATTTTTTTCAAAATTTTCCTTAAATGAAAAGTAAAAAAACACAGAGATCTGTTATTCCCAAACACTCTCCTTTTTTGTCAAAAATCAAAACTGCTAAACTCAGCTGTGGGTTACACCTCTGATTAGCATGTTCACTAAAAGGATGCCCTATTGTTATGCAGAGATTGTTCCTGCTACCACCTGTGGATTTGTGTGGCACTGCCCTATTTTCATTTGGCCCACTGGAATGTGCTCCTCCTTCTGCATAGCAAAATAAAACCTTACTGATTACTGATTGGATTATGGTGTATACCACCTGGTTTATAAAGAGTTGGAAGATAGAGAGAAGTGGATGCTTAAACAGAACCTGAAGATAAATACATGAGAACAATGACTGTTTGCTTCTTGGATGTAAGCTGCTTCATATTTTCTAATCCAATTCTTGTTCTTCTGCCAAAAGAAAATGATTGATATTTTTGTCCCATCTTACATGACCCAAAACAAAGCTCTCTCTTGTATTCCATTGCTGGTGAGTCAGTGCTTCCTGTTTTGGGCAATGTGGGAACTGGGTTAAATCTTCCAGATGAAACTAGGAGCGTCAGAGTGGCCGGTACTCTACTTTTTATGCTTTCCACTCAGTCAAACCTCAGTACTATATTTTGTTTTAGTACATGTAAGTGTTTCCTAGTTTGTCCAAGGTGAGAAGCAGATTATCTACAACCAGAGCCACAATGAGTTTCACTAACAACCATTTCAGAAAAATCAGAGCGTAAAACTCCAAATGGAGCACTTTTCTGTGACTACATATTGGAACAGTGCTCTTGTGTTTGGGGTATTGTGTAACCAGATTCACTTTAACAGAATGGTCCAAAAATGACTTGATGGAAACTCAATTTCTTTGAAACATTTCTTAATACACATAGACATTGAGATGAAAATAATCTTTGTTCTTGTTCTGACAATTTTGAGCTGTGTTTAGGGTTAGATAGTAATAGGATTTCCAAGAGTAATTTGTGGTAGAGTTGATTGAACAAAAGGAAATTTGCTTTTACATATGTGATTTTTATGTCCACAGATAAGTCAAACAAAAGCAATGTCTTGTATTTTACAAGAATGCCTTATATTTTCATTGCTATAGAACCCATGATTCATATTGCTTTCAAGAAGTTTCAAAGCATGCAAATCTTTGATGATCCTTAGTTACAATTGCTTTTTGCTTAAGGCTAATTGCCAGCTTGGTCTATTTATTATTTTTTTCAAAATTTTCCTTAAATGAAAAGTAAAAAAAACACAGAGATCTGTTATTCCCAAACACTCTCCTTTTTTTGTCAAAAATCAAAACTGCTAAACTCAGCTGTGGGTTACACCTCTGATTAGCATGTTCACTAAAAGGATGCCCTATTGTTATGCAGAGATTGTTCATGCTACCACCTGTGGATTTGTGTGGCACTGCCCTATTTTTATTTGGCCCACTGGAATGTGCTCCTCCCTCTGCATAAAAAAATAAAACCTTACTGATTACTGATTGGATAATGGTGAATACCACCTGGTTTATAAAGAGTTGGAAGATAGAGTGAAGTGGATGCTTAAACAGAACCTGAAGATAAATACATGAGAACAATGGCTGTTTGCTTCTTGGAGGTAAGCTGCTTCATATTTTCTAATCCAATTCTTGTTCTTCTGCCAAAAGAAAATGATTGATATTTTTGTCCCATCTTACATGACCCAAAACAAAGCTCTCTCTTGTATTCCATTGCTGGTGAGTGAGTGCTTCCTGTTTTGGGCAATGTGGGAACTGAGTTAAATCTTCCAGATGAAACTAGGAGCATCAGAGTGGCCGGTACTCTACTTTTAATGCTTTTAACACAGTCAAACCTCAGTACTTTATTTTGTTTTAGTACATGTAAGTGCTTCCTAGTTTGACCAAGGTGAGAAGCAGATTATCTACAACCAGAGCCACAATGAGTTTCACTAACAACCATTTCAGAAAAATCAGTGCGTAAAACTCCAAATGGAGCACTTTTCTGTGACTACATATTGGAACAGTGCTCTTGTGTTTGGGGTATTGTGTAACCAGATTCACTTTAACAGAATGGTCCAAAAACGACTTGATGGAAACTCAATTTCTTTGAAACATTTCTTAATACACATAGACATTGAGATGAAAATAATCTTTGTTCTTGTTCTGACAATTTTGAGCTGTGTTTAGGGTTAGATAGTAATAGGATTTCCAAGAGTAATTTGTGTTAGAGTTGATTGAACAAAAGGAACTTTGCTTTTACATATGTGATTTTTATGTCCACAGATAAGTCAAACAAAAGCAATGTCTTGTATTTTACAAGAATGCCTTATATTTTCATTGCTATAGAACCCATGATTCATATTGCTTTCAAGAAGTTTCAAAGCATGCAAATCTTTGATGATCCTTAGTTACAATTGCTTTTTGCTTAAGGCTAATTGCCAGCTTGGTCTATTTATTATTTTTTTCAAAATTTTCCTTAAATGAAAAGTTAAAAAACCACAGAGATCTGTTATTCCCAAACACTCTCCTTTTTTTGTCAAAAATCAAAACTGCTAAACTCAGCTGTGGGTTACACCTCTGATTAGCATGTTCACTAAAAGGATGCCCTATTGTTATGCAGAGATTGTTCATGCTACCACCTGTGGATTTGTGTGGCACTGCCCTATTTTTATTTGGCCCACTGGAATGTGCTCCTCCCTCTGCATAAAAAAATAAAACCTTACTGATTACTGATTTGATAATGGTGTATACCACCTGGTTTATAAAGAGTTGGAAGATAGAGTGAAGTGGATGCTTAAACAGAACCTGAAGATAAATACATGAGAACAATGGCTGTTTGCTTCTTGGAGGTAAGCTGCTTCATATTTTCTAATCCAATTCTTGTTCTTCTGCCAAAAGAAAATGATTGATATTTTTGTCCCATCTTACATGACCCAAAACAAAGCTCTCTCTTGTATTCCATTGCTGGTGAGTGAGTGCTTCCTGTTTTGGGCAATGTGGGAACTGAGTTAAATCTTCCAGATGAAACTAGGAGCATCAGAGTGGCCGGTACTCTACTTTTAATGCTTTTAACACAGTCAAACCTCAGTACTTTATTTTGTTTTAGTACATGTAAGTGCTTCCTAGTTTGACCAAGGTGAGAAGCAGATTATCTACAACCAGAGCCACAATGAGTTTCACTAACAACCATTTCAGAAAAATCAGTGCGTAAAACTCCAAATGGAGCACTTTTCTGTGACTACATATTGGAACAGTGCTCTTGTGTTTGGGGTATTGTGTAACCAGATTCACTTTAACAGAATGGTCCAAAAACGACTTGATGGAAACTCAATTTCTTTGAAACATTTCTTAATACACATAGACATTGAGATGAAAATAATCTTTGTTCTTGTTCTGACAATTTTGAGCTGTGTTTAGGGTTAGATAGTAATAGGATTTCCAAGAGTAATTTGTGGTAGAGTTGATTGAACAAAAGGAACTTTGCTTTTACATATGTGATTTTTATGTCCACAGATAAGTCAAACAAAAGCAATGTCTTGTATTTTACAAGAATGCCTTATATTTTCATTGCTATAGAACCCATGATTCATATTGCTTTCAAGAAGTTTCAAAGCATGCAAATCGTTGATAATCCTTAGTTACAATTGCTTTTTGCTTAAAGCTAATTGCCAGCTTGCTCTATTTATTATTTTTTTCAAAATTTTCCTTAAATGAAAAGTAAAAAATACACAGAGATCTGTTATTCCCAAACACTCTCCTTTTTTTGTCAAAAATCAAAACTGCTAAACTCAGCTGTGGGTTACACCTCTGCTTAGCATGTTCACTAAAAGGATGCCCTATTGTTATGCAGAGATTGTTCCTGCTACCACCTGTGGATTTGTGTGGCACTGCCCTATTTTCATTTGGCCCACTGGGATGTGCTCCTCCCTCTGCATAACAAAAAAAAAACCTTACTGATTACTGATTGGATAATGGTGTATACCACCTGGTTTATAAAGAGTTGGGAGATAGAGATAAGTGGATGCGTAAACAGAACCTGAAGATAAATACATGAGAACAATGGCTGTTTGCTTCTTGGAGGTAAGTTGCTTCATATTTTCTAATCCAATTCTTGTTCTGCCAAAAGAAAATGATTGATATTTTTGTCCCATCTTACATGACCCAAAACAAAGCTCTCTCTTGTATTTCACTGCTGGTGAGTGTTTATTGTTTTGGGCAATGTGGGAACTGTGTTAAATCTTCCAGATGAAACTAGGAGCATCAGAGTGGCCGGTACTCTACTTTTAATGCTTTCAACTCAGTCAAACCTCAGTACTTTATTTTGTTTTAGTACATGTAAGTGCTTCCTAGTTTGACCAAGGTGAGAAGCAGATTATCTACAACCAGAGCCACAATGAGTTTCACTAACAACCATTTCAGAAAAATCAGTGCGTAAAACTCCAAATGGAGCACTTTTCTGTGACTGCATATTGGAACAGTGCTCTTGTGTTTGGGGTATTGTGTATCCAGATTCACTTTAACAGAATGGTCCAAAAATGACTTGATGGAAACTCAATTTCTTTGAAACATTTCTTAATACACATAGACATTGAGATGAAAATAATCTTTGTTCTTGGTCTGACAATTTTGAGCCATGTTTAGGGTTAGATAGTAATAGGATTTCCAAGAGTAATTTGTGGTAGAGTTGATTGAACAAAAGGAACTTTGCTTTTACATAGGTGATTTTTATGTCCACAGATAAGTCAAACAAAAGCAATGTCTTGTATTTTACAAGAATGCCTTATATTTTCATTGCTATAGAACCCATGATTCATATTGCTTTCAAGAAGTTTCAAAGCATGCAAATCTTTGATGATCCTTACTTACAATTGTTTTTTGCTTAAAGCTAGTTGCCAGCTTGGTCTATTTATTATTTTTTTAAAAATTTTCCTTACATGAAAAGTAAAAAATACACAGAGATCTGTTATTCCCAAACACTCTCCTTTTTTGTCAAAAATCAAAACTGCTAAACTCAGCTGTGGGTTACACCTTGGATTAGCATGTTCACTAAAAGGATGCCACATTGTTATGCAGAGATTGTTCCTGCTACCACCTGTGGATTTGTGTGGAACTGCCCTATTTTCATTTGGCCCACTGGAATGTGCTCCTCCCTCTGCATAACAAAATAAGACCTTACTGATTACTGATTGGATAATGGTGTATACCACCTGGTTTATAAAGAGTTGGGAGATAGAGAGAAGTGGATGCTTAAACAGAACATGAAGATAAATACATGAGAACAATGGTTGTTTGCTTCTTGGAGGTAAGCTGCTTCACATTTTCTAATCCAATTCTTGTTCTTCTGCCAAAAGAAAATGATTGATATTTTTGTCCCATCTTACATGACCCAAAACAAAGCTCTCTCTTGTATTCAATTGCTGGTGAGTGAGTGCTTCCTGTTTTGGGCAATGTGGGAACTGAGTTAAATCTTCCAGATGAAACTAGGAGCATCAGAGTGGCCGGTACTCTACTTTTAATGCTTTTAACACAGTCAAACCTCAGTACTTTATTTTGTTTTAGTACATGTAAGTGCTTCCTAGTTTGACCAAGGTGAGAAGCAGATTATCTACAACCAGAGCCACAATGAGTTTCACTAACAACCATTTCAGAAAAATCAGCGCGTAAAACTCCAAATGGAGCACTTTTCTGTGACTACATATTGGAACAGTGCTCTTGTGTTTGGGGTATTGTGTAACCAGATTCACTTTAACAGAATGGTCCAAAAACGACTTGATGGAAACTCAATTTCTTTGAAACATTTCTTAATACACATAGACATTGAGATAAAAATAATCTTTGTTCTTGTTCTGACAATTTTGAGCTGTGTTTAGGGTTAGATAGTAATAGGATTTCCAAGAGTAATTTGTGGTAGAGTTGATTGAACAAAAGGAACTTTGCTTTTACATATGTGATTTTTATGTCCACAGATAAGTCAAACAAAAGCAATGTCTTGTATTTTACAAGAATGCCTTATATTTTCATTGCTATAGAACCCATGATTCATATTGCTTTCAGGAAGTTTCAAAGCATGCAAATCGTTGATAATCCTTAGTTACAATTGCTTTTTGCTTAAAGCTAATTGCCAGCTTGCTCTATTTATTATTTTTTTCAAAATTTTCCTTAAATGAAAAGTAAAAAATACACAGAGATCTGTTATTCCCAAACACTCTCCTTTTTTTGTCAAAAATCAAAACTGCTAAACTCAGCTGTGGGTTACACCTCTGCTTAGCATGTTCACTAAAAGGATGCCCTATTGTTATGCAGAGATTGTTCCTGCTACCACCTGTGGATTTGTGTGGCACTGCCCTATTTTCATTTGGCCCACTGGGATGTGCTCCTCCCTCTGCATAACAAAAAAAAAACCTTACTGATTACTGATTGGATAATGGTGTATACCACCTGGTTTATAAAGACTTGGGAGATAGAGATAAGTGGATGCGTAAACAGAACCTGAAGATAAATACATGAGAACAATGGCTGTTTGCTTCTTGGAGGTAAGTTGCTTCATATTTTCTAATCCAATTCTTGTTCTGCCAAAAGAAAATGATTGATATTTTTGTCCCATCTTACATGACCCAAAACAAAGCTCTCTCTTGTATTTCACTGCTGGTGAGTGTTTATTGTTTTGGGCAATGTGGGAACTGTGTTAAATCTTCCAGATGAAACTAGGAGCATCAGAGTGGCCGGTACTCTACTTTTAATGCTTTCAACTCAGTCAAACCTCAGTACTTTATTTTGTTTTAGTACATGTAAGTGCTTCCTAGTTTGACCAAGGTGAGAAGCAGATTATCTACAACCAGAGCCACAATGAGTTTCACTAACAACCATTTCAGAAAAATCAGTGCGTAAAACTCCAAATGGAGCACTTTTCTGTGACTGCATATTGGAACAGTGCTCTTGTGTTTGGGGTATTGTGTATCCAGATTCACTTTAACAGAATGGTCCAAAAATGACTTGATGGAAACTCAATTTCTTTGAAACATTTCTTAATACACATAGACATTGAGATGAAAATAATCTTTGTTCTTGGTCTGACAATTTTGAGCCATGTTTAGGGTTAGATAGTAATAGGATTTCCAAGAGTAATTTGTGGTAGAGTTGATTGAACAAAAGGAACTTTGCTTTTACATAGGTGATTTTTATGTCCACAGATAAGTCAAACAAAAGCAATGTCTTGTATTTTACAAGAATGCCTTATATTTTCATTGCTATAGAACCCATGATTCATATTGCTTTCAAGAAGTTTCAAAGCATGCAAATCTTTGATGATCCTTACTTACAATTGTTTTTTGCTTAAAGCTAGTTGCCAGCTTGGTCTATTTATTATTTTTTTAAAAATTTTCCTTACATGAAAAGTAAAAAATACACAGAGATCTGTTATTCCCAAACACTCTCCTTTTTTGTCAAAAATCAAAACTGCTAAACTCAGCTGTGGGTTACACCTTGGATTAGCATGTTCACTAAAAGGATGCCAGATTGTTATGCAGAGATTGTTCCTGCTACCACCTGTGGATTTGTGTGGAACTGCCCTATTTTCATTTGGCCCACTGGAATGTGCTCCTCCCTCTGCATAACAAAATAAGACCTTACTGATTACTGATTGGATAATGGTGTATACCACCTGGTTTATAAAGAGTTGGGAGATAGAGAGAAGTGGATGCTTAAACAGAACATGAAGATAAATACATGAGAACAATGGTTGTTTGCTTCTTGGAGGTAAGCTGCTTCACATTTTCTAATCCAATTCTTGTTCTTCTGCCAAAAGAAAATGATTGATATTTTTGTCCCATCTTACATGACCCAAAACAAAGCTCTCTCTTGTATTCAATTGCTGGTGAGTGAGTGCTTCCTGTTTTGGGCAATGTGGGAACTGGGTTAAATCTTCCAGATGAAACTAGGAGCATCAGAGTGGCCGGTACTCTACTTTTAATGCTTTCAACTCAGTCAAACCTCAGTACTATATTTTGTTTTAGTACATGTAAGTGCTTCCTAGTTTGACCAAGGTGAGAAGCAGATTATCTACAACCAGAGCCACAATGAGTTTCACTAACAACCATTTCAGAAAAATCAGCGCGTAAAACTCCAAATGGAGCACTTTTCTGTGACTACATATTGGAACAGTGCTCTTGTGTTTGGGGTATTGTGTATCCAGATTCACTTTAACAGAATGGTGCAAAAACGACTTGATGGAAACTCAATTTCTTTGAAACATTTCTTAATACACATAGACATTGAGATAAAAATAATCTTTGTTCTTGGTCTGACAATTTTGAGCTGTGTTTAAGGTTAGATAGTAATAGGATTTCCAGGAGTAATTTGTGGTAGAGTTGATTGAACAAAAGGAACTTTGCTTTTACATAGGTGATTTTTTCGTCCACAGATAAATCAAACAAAAGCAATGTCTTGTATTTTACAAGAATGCCTCATATTTTCATTGATATAGAACCTATGATTCATATTGCTTTCAGGAAGTTTCAAAGCATGCAAATCTTTGATGATCCTTAGTTACAATTGCTTTTTGCTTAAGGCTAATTGCCAGCTTGGTCTATTTATTATTTTTTTCAAAATTTTCTTAAATGAAAAGTAAAAAAAACACAGAGATCTGATATTCCCATACACTCTCCTTTTTTTATCAAAAATCAAAACTGCTAAACTCAGCTGTGGGTTACACCTCTGATTAGCATGTTCACTAAAAAGATGCCCTATTGTTATGCAGAGATTGTTCCTGCTGCCACCTGTGGATTTGTGTGGCACTGCCCTATTTTTTTGGCCCACTGGAATGTGCTCCTCCCTCTGCGTAACAAAATAAAACCTTACTGATTACTGATTGGATAATGGTGTATACCACCTGGTTTATAAAGAGTTGGACGATAGAGTGAAGTGAATGCTTAAACAGAACCTGAAGATAAATACATGAGAACAATGGCTGTTTGCTTCTTGGAGGTAAGCTGCTTCATATTTTCTAATCCAATTCTTGTTCTTCCCTATTTTCATTTGACCCACTGGAATGTGCTCCTCCCTCTGCATAACAAAATTAAACCTTACTGATTACTGATTGGATAATGGTGTATACCACCTGGTTTATAAAGAGTTGGAAGATAGAGTGAAGTGGATGCTTAAACCGAACCTGTAGATAAATACATGAGAACAATGGCTGTTTGCTTCTTGGAGGTAAGCTGCTTCATATTTTCTAATCCAATTCTTGTTCTTCTGCCAAAAGAAAATGATTGATATTTTTGTCCCATCTTACATGACCCAAAACAAAGCTCTCTCTTGTATTCCATTGCTGGTGAGTGAGTGCTTCCTGTTTTGGGCAATGTGGGAACTGGGTTAAATCTTCCAGATGAAACTAGGAGCATCAGAGTGGCCGGAACTCTACTTTTAATGCTTTCAACACAGTCAAACCTCAGTACTTTATTTTGTTTTAGTACATGTAAGTGCTTCCTAGTTTGTTCAAGGTGAGAAGCAGATTATCTACAACCAGAGCCACAATGAGTTTCATTAACAACCATTTCAGAAAAATCAGTGCGTAAAACTCCAAATGGAGCACTTTTCTGTGACTACATACTGGAACAGTGCTCTTGTGTTTGGGGTATTGTGTAACCAGATTCACATTAACAGAATGGTCCAAAAATGACTTGATGGAAACTCAATTTCTTTGAAACATTTCTTAATACACATAGACATTGAGATGAAAATAATCTTTGTTCTTATTCTGACAATTTTTAGCTGTGTTTAGGGTTAGGGTTAGGGTTAGGGTTAGATTTCCAAGAGTAATTTGTGGTAGAGTTGATTGAACAAAAGGAACTTTGCTTTTACATATGTGATTTTTATGTCCACAGAGAAGTCAAACAAAAGCAATGTCTTGTATTTTACAAGAATGCCTTATATTTTCATTGCTATAGAACCCATGATTCATATTGCTTTCAAGAAGTTTCAAAGCATGCAAATCTTTCATGATCCTTAGTTACAATTGCTTTTTGCTTAAGGCTAATTGCCAGCTTGGTCTATTTATTATTTTTTTCAAAATTTTCCTTAAATGAAAAGTAAAAAAACACAGAGATCTGTTATTCCCAAACACTCTCCTTTTTTTGTCAAAAATCAAAACTGCTAAACTCAGCTGTGGGTTTCACCTCTGATTAGCATGTTCACTAAAAGGATGCCCTATTGTTATGCAGAGATTGTTCCTGCTACCACCTGTGAATTTGTGTGGCACTGCCCTAATTTCATTTGGCCCACTGGAATGTGCTCCTCCTTCTGCATAGCAAAATAAAACCTTACTGATTACTGATTGGATAATGGTGTATACCACCTGGTTTATAAAGAGTTGGAAGATAGAGTGAAGTGGATGCTTAAACAGAACCTGAAGATAAATACATGAGAACAATGGCTGTTTGCTTCTTGGAGGTAAGCTGCTTCATATTTTCTAATCCAATTCTTGTTCTTCTGCCAAAAGAAAATGATTGATATTTTTGTGCTATCTTACATGACCCAAAACAAAGCTCTCTCTTGTATTCCATTGCTGGTGAGTGAGTGCTTCCTGTTTTGGGCAATGTGGGAACTGGGTTAAATCTTCCAGATGAAACTAGGAGCATCAGAGTGGCCGGTACTCTACTTTTAATGCTTTCAACACAGTCAAACCTCAGTACTTTATTTTGTTTTAGTACATGTAAGTGCTTCCTAGTTTGACCAAGGTGAGAAGCAGATTATCTACAACCAGAGCCACAATGAGTTTCACTAACTACCATTTCAGAAAAATCAGTGCGTAAAACTCCAAATGGAGCACTTTTCTGTGACTACATACTGGAACAGTGCTCTTGTGTTTGGGGTATTGTGTAACCAGATTCACATTAACAGAATGGTCCAAAAACGACTTGATGGAAACTCAATTTCTTTGAAACATTTCTTAATACACATAGACATTGAGATGAAAATAATCTTTGTTCTTGTTCTGACAATTTTGAGCTGTGTTTAGGGTTAGATAGTAATAGGATTTCCAAGAGTAATTTGTGGTAGAGTTGATTGAACAAAAGGAACTTTGCTTTTACATATGTGATTTTTATGTCCACAGATAAGTCAAACAAAAGCAATGTCTTGTATTTTACAAGAATGCCTTATATTTTCATTGCTATAGAACCCATGATTCATATTGCTTTCAAGAAGTTTCAAAGCATGCAAATCTTTGATGATCCTTAGTTACAATTGCTTTTTGCTTAAGGCTAATTGTCAGCTCGGTCTATTTATTATTTTTTTCAAAATTTTCCTTAAATGAAAAGTAAAAAAACACAGAGATCTGTTATTCCCAAACACTCTCCTTTTTTGTCAAAAATCAAAACTGCTAAACTCAGCTGTGGGTTACACCTCTGATTAGCATGTTCACTAAAAGGATGCCCTATTGTTATGCAGAGATTGTTCCTGCTACCACCTGTGGATTTGTGTGGCACTGCCCTATTTTCATTTGGCCCACTGGAATGTGCTCCTCCTTCTGCATAGCAAAATAAAACCTTACTGATTACTGATTGGATTATGGTGTATACCACCTGGTTTATAAAGAGTTGGAAGATAGAGAGAAGTGGATGCTTAAACAGAACCTGAAGATAAATACATGAGAACAATGACTGTTTGCTTCTTGGATGTAAGCTGCTTCATATTTTCTAATCCAATTCTTGTTCTTCTGCCAAAAGAAAATGATTGATATTTTTGTCCCATCTTACATGACCCAAAACAAAGCTCTCTCTTGTATTCCATTGCTGGTGAGTCAGTGCTTCCTGTTTTGGGCAATGTGGGAACTGGGTTAAATCTTCCAGATGAAACTAGGAGCGTCAGAGTGGCCGGTACTCTACTTTTTATGCTTTCCACTCAGTCAAACCTCAGTACTATATTTTGTTTTAGTACATGTAAGTGCTTCCTAGTTTGTCCAAGGTGAGAAGCAGATTATCTACAACCAGAGCCACAATGAGTTTCACTAACAACCATTTCAGAAAAATCAGAGCGTAAAACTCCAAATGGAGCACTTTTCTGTGACTACATATTGGAACAGTGCTCTTGTGTTTGGGGTATTGTGTAACCAGATTCACTTTAACAGAATGGTCCAAAAATGACTTGATGGAAACTCAATTTCTTTGAAACATTTCTTAATACACATAGACATTGAGATGAAAATAATCTTTGTTCTTGTTCTGACAATTTTGAGCTGTGTTTAGGGTTAGATAGTAATAGGATTTCCAAGAGTAATTTGTGGTAGAGTTGATTGAACAAAAGGAACTTTGGTTTTACATATGTGATTTTTATGTCCACAGATAAGTCAAACAAAAGCAATGTCTTGTATTTTACAAGAATGCCTTATATTTTCATTGCTATAGAACCCATGATTCATATTGCTTTCAAGAAGTTTCAAAGCATGCAAATCTTTGATGATCCTTAGTTACAATTGCTTTTTGCTTAAGGCTAATTGCCAGCTTGGTCTATTTATTATTTTTTTCAAAATTTTCCTTAAATGAAAAGTAAAAAAAACACAGAGATCTGTTATTCCCAAACACTCTCCTTTTTTTGTCAAAAATCAAAACTGCTAAACTCAGCTGTGGGTTACACCTCTGATTAGCATGTTCACTAAAAGGATGCCCTATTGTTATGCAGAGATTGTTCATGCTACCACCTGTGGATTTGTGTGGCACTGCCCTATTTTTATTTGGCCCACTGGAATGTGCTCCTCCCTCTGCATAAAAAAATAAAACCTTACTGATTACTGATTGGATAATGGTGAATACCACCTGGTTTATAAAGAGTTGGAAGATAGAGTGAAGTGGATGCTTAAACAGAACCTGAAGATAAATACATGAGAACAATGGCTGTTTGCTTCTTGGAGGTAAGCTGCTTCATATTTTCTAATCCAATTCTTGTTCTTCTGCCAAAAGAAAATGATTGATATTTTTGTCCCATCTTACATGACCCAAAACAAAGCTCTCTCTTGTATTCCATTGCTGGTGAGTGAGTGCTTCCTGTTTTGGGCAATGTGGGAACTGAGTTAAATCTTCCAGATGAAACTAGGAGCATCAGAGTGGCCGGTACTCTACTTTTAATGCTTTTAACACAGTCAAACCTCAGTACTTTATTTTGTTTTAGTACATGTAAGTGCTTCCTAGTTTGACCAAGGTGAGAAGCAGATTATCTACAACCAGAGCCACAATGAGTTTCACTAACAACCATTTCAGAAAAATCAGTGCGTAAAACTCCAAATGGAGCACTTTTCTGTGACTACATATTGGAACAGTGCTCTTGTGTTTGGGGTATTGTGTAACCAGATTCACTTTAACAGAATGGTCCAAAAACGACTTGATGGAAACTCAATTTCTTTGAAACATTTCTTAATACACATAGACATTGAGATGAAAATAATCTTTGTTCTTGTTCTGACAATTTTGAGCTGTGTTTAGGGTTAGATAGTAATAGGATTTCCAAGAGTAATTTGTGGTAGAGTTGATTGAACAAAAGGAACTTTGCTTTTACATATGTGATTTTTATGTCCACAGATAAGTCAAACAAAAGCAATGTCTTGTATTTTACAAGAATGCCTTATATTTTCATTGCTATAGAACCCATGATTCATATTGCTTTCAAGAAGTTTCAAAGCATGCAAATCGTTGATAATCCTTAGTTACAATTGCTTTTTGCTTAAAGCTAATTGCCAGCTTGCTCTATTTATTATTTTTTTCAAAATTTTCCTTAAATGAAAAGTAAAAAATACACAGAGATCTGTTATTCCCAAACACTCTCCTTTTTTTGTCAAAAATCAAAACTGCTAAACTCAGCTGTGGGTTACACCTCTGCTTAGCATGTTCACTAAAAGGATGCCCTATTGTTATGCAGAGATTGTTCCTGCTACCACCTGTGGATTTGTGTGGCACTGCCCTATTTTCATTTGGCCCACTGGGATGTGCTCCTCCCTCTGCATAACAAAAAAAAAACCTTACTGATTACTGATTGGATAATGGTGTATACCACCTGGTTTATAAAGAGTTGGGAGATAGAGATAAGTGGATGCGTAAACAGAACCTGAAGATAAATACATGAGAACAATGGCTGTTTGCTTCTTGGAGGTAAGTTGCTTCATATTTTCTAATCCAATTCTTGTTCTGCCAAAAGAAAATGATTGATATTTTTGTCCCATCTTACATGACCCAAAACAAAGCTCTCTCTTGTATTTCACTGCTGGTGAGTGTTTATTGTTTTGGGCAATGTGGGAACTGTGTTAAATCTTCCAGATGAAACTAGGAGCATCAGAGTGGCCGGTACTCTACTTTTAATGCTTTCAACTCAGTCAAACCTCAGTACTTTATTTTGTTTTAGTACATGTAAGTGCTTCCTAGTTTGACCAAGGTGAGAAGCAGATTATCTACAACCAGAGCCACAATGAGTTTCACTAACAACCATTTCAGAAAAATCAGTGCGTAAAACTCCAAATGGAGCACTTTTCTGTGACTGCATATTGGAACAGTGCTCTTGTGTTTGGGGTATTGTGTATCCAGATTCACTTTAACAGAATGGTCCAAAAATGACTTGATGGAAACTCAATTTCTTTGAAACATTTCTTAATACACATAGACATTGAGATGAAAATAATCTTTGTTCTTGGTCTGACAATTTTGAGCCATGTTTAGGGTTAGATAGTAATAGGATTTCCAAGAGTAATTTGTGGTAGAGTTGATTGAACAAAAGGAACTTTGCTTTTACATAGGTGATTTTTATGTCCACAGATAAGTCAAACAAAAGCAATGTCTTGTATTTTACAAGAATGCCTTATATTTTCATCGCTATAGAACCCATGATTCATATTGCTTTCAAGAAGTTTCAAAGCATGCAAATCTTTGATGATTCTTAGTTATAATTGCTTTTTGCTTAAAGCTAATTGCCAGCTTGGTCTATTTATTATTTTTTTCAAAATTTTCCTTAAATGGAAAGTAAAAAATACACAGAGATCTGTTATTCCCAAACACTCTCCTTTTTTTGTCAAAAATCAAAACTGCTAAACTCAGCTGTTGGTTACACCTCTGATTAGCATGTTCACTAAAAGGATGCCCTATTGTTATGCAGAGATTGTTCCTGCTACCACCTGGGGATTTGTGTGGCACTGCCCTATTTTCATTTGGCCCACTGGAATGTGCTCCTCCCTCTGCATAACAAAAAAAACCTTACTGATTACTGATTGGATAATGGTGTATACCACCTGGTTTATAAAGAGTTGGGAGATAGAGATAAGTGGATGCTTAAACAGAACCTGAAGATAAATACATGAGAACAATGGCTGTTTGCTTCTTGGAGGTAAGCTGCTTCATATTTTCTAATCCAATTCTTGTTCTTCTGCCAAAAGAAAATGATTGATATTTTTGTCCCATCTTACATGACCCAAAACAAAGCTCTCTCTTGTATTTCACTGCTGGTGAGTGTTTATTGTTTTGGGCAATGTGGGAACTGTGTTAAATCTTCCAGATGAAACTAGGAGCATCAGAGTGGCCGGTACTCTACTTTTAATGCTTTCAACTTAGTCAAACCTCAGTACTTTATTTTGTTTTAGTACATGTAAGTGCTTCCTCGTTTGACCAAGGTGAGAAGCAGATTATCTACAACCAGAGCCACAATGAGTTTCACTAACAACCATTTCAGAAAAATCAGTGCGTAAAACTCCAAATGGAGCACTTTTCTGTGACTACATATTGGAACAGTGCTTTTGTGTTTGGGGTATTGTGTAACCAGATTCACTTTAACAGAATGGTCCAAAAACGACTTGATGGAAACTCAATTTCTTTGAAACATTTCTTAATACACATAGACATTGAGATGAAAAAAATCTTTGTTCTTGGTCTGACAATTTTGAGCTGTGTTTAGGGTTAGATAGTAATAGGATTTCCAGAAGTAATTTGTGGTAGAGTTGATTGAACAAAAGGAACTTTGCTTTTACATAGGTGATTTTTATGTCCACAGATAAGCCAAAAAAGAGCAATGTCTTGTATTTTACAAGAATGCCTTATATTTTCATTGCTATAGAACCCATGATTCATATTTCTTTCAAGAAGTTTCAAAGCATGCAAATCTTTGATGATCCTTACTTACAATTGTTTTTTGCTTAAAGCTAGTTGCCAGCTTGGTCTATTTATTATTTTTTTCAAAATTTTCCTTACATGAAAAGTAAAAAATACACAGAGATCTGTTATTCCCAAACACTCTCCTTTTTTGTCAAAAATCAAAACTGCTAAACTCAGCTGTGGGTTACACCTTGGATTAGCATGTTCACTAAAAGGATGCCAGATTGTTATGCAGAGATTGTTCCTGCTACCACCTGTGGATTTGTGTGGAACTGCCCTATTTTCATTTGGCCCACTGGAATGTGCTCCTCCCTCTGCATAACAAAATAAGACCTTACTGATTACTGATTGGATAATGGTGTATACCACCTGGTTTAATAAGAGTTGGGAGATAGAGAGAAGTGGATGCTTAAACAGAACATGAAGATAAATACATGAGAACAATGGTTGTTTGCTTCTTGGAGGTAAGCTGCTTCACATTTTCTAATCCAATTCTTGTTCTTCTGCCAAAAGAAAATGATTGATATTTTTGTCAGATCTTACATGACCCAAAACAAAGCTCTCTCTTGTATTCAATTGCTGGTGAGTGAGTGCTTCCTGTTTTGGGCAATGTGGGAACTGGGTTAAATCTTCCAGATGAAACTAGGAGCATCAGAGTGGCCGGTACTCTACTTTTAATGCTTTCAACTCAGTCAAACCTCAGTACTATATTTTGTTTTAGTACATGTAAGTGCTTCCTAGTTTGACCAAGGTGAGAAGCAGATTATCTACAACCAGAGCCACAATGAGTATCACTAACAACCATTTCAGAAAAATCAGTGCGTAAAACTCCAAATGGAGCACTTTTCTGTGACTACATATTGGAACAGTGCTCTTGTGTTTAGGGTATTGTGTAACCAGATTCACTTTAACAGAATGGTGCAAAAACGACTTGATGGAAACTCAATTTCTTTGAAACATTTCTTAATACACATAGACATTGAGATGAAAATAATCTTTATTCTTGGTCTGACAATTTTGAGCTGTGTTTAAGGTTAGATAGTAATAGGATTTCCAGGAGTAATTTGTGGTAGAGTTGATTGAACAAAAGGAACTTTGCTTTTACATAGGTGATTTTTTCGTCCACAGATAAATCAAACAAAAGCAATGTCTTGTATTTTACAAGAATGCCTCATATTTTCATTGATATAGAACCTATGATTCATATTGCTTTCAGGAAGTTTCAAAGCATGCAAATCTTTGATGATCCTTAGTTACAATTGCTTTTTGCTTAAGGCTAATTGCCAGCTTGGTCTATTTATTATTTTTTTCAACATTTTCTTAAATGAAAAGTAAAAAAAACACAGAGATCTGATATTCCCAAACACTCTACTTTTTTTATCAAAAATCAAAACTGCTAAACTCAGCTGTGGGTTACACCTCTGATTAGCATGTTCACTAAAAGGATGCCCTATTGTTATGCAGAGATTGTTCCTGCTGCCACCTGTGGATTTGTGTGGCACTGCCCTATTTTTATTTGGCCCACTGGAATGTGCTCCTCCCTCTGCGTAACAAAATAAAACCTTACTGATTACTGATTGGATAATGGTGTATACCACCTGGTTTATAAAGAGTTGGAAGATAGAGTGAAGTGAATGCTTAAACAGAACCTGAAGATAAATACATGAGAACAATGGCTGTTTGCTTCTTGGAGGTAAGCTGCTTCATATTTTCTAATCCAATTCTTGTTCTTCCCTATTTTCATTTGGCCCACTGGAATGTGCTCCTCCCTCTGCATAACAAAATTAAACCTTACTGATTGGATAATGGTGTATACCACCTGGTTTATAAAGAGTTGGAAGATAGAGTGAAGTGGATGCTTAAACAGAACCTCTAGATAAATACATGAGAACAATGGCTGTTTGCTTCTTGGAGGTAAGCTGCTTCATATTTTCTAATCCAATTCTTGTTCTTCTGCCACAAGAAAATGATTGATATTTTTGTCCCATCTTACATGACCCAAAACAAAGCTCTCTCTTGTATTCCATTGCTGGTGAGTGAGTGCTTCCTGTTTTGGGCAATGTGGGAACTGGGTTAAATCTTCCAGATGAAACTAGGAGCATCAGAGTGGCCGGAACTCTACTTTTAATGCTTTCAACACAGTCAAACCTCAGTACTTTATTTTGTTTTAGTACATGTAAGTGCTTCCTAGTTTGACCAAGGTGAGAAGCAGATTATCTACAACCAGAGCCACAATGAGTTTCGCTAACAACCATTTCAGAAAAATCAGTGCGTAAAACTCCAAATGGAGCACTTTTCTGTGACTACATACTGGAACAGTGCTCTTGTGTTTGGGGTATTGTGTAACCAGATTCACATTAACAGAATGGTCCAAAAACGACTTGATGGAAACTCAATTTCTTTGAAACATTTCTTAATACACATAGACATTGAGATGAAAATAATCTTTGTTCTTGTTCTGACAATTTTGAGCTGTGTTTAGGGTTAGATAGTAATAGGATTTCCAAGAGTAATTTGTGGTAGAGTTGATTGAACAAAAGGAACTTTGCTTTTACATATGTGATTTTTATGTCCACAGATAAGTCAAACAAAAGCAATGTCTTGTATTTTACAAGAATGCCTTATATTTTCATTGCTATAGAACCCATGATTCATATTGCTTTCAAGAAGTTTCAAAGCATGCAAATCTTTGATCCTTAGTTACAATTGCTTTTTGCTTAAGGCTAATTGCCAGCTTGGTCTATTTATTATTTTTTTCAAAATTTTCCTTAAATGAAAAGTAAAAAAACCACAGAGATCTGTTATTCCCAAACACTCTCCTTTTTTTTGTCAAAAATCAAAACTGCTGTGGGTTACACCTCTGATTAGCATGTTCACTAAAAGGATGCCCTATTGTTATGCAGAGATTGTTCCTGCTACCACCTGTGGATTTGTGTGGCACTGCCCTATTTTTATTTGGCCCACTGGAATGTGCTCCTCCCTCTGCATAAAAAAATAAAACCTTACTGATTACTGATTGGATAATGGTGTATACCACCTGGTTTATAAAGAGTTGGAAGATAGAGTGAAGTGGATGCTTAAACAGAACCTGAAGATAAATACATGAGAACAATGGCTGTTTGCTTCTTGGAGGTAAGCTGCTTCATATTTTCTAATCCAATTCTTGTTCTTCTGCCAAAAGAAAATGATTGATATTTTTGTCCCATCTTACATGAACAAAAACAAAGCTCTCTCTTGTATTCCATTGCTGGTGAGTGAATGCTTCCTGTTTTAGGCAATGTGGGAACTGGGTTAAATCTTCCAGATGAAACTAGGAGCATCAGAGTGGCCGGTACTCTACTTTTAATGCTTTCAACACAGTCAAACCTCAGTACTTTATTTTGTTTTAGTACATGTAAGTGCTTCCTAGTTTGACCAAGGTGAGAAGCAGATTATCTACAACCAGAGCCACAATGAGTTTCACTAACAACCATTTCAGAAAAATCAGTGCGTAAAACTCCAAATGGAGCACTTTTCTGTGACTACATACTGGAACAGTGCTCTTCTGTTTGGGGTATTGTGTAACCAGATTCACAATAACAGAATGGTCCAAAAACGACTTGATGGAAACTCAATTTCTTTGAAACATTTCTTAATACACATAGACATTGAGATGAAAATAATCTTTGTTCATGTTCTGACAATTTTGAGCTGTTTTTAGGGTTAGATAGTGATAGGATTTCCAAGAGTAATTTGTGGTAGAGTTGATTGAACAAAAGGAAATTTGCTTTTACATATGTGATTTTTATGTCCACAGATAAGTCAAACAAAAGCAATGTCTTGTATTTTACAAGAATGCCTTATATTTTCATTGCTATAGAACCCATGATTCATATTGCTTTCAAGAAGTTTCAAAGCATGCAAATCTTTGATCCTTAGTTACAATTGCTTTTTGCTTAAGGCTAATTGCCAGCTTGGTCTATTTATTATTTTTTTCAAAATTTTCCTTAAATGAAAAGTAAAAAAACCACAGAGATCTGTTATTCCCAAACACTCTCCTTTTTTGTCAAAAATCAAAACTGCTAAACTCAGCTGTGGGTTACACCTCTGATTAGCATGTTCACTAAAAGGATGCCCTATTGTTATGCAGAGATTGTTCCTGCTACCACCTGTGGATTTGTGTGGCACTGCCCTATTTTTATTTGGCCCACTGGAATGTGCTCCTCCCTCTGCATAAAAAAATAAAACCTTACTGATTACTGATTGGATAATGGTGTATACCACCTGGTTTATAAAGAGTTGGAAGATAGAGTGAAGTGGATGCTTAAACAGAACCTGAAGATAAATACATGAGAACAATGGCTGTTTGCTTCTTGGAGGTAAGCTGCTTCATATTTTCTAATCCAATTCTTGTTCTTCTGCCAAAAGAAAATGATTGATATTTTTGTCCCATCTTACATGAACAAAAACAAAGCTCTCTCTTGTATTCCATTGCTGGTGAGTGAGTGCTTCCTGTTTTGGGCAATGTGGGAACTGGGTTAAATCTTCCAGATGAAACTAGGAGCATCAGAGTGGCCGGTACTCTACTTTTAATGCTTTCAACACAGTCAAACCTCAGTACTTTATTTTGTTTTAGTACATGTAAGTGCTTCCTAGTTTGACCAAGGTGAGAAGCAGATTATCTACAACCAGAGCCACAATGAGTTTCACTAACAACCATTTCAGAAAAATCAGTGCGTAAAACTCCAAATGGAGCACTTTTCTGTGACTACATACTGGAACAGTGCTCTTCTGTTTGGGGTATTGTGTAACCAGATTCACAATAACAGAATGGTCCAAAAACGACTTGATGGAAACTCAATTTCTTTGAAACATTTCTTAATACACATAGACATTGAGATGAAAATAATCTTTGTTCTTGTTCTGACAATTTTGAGCTGTTTTTAGGGTTAGATAGTAATAGGATTTCCAAGAGTAATTTGTGGTAGAGTTGATTGAACAAAAGGAAATTTGCTTTTACATATGTGATTTTTATGTCCACAGATAAGTCAAACAAAAGCAATGTCTTGTATTTTACAAGAATGCCTTATATTTTCATTGCTATAGAACCCATGATTCATATTGCTTTCAAGAAGTTTCAAAGCATGCAAATCTTTGATGATCCTTAGTTACAATTGCTTTTTGCTTAAAGCTAATTGCCAGCTTGGTCTATTTATTATTTTTTTCAAAATTTTCCTTAAATGAAAAGTAAAAAAACACAGAGATCTGTTATTCCCAAACTCTCTCCTTTTTTTGTCAAAAATCAAAACTGCTAAACTCAGCTGTGGGTTACACCTCTGATTAGCATGTTCACTAAAAGGATGCCCTATTGTTATGCAGAGATTGTTCCTGCTACCACCTGTGGATTTGTGTGGCACTGCCCTATTTTCATTTGGCCCACTGGAATGTGCTCCTCCTTCTGCATAGCAAAATAAAACCTTACTGATTACTGATTGGATAATGGTGTATACCACCTGGTTTATAAAGAGTTGGAAGATAGAGAGAAGTGGATGCTTAAACAGAACCTGAAGATAAATACATGAGAACAATGACTGTTTGCTTCTTGGATGTAAGCTGCTTCATATTTTCTAATCCAATTCTTGTTCTTCTGCCAAAAGAAAATGATTGATATTTTTGTCCCATCTTACATGACCCAAAACAAAGCTCTCTCTTGTATTCCATTGCTGGTGAGCCAGTGCTTCCTGTTTTGGGCAATGTGGGAACTGGGTTAAATCTTCCAGATGAAACTAGGAGCATCAGAGTGGCCGGTACTCTACTTTTAATGCTTTCAACTCAGTAAAACCTCAGTACTATATTTTGTTTTAGTACATGTAAGTGCTTCCTAGTTTGTCCAAGGTGAGAAGCAGATTATCTACAACCAGAGCCACAATGAGTTTCACTAACAACCATTTCAGAAAAATCAGAGCGTAAAACTCCAAATGGAGCACTTTTCTGTGACTACATATTGGAACAGTGCTCTTGTGTTTGGGGTATTGTGTAACCAGATTCACATTAACAGAATGGTCCAAAAACGACTTGATGGAAACTCAATTTCTTTGAAACATTTCTTAATACACATAGACATTGAGTTGAAAATAATCTTTGTTCTTGGTCTGACAATTTTGAGCTGTGTTTAGGGTTAGATAATAATAGGATTTCCAAGAGTTATTTGTGGTAGAGTTGATTGAACAAAAGGAACTTTGCTTTTACATAGGTGATTTTTATGCCCACAGATAAATCAAACAAAAGCAATGTCTTGTATTTTACAAGAATGCCTCATATTTTCATTGATATAGAACCCATGATTCATATTGCTTTCAGGATGTTTCAAAGCATGCAAATCTTTGATGATCCTTAGTTACAATTGTTTTTTGCTTAAAGCTAATTGCCAGCTTGGTCTATTTATTATTTTTTTCAAAATTTTCCTTAAACGAAAAGTAAAAAATACACAGAGATCTGTTATTCCCAAACACTCTCTTTTTTTGACAAAAATCAAAACTGCTAAACTCAGCTGTGGGTTACACCTCTGATTAGCATGTTCACTAAAAGGATGCCCTATTGTTATGCAGAGATTGTTCCTGCTACCACCTGTGGATTTGTGTGGCACTGCCCTATTTTCATTTGGCTCACTGGAATGTGCTCCTCCCTCTGCATAACAAAATAAAACCTTACTGATTACTGATTGGATAATGGTGTATACCACCTGGTTTATAAAGAGTTGGAAGATAGAGTGAAGTGGATGCTTAAACAGAACCTGAAGATAAATACATGAGAACAATGGCTGTTTGCTTCTTGGAGGTAAGCTGCTTCATATTTTCTAATCCAATTCTTGTTCTTCTGCCAAAAGAAAATGATTGATATTTTTGTCCCATCTTACATGAACAAAAACAAAGCTCTCTCTTGTATTCCATTGCTGGTGAGTGAGTGCTTCCTGTTTTGGGCAATGTGGGAACTGGGTTAAATCTTCCAGATGAAACTAGGAGCATCAGAGTGGCCGGTACTCTACTTTTAATGCTTTCAACACAGTCAAACCTCAGTACTTTATTTTGTTTTAGTACATGTAAGTGCTTCCTAGTTTGACCAAGGTGAGAAGCAGATTATCTACAACCAGAGCCACAATGAGTTTCACTAACAACCATTTCAGAAAAATCAGTGCGTAAAACTCCAAATGGAGCACTTTTCTGTGACTACATACTGGAACAGTGCTCTTGTGTTTGGGGTATTGTGTAACCAGATTCACAATAACAGAATGGTCCAAAAACGACTTGATGGAAACTCAATTTCTTTGAAACATTTCTTAATACACATAGACATTGAGATGAAAATAATCTTTGTTCTTGTTCTGACAATTTTGAGCTGTTTTTAGGGTTAGATAGTAATAGGATTTCCAAGAGTAATTTGTGGTAGAGTTGATTGAACAAAAGGAAATTTGCTTTTACATATGTGATTTTTATGTCCACAGATAAGTCAAACAAAAGCAATGTCTTGTATTTTACAAGAATGCCTTATATTTTCATTGCTATAGAACCCATGATTCATATTGCTTTCAAGAAGTTTCAAAGCATGCAAATCTTTGATGATCCTTAGTTACAATTGCTTTTTGCTTAAGGCTAATTGCCAGCTTGGTCTATTTATTATTTTTTTCAAAATTTTCCTTAAATGAAAAGTAAAAAAACACAGAGATCTGTTATTCCCAAACACTCTCCTTTTTTTGTCAAAAATCAAAACTGCTAAACTCAGCTGTGGGTTACACCTCTGATTAGCATGTTCACTAAAAGGATGCCCTATTGTTATGCAGAGATTGTTCCTGCTACCACCTGTGGATTTGTGTGGCACTGCCCTATTTTCATTTGGCCCACTGGAATGTGCTCCTCCTTCTGCATAGCAAAATAAAACCTTACTGATTACTGATTGGATAATGGTGTATACCACCTGGTTTATAAAGAGTTGGAAGATAGAGTGAAGTGGATGCTTAAACAGAACCTGAAGATAAATACATGAGAACAATGGCTGTTTGCTTCTTGGAGGTAAGCTGCTTCATATTTTCTAATCCAATTCTTGTTCTTCTGCCAAAAGAAAATGATTGATATTTTTGTGCTATCTTACATGACCCAAAACAAAGCTCTCTCTTGTATTCCATTGCTGGTGAGTGAGTGCTTCCTGTTTTGGGCAATGTGGGAACTGGGTTAAATCTTCCAGATGAAACTAGGAGCATAAGAGTGGCCGGTACTCTACTTTTAATGCTTTCAACACAGTGAAACCTCAGTACTTTATTTTGTTTTAGTACATGTAAGTGCTTCCTAGTTTGACCAAGGTGAGAAGCAGATTATCTACAACCAGAGCCACAATGAGTTTCACTAACAACCATTTCAGAAAAATCAGTGCGTAAAACTCCAAATGGAGCACTTTTCTGTGACTACATACTGGAACAGTGCTCTTCTGTTTGGGGTATTGTGTAACCAGATTCACAATAACAGAATGGTCCAAAAACGACTTGATGGAAACTCAATTTCTTTGAAACATTTCTTAATACACATAGACATTGAGATGAAAATAATCTTTGTTCTTGTTCTGACAATTTTGAGCTGTTTTTAGGGTTAGATAGTAATAGGATTTCCAAGAGTAATTTGTGGTAGAGTTGATTGAACAAAAGGAAATTTGCTTTTACATATGTGATTTTTATGTCCACAGATAAGTCAAACAAAAGCAATGTCTTGTATTTTACAAGAATGCCTTATATTTTCATTGCTATAGAACCCATGATTCATATTGCTTTCAAGAAGTTTCAAAGCATGCAAATCTTTGATGATCCTTAGTTACAATTGCTTTTTGCTTAAGGCTAATTGCCAGCTTGGTCTATTTATTATTTTTTTCAAAATTTTCCTTAAATGAAAAGTAAAAAAACACAGAGATCTGTTATTCCCAAACTCTCTCCTTTTTTTGTCAAAAATCAAAACTGCTAAACTCAGCTGTGGGTTACACCTCTGATTAGCATGTTCACTAAAAGGATGCCCTATTGTTATGCAGAGATTGTTCCTGCTACCACCTGTGGATTTGTGTGGCACTGCCCTATTTTCATTTGGCCCACTGGAATGTGCTCCTCCTTCTGCATAGCAAAATAAAACCTTACTGATTACTGATTGGATAATGGTGTATACCACCTGGTTTATAAAGAGTTGGAAGATAGAGAGAAGTGGATGCTTAAACAGAACCTGAAGATAAATACATGAGAACAATGACTGTTTGCTTCTTGGATGTAAGCTGCTTCATATTTTCTAATCCAATTCTTGTTCTTCTGCCAAAAGAAAATGATTGATATTTTTGTCCCATCTTACATGACCCAAAACAAAGCTCTCTCTTGTATTCCATTGCTGGTGAGCCAGTGCTTCCTGTTTTGGGCAATGTGGGAACTGGGTTAAATCTTCCAGATGAAACTAGGAGCATCAGAGTGGCCGGTACTCTACTTTTAATGCTTTCAACTCAGTAAAACCTCAGTACTATATTTTGTTTTAGTACATGTAAGTGCTTCCTAGTTTGTCCAAGGTGAGAAGCAGATTATCTGCAACCAGAGCCACAATGAGTTTCACTAACAACCATTTCAGAAAAATCAGAGCGTAAAACTCCAAATGGAGCACTTTTCTGTGACTACATATTGGAACAGTGCTCTTGTGTTTGGGGTATTGTGTAACCAGATTCACTTTAACAGAATGGTCCAAAAACGACTTGATGGAAACTCAATTTCTTTGAAACATTTCTTAATACACATAGACATTGAGTTGAAAATAATCTTTGTTCTTGGTCTGACAATTTTGAGCTGTGTTTAGGGTTAGATAATAATAGGATTTCCAAGAGTTATTTGTGGTAGAGTTGATTGAACAAAAGGAACTTTGCTTTTACATAGGTGATTTTTATGCCCACAGATAAATCAAACAAAAGCAATGTCTTGTATTTTACAAGAATGCCTCATATTTTCATTGATATAGAACCCATGATTCATATTGCTTTCAGGATGTTTCAAAGCATGCAAATCTTTGATGATCCTTAGTTACAATTGCTTTTTGCTTAAAGCTAATTGCCAGCTTGGTCTATTTATTATTTTTTTCAAAATTTTCCTTAAATGAAAAGTAAAAAATACACAGAGATCTGTTATTCCCAAACACTCTCTTTTTTTGACAAAAATCAAAACTGCTAAACACAGCTGTGGGTTACACCTCTGATTAGCATGTTCACTAAAAGGATGCCCTATTGTTATGCAGAGATTGTTCCTGCTACCACCTGTGGATTTGTGTGGCACTGCCCTATTTTCATTTGGCCCACTGGAATGTGCTCCTCTCTCTGCATAACAAAAAAAACCTTACTGATTACTGATTGGATAATGGTGTATACCACCTGGTTTATAAAGAGTTGGGAGATAGAGATAAGTGGATGCTTAAACAGAACCTGAAGATAAATACATGAGAACAATGGCTGTTTGCTTCTTGGAGGTAAGCTGCTTCATATTTTCTAATCCAATTCTTGTTCTTCTGCCAAAAGAAAATGATTGATATTTTTGTCCCATCTTACATGACCCAAAACAAAGCTCTCTCTTGTATTTCACTGCTGGTGAGTGTTTATTGTTTTGGGCAATGTGGGAACTGTGTTAAATCTTCCAGATGAAACTAGGAGCATCAGAGTGGCCGGTACTCTACTTTTAATGCTTTCAACTCAGTCAAACCTCAGTACTTTATTTTGTTTTAGTACATGTAAGTGCTTCCTAGTTTGACCAAGGTGAGAAGCACATTATCTACAACCAGAGCCACAATGAGTTTCACTAACAACCATTTCAGAAAAATCAGTGCGTAAAACTCCAAATGGATCACTTTTCTGTGACTACATATTGGAACAGTGCTCTTGTGTTTGGGGTATTGTGTATCCAGATTCACTTTAACAGAATGGTCCAAAAACGACTTGATGGAAACTCAATTTCTTTGAAACATTTCTTAATACACATAGACATTGAGATGAAAATAATCTTTGTTCTTGGTCTGACAATTTTGAGCCATGTTTAGGGTTAGATAGTAATAGGATTTCCAAGAGTAATTTGTGGTAGAGTTGATTGAACAAAAGGAACTTTGCTTTTACATAGGTGATTTTTATGTCCACAGATAAGTCAAACAAAAGCAATGTCTTGTATTTTACAAGAATGCCTTATATTTTCATTGCTATAGAACCCATGATTCATATTGCTTTCAAGAAGTTTCAAAGCATGCAAATCTTTGATGATTCTTAGTTACAATTGCTTTTTGCTTAAAGCTAATTGCCAGCTTGGTCTATTTATTATTTTTTTCAAAATTTTCCTTAAATGGAAAGTAAAAAATACACAGAGATCTGTTATTCCCAAACACTCTCCTTTTTTTGTCAAAAATCAAAACTGCTAAACTCAGCTGTTCGTTACACCTCTGATTAGCATGTTCACTAAAAGGATGCCCTATTGTTATGCAGAGATTGTTCCTGCTACCACCTGGGGATTTGTGTGGCACTGCCCTATTTTCATTTGGCCCACTGGAATGTGCTCCTCCCTCTGCATAACAAAAAAAAACCTCACTGATTACTGATTGGATAATTGTGTATACCACCTGGTTTATAAAGAGTTGGGAGATAGAGATAAGTGGATGCTTAAACAGAACCTGAAGATAAATACATGAGAACAATGGCTGTTTGCTTCTTGGAGGTAAGCTGCTTCATATTTTCTAATCCAATTCTTGTTCTTCTGCCAAAAGAAAATGATTGATATTTTTGTCCCATCTTACATGACCCAAAACAAAGCTCTCTCTTGTATTTCACTGCTGGTGAGTGTTTATTGTTTTGGGCAATGTGGGAACTGTGTTAAATCTTCCAGATGAAACTAGGAGCATCAGAGTGGCCGGTACTCTACTTTTAATGCTTTCAACTCAGTCAAACCTCAGTACTTTATTTTGTTTTAGTACATGTAAGTGCTTCCTAGTTTGACCAAGGTGAGAAGCAGATTATCTACAACCAGGGCCACAATGAGTTTCACTAACAACCATTTCAGAAAAATCAGTGCGTAAAACTCCAAATGGAGCACTTTTCTGTGACTACATATTGGAACAGTGCTCTTGTGTTTGGGGTATTGTGTAACCAGATTCACTTTAACAGAATGGTCCAAAAACGACTTGATGGAAACTCAATTTCTTTGAAACATTTCTTAATACACATAGACATTGAGATGAAAATAATCTTTGTTCTTGGTCTGACAATTTTGAGCCGTGTTTAGGGTTAGATAGTAATAGGATTTCCAAGAGTAATTTGTGGTAGAGTTGATTGAACAAAAGGAACTTTGCTTTTACATAGGTGATTTTTATGTCCACAGATAAGTCAAACAAAAGCAATGTCTTGTATTTTACAAGAATGCCTTATATTTTCATTGCTATAGAACCCATGATTCATATTGCTTTCAAGAAGTTTCAAAGCATGCAAATCTTTGATGATTCTTAGTTACAATTGCTTTTTGCTTAAAGCTAATTGCCAGCTTGGTCTATTTATTATTTTTTTCAAAATTTTCCTTAAATGGAAAGTAAAAAATACACAGAGATCTGTTATTCCCAAACACTCTCCTTTTTTTGTCAAAAATCAAAACTGCTAAACTCAGCTGTTGGTTACACCTCTGATTAGCATGTTCACTAAAAGGATGCCCTATTGTTATGCAGAGATTGTTCCTGCTACCACCTGGGGATTTGTGTGGCACTGCCCTATTTTCATTTGGCCCACTGGAATGTGCTCCTCCCTCTGCATAACAAAAAAAACTTACTGATTACTGATTGGATAATGGTGTATACCACCTGGTTTATAAAGAGTTGGGAGATAGAGATAAGTGGATGCTTAAACAGAACCTGAAGATAAATACATGAGAACAATGGCTGTTTGCTTCTTGGAGGTAAGCTGCTTCATATTTTCTAATCCAATTCTTGTTCTGTCAAAAGAAAATGATTGATATTTTTGTCCCATCTTACATGACCCAAAACAAAGCTCCCTCTTGTATTTCACTGCTGGTGAGTGTTTATTGTTTTGGGCAATGTGGGAACTGTGTTAAATCTTCCAGATGAAACTAGGAGCATCAGAGTGGCCGGTACTCTACTTTTAATGCTTTCAACTCAGTCAAACCTCAGTACTTTATTTTGTTTTAGTACATGTAAGTGCTTCCTAGTTTGACCAAGGTGAGAAGCAGATTATCTACAACCAGAGCCACAATGAGTTTCACTAACAACCATTTCAGAAAAATCAGTGCGTAAAACTCCAAATGGAGCACTTTTCTGTGACTGCATATTGGAACAGTGCTCTTGTGTTTGGGGTATTGTGTATCCAGATTCACTTTAACAGAATGGTCCAAAAACGACTTGATGGAAACTCAATTTCTTTGAAACATTTCTTAATACACATAGACATTGAGATGAAAATAATCTTTGTTCTTGGTCTGACAATTTTGAGCCGTGTTTAGGGTTAGATAGTAATAGGATTTCCAAGAGTAATTTGTGGTAGAGTTGATTGAACAAAAGGAACTTTGCTTTTACATAGGTGATTTTTATGTCCACAGATAAGTCAAACAAAAGCAATGTCTTGTATTTTACAAGAATGCATTATATTTTCATTGCTATAGAACCGATGATTCATATTGCTTTCAAGAAGTTTCAAAGCATGCAAATCTTTGATGATTCTTAGTTACAATTGCTTTTTGCTTAAAGCTAATTGCCAGCTTGGTCCATTTATTATTTTTTTCAAAATTTTCCTTAAATGGAAAGTAAAAAATACACAGAGATCTGTTATTCCCAAACACTCTCTTTTTTTTGTCAAAAATCAAAACTGCTAAACTCAGCTGTGGGTTACACCTCTGATTAGCATGTTCACTAAAAGGATGCCCTATTGTTATGCAGAGATTGTTCCTGCTACCACCTGTGGATTTGTGTGGCACTGCCCTATTTTCATTTGGCCCACTGGAATGTGCTCCTCTCTCTGCATAACAAAAAAAAACCTTACTGATTACTGATTGGATAATGGTGTATACCACCTGGTTTATAAAGAGTTGGGAGATAGAGATAAGTGGATGCTTAAACAGAACCTGAAGATAAATACATGAGAACAATGGCTGTTTGCTTCTTGGAGGTAAGCTGCTTCATATTTTCTAATCCAATTCTTGTTCTTCTGCCAAAAGAAAATGATTGATATTTTTGTCCCATCTTACATGACCCAAAACAAAGCTCCCTCTTGTATTTCACTGCTGGTGAGTGTTTATTGTTTTGGGCAATGTGGGAACTGTGTTAAATCTTCCAGATGAAACTAGGAGCATTAGAGTGGCCGGTACTCTACTTTTAATGCTTTCAACTCAGTCAAACCTCAGTACTTTATTTTGTTTTAGTACATGTAAGTGCTTCCTAGTTTGACCAAGGTGAGAAGCAGATTATCTACAACCAGAGCCACAATGAGTTTCACTAACAACCATTTCAGAAAAATCAGTGCGTAAAACTCCAAATGGAGCACTTTTCTGTGACTGATTATTGGAACAGTGCTCTTGTGTTTGGGGTATTGTGTAACCAGATTCACTTTAACAGAATGGTCCAAAAACGACTTGATGGAAACTCAATTTCTTTGAAACATTTCTTAATACACATAGACATTGAGATGAAAATAATCTTTGTTCTTGGTCTGACAATTTTGAGCTGTGTTTAGGGTTAGATAGTAATAGGATTTCCAAGAGTAATTTGTGGTAGAGTTGATTGAACAAAAGGAACTTTGCTTTTACATAGGTGATTTTTATGTCCACAGATAAGTCAAACAAAAGCAATGTCTTGTATTTTACAAGAATGCCTTATATTTTCATTGCTATAGAACCCATGATTCATATTGCTTTCAAGAAGTTTCAAAGCATGCAAATCTTTGATGATTCTTAGTTACAATTGCTTTTTGCTTAAAGCTAATTGCCAGCTTGGTCTATTTATTATTTTTTTCAAAATTTTCCTTAAATGGAAAGTAAAAAATACACAGAGATCTGTTATTCCCAAACACTTTCCTTTTTTTGTCAAAAATCAAAACTGCTAAACTCAGCTGTTGGTTACACCTCTGATTAGCATGTTCACTAAAAGGATGCCCTATTGTTATGCAGAGATTGTTCCTGCTACCACCTGGGGATTTGTGTGGCACTGCCCTATTTTCATTTGGCCCACTGGAATGTGCTCCTCCCTCTGCATAACAAAAAAAAACCTTACTGATTACTGATTGGATAATGGTGTATACCACCTGGTTTATAAAGAGTTGGGAGATAGAGATAAGTGGATGCTTAAACAGAACCTGAAGATAAATACATGAGAACAATGGCTGTTTGCTTCTTGTACGTAAGCTGCTTCATATTTTCTAATCCAATTCTTGTTCTTCTGCCAAAAGAAAATGATTGATATTTTTGTCCCATCTTACATGACCCAAAACAAAGCTCTCTCTTGTATTTCACTGCTGGTGAGTGTTTATTGTTTTGGGCAATGTGGGAACTGTGTTAAATCTTCCAGATGAAACTAGGAGCATCAGAGTGGCTGGTACTCTACTTTTAATGCTTTCAACTCAGTCAAACCTCAGTACTTTATTTTGTTTTAGTACATGTAAGTGCTTCCTAGTTTGACCAAGGTGAGAAGCAGATTATCTACAACCAGAGCCACAATGAGTTTCAGTAACAACCATTTCAGAAAAATCAGTGCGTAAAACTCCAAATGGAGCACTTTTCTGTGACTACATATTGGAACAGTGCTCTTGTGTTTGGGGTATTGTGTAACCAGATTCACTTTAACAGCATGGTCCAAAAACGACTTGATGGAAACTCAATTTCTTTGAAACATTTCTTAATACACATAGACATTGAGATGAAAATAATCTTTGTTCTTGGTCTGACAATTTTGAGCTGTGTTTAGGGTTAGATAGTAATAGGATTTCAAAGAGTAATTTGTGGTAGAGTTGATTGAACAAAAGGAACTTTGCTTTTACATAGGTGATTTTTATGTCCACAGATAAGTCAAACAAAAGCAATGTCTTGTATTTTACAAGAATGCCTTATATTTTCATTGCTATAGAACCCATGATTCATATTGCTTTCAAGAAGTTTCAAAGCATGCAAATCTTTGATGATTCTTAGTTACAATTGCTTTTTGCTTAAAGCTAATTGCCAGCTTGGTCTATTTATTATTTTTTTCAAAATTTTCCTTAAATGGAAAGTAAAAAATACACAGAGATCTGTTATTCCCAAACACTCTCCTTTTTTTGTCAAAAATCAAAACTGCTAAACTCAGCTGTTGGTTACACCTCTGATTAGCATGTTCACTAAAAGGATGCCCTATTGTTATGCAGAGATTGTTCCTGCTACCACCTGGGGATTTGTGTGGCACTGCCCTATTTTCATTTGGCCCACTGGAATGTGCTCCTCCCTCTGCATAACAAAAAAAAACCTTACTGATTACTGATTGGATAATGGTGTATACCACCTGGTTTATAAAGAGTTGGGAGATAGAGATAAGTGGATGCTTAAACAGAACCTGAAGATAAATACATGAGAACAATGGCTGTTTGCTTCTTGGAGGTAAGCTGCTTCATATTTTCTAATCCAATTCTTGTTCTTCTGCCAAAAGAAAATGATTGATATTTTTGTCCCATCTTACATGACCCAAAACAAAGCTCTCTCTTGTATTTCACTGCTGGTGAGTGTTTATTGTTTTGGGCAATGTGGGAACTGTGTTAAATCTTCCAGATGAAACTAGGAGCATCAGAGTGGCCGGTACTCTACTTTTAATGCTTTCAACTCAGTCAAACCTCAGTACTTTATTTTGTTTTAGTACATGTAAGTGCTTCCTAGTTTGACCAAGGTGAGAAGCAGATTATCTACAACCAGAGCCACAATGAGTTTCACTAACAACCATTTCAGAAAAATCAGTGCGTAAAACTCCAAATGGAGCACTTTTCTGTGACTACATATTGGAACAGTGCTCTTGTGTTTGGGGTATTGTGTAACCAGATTCACTTTAACAGAATGGTCCAAAAACGACTTGATGGAAACTCAATTTCTTTGAAACATTTCTTAATACACATAGACATTGAGATGAAAATAATCTTTGTTCTTGGTCTGACAATTTTGAGCTGTGTTTAGGGTTATATAGTAATAGGATTTCCAAGAGTAATTTGTGGTAGAGTTGATTGAACAAAAGGAACTTTGCTTTTACATAGGTGATTTTTATGTCCACAGATAAGTCAAACAAAAGCAATGTCTTGTATTTTACAAGAATGCCTTATATTTTCATTGCTATAGAACCCATGATTCATATTGCTTTCAAGAAGTTTCAAAGCATGCAAATCTTTGATGATTCTTAGTTACAATTGCTTTTTGCTTAAAGATAATTGCCAGCTTGGTCTATTTATTATTTTTTTCAAAATTTTCCTTAAATGGAAAGTAAAAAATACACAGAGATCTGTTATTCCCAAACACTCTCCTTTTTTTGTCAAAAATCAAAACAGCTAAACTCAGCTGTTGGTTACACCTCTGATTAGCATGTTCTCTAAAAGGATGCCCTATTGTTATGCAGAGATTGTTCCTGCTACCACCTGGGGATTTGTGTGGCACTGCCCTATTTTCATTTGGCCCACTGGAATGTGCTCCTCCCTCTGCATAACAAAAAAAAACCTTACTGATTACTGATTGGATAATGGTGTATACCACCTGGTTTATAAAGAGTTGGGAGATAGAGATAAGTGGATGCTTAAACAGAACCTGAAGATAAATACATGAGAACAATGGTTGTTTGCTTCTTGGATGTAAGCTGCTTCATATTTTCTAATCCAATTCTTGTTCTGCCAAAAGAAAATGATTGATATTTTTGTCCCATCTTACATGACCCAAAACAAAGCTCCCTCTTGTATTTCACTGCTGGTGAGTGTTTATTGTTTTGGGCAATGTGGGAACTGTGTTAAATCTTCCAGATGAAACTAGGAGCATCAGAGTGGCCGGTACTCTACTTTTAATGCTTTCAACTCAGTCAAACCTCAGTACTTTATTTTGTTTTAGTACATGTAAGTGCTTCCTAGTTTGACCAAGGTGAGAAGCAGATTATCTACAACCAGAGCCACAATGAGTTTCACTAACAACCATTTCAGAAAAATCAGTGCGTAAAACTCCAAATGGAGCACTTTTCTGTGACTGCATATTGGAACAGTGCTCTTGTGTTTGGGGTATTGTGTATCCAGATTCACTTTAACAGAATGGTCCAAAAACGACTTGATGGAAACTCAATTTCTTTGAAACATTTCTTAATACACATAGACATTGAGATGAAAATAATCTTTGTTCTTGGTCTGACAATTTTGAGCTGTGTTTAGGGTTAGATAGTAATAGGATTTCCAAGAGTAATTTGTGGTAGAGTTGATTGAACAAAAGGAACTTTGCTTTTACATAGGTGATTTTTATGTCCACAGATAAGTCAAACAAAAGCAATGTCTTGTATTTTACAAGAATGCCTTATATTTTCATTGCTATAGAACCCATGATTCATATTGCTTTCAAGAAGTTTCAAAGCATGCAAATCTTTGATGATTCTTAGTTACAATTGCTTTTTGCTTAAAGCTAATTACCAGCTTGGTCTATTTATTATTTTTTTCAAAATTTTCCTTAAATGGAAAGTAAAAAATACACAGAGATCTGTTATTCCCAAACACTCTCCTTTTTTTGTCAAAAATCAAAACTGCTAAACTCAGCTGTGGGTTACACCTCTGATTAGCATGTTCACTAAAAGGATGCCCTATTGTTATGCAGAGATTTTTCCTGCTACCACCTGTGGATTTGTGTGGCACTGCCCTATTTTCATTTGGCCCACTGGAATGTGCTCCTCCCTCTGCATAACAAAAAAAAAACCTTACTGATTACTGATTGGATAATGGTGTATACCACCTGGTTTATAAAGAGTTGGGAGATAGAGATAAGTGGATGCTTAAACAGAACCTGAAGATAAATACATGAGAACAATGGCTGTTTGCTTCTTGGAGGTAAGCTGCTTCATATTTTCTAATTCAATTCTTGTTCTTCTGCCAAAAGAAAATGATTGATATTTTTGTCCCATCTTACATGACCCAAAACAAAGCTCTCTCTTGTATTTCACTGCTGGTGAGTGTTTATTGTTTTGGGCAATGTGGGAACTGTGTTAAATCTTCCAGATGAAACTAGGAGCATCAGAGTGGCCGGTATTCTACTTTTAATGCTTTCAACTCAGTCAAACCTCAGTACTTTATTTTGTTTTAGTACACGTAAGTGCTTCCTAGTTTGACCAAGGTGAGTAGCAGATTATCTACAACCAGAGCCACAATGAGTTTCACTAACAACCATTTCAGAAAAATCAGTGCGTAAAACTCCAAATGGAGCACTTTTCTGTGACTACATATTGGAACAGTGCTCTTGTGTTTGGGGTATTGTGTAACCAGATTCACTTTAACAGAATGGTCCAAAAACGACTTGATGGAAACTCAATTTCTTTGAAACATTTCTTAATACACATAGACATTGAGATGAAAATAATCTTTGTTCTTGGTCTGACAATTTTGAGCTGTGTTTAGGGTTAGATAGTAATAGGATTTACAAGAGTAATTTGTGGTAGAGTTGATTGAACAAAAGGAACTTTGCTTTTACATAGGTGATTTTTATGTCCACAGATTAGTCAAACAAAAACAATGTCTTGTATTTTAAAAGAATGCCTTATATTTTCATTGCTATAGAACCCATGATTCATATTGCTTTCAATAAGTTTCAAAGCATGCAAATCTTTGATGATTCTTAGTTACAATTGCTTTTTGCTTAAAGATAATTGCCAGCTTGGTCTATTTATTATTTTTTTCAACATTTTCCTTAAATGGAAAGTAAAAAATACACAGAGATCTGTTATTCCCAAACACTCTCCTTTTTTTTTAAAAATCAAAACTGCTAAACTCAGCTGTGGGTTACACCTCTGCTTAGCATGTTCACTAAAAGGATACCCTATGGTTATGCAGAGATTGTTCCTGCTACCACCTGTGGATTTGTGTGGCACTGCCCTATTTTCATTTGGCCCACTGGAATGTGCTCCTCCCTCTGCATAACAAAAAAAAAACCTTACTGATTACTGATTGGATAATGGTGTATACCACCTGGTTTATAAAGAGTTGGGAGATAGAGATAAGTGGATGCTTAAACAGAACCTGAAGATAAATACATGAGAACAATGGCTGTTTGCTTCTTGGAGGTAAGCTGCTTCATATTTTCTAATCCAATTCTTGTTCTTCTGCCAAAAGAAAATGATTGATATTTTTGTCCCATCTTACATGACCCAAAACAAAGCTCTCTCTTGTATTCAATTGCTGGTGAGTGAGTGCTTCCTGTTTTGGGCAATGTGGGAACTGGGTTAAATCTTCCAGATGAAACTAGGAGCATCAGAGTGGCCGGTACTCTACTTTTAATGCTTTCAACTCAGTCAAACCTCAGTACTTTATTTTGTTTTAGTACATGTAAGTGCTTCCTAGTTTGACCAAGGTGAGAAGCAGATTGTCTACAACCAGAGCCACAATGAGTTTCACTAACAACCATTTCAGAAAAATCAGTGCGTAAAACTCCAAATGGAGCACTTTTCTGTGACTACATATTGGAACAGTGCTCTTGTGTTTGGGGTATTGTGTAACCAGATTCACTTTAACAGAATGGTCCAAAAACGACTTGATGGAAACTCAATTTCTTTGAAACATTTCTTAATACACATTGACATTGAGATGAAAATAATCTTTGTTCTTGGTCTGACAATTTTGAGCTGTGTTTAGGGTTAGATAGTAATAGGATTTCCAAGAGTAATTTGTGGTAGAGTTGATTGAACAAAAGGAACTTTGCTTTTACATAGGTGATTTTTATGTCCACAGATTAGTCAAACAAAAACAATGTCTTGTATTTTACAAGAATGCCTTATATTTTCATTGCTATAGAACCCATGATTCATATTGCTTTCAAGAAGTTTCAAAGCATGCAAATCTTTGATGATTCTTAGTTACAATTGCTTTTTGCTTAAAGCTAATTGCCAGCTTGGTCTATTTATTATTTTTTTCAAAATTTTCCTTAAATGGAAAATAAAAAATACACAGAGATCTGTTATTCCCAAACACTCTCCCTTTTTTGTCAAAAATCAAAACTGCTAAACTCAGCTGTGGGTTACACCTCTGATTAGCATGTTCACTAAAAGGATGCCCTATTGTTATGCAGAGATTTTTCCTGCTACCACCTGTGGATTTGTCTGGCACTGCCCTATTTTCATTTGGCCCACTGGAATGTGCTCCTCCCTCTGCATAACAAAAAAAAAACCTTACTGATTACTGATTGGATAATGGTTTATAAAGAGTTGGGAGATAGAGATAAGTGGATGCTTAAACAGAACCTGAAGATAAATACATGAGAACAATGGCTGTTTGCTTCTTGGAGGTAAGCTGCTTCATATTTTCTAATCCAATTCTTGTTCTTCTGCCAAAAGAAAATGATTGATATTTTTGTCCCATCTTACATGACCCAAAACAAAGCTCTCTCTTGTATTTCACTGCTGGTGAGTGTTTATTGTTTTGGGCAATGTGGGAACTGTGTTAAATCTTCCAGATGAAACTAGGAGCATCAGAGTGGCCGGTACTCTACTTTTAATGCTTTCAACTCAGTCAAACCTCAGTACTTTATTTTGTTTTAGTACATGTAAGTGCTTCCTAGTTTGACCAAGGTGAGAAGCAGATTATCTACAACCAGAGCCACAATGAGTTTCACTAACAACCATTTCAGAAAAATCAGTGCGTAAAACTCCAAATGGAGCACTTTTCTGTGACTGCATATTGGAACAGTGCTCTTGTGTTTGGGGTATTGTGTATCCAGATTCACTTTAACAGAATGGTCCAAAAACGACTTGATGGAAACTCAATTTCTTTGAAACATTTCTTAATACACATAGACATTGAGATGAAAATAATCTTTGTTCTTGGTCTGACAATTTTGAGCTGTGTTTAGGGTTAGATAGTAATAGGATTTCCAAGAGTAATTTGTGGTAGAGTTGATTGAACAAAAGGAACTTTGCTTTTACATAGGTGATTTTTATGTCCACAGATAAGTCAAACAAAAGCAATGTCTTGTATTTTACAAGAATGCCTTATATTTTCATTGCTATAGAACCCATGATTCATATTGCTTTCAAGAAGTTTCAAAGCATGCAAATCTTTGATGATTCTTAGTTACAATTGCTTTTTGCTTAAAGCTAATTACCAGCTTGGTCTATTTATTATTTTTTTCAAAATTTTCCTTAAATGGAAAGTAAAAAATACACAGAGATCTGTTATTCCCAAACACTCTCCTTTTTTTTTAAAAATCAAAACTGCTAAACTCAGCTGTGGGTTACACCTCTGATTAGCATGTTCACTAAAAGGATGCCCTATTGTTATGCAGAGATTTTTCCTGCTACCACCTGTGGATTTGTGTGGCACTGCCCTATTTTCATTTGGCCCACTGGAATGTGCTCCTCCCTCTGCATAACAAAAAAAAAACCTTACTGATTACTGATTGGATAATGGTGTATACCACCTGGTTTATAAAGAGTTGGGAGATAGAGATAAGTGGATGCTTAAACAGAACCTGAAGATAAATACATGAGAACAATGGCTGTTTGCTTCTTGGAGGTAAGCTGCTTCATATTTTCTAATTCAATTCTTGTTCTTCTGCCAAAAGAAAATGATTGATATTTTTGTCCCATCTTACATGACCCAAAACAAAGCTCTCTCTTGTATTTCACTGCTGGTGAGTGTTTATTGTTTTGGGCAATGTGGGAACTGTGTTAAATCTTCCAGATGAAACTAGGAGCATCAGAGTGGCCGGTATTCTACTTTTAATGCTTTCAACTCAGTCAAACCTCAGTACTTTATTTTGTTTTAGTACACGTAAGTGCTTCCTAGTTTGACCAAGGTGAGTAGCAGATTATCTACAACCAGAGCCACAATGAGTTTCACTAACAACCATTTCAGAAAAATCAGTGCGTAAAACTCCAAATGGAGCACTTTTCTGTGACTACATATTGGAACAGTGCTCTTGTGTTTGGGGTATTGTGTAACCAGATTCACTTTAACAGAATGGTCCAAAAACGACTTGATGGAAACTCAATTTCTTTGAAACATTTCTTAATACACATAGACATTGAGATGAAAATAATCTTTGTTCTTGGTCTGACAATTTTGAGCTGTGTTTAGGGTTAGATAGTAATAGGATTTACAAGAGTAATTTGTGGTAGAGTTGATTGAACAAAAGGAACTTTGCTTTTACATAGGTGATTTTTATGTCCACAGATTAGTCAAACAAAAACAATGTCTTGTATTTTAAAAGAATGCCTTATATTTTCATTGCTATAGAACCCATGATTCATATTGCTTTCAATAAGTTTCAAAGCATGCAAATCTTTGATGATTCTTAGTTACAATTGCTTTTTGCTTAAAGATAATTGCCAGCTTGGTCTATTTATTATTTTTTTCAACATTTTCCTTAAATGGAAAGTAAAAAATACACAGAGATCTGTTATTCCCAAACACTCTCCTTCTTTTGTCAAAAATCAAAACTGCTAAACTCAGCTGTTGGTTACACCTCTGATTAGCATGTTCACTAAAAGGATGCCCTATTGTTATGCAGAGATTGTTCCTGCTACCACCTGGGGATTTGTGTGGCACTGCCCTATTTTCATTTGGCCCACTGGAATGTGCTCCTCCCTCTGCATAACAAAAAAAAACCTTACTGATTACTGATTGGATAATGGTGTATACCACCTGGTTTATAAAGAGTTGGGAGATAGAGATAAGTGGATGCTTAAACAGAACCTGAAGATAAATACATGAGAACAATGGCTGTTTGCTTCTTGGAGGTAAGCTGCTTCATATTTTCTAATCCAATTCTTGTTCTTCTGCCAAAAGAAAATGATTGATATTTTTGTCCCATCTTACATGACCCAAAACAAAGCTCTCTCTTGTATTTCACTGCTGGTGAGTGTTTATTGTTTTGGGCAATGTGGGAACTGTGTTAAATCTTCCAGATGAAACTAGGAGCATCAGAGTGGCCGGTACTCTACTTTTAATGCTTTCAACTCAGTCAAACCTCAGTACTTTATTTTGTTTTAGTACATGTAAGTGCTTCCTAGTTTGACCAAGGTGAGAAGCAGATTATCTACAACCAGAGCCACAATGAGTTTCACTAACAACCATTTCAGAAAAATCAGTGCGTAAAACTCCAAATGGAGCACTTTTCTGTGACTACATATTGGAACAGTGCTCTTGTGTTTGGGGTATTGTGTAACCAGATTCACTTTAACAGAATGGTCCAAAAACGACTTGATGGAAACTCAATTTCTTTGAAACATTTCTTAATACACATAGACATTGAGATGAAAATAATCTTTGTTCTTGGTCTGACAATTTTGAGCTGTGTTTAGGGTTATATAGTAATAGGATTTCCAAGAGTAATTTGTGGTAGAGTTGATTGAACAAAAGGAACTTTGCTTTTACATAGGTGATTTTTATGTCCACAGATAAGTCAAACAAAAGCAATGTCTTGTATTTTACAAGAATGCCTTATATTTTCATTGCTATAGAACCCATGATTCATATTGCTTTCAAGAAGTTTCAAAGCATGCAAATCTTTGATGATTCTTAGTTACAATTGCTTTTTGCTTAAAGATAATTGCCAGCTTGGTCTATTTATTATTTTTTTCAAAATTTTCCTTAAATGGAAAGTAAAAAATACACAGAGATCTGTTATTCCCAAACACTCTCCTTTTTTTGTCAAAAATCAAAACAGCTAAACTCAGCTGTTGGTTACACCTCTGATTAGCATGTTCTCTAAAAGGATGCCCTATTGTTATGCAGAGATTGTTCCTGCTACCACCTGGGGATTTGTGTGGCACTGCCCTATTTTCATTTGGCCCACTGGAATGTGCTCCTCCCTCTGCATAACAAAAAAAAACCTTACTGATTACTGATTGGATAATGGTGTATACCACCTGGTTTATAAAGAGTTGGGAGATAGAGATAAGTGGATGCTTAAACAGAACCTGAAGATAAATACATGAGAACAATGGTTGTTTGCTTCTTGGATGTAAGCTGCTTCATATTTTCTAATCCAATTCTTGTTCTGCCAAAAGAAAATGATTGATATTTTTGTCCCATCTTACATGACCCAAAACAAAGCTCCCTCTTGTATTTCACTGCTGGTGAGTGTTTATTGTTTTGGGCAATGTGGGAACTGTGTTAAATCTTCCAGATGAAACTAGGAGCATCAGAGTGGCCGGTACTCTACTTTTAATGCTTTCAACTCAGTCAAACCTCAGTACTTTATTTTGTTTTAGTACATGTAAGTGCTTCCTAGTTTGACCAAGGTGAGAAGCAGATTATCTACAACCAGAGCCACAATGAGTTTCACTAACAACCATTTCAGAAAAATCAGTGCGTAAAACTCCAAATGGAGCACTTTTCTGTGACTGCATATTGGAACAGTGCTCTTGTGTTTGGGGTATTGTGTATCCAGATTCACTTTAACAGAATGGTCCAAAAACGACTTGATGGAAACTCAATTTCTTTGAAACATTTCTTAATACACATAGACATTGAGATGAAAATAATCTTTGTTCTTGGTCTGACAATTTTGAGCTGTGTTTAGGGTTAGATAGTAATAGGATTTCCAAGAGTAATTTGTGGTAGAGTTGATTGAACAAAAGGAACTTTGCTTTTACATAGGTGATTTTTATGTCCACAGATAAGTCAAACAAAAGCAATGTCTTGTATTTTACAAGAATGCCTTATATTTTCATTGCTATAGAACCCATGATTCATATTGCTTTCAAGAAGTTTCAAAGCATGCAAATCTTTGATGATTCTTAGTTACAATTGCTTTTTGCTTAAAGCTAATTACCAGCTTGGTCTATTTATTATTTTTTTCAAAATTTTCCTTAAATGGAAAGTAAAAAATACACAGAGATCTGTTATTCCCAAACACTCTCCTTTTTTTGTCAAAAATCAAAACTGCTAAACTCAGCTGTGGGTTACACCTCTGATTAGCATGTTCACTAAAAGGATGCCCTATTGTTATGCAGAGATTTTTCCTGCTACCACCTGTGGATTTGTGTGGCACTGCCCTATTTTCATTTGGCCCACTGGAATGTGCTCCTCCCTCTGCATAACAAAAAAAAAACCTTACTGATTACTGATTGGATAATGGTGTATACCACCTGGTTTATAAAGAGTTGGGAGATAGAGATAAGTGGATGCTTAAACAGAACCTGAAGATAAATACATGAGAACAATGGCTGTTTGCTTCTTGGAGGTAAGCTGCTTCATATTTTCTAATTCAATTCTTGTTCTTCTGCCAAAAGAAAATGATTGATATTTTTGTCCCATCTTACATGACCCAAAACAAAGCTCTCTCTTGTATTTCACTGCTGGTGAGTGTTTATTGTTTTGGGCAATGTGGGAACTGTGTTAAATCTTCCAGATGAAACTAGGAGCATCAGAGTGGCCGGTATTCTACTTTTAATGCTTTCAACTCAGTCAAACCTCAGTACTTTATTTTGTTTTAGTACACGTAAGTGCTTCCTAGTTTGACCAAGGTGAGTAGCAGATTATCTACAACCAGAGCCACAATGAGTTTCACTAACAACCATTTCAGAAAAATCAGTGCGTAAAACTCCAAATGGAGCACTTTTCTGTGACTACATATTGGAACAGTGCTCTTGTGTTTGGGGTATTGTGTAACCAGATTCACTTTAACAGAATGGTCCAAAAACGACTTGATGGAAACTCAATTTCTTTGAAACATTTCTTAATACACATAGACATTGAGATGAAAATAATCTTTGTTCTTGGTCTGACAATTTTGAGCTGTGTTTAGGGTTAGATAGTAATAGGATTTACAAGAGTAATTTGTGGTAGAGTTGATTGAACAAAAGGAACTTTGCTTTTACATAGGTGATTTTTATGTCCACAGATTAGTCAAACAAAAACAATGTCTTGTATTTTAAAAGAATGCCTTATATTTTCATTGCTATAGAACCCATGATTCATATTGCTTTCAATAAGTTTCAAAGCATGCAAATCTTTGATGATTCTTAGTTACAATTGCTTTTTGCTTAAAGATAATTGCCAGCTTGGTCTATTTATTATTTTTTTCAACATTTTCCTTAAATGGAAAGTAAAAAATACACAGAGATCTGTTATTCCCAAACACTCTCCTTTTTTTTTAAAAATCAAAACTGCTAAACTCAGCTGTGGGTTACACCTCTGCTTAGCATGTTCACTAAAAGGATACCCTATGGTTATGCAGAGATTGTTCCTGCTACCACCTGTGGATTTGTGTGGCACTGCCCTATTTTCATTTGGCCCACTGGAATGTGCTCCTCCCTCTGCATAACAAAAAAAAAACCTTACTGATTACTGATTGGATAATGGTGTATACCACCTGGTTTATAAAGAGTTGGGAGATAGAGATAAGTGGATGCTTAAACAGAACCTGAAGATAAATACATGAGAACAATGGCTGTTTGCTTCTTGGAGGTAAGCTGCTTCATATTTTCTAATCCAATTCTTGTTCTTCTGCCAAAAGAAAATGATTGATATTTTTGTCCCATCTTACATGACCCAAAACAAAGCTCTCTCTTGTATTCAATTGCTGGTGAGTGAGTGCTTCCTGTTTTGGGCAATGTGGGAACTGGGTTAAATCTTCCAGATGAAACTAGGAGCATCAGAGTGGCCGGTACTCTACTTTTAATGCTTTCAACTCAGTCAAACCTCAGTACTTTATTTTGTTTTAGTACATGTAAGTGCTTCCTAGTTTGACCAAGGTGAGAAGCAGATTGTCTACAACCAGAGCCACAATGAGTTTCACTAACAACCATTTCAGAAAAATCAGTGCGTAAAACTCCAAATGGAGCACTTTTCTGTGACTACATATTGGAACAGTGCTCTTGTGTTTGGGGTATTGTGTAACCAGATTCACTTTAACAGAATGGTCCAAAAACGACTTGATGGAAACTCAATTTCTTTGAAACATTTCTTAATACACATTGACATTGAGATGAAAATAATCTTTGTTCTTGGTCTGACAATTTTGAGCTGTGTTTAGGGTTAGATAGTAATAGGATTTCCAAGAGTAATTTGTGGTAGAGTTGATTGAACAAAAGGAACTTTGCTTTTACATAGGTGATTTTTATGTCCACAGATTAGTCAAACAAAAACAATGTCTTGTATTTTACAAGAATGCCTTATATTTTCATTGCTATAGAACCCATGATTCATATTGCTTTCAAGAAGTTTCAAAGCATGCAAATCTTTGATGATTCTTAGTTACAATTGCTTTTTGCTTAAAGCTAATTGCCAGCTTGGTCTATTTATTATTTTTTTCAAAATTTTCCTTAAATGGAAAATAAAAAATACACAGAGATCTGTTATTCCCAAACACTCTCCCTTTTTTGTCAAAAATCAAAACTGCTAAACTCAGCTGTGGGTTACACCTCTGATTAGCATGTTCACTAAAAGGATGCCCTATTGTTATGCAGAGATTTTTCCTGCTACCACCTGTGGATTTGTCTGGCACTGCCCTATTTTCATTTGGCCCACTGGAATGTGCTCCTCCCTCTGCATAACAAAAAAAAAACCTTACTGATTACTGATTGGATAATGGTTTATAAAGAGTTGGGAGATAGAGATAAGTGGATGCTTAAACAGAACCTGAAGATAAATACATGAGAACAATGGCTGTTTGCTTCTTGGAGGTAAGCTGCTTCATATTTTCTAATCCAATTCTTGTTCTTCTGCCAAAAGAAAATGATTGATATTTTTGTCCCATCTTACATGACCCAAAACAAAGCTCTCTCTTGTATTTCACTGCTGGTGAGTGTTTATTGTTTTGGGCAATGTGGGAACTGTGTTAAATCTTCCAGATGAAACTAGGAGCATCAGAGTGGCCGGTACTCTACTTTTAATGCTTTCAACTCAGTCAAACCTCAGTACTTTATTTTGTTTTAGTACATGTAAGTGCTTCCTAGTTTGACCAAGGTGAGAAGCAGATTATCTACAACCAGAGCCACAATGAGTTTCACTAACAACCATTTCAGAAAAATCAGTGCGTAAAACTCCAAATGGAGCACTTTTCTGTGACTGCATATTGGAACAGTGCTCTTGTGTTTGGGGTATTGTGTATCCAGATTCACTTTAACAGAATGGTCCAAAAACGACTTGATGGAAACTCAATTTCTTTGAAACATTTCTTAATACACATAGACATTGAGATGAAAATAATCTTTGTTCTTGGTCTGACAATTTTGAGCTGTGTTTAGGGTTAGATAGTAATAGGATTTCCAAGAGTAATTTGTGGTAGAGTTGATTGAACAAAAGGAACTTTGCTTTTACATAGGTGATTTTTATGTCCACAGATAAGTCAAACAAAAGCAATGTCTTGTATTTTACAAGAATGCCTTATATTTTCATTGCTATAGAACCCATGATTCATATTGCTTTCAAGAAGTTTCAAAGCATGCAAATCTTTGATGATTCTTAGTTACAATTGCTTTTTGCTTAAAGCTAATTACCAGCTTGGTCTATTTATTATTTTTTTCAAAATTTTCCTTAAATGGAAAGTAAAAAATACACAGAGATCTGTTATTCCCAAACACTCTCCTTTTTTTTTAAAAATCAAAACTGCTAAACTCAGCTGTGGGTTACACCTCTGATTAGCATGTTCACTAAAAGGATGCCCTATTGTTATGCAGAGATTTTTCCTGCTACCACCTGTGGATTTGTGTGGCACTGCCCTATTTTCATTTGGCCCACTGGAATGTGCTCCTCCCTCTGCATAACAAAAAAAAAACCTTACTGATTACTGATTGGATAATGGTGTATACCACCTGGTTTATAAAGAGTTGGGAGATAGAGATAAGTGGATGCTTAAACAGAACCTGAAGATAAATACATGAGAACAATGGCTGTTTGCTTCTTGGAGGTAAGCTGCTTCATATTTTCTAATTCAATTCTTGTTCTTCTGCCAAAAGAAAATGATTGATATTTTTGTCCCATCTTACATGACCCAAAACAAAGCTCTCTCTTGTATTTCACTGCTGGTGAGTGTTTATTGTTTTGGGCAATGTGGGAACTGTGTTAAATCTTCCAGATGAAACTAGGAGCATCAGAGTGGCCGGTATTCTACTTTTAATGCTTTCAACTCAGTCAAACCTCAGTACTTTATTTTGTTTTAGTACACGTAAGTGCTTCCTAGTTTGACCAAGGTGAGTAGCAGATTATCTACAACCAGAGCCACAATGAGTTTCACTAACAACCATTTCAGAAAAATCAGTGCGTAAAACTCCAAATGGAGCACTTTTCTGTGACTACATATTGGAACAGTGCTCTTGTGTTTGGGGTATTGTGTAACCAGATTCACTTTAACAGAATGGTCCAAAAACGACTTGATGGAAACTCAATTTCTTTGAAACATTTCTTAATACACATAGACATTGAGATGAAAATAATCTTTGTTCTTGGTCTGACAATTTTGAGCTGTGTTTAGGGTTAGATAGTAATAGGATTTACAAGAGTAATTTGTGGTAGAGTTGATTGAACAAAAGGAACTTTGCTTTTACATAGGTGATTTTTATGTCCACAGATTAGTCAAACAAAAACAATGTCTTGTATTTTAAAAGAATGCCTTATATTTTCATTGCTATAGAACCCATGATTCATATTGCTTTCAATAAGTTTCAAAGCATGCAAATCTTTGATGATTCTTAGTTACAATTGCTTTTTGCTTAAAGATAATTGCCAGCTTGGTCTATTTATTATTTTTTTCAACATTTTCCTTAAATGGAAAGTAAAAAATACACAGAGATCTGTTATTCCCAAACACTCTCCTTTTTTTGTCAAAAATCAAAACTGCTAAACTCAGCTGTGGGTTACACCTCTGCTTAGCATGTTCACTAAAAGGATACCCTCTGGTTATGCAGAGATTGTTCCTGCTACCACCTGTGGATTTGTGTGGCACTGCCCTATTTTCATTTGGCCCACTGGAATGTGCTCCTCCCTCTGCATAACAAAAAAAAAACCTTACTGATTACTGATTGGATAATGGTGTATACCACCTGGTTTATAAAGAGTTGGGAGATAGAGATAAGTGGATGCTTAAACAGAACCTGAAGATAAATACATGAGAACAATGGCTGTTTGCTTCTTGGAGGTAAGCTGCTTCATATTTTCTAATCCAATTCTTGTTCTTCTGCCAAAAGAAAATGATTGATATTTTTGTCCCATCTTACATGACCCAAAACAAAGCTCTCTCTTGTATTTCACTGCTGGTGAGTGTTTATTGTTTTGGGCAATGTGGGAACTGTGTTAAATCTTCCAGATGAAACTAGGAGCATCAGAGTGGCCGGTACTCTACTTTTAATGCTTTCAACTCAGTCAAACCTCAGTACTTTATTTTGTTTTAGTACATGTAAGTGCTTCCTAGTTTGACCAAGGTGAGAAGCAGATTATCTACAACCAGAGCCACAATGAGTTTCACTAACAACCATTTCAGAAAAATCAGTGCGTAAAACTCCAAATGGAGCACTTTTCTGTGACTACATATTGGAACAGTGCTCTTGTGTTTGGGGTATTGTGTAACCAGATTCACTTTAACAGAATGGTCCAAAAACGACTTGATGGAAACTCAATTTCTTTGAAACATTTCTTAATACACATTGACATTGAGATGAAAATAATCTTTGTTCTTGGTCTGACAATTTTGAGCTGTGTTTAGGGTTAGATAGTAATAGGATTTCCAAGAGTAATTTGTGGTAGAGTTGATTGAACAAAAGGAACTTTGCTTTTACATAGGTGATTTTTATGTCCACAGATTAGTCAAACAAAAACAATGTCTTGTATTTTACAAGAATGCCTTATATTTTCATTGCTATAGAACCCATGATTCATATTGCTTTCAAGAAGTTTCAAAGCATGCAAATCTTTGATGATTCTTAGTTACAATTGCTTTTTGCTTAAAGCTAATTGCCAGCTTGGTCTATTTATTATTTTTTTCAAAATTTTCCTTAAATGGAAAATAAAAAATACACAGAGATCTGTTATTCCCAAACACTCTCCTTTTTTTGTCAAAAATCAAAACTGCTAAACTCAGCTGTGGGTTACACCTCTGATTAGCATGTTCACTAAAAGGATGCCCTATTGTTATGCAGAGATTTTTCCTGCTACCACCTGTGGATTTGTCTGGCACTGCCCTATTTTCATTTGGCCCACTGGAATGTGCTCCTCCCTCTGCATAACAAAAAAAAAAACCTTACTGATTACTGATTGGATAATGGTGTATACCACCTGGTTTATAAAGAGTTGGGAGATAGAGATAAGTGGATGCTTAAACAGAACCTGAAGATAAATACATGAGAAGAATGGCTGTTTGCTTCTCGGAGGTAAGCTGCTTCATATTTTCTAATCCAATTCTTGTTCTTCTGCCAAAAGAAAATGATTGATATTTTTGTCCCATCTTACATGACCCAAAACAAAGCTCTCTCTTGTATTTCACTGCTGGTGAGTGTTTATTGTTTTGGGCAATGTGGGAACTGTGTTAAATCTTCCAGATGAAACTAGGAGCATCAGAGTGGCCGGTATTTTACTTTTAATGCTTTCAACTCAGTCAAACCTCAGTACTTTATTTTGTTTTAGTACATGTAAGTGCTTCCTAGTTTGACCAAGGTGAGTAGCAGATTATCTACAACCAGAGCCACAATGAGTTTCACTAACAACCATTTCAGAAAAATCAGTACGTAAAACTCCAAATGGAGCACTTTTCTGTGACTACATATTGGAACAGTGCTCTTGTGTTTGGGGTATTGTGTAACCAGATTCACTTTAACAGAATGGTCCAAAAACGACTTGATGGAAACTCAATTTCTTTGAAACATTTCTTAATACACATAGACATTGAGATGAAAATAATCTTTGTTCTTGGTCTGACAATTTTGAGCTGTGTTTAGGGTTAGATAGTAATAGGATTTCCAAGAGTAATTTGTGGTAGTGTTGATTGAACAAAAGGAACTTTGCTTTTACATAGGTGATTTTTATGTCCACAGATTAGTCAAACAAAAACAATGTCTTGTATTTTACAAGAGTGCCTTATATTTTCATTGCTATAGAACCCATGATTCATATTGCTTTCAAGAAGTTTCAAAGCATGCAAATCTTTGATGATTCTTAGTTACAATTGCTTTTTGCTTAAAGCTAATTAACAGCTTGGTCTATTTATTATTTTTTTCAAAATTTTCCTTAAATGGAAAGTAAAAAATACACAGAGATCTGTTATTCCCAAACACTCTCCTTCTTTTGTCAAAAATCAAAACTGCTAAACTCAGCTGTGGGTTACACCTCTGATTAGCATGTTCACTAAAAGGATGCCCTATTGTTATGCAGAGATTGTTCCTGCTACCACCTGGGGATTTGTGTGGCACTGCCCTATTTTCATTTGGCCCACTGGAATGTGCTCCTCCCTCTGCATAACAAAAAAAAAAACCTTACTGATTACTGATTGGATAATGGTGTATATCACCTGGTTTATAAAGAGTTGGGAGATAGAGATAAGTGGATGCTTAAACAGAACCTGAAGATAAATACATGAGAACAATGGCTGTTTGCTTCTTGGAGGTAAGCTGCTTCATATTTTCTAATCCAATTCTTGTTCTGCCAAAAGAAAATGATTGATATTTTTGTCCCATCTTACATGACCCAAAACAAAGCTCCCTCTTGTATTTCACTGCTGGTGAGTGTTTATTGTTTTGGGCAATGTGGGAACTGTGTTAAATCTTCCAGATGAAACTAGGAGCATCAGAGTGGCCGGTACACTACTTTTAATGCTTTCAACACAGTCAAACCTCAGTACTTTATTTTGTTTTAGTACATGTTAGTGCTTCCTAGTTTGACCAAGGTGAGAAGCAGATTATCTACAACCAGAGCCACAATGAGTTTCACTAACAACCATTTCAGAAAAATCAGTGCGTAAAACTCCAAATGGAGCACTTTTCTGTGACTGCATATTGGAACAGTGCTCTTGTGTTTGGGGTATTGTGTATCCAGATTCACTTTAACAGAATGGTCCAAAAACGACTTGATGGAAACTCAATTTCTTTGAAACATTTCTTAATACACATAGACATTGAGATGAAAATAATCTTTGTTCTTGGTCTGACAATTTTGAGCCGTGTTTAGGGTTAGATAGTAATAGGATTTCCAAGAGTAATTTGTTGTAGAGTTGATTGAACAAAAGGAACTTTGCTTTTACATAGGTGAATTTTATGTCCACAGATTAGTCAAACAAAAACAATGTCTTGTATTTTAAAAGAATGCCTTATATTTTCATTGCTATAGAACCCATGATTCATATTGCTTTCAAGAAGTTTCAAAGCATGCAAATCTTTGATGATTCTTAGTTACAATTGCTTTTTGCTTAAAGCTAATTGCCAGCTTGGTCTATTTATTATTTTTTCAAAATTTTCCTTAAATGGAAAGTAAAAAATACACAGAGATCTGTTATTCCCAAACACTCTCCTTTTTTTGTCAAAAATCAAAACTGCTAAACTCAGCTGTGGGTTACACCTCTGATTAGCATGTTCACTAAAAGGATGCCCTATTGTTATGCAGAGATTTTTCCTGCTACCACCTGTGGATTTGTCTGGCACTGCCCTATTTTCATTTGGCCCACTGGAATGTGCTCCTCCCTCTGCATAACAAAAAAAAAACCTTACTGATTACTGATTGGATAATGGTGTATACCACCTGGTTTATAAAGAGTTGGGAGATAGAGATAAGTGGATGCTTAAACAGAACCTGAAGATAAATACATGAGAACAATGGCTGTTTGCTTCTTGGAGGTAAGCTGCTTCATATTTTCTAATCCAATTCTTGTTCTTCTGCCAAAAGAAAATGATTGATATTTTTGTCCCATCTTACATGACCCAAAACAAAGCTCTCTCTTGTATTTCACTGCTGGTGAGTGTTTATTGTTTTGGGCAATGTGGGAACTGTGTTAAATCTTCCAGATGAAACTAGGAGCATCAGAGTGGCCGGTACTCTACTTTTAATGCTTTCAACTCAGTCAAACCTCAGTACTTTATTTTGTTTTAGTACATGTAAGTGCTTCCTAGTTTGACCAAGGTGAGAAGCAGATTATCTACAACCAGAGCCACAATGAGTTTCACTAACAACCATTTCAGAAAAATCAGTGCGTAAAACTCCAAATGGAGCACTTTTCTGTGACTACATATTGGAACAGTGCTCTTGTGTTTGGGGTATTGTGTAACCAGATTCACTTTAACAGAATGGTCCAAAAACGACTTGATGGAAACTCAATTTCTTTGAAACATTTCTTAATACACATTGACATTGAGATGAAAATAATCTTTGTTCTTGGTCTGACAATTTTGAGCTGTGTTTAGGGTTAGATAGTAATAGGATTTCCAAGAGTAATTTGTGGTAGAGTTGATTGAACAAAAGGAACTTTGCTTTTACATAGGTGATTTTTATGTCCACAGATTAGTCAAACAAAAACAATGTCTTGTATTTTACAAGAATGCCTTATATTTTCATTGCTATAGAACCCATGATTCATATTGCTTTCAAGAAGTTTCAAAGCATGCAAATCTTTGATGATTCTTAGTTACAATTGCTTTTTGCTTAAAGCTAATTGCCAGCTTGGTCTATTTATTATTTTTTTCAAAATTTTCCTTAAATGGAAAATAAAAAATACACAGAGATCTGTTATTCCCAAACACTCTCCTTTTTTTGTCAAAAATCAAAACTGCTAAACTCAGCTGTGGGTTACACCTCTGATTAGCATGTTCACTAAAAGGATGCCCTATTGTTATGCAGAGATTTTTCCTGCTACCACCTGTGGATTTGTCTGGCACTGCCCTATTTTCATTTGGCCCACTGGAATGTGCTCCTCCCTCTGCATAACAAAAAAAAAAACCTTACTGATTACTGATTGGATAATGGTGTATACCACCTGGTTTATAAAGAGTTGGGAGATAGAGATAAGTGGATGCTTAAACAGAACCTGAAGATAAATACATGAGAAGAATGGCTGTTTGCTTCTCGGAGGTAAGCTGCTTCATATTTTCTAATCCAATTCTTGTTCTTCTGCCAAAAGAAAATGATTGATATTTTTGTCCCATCTTACATGACCCAAAACAAAGCTCTCTCTTGTATTTCACTGCTGGTGAGTGTTTATTGTTTTGGGCAATGTGGGAACTGTGTTAAATCTTCCAGATGAAACTAGGAGCATCAGAGTGGCCGGTATTTTACTTTTAATGCTTTCAACTCAGTCAAACCTCAGTACTTTATTTTGTTTTAGTACATGTAAGTGCTTCCTAGTTTGACCAAGGTGAGTAGCAGATTATCTACAACCAGAGCCACAATGAGTTTCACTAACAACCATTTCAGAAAAATCAGTACGTAAAACTCCAAATGGAGCACTTTTCTGTGACTACATATTGGAACAGTGCTCTTGTGTTTGGGGTATTGTGTAACCAGATTCACTTTAACAGAATGGTCCAAAAACGACTTGATGGAAACTCAATTTCTTTGAAACATTTCTTAATACACATAGACATTGAGATGAAAATAATCTTTGTTCTTGGTCTGACAATTTTGAGCTGTGTTTAGGGTTAGATAGTAATAGGATTTCCAAGAGTAATTTGTGGTAGTGTTGATTGAACAAAAGGAACTTTGCTTTTACATAGGTGATTTTTATGTCCACAGATTAGTCAAACAAAAACAATGTCTTGTATTTTACAAGAGTGCCTTATATTTTCATTGCTATAGAACCCATGATTCATATTGCTTTCAAGAAGTTTCAAAGCATGCAAATCTTTGATGATTCTTAGTTACAATTGCTTTTTGCTTAAAGCTAATTAACAGCTTGGTCTATTTATTATTTTTTTCAAAATTTTCCTTAAATGGAAAGTAAAAAATACACAGAGATCTGTTATTCCCAAACACTCTCCTTCTTTTGTCAAAAATCAAAACTGCTAAACTCAGCTGTGGGTTACACCTCTGATTAGCATGTTCACTAAAAGGATGCCCTATTGTTATGCAGAGATTGTTCCTGCTACCACCTGGGGATTTGTGTGGCACTGCCCTATTTTCATTTGGCCCACTGGAATGTGCTCCTCCCTCTGCATAACAAAAAAAAAAACCTTACTGATTACTGATTGGATAATGGTGTATATCACCTGGTTTATAAAGAGTTGGGAGATAGAGATAAGTGGATGCTTAAACAGAACCTGAAGATAAATACATGAGAACAATGGCTGTTTGCTTCTTGGAGGTAAGCTGCTTCATATTTTCTAATCCAATTCTTGTTCTGCCAAAAGAAAATGATTGATATTTTTGTCCCATCTTACATGACCCAAAACAAAGCTCCCTCTTGTATTTCACTGCTGGTGAGTGTTTATTGTTTTGGGCAATGTGGGAACTGTGTTAAATCTTCCAGATGAAACTAGGAGCATCAGAGTGGCCGGTACACTACTTTTAATGCTTTCAACACAGTCAAACCTCAGTACTTTATTTTGTTTTAGTACATGTTAGTGCTTCCTAGTTTGACCAAGGTGAGAAGCAGATTATCTACAACCAGAGCCACAATGAGTTTCACTAACAACCATTTCAGAAAAATCAGTGCGTAAAACTCCAAATGGAGCACTTTTCTGTGACTGCATATTGGAACAGTGCTCTTGTGTTTGGGGTATTGTGTATCCAGATTCACTTTAACAGAATGGTCCAAAAACGACTTGATGGAAACTCAATTTCTTTGAAACATTTCTTAATACACATAGACATTGAGATGAAAATAATCTTTGTTCTTGGTCTGACAATTTTGAGCCGTGTTTAGGGTTAGATAGTAATAGGATTTCCAAGAGTAATTTGTTGTAGAGTTGATTGAACAAAAGGAACTTTGCTTTTACATAGGTGAATTTTATGTCCACAGATTAGTCAAACAAAAACAATGTCTTGTATTTTAAAAGAATGCCTTATATTTTCATTGCTATAGAACCCATGATTCATATTGCTTTCAAGAAGTTTCAAAGCATGCAAATCTTTGATGATTCTTAGTTACAATTGCTTTTTGCTTAAAGCTAATTGCCAGCTTGGTCTATTTATTATTTTTTCAAAATTTTCCTTAAATGGAAAGTAAAAAATACACAGAGATCTGTTATTCCCAAACACTCTCCTTTTTTTGTCAAAAATCAAAACTGCTAAACTCAGCTGTGGGTTACACCTCTGATTAGCATGTTCACTAAAAGGATGCCCTATTGTTATGCAGAGATTTTTCCTGCTACCACCTGTGGATTTGTCTGGCACTGCCCTATTTTCATTTGGCCCACTGGAATGTGCTCCTCCCTCTGCATAACAAAAAAAAAACCTTACTGATTACTGATTGGATAATGGTGTATACCACCTGGTTTATAAAGAGTTGGGAGATAGAGATAAGTGGATGCTTAAACAGAACCTGAAGATAAATACATGAGAACAATGGCTGTTTGCTTCTTGGAGGTAAGCTGCTTCATATTTTCTAATCCAATTCTTGTTCTTCTGCCAAAAGAAAATGATTGATATTTTTGTCCCATCTTACATGACCCAAAACAAAGCTCTCTCTTGTATTTCACTGCTGGTGAGTGTTTATTGTTTTGGGCAATGTGGGAACTGTGTTAAATCTTCCAGATGAAACTAGGAGCATCAGAGTGGCCGGTATTCTACTTTTAATGCTTTCAACTCAGTCAAACCTCAGTACTTTATTTTGTTTTAGTACATGTAAGTGCTTCCTAGTTTGACCAAGGTGAGTAGCAGATTATCTACAACCAGAGCCACAATGAGTTTCACTAACAACCATTTCAGAAAAATCAGTGCGTAAAACTCCAAATGGAGCACTTTTCTGTGACTACATATTGGAACAGTGCTCTTGTGTTTAGGGTATTGTGTAACCAGATTCACTTTAACAGAATGGTCAAAAAACGACTTGATGGAAACTCAATTTCTTTGAAACATTTCTTAATACACCTAGACATTGAGATGAAAATAATCTTTGTTCTTGGTCTGACAATTTTGAGCTGTGTTTAGGGTTAGATAGTAATAGGATTTCCAAGAGTAATTTGTGGTAGAGTTGATTGAACAAAAGGAACTTTGCTTTTACATAGGTGATTTTTATGTCCACAGATTAGTCAAACAAAAACAATGTCTTGTATTTTACAAGAATGCCTTATATTTTCATTGCTATAGAACCCATGATTCATATTGCTTTCAAGAAGTTTCAAAGCATGCAAATCTTTGATGATTCTTAGTTACAATTGCTTTTTGCTTAAAGCTAATTGCCAGCTTGGTCTATTTATTATTTTTTTCAAAATTTTCCTTAAATGGAAAGTAAAAAATACACAGAGATCTGTTATTCCCAAACACTCTCCTTCTTTTGTCAAAAATCAAAACTGCTAAACTCAGCTGTGGGTTACACCTCTGCTTAGCATGTTCACTAAAAGGATGCCCTATTGTTATGCAGAGATTGTTCCTGCTACCACCTGTGGATTTGTGTGGCACTGCCCTATTTTCATTTGGCCCACTGGAATGTGCTCCTCCCTCTGCATAACAAAAAAAAAACCTTACTGATTACTGATTGGATAATAGTGTATATCACCTGGTTTATAAAGAGTTGGGAGATAGAGATAAGTGGATGCTTAAACAGAACCTGAAGATAAATACATGAGAACAATGGCTGTTTGCTTCTTGGAGGTAAGCTGCTTCATATTTTCTAATCCAATTCTTGTTCTGCCAAAAGAAAATGATTGATATTTTTGTCCCATCTTACATGACCCAAAACAAAGCTCTCTCTTGTATTTCACTGCTGGTGAGTGTTTATTGTTTTGGGCAATGTGGGAACTGTGTTAAATCTTCCAGATGAAACTAGGAGCATCAGAGTGGCCGGTACTCTACTTTTAATGCTTTCAACTCAGTCAAACCTCAGTACTTTATTTTGTTTTAGTACATGTAAGTGCTTCCTAGTTTGACCAAGGTGAGAAGCAGATTATCTACAACCAGAGCCACAATGAGTTTCACTAACAACCATTTCAGAAAAATCAGTGCGTAAAACTCCAAATGGAGCACTTTTCTGTGACTGCATATTGGAACAGTGCTCTTGTGTTTGGGGTATTGTGTATCCAGATTCACTTTAACAGAATGGTCCAAAAATGACTTGATGGAAACTCAATTTCTTTGAAACATTTCTTAATACACATAGACATTGAGATGAAAATAATCTTTGTTCTTGGTCTGACAATTTTGAGCCATGTTTAGGGTTAGATAGTAATAGGATTTCCAAGAGTAATTTGTGGTAGAGTTGATTGAACAAAAGGAACTTTGCTTTTACATAGGTGATTTTTATGTCCACAGATAAGTCAAACAAAAGCAATGTCTTGTATTTTACAAGAATGCCTTATATTTTCATTGCTATAGAACCCATGATTCATATTGCTTTCAAGAAGTTTCAAAGCATGCAAATCTTTGATGATTCTTAGTTACAATTGCTTTTTGCTTAAAGCTAATTGCCAGCTTGGTCTATTTATTATTTTTTCAAAATTTTCCTTAAATGGAAAGTAAAAAATACACAGAGATCTGTTATTCCCAAACACTCTCCTTTTTTTGTCAAAAATCAAAACTGCTAAACTCAGCTGTGGGTTACACCTCTGATTAGCATGTTCACTAAAAGGATGCCCTATTGTTATGCAGAGATTTTTCCTGCTACCACCTGTGGATTTGTCTGGCACTGCCCTATTTTCATTTGGCCCACTGGAATGTGCTCCTCCCTCTGCATAACAAAAAAAACCTTACTGATTACTGATTGGATAATGGTGTATACCACCTGGTTTATAAAGAGTTGGGAGATAGAGATAAGTGGATGCTTAAACAGAACCTGAAGATAAATACATGAGAACAATGGCTGTTTGCTTCTTGGAGGTAAGCTGCTTCATATTTTCTGATCCAATTCTTGTTCTGCCAAAAGAAAATGATTGATATTTTTGTCCCATCTTACATGACCCAAAACAAAGCTCTCTCTTGTATTTCACTGCTGGTGAATGTTTATTGTTTTGGGCAATGTGGGAACTGTGTTAAATCTTCCAGATGAAACTAGGAGCATCAGAGTGGCCGGTACTCTACTTTTAATGCTTTCAACTCAGTCAAACCTCAGTACTTTATTTTGTTTTAATACATGTAAGTGCTTCCCAGTTTGACCAAGGTGAGAAGCAGATTATCTACAACCAGAGCCACAATGAGTTTCACTAACAACCATTTCAGAAAAATCAGTGTGTAAAACTCCAAATGGAGCACTTTTCTGTGACTACATATTGGAACAGTGCTCTTGTGTTTGGGGTATTGTGTAACCATATTCACTTTAACAGAATGGTCCAAAAACGACTTGATGGAAACTCAATTTCTTTGAAACATTTCTTAATACACATAGACATTGAGATGAAAATAATCTTTGTTCTTGGTCTGACAATTTTGAGCCGTGTTTAGGGTTATATAGTAATAGGATTTCCAAGAGTAATTTGTGGTAGAGTTGATTGAACAAAAGGAACTTTGCTTTTACATAGGTGATTTTTATGTCCACAGATAAGTCAAACAAAAGCAATGTCTTGTATTTTACAAGAATGCCTTATATTTTCATTGCTATAGAACCCATGATTCATATTGCTTTCAAGAAGTTTCAAAGCATGCAAATCTTTGATGATTCTTAGTTACAATTGCTTTTTGCTTAAAGATAATTGCCAGCTTGGTCTATTTATTATTTTTTTCAAAATTTTCCTTAAATGGAAAGTAAAAAATACACAGAGATCTGTTATTCCCAAACACTCTCCTTTTTTTGTCAAAAATCAAAACAGCTAAACTCAGCTGTTGGTTACACCTCTGATTAGCATGTTCTCTAAAAGGATGCCCTATTGTTATGCAGAGATTGTTCCTGCTACCACCTGGGGATTTGTGTGGCACTGCCCTATTTTCATTTGGCCCACTGGAATGTGCTCCTCCCTCTGCATAACAAAAAAAAACCTTACTGATTACTGATTGGATAATGGTGTATACCACCTGGTTTATAAAGAGTTGGGAGATAGAGATAAGTGGATGCTTAAACAGAACCTGAAGATAAATACATGAGAACAATGGTTGTTTGCTTCTTGGATGTAAGCTGCTTCATATTTTCTAATCCAATTCTTGTTCTGCCAAAAGAAAATGATTGATATTTTTGTCCCATCTTACATGACCCAAAACAAAGCTCCCTCTTGTATTTCACTGCTGGTGAGTGTTTATTGTTTTGGGCAATGTGGGAACTGTGTTAAATCTTCCAGATGAAACTAGGAGCATCAGAGTGGCCGGTACTCTACTTTTAATGCTTTCAACTCAGTCAAACCTCAGTACTTTATTTTGTTTTAGTACATGTAAGTGCTTCCTAGTTTGACCAAGGTGAGAAGCAGATTATCTACAACCAGAGCCACAATGAGTTTCACTAACAACCATTTCAGAAAAATCAGTGCGTAAAACTCCAAATGGAGCACTTTTCTGTGACTGCATATTGGAACAGTGCTCTTGTGTTTGGGGTATTGTGTATCCAGATTCACTTTAACAGAATGGTCCAAAAACGACTTGATGGAAACTCAATTTCTTTGAAACATTTCTTAATACACATAGACATTGAGATGAAAATAATCTTTGTTCTTGGTCTGACAATTTTGAGCTGTGTTTAGGGTTAGATAGTAATAGGATTTCCAAGAGTAATTTGTGGTAGAGTTGATTGAACAAAAGGAACTTTGCTTTTACATAGGTGATTTTTATGTCCACAGATAAGTCAAACAAAAGCAATGTCTTGTATTTTACAAGAATGCCTTATATTTTCATTGCTATAGAACCCATGATTCATATTGCTTTCAAGAAGTTTCAAAGCATGCAAATCTTTGATGATTCTTAGTTACAATTGCTTTTTGCTTAAAGCTAATTACCAGCTTGGTCTATTTATTATTTTTTTCAAAATTTTCCTTAAATGGAAAGTAAAAAATACACAGAGATCTGTTATTCCCAAACACTCTCCTTTTTTTGTCAAAAATCAAAACTGCTAAACTCAGCTGTGGGTTACAACTCTGATTAGCATGTTCACTAAAAGGATGCCCTATTGTTATGCAGAGATTTTTCCTGCTACCACCTGTGGATTTGTGTGGCACTGCCCTATTTTCATTTGGCCCACTGGAATGTGCTCCTCCCTCTGCATAACAAAAAAAAAACCTTACTGATTACTGATTGGATAATGGTGTATACCACCTGGTTTATAAAGAGTTGGGAGATAGAGATAAGTGGATGCTTAAACAGAACCTGAAGATAAATACATGAGAACAATGGCTGTTTGCTTCTTGGAGGTAAGCTGCTTCATATTTTCTAATTCAATTCTTGTTCTTCTGCCAAAAGAAAATGATTGATATTTTTGTCCCATCTTACATGACCCAAAACAAAGCTCTCTCTTGTATTTCACTGCTGGTGAGTGTTTATTGTTTTGGGCAATGTGGGAACTGTGTTAAATCTTCCAGATGAAACTAGGAGCATCAGAGTGGCCGGTATTCTACTTTTAATGCTTTCAACTCAGTCAAACCTCAGTACTTTATTTTGTTTTAGTACACGTAAGTGCTTCCTAGTTTGACCAAGGTGAGTAGCAGATTATCTACAACCAGAGCCACAATGAGTTTCACTAACAACCATTTCAGAAAAATCAGTGCGTAAAACTCCAAATGGAGCACTTTTCTGTGACTACATATTGGAACAGTGCTCTTGTGTTTGGGGTATTGTGTAACCAGATTCACTTTAACAGAATGGTCCAAAAACGACTTGATGGAAACTCAATTTCTTTGAAACATTTCTTAATACACATAGACATTGAGATGAAAATAATCTTTGTTCTTGGTCTGACAATTTTGAGCTGTGTTTAGGGTTAGATAGTAATAGGATTTACAAGAGTAATTTGTGGTAGAGTTGATTGAACAAAAGGAACTTTGCTTTTACATAGGTGATTTTTATGTCCACAGATTAGTCAAACAAAAACAATGTCTTGTATTTTACAAGAGTGCCTTATATTTTCATTGCTATAGAACCCATGATTCATATTGCTTTCAAGAAGTTTCAAAGCATGCAAATCTTTGATGATTCTTAGTTACAATTGCTTTTTGCTTAAAGATAATTGCCAGCTTGGTCTATTTATTATTTTTTTCAACATTTTCCTTAAATGGAAAGTAAAAAATATACAGAGATCTGTTATTCCCAAACACTCTCCTTTTTTTTAAAAAATCAAAACTGCTAAACTCAGCTGTGGGTTACACCTCTGCTTAGCATGTTCACTAAAAGGATACCCTATGGTTATGCAGAGATTGTTCCTGCTACCACCTGTGGATTTGTGTGGCACTGCCCTATTTTCATTTGGCCCACTGGAATGTGCTCCTCCCTCTGCATAACAAAAAAAAAACCTTACTGATTACTGATTGGATAATGGTGTATACCACCTGGTTTATAAAGAGTTGGGAGATAGAGATAAGTGGATGCTTAAACAGAACCTGAAGATAAATACATGAGAACAATGGCTGTTTGCTTCTTGGAGGTAAGCTGCTTCATATTTTCTAATCCAATTCTTGTTCTTCTGCCAAAAGAAAATGATTGATATTTTTGTCCCATCTTACATGACCCAAAACAAAGCTCTCTCTTGTATTCAATTGCTGGTGAGTGAGTGCTTCCTGTTTTGGGCAATGTGGGAACTGGGTTAAATCTTCCAGATGAAACTAGGAGCATCAGAGTGGCCGGTACTCTACTTTTAATGCTTTCAACTCAGTCAAACCTCAGTACTTTATTTTGTTTTAGTACATGTAAGTGCTTCCTAGTTTGACCAAGGTGAGAAGCAGATTGTCTACAACCAGAGCCACAATGAGTTTCACTAACAACCATTTCAGAAAAATCAGTGCGTAAAACTCCAAATGGAGCACTTTTCTGTGACTACATATTGGAACAGTGCTCTTGTGTTTGGGGTATTGTGTAACCAGATTCACTTTAACAGAATGGTCCAAAAACGACTTGATGGAAACTCAATTTCTTTGAAACATTTCTTAATACACATTGACATTGAGATGAAAATAATCTTTGTTCTTGGTCTGACAATTTTGAGCTGTGTTTAGGGTTAGATAGTAATAGGATTTCCAAGAGTAATTTGTGGTAGAGTTGATTGAACAAAAGGAACTTTGCTTTTACATAGGTGATTTTTATGTCCACAGATTAGTCAAACAAAAACAATGTCTTGTATTTTACAAGAATGCCTTATATTTTCATTGCTATAGAACCCATGATTCATATTGCTTTCAAGAAGTTTCAAAGCATGCAAATCTTTGATGATTCTTAGTTACAATTGCTTTTTGCTTAAAGCTAATTGCCAGCTTGGTCTATTTATTATTTTTTTCAAAATTTTCCTTAAATGGAAAGTAAAAAATACACAGAGATCTGTTATTCCCAAACACTCTCCTTTTTTTGTCAAAAATCAAAACTGCTAAACTCAGCTGTGGGTTACACCTCTGATTAGCATGTTCACTAAAAGGATGCCCTATTGTTATGCAGAGATTTTTCCTGCTACCACCTGTGGATTTGTCTGGCACTGCCCTATTTTCATTTGGCCCACTGGAATGTGCTCCTCCCTCTGCATAACAAAAAAAAAACCTTACTGATTACTGATTGGATAATGGTTTATAAAGAGTTGGGAGATAGAGATAAGTGGATGCTTAAACAGAACCTGAAGATAAATACATGAGAACAATGGCTGTTTGCTTCTTGGAGGTAAGCTGCTTCATATTTTCTAATCCAATTCTTGTTCTTCTGCCAAAAGAAAATGATTGATATTTTTGTCCCATCTTACATGACCCAAAACAAAGCTCTCTCTTGTATTTCACTGCTGGTGAGTGTTTATTGTTTTGGGCAATGTGGGAACTGTGTTAAATCTTCCAGATGAAACTAGGAGCATGAGAGTGGCCGGTACTCTACTTTTAATGCTTTCAACTCAGTCAAACCTCAGTACTTTATTTTGTTTTAGTACATGTAAGTGCTTCCTAGTTTGACCAAGGTGAGAAGCAGATTATCTACAACCAGAGCCACAATGAGTTTCACTAACAACCATTTCAGAAAAATCAGTGCGTAAAACTCCAAATGGAGCACTTTTCTGTGACTGCATATTGGAACAGTGCTCTTGTGTTTGGGGTATTGTGTATCCAGATTCACTTTAACAGAATGGTCCAAAAACGACTTGATGGAAACTCAATTTCTTTGAAACATTTCTTAATACACATAGACATTGAGATGAAAATAATCTTTGTTCTTGGTCTGACAATTTTGAGCTGTGTTTAGGGTTAGATAGTAATAGGATTTCCAAGAGTAATTTGTGGTAGAGTTGATTGAACAAAAGGAACTTTGCTTTTACATAGGTGATTTTTATGTCCACAGATAAGTCAAACAAAAGCAATGTCTTGTATTTTACAAGAATGCCTTATATTTTCATTGCTATAGAACCCATGATTCATATTGCTTTCAAGAAGTTTCAAAGCATGCAAATCTTTGATGATTCTTAGTTACAATTGCTTTTTGCTTAAAGCTAATTACCAGCTTGGTCTATTTATTATTTTTTTCAAAATTTTCCTTAAATGGAAAGTAAAAAATACACAGAGATCTGTTATTCCCAAACACTCTCCTTTTTTTAAAAAAATCAAAACTGCTAAACTCAGCTGTGGGTTACACCTCTGATTAGCATGTTCACTAAAAGGATGCCCTATTGTTATGCAGAGATTTTTCCTGCTACCACCTGTGGATTTGTGTGGCACTGCCCTATTTTCATTTGGCCCACTGGAATGTGCTCCTCCCTCTGCATAACAAAAAAAAAACCTTACTGATTACTGATTGGATAATGGTGTATACCACCTGGTTTATAAAGAGTTGGGAGATAGAGATAAGTGGATGCTTAAACAGAACCTGAAGATAAATACATGAGAACAATGGCTGTTTGCTTCTTGGAGGTAAGCTGCTTCATATTTTCTAATCCAATTCTTGTTCTTCTGCCAAAAGAAAATGATTGATATTTTTGTCCCATCTTACATGACCCAAAACAAAGCTCTCTCTTGTATTTCACTGCTGGTGAGTGTTTATTGTTTTGGGCAATGTGGGAACTGTGTTAAATCTTCCAGATGAAATTAGGAGCATCAGAGTGGCCGGTATTCTACTTTTAATGCTTTCAGCTCAGTCAACTTTATTTTGTTTTAGTACATGTAAGTGCTTCCTAGTTTGACCAAGGTGAGTAGCAGATTATCTACAACCAGAGCCACAATGAGTTTCACTAACAACCATTTCAGAAAAATCAGTGCGTAAAACTCCAAATGGAGCACTTTTCTGTGACTACATATTGGAACAGTGCTCTTGTGTTTAGGGTATTGTGTAACCAGATTCACTTTAACAGAATGGTCAAAAAACGACTTGATGGAAACTCAATTTCTTTGAAACATTTCTTAATACACATAGACATTGAGATGAAAATAATCTTTGTTCTTGGTCTGACAATTTTGAGCTGTGTTTAGGGTTAGATAGTAATAGGATTTCCAAGAGTAATTTGTGGTAGAGTTGATTGAACAAAAGGAACTTTGCTTTTACATAGGTGATTTTTATGTCCACAGATTAGTCAAACAAAAACAATGTCTTGTATTTTACAAGAATGCCTTATATTTTCATTGCTATAGAACCCATGATTCATATTGCTTTCAAGAAGTTTCAAAGCATGCAAATCTTTGATGATTCTTAGTTACAATTGCTTTTTGCTTAAAGCTAATTGCCAGCTTGGTCTATTTATTATTTTTTTCAACATTTTCCTTAAATGGAAAGTAAAAAATACACAGAGATCTGTTATTCCCAAACACTCTCCTTTTTTTGTCAAAAATCAAAACTGCTAAACTCAGCTGTGGGTTACACCTCTGTTTAGCATGTTCACTAAAAGGATACCCTCTGGTTATGCAGAGATTGTTCCTGCTACCACCTGTGGATTTGTGTGGCACTGCCCTATTTTCATTTGGCCCACTGGAATGTGCTCCTCCCTCTGCATAACAAAAAAAAAACCTTACTGATTACTGATTGGATAATGGTGTATACCACCTGGTTTATAAAGAGTTGGGAGATAGAGATAAGTGGATGCTTAAACAGAACCTGAAGATAAATACATGAGAACAATGGCTGTTTGCTTCTTGGAGGTAAGCTGCTTCATATTTTCTAATCCAATTCTTGTTCTTCTGCCAAAAGAAAATGATTGATATTTTTGTCCCATCTTACATGACCCAAAACAAAGCTCTCTCTTGTATTTCACTGCTGGTGAGTGTTTATTGTTTTGGGCAATGTGGGAACTGTGTTAAATCTTCCAGATGAAACTAGGAGCATCAGAGTGGCCGGTATTTTACTTTTAATGCTTTCAACTCAGTCAAACCTCAGTACTTTATTTTGTTTTAGTACATGTAAGTGCTTCCTAGTTTGACCAAGGTGAGTAGCAGATTATCTACAACCAGAGCCACAATGAGTTTCACTAACAACCATTTCAGAAAAATCAGTACGTAAAACTCCAAATGGAGCACTTTTCCGTGACTACATATTGGAACAGTGCTCTTGTGTTTGGGGTATTGTGTAACCAGATTCACTTTAACAGAATGGTCCAAAAACGACTTGATGGAAACTCAATTTCTTTGAAACATTTCTTAATACACATAGACATTGAGATGAAAATAATCTTTGTTCTTGGTCTGACAATTTTGAGCTGTGTTTAGGGTTAGATAGTAATAGGATTTCCAAGAGTAATTTGTGGTAGTGTTGATTGAACAAAAGGAACTTTGCTTTTACATAGGTGATTTTTATGTCCACAGATTAGTCAAACAAAAACAATGTCTTGTATTTTACAAGAGTGCCTTATATTTTCATTGCTATAGAACCCATGATTCATATTGCTTTCAAGAAGTTTCAAAGCATGCAAATCTTTGATGATTCTTAGTTACAATTGCTTTTTGCTTAAAGCTAATTAACAGCTTGGTCTATTTATTATTTTTTTCAAAATTTTCCTTAAATGGAAAGTAAAAAATACACAGAGATCTGTTATTCCCAAACACTCTCCTTCTTTTGTCAAAAATCAAAACTGCTAAACTCAGCTGTGGGTTACACCTCTGATTAGCATGTTCACTAAAAGGATGCCCTATTGTTATGCAGAGATTGTTCCTGCTACCACCTGGGGATTTGTGTGGCACTGCCCTATTTTCATTTGGCCCACTGGAATGTGCTCCTCCCTCTGCATAACAAAAAAAAAACCTTACTGATTACTGATTGGATAATGGTGTATATCACCTGGTTTATAAAGAGTTGGGAGATAGAGATAAGTGGATGCTTAAACAGAACCTGAAGATAAATACATGAGAACAATGGCTGTTTGCTTCTTGGAGGTAAGCTGCTTCATATTTTCTAATCCAATTCTTGTTCTGCCAAAAGAAAATGATTGATATTTTTGTCCCATCTTACATGACCCAAAACAAAGCTCCCTCTTGTATTTCACTGCTGGTGAGTGTTTATTGTTTTGGGCAATGTGGGAACTGTGTTAAATCTTCCAGATGAAACTAGGAGCATCAGAGTGGCCGGTACACTACTTTTAATGCTTTCAACACAGTCAAACCTCAGTACTTTATTTTGTTTTAGTACATGTAAGTGCTTCCTAGTTTGACCAAGGTGAGAAGCAGATTATCTACAACCAGAGCCACAATGAGTTTCACTAACAACCATTTCAGAAAAATCAGTGCGTAAAACTCCAAATGGAGCACTTTTCTGTGACTGCATATTGGAACAGTGCTCTTGTGTTTGGGGTATTGTGTATCCAGATTCACTTTAACAGAATGGTCCAAAAACGACTTGATGGAAACTCAATTTCTTTGAAACATTTCTTAATACACATAGACATTGAGATGAAAATAATCTTTGTTCTTGGTCTGACAATTTTGAGCCGTGTTTAGGGTTAGATAGTAATAGGATTTCCAAGAGTAATTTGTGGTAGAGTTGATTGAACAAAAGGAACTTTGCTTTTACATAGGTGAATTTTATGTCCACAGATTAGTCAAACAAAAACAATGTCTTGTATTTTAAAAGAATGCCTTATATTTTCATTGCTATAGAACCCATGATTCATATTGCTTTCAAGAAGTTTCAAAGCATGCAAATCTTTGATGATTCTTAGTTACAATTGCTTTTTGCTTAAAGCTAATTGCCAGCTTGGTCTATTTATTATTTTTTCAAAATTTTCCTTAAATGGAAAGTAAAAAATACACAGAGATCTGTTATTCCCAAACACTCTCCTTTTTTTGTCAAAAATCAAAACTGCTAAACTCAGCTGTGGGTTACACCTCTGATTAGCATGTTCACTAAAAGGATGCCCTATTGTTATGCAGAGATTTTTCCTGCTACCACCTGTGGATTTGTCTGGCACTGCCCTATTTTCATTTGGCCCACTGGAATGTGCTCCTCCCTCTGCATAACAAAAAAAAAACCTTACTGATTACTGATTGGATAATGGTGTATACCACCTGGTTTATAAAGAGTTGGGAGATAGAGATAAGTGGATGCTTAAACAGAACCTGAAGATAAATACATGAGAACAATGGCTGTTTGCTTCTTGGAGGTAAGCTGCTTCATATTTTCTAATCCAATTCTTGTTCTTCTGCCAAAAGAAAATGATTGATATTTTTGTCCCATCTTACATGACCCAAAACAAAGCTCTCTCTTGTATTTCACTGCTGGTGAGTGTTTATTGTTTTGGGCAATGTGGGAACTGTGTTAAATCTTCCAGATGAAACTAGGAGCATCAGAGTGGCCGGTATTCTACTTTTAATGCTTTCAACTCAGTCAAACCTCAGTACTTTATTTTGTTTTAGTACATGTAAGTGCTTCCTAGTTTGACCAAGGTGAGTAGCAGATTATCTACAACCAGAGCCACAATGAGTTTCACTAACAACCATTTCAGAAAAATCAGTGCGTAAAACTCCAAATGGAGCACTTTTCTGTGACTACATATTGGAACAGTGCTCTTGTGTTTGGGGTATTGTGTAACCAGATTCACTTTAACAGAATGGTCAAAAAACGACTTGATGGAAACTCAATTTCTTTGAAACATTTCTTAATACACATAGACATTGAGATGAAAATAATCTTTGTTCTTGGTCTGACAATTTTGAGCTGTGTTTAGGGTTAGATAGTAATAGGATTTCCAAGAGTAATTTGTGGTAGAGTTGATTGAACAAAAGGAACTTTGCTTTTACATAGGTGATTTTTATGTCCACAGATTAGTCAAACAAAAACAATGTCTTGTATTTTACAAGAATGCCTTATATTTTCATTGCTATAGAACCCATGATTCATATTGCTTTCAAGAAGTTTCAAAGCATGCAAATCTTTGATGATTCTTAGTTACAATTGCTTTTTGCTTAAAGCTAATTGCCAGCTTGGTCTATTTATTATTTTTTTCAAAATTTTCCTTAAATGGAAAGTAAAAAATACACAGAGATCTGTTATTCCCAAACACTCTCCTTCTTTTGTCAAAAATCAAAACTGCTAAACTCAGCTGTGGGTTACACCTCTGCTTAGCATGTTCACTAAAAGGATGCCCTATTGTTATGCAGAGATTGTTCCTGCTACCACCTGTGGATTTGTGTGGCACTGCCTATTTTCATTTGGCCCACTGGAATGTGCTCCTCCCTCTGCATAACAAAAAAAAAACCTTACTGATTACTGATTGGATAATGGTGTATATCACCTGGTTTATAAAGAGTTGGGAGATAGAGATAAGTGGATGCTTAAACAGAACCTGAAGATAAATACATGAGAACAATGGCTGTTTGCTTCTTGGAGGTAAGCTGCTTCATATTTTCTAATCCAATTCTTGTTCTGCCAAAAGAAAATGATTGATATTTTTGTCCCATCTTACATGACCCAAAACAAAGCTCTCTCTTGTATTTCACTGCTGGTGAGTGTTTATTGTTTTGGGCAATGTGGGAACTGTGTTAAATCTTCCAGATGAAACTAGGAGCATCAGAGTGGCCGGTACTCTACTTTTAATGCTTTCAACTCAGTCAAACCTCAGTACTTTATTTTGTTTTAGTACATGTAAGTGCTTCCTAGTTTGACCAAGGTGAGAAGCAGATTATCTACAACCAGAGCCACAATGAGTTTCACTAACAACCATTTCAGAAAAATCAGTGCGTAAAACTCCAAATGGAGCACTTTTCTGTGACTGCATATTGGAACAGTGCTCTTGTGTTTGGGGTATTGTGTATCCAGATTCACTTTAACAGAATGGTCCAAAAACGACTTGATGGAAACTCAATTTCTTTGAAACATTTCTTAATACACATAGACATTGAGATGAAAATAATCTTTGTTCTTGGTCTGACAATTTTGAGCCATGTTTAGGGTTAGATAGTAATAGGATTTCCAAGAGTAATTTGTGGTAGAGTTGATTGAACAAAAGGAACTTTGCTTTTACATAGGTGATTTTTATGTCCACAGATAAGTCAAACAAAAGCAATGTCTTGTATTTTACAAGAATGCCTTATATTTACATTGCTATAGAACCCATGATTCATATTGCTTTCAAGAAGTTTCAAAGCATGCAAATCTTTGATGATTCTTAGTTACAATTGCTTTTTGCTTAAAGCTAATTGCCAGCTTGGTCTATTTATTATTTTTTTCAAAATTTTCCTTAAATGGAAAGTAAAAAATACACAGAGATCTGTTATTCCCAAACACTCTCCTTTTTTTGTCAAAAATCATAACTGCTAAACTCAGCTGTGGGTTACACCTCTGATTAGCATGTTCACTAAAAGGATGCCCTATTGTTATGCAGAGATTGTTCCTGCTACCACCTGTGGATTTGTGTGGCACTGCCCTATTTTCATTTGGCCCACTGGAATGTGCTCCTCCCTCTGCATAACAAAAAAAACCTTACTGATTACTGATTGGATAATGGTGTATACCACCTGGTTTATAAAGAGTTGGGAGATAGAGATAAGTGGATGTTTAAACAGAACCTGAAGATAAATACATGAGAACAATGGCTGTTTGCTTCTTGGAGGTAAGCTGCTTCATATTTTCTAATCCAATTCTTGTTCTTCTGCCAAAAGAAAATGATTGATATTTTTGTCCCATCTTACATGACCCAAAACAAAGCTCCCTCTTGTATTTCACTGCTGGTGAGTGTTTATTGTTTTGGGCAATGTGGGAACTGTGTTAAATCTTCCAGATGAAACTAGGAGCATCAGAGTGGCCGGTACACTACTTTTAATGCTTTCAACACAGTCAAACCTCAGTACTTTATTTTGTTTTAGTACATGTAAGTGCTTCCTAGTTTGACCAAGGTGAGAAGCAGATTATCTACAACCAGAGCCACAATGAGTTTCACTAACAACCATTTCAGAAAAATCAGTACGTAAAACTCCAAATGGAGCACTTTTCTGTGACTACATATTGGAACAGTGCTCTTGTGTTTGGGGTATTGTGTATCCAGATTCACTTTAACAGAATGGTCCAAAAACGACTTGATGGAAACTCAATTTCTTTGAAACATTTCTTAATACACATAGACATTGAGATGAAAATAATCTTTGTTCTTGGTCTGACAATTTTGAGCCGTGTTTAGGGTTAGATAGTAATAGGATTTCCAAGAGTAATTTGTGGTAGAGTTGATTGAACAAAAGGAACTTTGCTTTTACATAGGTGAATTTTATGTCCACAGATTAGTCAAACAAAAACAATGTCTTGTATTTTAAAAGAATGCCTTATATTTTCATTGCTATAGAACCCATGATTCATATTGCTTTCAAGAAGTTTCAAAGCATGCAAATCTTTGATGATTCTTAGTTACAATTGCTTTTTGCTTAAAGCTAATTGCCAGCTTGGTCTATTTATTATTTTTTCAAAATTTTCCTTAAATGGAAAGTAAAAAATACACAGAGATCTGTTATTCCCAAACACTCTCCTTTTTTTGTCAAAAATCAAAACTGCTAAACTCAGCTGTGGGTTACACCTCTGATTAGCATGTTCACTAAAAGGATGCCCTATTGTTATGCAGAGATTTTTCCTGCTACCACCTGTGGATTTGTCTGGCACTGCCCTATTTTCATTTGGCCCACTGGAATGTGCTCCTCCCTCTGCATAACAAAAAAAAAACCTTACTGATTACTGATTGGATAATGGTGTATACCACCTGGTTTATAAAGAGTTGGGAGATAGAGATAAGTGGATGCTTAAACAGAACCTGAAGATAAATACATGAGAACAATGGCTGTTTGCTTCTTGGAGGTAAGCTGCTTCATATTTTCTAATCCAATTCTTGTTCTTCTGCCAAAAGAAAATGATTGATATTTTTGTCCCATCTTACATGACCCAAAACAAAGCTCTCTCTTGTATTTCACTGCTGGTGAGTGTTTATTGTTTTGGGCAATGTGGGAACTGTGTTAAATCTTCCAGATGAAACTAGGAGCATCAGAGTGGCCGGTATTCTACTTTTAATGCTTTCAACTCAGTCAAACCTCAGTACTTTATTTTGTTTTAGTACATGTAAGTGCTTCCTAGTTTGACCAAGGTGAGTAGCAGATTATCTACAACCAGAGCCACAATGAGTTTCACTAACAACCATTTCAGAAAAATCAGTGCGTAAAACTCCAAATGGAGCACTTTTCTGTGACTACATATTGGAACAGTGCTCTTGTGTTTGGGGTATTGTGTAACCAGATTCACTTTAACAGAATGGTCAAAAAACGACTTGATGGAAACTCAATTTCTTTGAAACATTTCTTAATACACATAGACATTGAGATGAAAATAATCTTTGTTCTTGGTCTGACAATTTTGAGCTGTGTTTAGGGTTAGATAGTAATAGGATTTCCAAGAGTAATTTGTGGTAGAGTTGATTGAACAAAAGGAACTTTGCTTTTACATAGGTGATTTTTATGTCCACAGATTAGTCAAACAAAAACAATGTCTTGTATTTTACAAGAATGCCTTATATTTTCATTGCTATAGAACCCATGATTCATATTGCTTTCAAGAAGTTTCAAAGCATGCAAATCTTTGATGATTCTTAGTTACAATTGCTTTTTGCTTAAAGCTAATTGCCAGCTTGGTCTATTTATTATTTTTTTCAAAATTTTCCTTAAATGGAAAATAAAAAATACACAGAGATCTGTTATTCCCAAACACTCTCCTTTTTTTGTCAAAAATCAAAACTGCTAAACTCAGCTGTGGGTTACACCTCTGATTAGCATGTTCACTAAAAGGATGCCCTATTGTTATGCAGAGATTTTTCCTGCTACCACCTGTGGATTTGTCTGGCACTGCCCTATTTTCATTTGGCCCACTGGAATGTGCTCCTCCCTCTGCATAACAAAAAAAAAAACCTTACTGATTACTGATTGGATAATGGTGTATACCACCTGGTTTATAAAGAGTTGGGAGATAGAGATAAGTGGATGCTTAAACAGAACCTGAAGATAAATACATGAGAAGAATGGCTGTTTGCTTCTCGGAGGTAAGCTGCTTCATATTTTCTAATCCAATTCTTGTTCTTCTGCCAAAAGAAAATGATTGATATTTTTGTCCCATCTTACATGACCCAAAACAAAGCTCTCTCTTGTATTTCACTGCTGGTGAGTGTTTATTGTTTTGGGCAATGTGGGAACTGTGTTAAATCTTCCAGATGAAACTAGGAGCATCAGAGTGGCCGGTATTTTACTTTTAATGCTTTCAACTCAGTCAAACCTCAGTACTTTATTTTGTTTTAGTACATGTAAGTGCTTCCTAGTTTGACCAAGGTGAGTAGCAGATTATCTACAACCAGAGCCACAATGAGTTTCACTAACAACCATTTCAGAAAAATCAGTACGTAAAACTCCAAATGGAGCACTTTTCTGTGACTACATATTGGAACAGTGCTCTTGTGTTTGGGGTATTGTGTAACCAGATTCACTTTAACAGAATGGTCCAAAAACGACTTGATGGAAACTCAATTTCTTTGAAACATTTCTTAATACACATAGACATTGAGATGAAAATAATCTTTGTTCTTGGTCTGACAATTTTGAGCTGTGTTTAGGGTTAGATAGTAATAGGATTTCCAAGAGTAATTTGTGGTAGTGTTGATTGAACAAAAGGAACTTTGCTTTTACATAGGTGATTTTTATGTCCACAGATTAGTCAAACAAAAACAATGTCTTGTATTTTACAAGAGTGCCTTATATTTTCATTGCTATAGAACCCATGATTCATATTGCTTTCAAGAAGTTTCAAAGCATGCAAATCTTTGATGATTCTTAGTTACAATTGCTTTTTGCTTAAAGCTAATTAACAGCTTGGTCTATTTATTATTTTTTTCAAAATTTTCCTTAAATGGAAAGTAAAAAATACACAGAGATCTGTTATTCCCAAACACTCTCCTTCTTTTGTCAAAAATCAAAACTGCTAAACTCAGCTGTGGGTTACACCTCTGATTAGCATGTTCACTAAAAGGATGCCCTATTGTTATGCAGAGATTGTTCCTGCTACCACCTGGGGATTTGTGTGGCACTGCCCTATTTTCATTTGGCCCACTGGAATGTGCTCCTCCCTCTGCATAACAAAAAAAAAAACCTTACTGATTACTGATTGGATAATGGTGTATATCACCTGGTTTATAAAGAGTTGGGAGATAGAGATAAGTGGATGCTTAAACAGAACCTGAAGATAAATACATGAGAACAATGGCTGTTTGCTTCTTGGAGGTAAGCTGCTTCATATTTTCTAATCCAATTCTTGTTCTGCCAAAAGAAAATGATTGATATTTTTGTCCCATCTTACATGACCCAAAACAAAGCTCCCTCTTGTATTTCACTGCTGGTGAGTGTTTATTGTTTTGGGCAATGTGGGAACTGTGTTAAATCTTCCAGATGAAACTAGGAGCATCAGAGTGGCCGGTACACTACTTTTAATGCTTTCAACACAGTCAAACCTCAGTACTTTATTTTGTTTTAGTACATGTTAGTGCTTCCTAGTTTGACCAAGGTGAGAAGCAGATTATCTACAACCAGAGCCACAATGAGTTTCACTAACAACCATTTCAGAAAAATCAGTGCGTAAAACTCCAAATGGAGCACTTTTCTGTGACTGCATATTGGAACAGTGCTCTTGTGTTTGGGGTATTGTGTATCCAGATTCACTTTAACAGAATGGTCCAAAAACGACTTGATGGAAACTCAATTTCTTTGAAACATTTCTTAATACACATAGACATTGAGATGAAAATAATCTTTGTTCTTGGTCTGACAATTTTGAGCCGTGTTTAGGGTTAGATAGTAATAGGATTTCCAAGAGTAATTTGTTGTAGAGTTGATTGAACAAAAGGAACTTTGCTTTTACATAGGTGAATTTTATGTCCACAGATTAGTCAAACAAAAACAATGTCTTGTATTTTAAAAGAATGCCTTATATTTTCATTGCTATAGAACCCATGATTCATATTGCTTTCAAGAAGTTTCAAAGCATGCAAATCTTTGATGATTCTTAGTTACAATTGCTTTTTGCTTAAAGCTAATTGCCAGCTTGGTCTATTTATTATTTTTTCAAAATTTTCCTTAAATGGAAAGTAAAAAATACACAGAGATCTGTTATTCCCAAACACTCTCCTTTTTTTGTCAAAAATCAAAACTGCTAAACTCAGCTGTGGGTTACACCTCTGATTAGCATGTTCACTAAAAGGATGCCCTATTGTTATGCAGAGATTTTTCCTGCTACCACCTGTGGATTTGTCTGGCACTGCCCTATTTTCATTTGGCCCACTGGAATGTGCTCCTCCCTCTGCATAACAAAAAAAAAACCTTACTGATTACTGATTGGATAATGGTGTATACCACCTGGTTTATAAAGAGTTGGGAGATAGAGATAAGTGGATGCTTAAACAGAACCTGAAGATAAATACATGAGAACAATGGCTGTTTGCTTCTTGGAGGTAAGCTGCTTCATATTTTCTAATCCAATTCTTGTTCTTCTGCCAAAAGAAAATGATTGATATTTTTGTCCCATCTTACATGACCCAAAACAAAGCTCTCTCTTGTATTTCACTGCTGGTGAGTGTTTATTGTTTTGGGCAATGTGGGAACTGTGTTAAATCTTCCAGATGAAACTAGGAGCATCAGAGTGGCCGGTACTCTACTTTTAATGCTTTCAACTCAGTCAAACCTCAGTACTTTATTTTGTTTTAGTACATGTAAGTGCTTCCTAGTTTGACCAAGGTGAGAAGCAGATTATCTACAACCAGAGCCACAATGAGTTTCACTAACAACCATTTCAGAAAAATCAGTGCGTAAAACTCCAAATGGAGCACTTTTCTGTGACTACATATTGGAACAGTGCTCTTGTGTTTGGGGTATTGTGTAACCAGATTCACTTTAACAGAATGGTCCAAAAACGACTTGATGGAAACTCAATTTCTTTGAAACATTTCTTAATACACATTGACATTGAGATGAAAATAATCTTTGTTCTTGGTCTGACAATTTTGAGCTGTGTTTAGGGTTAGATAGTAATAGGATTTCCAAGAGTAATTTGTGGTAGAGTTGATTGAACAAAAGGAACTTTGCTTTTACATAGGTGATTTTTATGTCCACAGATTAGTCAAACAAAAACAATGTCTTGTATTTTACAAGAATGCCTTATATTTTCATTGCTATAGAACCCATGATTCATATTGCTTTCAAGAAGTTTCAAAGCATGCAAATCTTTGATGATTCTTAGTTACAATTGCTTTTTGCTTAAAGCTAATTGCCAGCTTGGTCTATTTATTATTTTTTTCAAAATTTTCCTTAAATGGAAAATAAAAAATACACAGAGATCTGTTATTCCCAAACACTCTCCTTTTTTTGTCAAAAATCAAAACTGCTAAACTCAGCTGTGGGTTACACCTCTGATTAGCATGTTCACTAAAAGGATGCCCTATTGTTATGCAGAGATTTTTCCTGCTACCACCTGTGGATTTGTCTGGCACTGCCCTATTTTCATTTGGCCCACTGGAATGTGCTCCTCCCTCTGCATAACAAAAAAAAAAACCTTACTGATTACTGATTGGATAATGGTGTATACCACCTGGTTTATAAAGAGTTGGGAGATAGAGATAAGTGGATGCTTAAACAGAACCTGAAGATAAATACATGAGAAGAATGGCTGTTTGCTTCTCGGAGGTAAGCTGCTTCATATTTTCTAATCCAATTCTTGTTCTTCTGCCAAAAGAAAATGATTGATATTTTTGTCCCATCTTACATGACCCAAAACAAAGCTCTCTCTTGTATTTCACTGCTGGTGAGTGTTTATTGTTTTGGGCAATGTGGGAACTGTGTTAAATCTTCCAGATGAAACTAGGAGCATCAGAGTGGCCGGTATTTTACTTTTAATGCTTTCAACTCAGTCAAACCTCAGTACTTTATTTTGTTTTAGTACATGTAAGTGCTTCCTAGTTTGACCAAGGTGAGTAGCAGATTATCTACAACCAGAGCCACAATGAGTTTCACTAACAACCATTTCAGAAAAATCAGTACGTAAAACTCCAAATGGAGCACTTTTCTGTGACTACATATTGGAACAGTGCTCTTGTGTTTGGGGTATTGTGTAACCAGATTCACTTTAACAGAATGGTCCAAAAACGACTTGATGGAAACTCAATTTCTTTGAAACATTTCTTAATACACATAGACATTGAGATGAAAATAATCTTTGTTCTTGGTCTGACAATTTTGAGCTGTGTTTAGGGTTAGATAGTAATAGGATTTCCAAGAGTAATTTGTGGTAGTGTTGATTGAACAAAAGGAACTTTGCTTTTACATAGGTGATTTTTATGTCCACAGATTAGTCAAACAAAAACAATGTCTTGTATTTTACAAGAGTGCCTTATATTTTCATTGCTATAGAACCCATGATTCATATTGCTTTCAAGAAGTTTCAAAGCATGCAAATCTTTGATGATTCTTAGTTACAATTGCTTTTTGCTTAAAGCTAATTAACAGCTTGGTCTATTTATTATTTTTTTCAAAATTTTCCTTAAATGGAAAGTAAAAAATACACAGAGATCTGTTATTCCCAAACACTCTCCTTCTTTTGTCAAAAATCAAAACTGCTAAACTCAGCTGTGGGTTACACCTCTGATTAGCATGTTCACTAAAAGGATGCCCTATTGTTATGCAGAGATTGTTCCTGCTACCACCTGGGGATTTGTGTGGCACTGCCCTATTTTCATTTGGCCCACTGGAATGTGCTCCTCCCTCTGCATAACAAAAAAAAAAACCTTACTGATTACTGATTGGATAATGGTGTATATCACCTGGTTTATAAAGAGTTGGGAGATAGAGATAAGTGGATGCTTAAACAGAACCTGAAGATAAATACATGAGAACAATGGCTGTTTGCTTCTTGGAGGTAAGCTGCTTCATATTTTCTAATCCAATTCTTGTTCTGCCAAAAGAAAATGATTGATATTTTTGTCCCATCTTACATGACCCAAAACAAAGCTCCCTCTTGTATTTCACTGCTGGTGAGTGTTTATTGTTTTGGGCAATGTGGGAACTGTGTTAAATCTTCCAGATGAAACTAGGAGCATCAGAGTGGCCGGTACACTACTTTTAATGCTTTCAACACAGTCAAACCTCAGTACTTTATTTTGTTTTAGTACATGTTAGTGCTTCCTAGTTTGACCAAGGTGAGAAGCAGATTATCTACAACCAGAGCCACAATGAGTTTCACTAACAACCATTTCAGAAAAATCAGTGCGTAAAACTCCAAATGGAGCACTTTTCTGTGACTGCATATTGGAACAGTGCTCTTGTGTTTGGGGTATTGTGTATCCAGATTCACTTTAACAGAATGGTCCAAAAACGACTTGATGGAAACTCAATTTCTTTGAAACATTTCTTAATACACATAGACATTGAGATGAAAATAATCTTTGTTCTTGGTCTGACAATTTTGAGCCGTGTTTAGGGTTAGATAGTAATAGGATTTCCAAGAGTAATTTGTTGTAGAGTTGATTGAACAAAAGGAACTTTGCTTTTACATAGGTGAATTTTATGTCCACAGATTAGTCAAACAAAAACAATGTCTTGTATTTTAAAAGAATGCCTTATATTTTCATTGCTATAGAACCCATGATTCATATTGCTTTCAAGAAGTTTCAAAGCATGCAAATCTTTGATGATTCTTAGTTACAATTGCTTTTTGCTTAAAGCTAATTGCCAGCTTGGTCTATTTATTATTTTTTCAAAATTTTCCTTAAATGGAAAGTAAAAAATACACAGAGATCTGTTATTCCCAAACACTCTCCTTTTTTTGTCAAAAATCAAAACTGCTAAACTCAGCTGTGGGTTACACCTCTGATTAGCATGTTCACTAAAAGGATGCCCTATTGTTATGCAGAGATTTTTCCTGCTACCACCTGTGGATTTGTCTGGCACTGCCCTATTTTCATTTGGCCCACTGGAATGTGCTCCTCCCTCTGCATAACAAAAAAAAAACCTTACTGATTACTGATTGGATAATGGTGTATACCACCTGGTTTATAAAGAGTTGGGAGATAGAGATAAGTGGATGCTTAAACAGAACCTGAAGATAAATACATGAGAACAATGGCTGTTTGCTTCTTGGAGGTAAGCTGCTTCATATTTTCTAATCCAATTCTTGTTCTTCTGCCAAAAGAAAATGATTGATATTTTTGTCCCATCTTACATGACCCAAAACAAAGCTCTCTCTTGTATTTCACTGCTGGTGAGTGTTTATTGTTTTGGGCAATGTGGGAACTGTGTTAAATCTTCCAGATGAAACTAGGAGCATCAGAGTGGCCGGTATTCTACTTTTAATGCTTTCAACTCAGTCAAACCTCAGTACTTTATTTTGTTTTAGTACATGTAAGTGCTTCCTAGTTTGACCAAGGTGAGTAGCAGATTATCTACAACCAGAGCCACAATGAGTTTCACTAACAACCATTTCAGAAAAATCAGTGCGTAAAACTCCAAATGGAGCACTTTTCTGTGACTACATATTGGAACAGTGCTCTTGTGTTTAGGGTATTGTGTAACCAGATTCACTTTAACAGAATGGTCAAAAAACGACTTGATGGAAACTCAATTTCTTTGAAACATTTCTTAATACACCTAGACATTGAGATGAAAATAATCTTTGTTCTTGGTCTGACAATTTTGAGCTGTGTTTAGGGTTAGATAGTAATAGGATTTCCAAGAGTAATTTGTGGTAGAGTTGATTGAACAAAAGGAACTTTGCTTTTACATAGGTGATTTTTATGTCCACAGATTAGTCAAACAAAAACAATGTCTTGTATTTTACAAGAATGCCTTATATTTTCATTGCTATAGAACCCATGATTCATATTGCTTTCAAGAAGTTTCAAAGCATGCAAATCTTTGATGATTCTTAGTTACAATTGCTTTTTGCTTAAAGCTAATTGCCAGCTTGGTCTATTTATTATTTTTTTCAAAATTTTCCTTAAATGGAAAGTAAAAAATACACAGAGATCTGTTATTCCCAAACACTCTCCTTCTTTTGTCAAAAATCAAAACTGCTAAACTCAGCTGTGGGTTACACCTCTGCTTAGCATGTTCACTAAAAGGATGCCCTATTGTTATGCAGAGATTGTTCCTGCTACCACCTGTGGATTTGTGTGGCACTGCCCTATTTTCATTTGGCCCACTGGAATGTGCTCCTCCCTCTGCATAACAAAAAAAAAACCTTACTGATTACTGATTGGATAATAGTGTATATCACCTGGTTTATAAAGAGTTGGGAGATAGAGATAAGTGGATGCTTAAACAGAACCTGAAGATAAATACATGAGAACAATGGCTGTTTGCTTCTTGGAGGTAAGCTGCTTCATATTTTCTAATCCAATTCTTGTTCTGCCAAAAGAAAATGATTGATATTTTTGTCCCATCTTACATGACCCAAAACAAAGCTCTCTCTTGTATTTCACTGCTGGTGAGTGTTTATTGTTTTGGGCAATGTGGGAACTGTGTTAAATCTTCCAGATGAAACTAGGAGCATCAGAGTGGCCGGTACTCTACTTTTAATGCTTTCAACTCAGTCAAACCTCAGTACTTTATTTTGTTTTAGTACATGTAAGTGCTTCCTAGTTTGACCAAGGTGAGAAGCAGATTATCTACAACCAGAGCCACAATGAGTTTCACTAACAACCATTTCAGAAAAATCAGTGCGTAAAACTCCAAATGGAGCACTTTTCTGTGACTGCATATTGGAACAGTGCTCTTGTGTTTGGGGTATTGTGTATCCAGATTCACTTTAACAGAATGGTCCAAAAATGACTTGATGGAAACTCAATTTCTTTGAAACATTTCTTAATACACATAGACATTGAGATGAAAATAATCTTTGTTCTTGGTCTGACAATTTTGAGCCATGTTTAGGGTTAGATAGTAATAGGATTTCCAAGAGTAATTTGTGGTAGAGTTGATTGAACAAAAGGAACTTTGCTTTTACATAGGTGATTTTTATGTCCACAGATAAGTCAAACAAAAGCAATGTCTTGTATTTTACAAGAATGCCTTATATTTTCATTGCTATAGAACCCATGATTCATATTGCTTTCAAGAAGTTTCAAAGCATGCAAATCTTTGATGATTCTTAGTTACAATTGCTTTTTGCTTAAAGCTAATTGCCAGCTTGGTCTATTTATTATTTTTTCAAAATTTTCCTTAAATGGAAAGTAAAAAATACACAGAGATCTGTTATTCCCAAACACTCTCCTTTTTTTGTCAAAAATCAAAACTGCTAAACTCAGCTGTGGGTTACACCTCTGATTAGCATGTTCACTAAAAGGATGCCCTATTGTTATGCAGAGATTTTTCCTGCTACCACCTGTGGATTTGTCTGGCACTGCCCTATTTTCATTTGGCCCACTGGAATGTGCTCCTCCCTCTGCATAACAAAAAAAACCTTACTGATTACTGATTGGATAATGGTGTATACCACCTGGTTTATAAAGAGTTGGGAGATAGAGATAAGTGGATGCTTAAACAGAACCTGAAGATAAATACATGAGAACAATGGCTGTTTGCTTCTTGGAGGTAAGCTGCTTCATATTTTCTGATCCAATTCTTGTTCTGCCAAAAGAAAATGATTGATATTTTTGTCCCATCTTACATGACCCAAAACAAAGCTCTCTCTTGTATTTCACTGCTGGTGAATGTTTATTGTTTTGGGCAATGTGGGAACTGTGTTAAATCTTCCAGATGAAACTAGGAGCATCAGAGTGGCCGGTACTCTACTTTTAATGCTTTCAACTCAGTCAAACCTCAGTACTTTATTTTGTTTTAATACATGTAAGTGCTTCCCAGTTTGACCAAGGTGAGAAGCAGATTATCTACAACCAGAGCCACAATGAGTTTCACTAACAACCATTTCAGAAAAATCAGTGTGTAAAACTCCAAATGGAGCACTTTTCTGTGACTACATATTGGAACAGTGCTCTTGTGTTTGGGGTATTGTGTAACCATATTCACTTTAACAGAATGGTCCAAAAACGACTTGATGGAAACTCAATTTCTTTGAAACATTTCTTAATACACATAGACATTGAGATGAAAATAATCTTTGTTCTTGGTCTGACAATTTTGAGCCGTGTTTAGGGTTATATAGTAATAGGATTTCCAAGAGTAATTTGTGGTAGAGTTGATTGAACAAAAGGAACTTTGCTTTTACATAGGTGATTTTTATGTCCACAGATAAGTCAAACAAAAGCAATGTCTTGTATTTTACAAGAATGCCTTATATTTTCATTGCTATAGAACCCATGATTCATATTGCTTTCAAGAAGTTTCAAAGCATGCAAATCTTTGATGATTCTTAGTTACAATTGCTTTTTGCTTAAAGATAATTGCCAGCTTGGTCTATTTATTATTTTTTTCAAAATTTTCCTTAAATGGAAAGTAAAAAATACACAGAGATCTGTTATTCCCAAACACTCTCCTTTTTTTGTCAAAAATCAAAACAGCTAAACTCAGCTGTTGGTTACACCTCTGATTAGCATGTTCTCTAAAAGGATGCCCTATTGTTATGCAGAGATTGTTCCTGCTACCACCTGGGGATTTGTGTGGCACTGCCCTATTTTCATTTGGCCCACTGGAATGTGCTCCTCCCTCTGCATAACAAAAAAAAACCTTACTGATTACTGATTGGATAATGGTGTATACCACCTGGTTTATAAAGAGTTGGGAGATAGAGATAAGTGGATGCTTAAACAGAACCTGAAGATAAATACATGAGAACAATGGTTGTTTGCTTCTTGGATGTAAGCTGCTTCATATTTTCTAATCCAATTCTTGTTCTGCCAAAAGAAAATGATTGATATTTTTGTCCCATCTTACATGACCCAAAACAAAGCTCCCTCTTGTATTTCACTGCTGGTGAGTGTTTATTGTTTTGGGCAATGTGGGAACTGTGTTAAATCTTCCAGATGAAACTAGGAGCATCAGAGTGGCCGGTACTCTACTTTTAATGCTTTCAACTCAGTCAAACCTCAGTACTTTATTTTGTTTTAGTACATGTAAGTGCTTCCTAGTTTGACCAAGGTGAGAAGCAGATTATCTACAACCAGAGCCACAATGAGTTTCACTAACAACCATTTCAGAAAAATCAGTGCGTAAAACTCCAAATGGAGCACTTTTCTGTGACTGCATATTGGAACAGTGCTCTTGTGTTTGGGGTATTGTGTATCCAGATTCACTTTAACAGAATGGTCCAAAAACGACTTGATGGAAACTCAATTTCTTTGAAACATTTCTTAATACACATAGACATTGAGATGAAAATAATCTTTGTTCTTGGTCTGACAATTTTGAGCTGTGTTTAGGGTTAGATAGTAATAGGATTTCCAAGAGTAATTTGTGGTAGAGTTGATTGAACAAAAGGAACTTTGCTTTTACATAGGTGATTTTTATGTCCACAGATAAGTCAAACAAAAGCAATGTCTTGTATTTTACAAGAATGCCTTATATTTTCATTGCTATAGAACCCATGATTCATATTGCTTTCAAGAAGTTTCAAAGCATGCAAATCTTTGATGATTCTTAGTTACAATTGCTTTTTGCTTAAAGCTAATTACCAGCTTGGTCTATTTATTATTTTTTTCAAAATTTTCCTTAAATGGAAAGTAAAAAATACACAGAGATCTGTTATTCCCAAACACTCTCCTTTTTTTGTCAAAAATCAAAACTGCTAAACTCAGCTGTGGGTTACAACTCTGATTAGCATGTTCACTAAAAGGATGCCCTATTGTTATGCAGAGATTTTTCCTGCTACCACCTGTGGATTTGTGTGGCACTGCCCTATTTTCATTTGGCCCACTGGAATGTGCTCCTCCCTCTGCATAACAAAAAAAAAACCTTACTGATTACTGATTGGATAATGGTGTATACCACCTGGTTTATAAAGAGTTGGGAGATAGAGATAAGTGGATGCTTAAACAGAACCTGAAGATAAATACATGAGAACAATGGCTGTTTGCTTCTTGGAGGTAAGCTGCTTCATATTTTCTAATTCAATTCTTGTTCTTCTGCCAAAAGAAAATGATTGATATTTTTGTCCCATCTTACATGACCCAAAACAAAGCTCTCTCTTGTATTTCACTGCTGGTGAGTGTTTATTGTTTTGGGCAATGTGGGAACTGTGTTAAATCTTCCAGATGAAACTAGGAGCATCAGAGTGGCCGGTATTCTACTTTTAATGCTTTCAACTCAGTCAAACCTCAGTACTTTATTTTGTTTTAGTACACGTAAGTGCTTCCTAGTTTGACCAAGGTGAGTAGCAGATTATCTACAACCAGAGCCACAATGAGTTTCACTAACAACCATTTCAGAAAAATCAGTGCGTAAAACTCCAAATGGAGCACTTTTCTGTGACTACATATTGGAACAGTGCTCTTGTGTTTGGGGTATTGTGTAACCAGATTCACTTTAACAGAATGGTCCAAAAACGACTTGATGGAAACTCAATTTCTTTGAAACATTTCTTAATACACATAGACATTGAGATGAAAATAATCTTTGTTCTTGGTCTGACAATTTTGAGCTGTGTTTAGGGTTAGATAGTAATAGGATTTACAAGAGTAATTTGTGGTAGAGTTGATTGAACAAAAGGAACTTTGCTTTTACATAGGTGATTTTTATGTCCACAGATTAGTCAAACAAAAACAATGTCTTGTATTTTACAAGAGTGCCTTATATTTTCATTGCTATAGAACCCATGATTCATATTGCTTTCAAGAAGTTTCAAAGCATGCAAATCTTTGATGATTCTTAGTTACAATTGCTTTTTGCTTAAAGATAATTGCCAGCTTGGTCTATTTATTATTTTTTTCAACATTTTCCTTAAATGGAAAGTAAAAAATATACAGAGATCTGTTATTCCCAAACACTCTCCTTTTTTTTAAAAAATCAAAACTGCTAAACTCAGCTGTGGGTTACACCTCTGCTTAGCATGTTCACTAAAAGGATACCCTATGGTTATGCAGAGATTGTTCCTGCTACCACCTGTGGATTTGTGTGGCACTGCCCTATTTTCATTTGGCCCACTGGAATGTGCTCCTCCCTCTGCATAACAAAAAAAAAACCTTACTGATTACTGATTGGATAATGGTGTATACCACCTGGTTTATAAAGAGTTGGGAGATAGAGATAAGTGGATGCTTAAACAGAACCTGAAGATAAATACATGAGAACAATGGCTGTTTGCTTCTTGGAGGTAAGCTGCTTCATATTTTCTAATCCAATTCTTGTTCTTCTGCCAAAAGAAAATGATTGATATTTTTGTCCCATCTTACATGACCCAAAACAAAGCTCTCTCTTGTATTCAATTGCTGGTGAGTGAGTGCTTCCTGTTTTGGGCAATGTGGGAACTGGGTTAAATCTTCCAGATGAAACTAGGAGCATCAGAGTGGCCGGTACTCTACTTTTAATGCTTTCAACTCAGTCAAACCTCAGTACTTTATTTTGTTTTAGTACATGTAAGTGCTTCCTAGTTTGACCAAGGTGAGAAGCAGATTGTCTACAACCAGAGCCACAATGAGTTTCACTAACAACCATTTCAGAAAAATCAGTGCGTAAAACTCCAAATGGAGCACTTTTCTGTGACTACATATTGGAACAGTGCTCTTGTGTTTGGGGTATTGTGTAACCAGATTCACTTTAACAGAATGGTCCAAAAACGACTTGATGGAAACTCAATTTCTTTGAAACATTTCTTAATACACATTGACATTGAGATGAAAATAATCTTTGTTCTTGGTCTGACAATTTTGAGCTGTGTTTAGGGTTAGATAGTAATAGGATTTCCAAGAGTAATTTGTGGTAGAGTTGATTGAACAAAAGGAACTTTGCTTTTACATAGGTGATTTTTATGTCCACAGATTAGTCAAACAAAAACAATGTCTTGTATTTTACAAGAATGCCTTATATTTTCATTGCTATAGAACCCATGATTCATATTGCTTTCAAGAAGTTTCAAAGCATGCAAATCTTTGATGATTCTTAGTTACAATTGCTTTTTGCTTAAAGCTAATTGCCAGCTTGGTCTATTTATTATTTTTTTCAAAATTTTCCTTAAATGGAAAGTAAAAAATACACAGAGATCTGTTATTCCCAAACACTCTCCTTTTTTTGTCAAAAATCAAAACTGCTAAACTCAGCTGTGGGTTACACCTCTGATTAGCATGTTCACTAAAAGGATGCCCTATTGTTATGCAGAGATTTTTCCTGCTACCACCTGTGGATTTGTCTGGCACTGCCCTATTTTCATTTGGCCCACTGGAATGTGCTCCTCCCTCTGCATAACAAAAAAAAAACCTTACTGATTACTGATTGGATAATGGTTTATAAAGAGTTGGGAGATAGAGATAAGTGGATGCTTAAACAGAACCTGAAGATAAATACATGAGAACAATGGCTGTTTGCTTCTTGGAGGTAAGCTGCTTCATATTTTCTAATCCAATTCTTGTTCTTCTGCCAAAAGAAAATGATTGATATTTTTGTCCCATCTTACATGACCCAAAACAAAGCTCTCTCTTGTATTTCACTGCTGGTGAGTGTTTATTGTTTTGGGCAATGTGGGAACTGTGTTAAATCTTCCAGATGAAACTAGGAGCATGAGAGTGGCCGGTACTCTACTTTTAATGCTTTCAACTCAGTCAAACCTCAGTACTTTATTTTGTTTTAGTACATGTAAGTGCTTCCTAGTTTGACCAAGGTGAGAAGCAGATTATCTACAACCAGAGCCACAATGAGTTTCACTAACAACCATTTCAGAAAAATCAGTGCGTAAAACTCCAAATGGAGCACTTTTCTGTGACTGCATATTGGAACAGTGCTCTTGTGTTTGGGGTATTGTGTATCCAGATTCACTTTAACAGAATGGTCCAAAAACGACTTGATGGAAACTCAATTTCTTTGAAACATTTCTTAATACACATAGACATTGAGATGAAAATAATCTTTGTTCTTGGTCTGACAATTTTGAGCTGTGTTTAGGGTTAGATAGTAATAGGATTTCCAAGAGTAATTTGTGGTAGAGTTGATTGAACAAAAGGAACTTTGCTTTTACATAGGTGATTTTTATGTCCACAGATAAGTCAAACAAAAGCAATGTCTTGTATTTTACAAGAATGCCTTATATTTTCATTGCTATAGAACCCATGATTCATATTGCTTTCAAGAAGTTTCAAAGCATGCAAATCTTTGATGATTCTTAGTTACAATTGCTTTTTGCTTAAAGCTAATTACCAGCTTGGTCTATTTATTATTTTTTTCAAAATTTTCCTTAAATGGAAAGTAAAAAATACACAGAGATCTGTTATTCCCAAACACTCTCCTTTTTTTTAAAAAATCAAAACTGCTAAACTCAGCTGTGGGTTACACCTCTGATTAGCATGTTCACTAAAAGGATGCCCTATTGTTATGCAGAGATTTTTCCTGCTACCACCTGTGGATTTGTGTGGCACTGCCCTATTTTCATTTGGCCCACTGGAATGTGCTCCTCCCTCTGCATAACAAAAAAAAAACCTTACTGATTACTGATTGGATAATGGTGTATACCACCTGGTTTATAAAGAGTTGGGAGATAGAGATAAGTGGATGCTTAAACAGAACCTGAAGATAAATACATGAGAACAATGGCTGTTTGCTTCTTGGAGGTAAGCTGCTTCATATTTTCTAATCCAATTCTTGTTCTTCTGCCAAAAGAAAATGATTGATATTTTTGTCCCATCTTACATGACCCAAAACAAAGCTCTCTCTTGTATTTCACTGCTGGTGAGTGTTTATTGTTTTGGGCAATGTGGGAACTGTGTTAAATCTTCCAGATGAAATTAGGAGCATCAGAGTGGCCGGTATTCTACTTTTAATGCTTTCAGCTCAGTCAACTTTATTTTGTTTTAGTACATGTAAGTGCTTCCTAGTTTGACCAAGGTGAGTAGCAGATTATCTACAACCAGAGCCACAATGAGTTTCACTAACAACCATTTCAGAAAAATCAGTGCGTAAAACTCCAAATGGAGCACTTTTCTGTGACTACATATTGGAACAGTGCTCTTGTGTTTAGGGTATTGTGTAACCAGATTCACTTTAACAGAATGGTCAAAAAACGACTTGATGGAAACTCAATTTCTTTGAAACATTTCTTAATACACATAGACATTGAGATGAAAATAATCTTTGTTCTTGGTCTGACAATTTTGAGCTGTGTTTAGGGTTAGATAGTAATAGGATTTCCAAGAGTAATTTGTGGTAGAGTTGATTGAACAAAAGGAACTTTGCTTTTACATAGGTGATTTTTATGTCCACAGATTAGTCAAACAAAAACAATGTCTTGTATTTTACAAGAATGCCTTATATTTTCATTGCTATAGAACCCATGATTCATATTGCTTTCAAGAAGTTTCAAAGCATGCAAATCTTTGATGATTCTTAGTTACAATTGCTTTTTGCTTAAAGCTAATTGCCAGCTTGGTCTATTTATTATTTTTTTCAACATTTTCCTTAAATGGAAAGTAAAAAATACACAGAGATCTGTTATTCCCAAACACTCTCCTTTTTTTGTCAAAAATCAAAACTGCTAAACTCAGCTGTGGGTTACACCTCTGTTTAGCATGTTCACTAAAAGGATACCCTCTGGTTATGCAGAGATTGTTCCTGCTACCACCTGTGGATTTGTGTGGCACTGCCCTATTTTCATTTGGCCCACTGGAATGTGCTCCTCCCTCTGCATAACAAAAAAAAAACCTTACTGATTACTGATTGGATAATGGTGTATACCACCTGGTTTATAAAGAGTTGGGAGATAGAGATAAGTGGATGCTTAAACAGAACCTGAAGATAAATACATGAGAACAATGGCTGTTTGCTTCTTGGAGGTAAGCTGCTTCATATTTTCTAATCCAATTCTTGTTCTTCTGCCAAAAGAAAATGATTGATATTTTTGTCCCATCTTACATGACCCAAAACAAAGCTCTCTCTTGTATTTCACTGCTGGTGAGTGTTTATTGTTTTGGGCAATGTGGGAACTGTGTTAAATCTTCCAGATGAAACTAGGAGCATCAGAGTGGCCGGTATTTTACTTTTAATGCTTTCAACTCAGTCAAACCTCAGTACTTTATTTTGTTTTAGTACATGTAAGTGCTTCCTAGTTTGACCAAGGTGAGTAGCAGATTATCTACAACCAGAGCCACAATGAGTTTCACTAACAACCATTTCAGAAAAATCAGTACGTAAAACTCCAAATGGAGCACTTTTCCGTGACTACATATTGGAACAGTGCTCTTGTGTTTGGGGTATTGTGTAACCAGATTCACTTTAACAGAATGGTCCAAAAACGACTTGATGGAAACTCAATTTCTTTGAAACATTTCTTAATACACATAGACATTGAGATGAAAATAATCTTTGTTCTTGGTCTGACAATTTTGAGCTGTGTTTAGGGTTAGATAGTAATAGGATTTCCAAGAGTAATTTGTGGTAGTGTTGATTGAACAAAAGGAACTTTGCTTTTACATAGGTGATTTTTATGTCCACAGATTAGTCAAACAAAAACAATGTCTTGTATTTTACAAGAGTGCCTTATATTTTCATTGCTATAGAACCCATGATTCATATTGCTTTCAAGAAGTTTCAAAGCATGCAAATCTTTGATGATTCTTAGTTACAATTGCTTTTTGCTTAAAGCTAATTAACAGCTTGGTCTATTTATTATTTTTTTCAAAATTTTCCTTAAATGGAAAGTAAAAAATACACAGAGATCTGTTATTCCCAAACACTCTCCTTCTTTTGTCAAAAATCAAAACTGCTAAACTCAGCTGTGGGTTACACCTCTGATTAGCATGTTCACTAAAAGGATGCCCTATTGTTATGCAGAGATTGTTCCTGCTACCACCTGGGGATTTGTGTGGCACTGCCCTATTTTCATTTGGCCCACTGGAATGTGCTCCTCCCTCTGCATAACAAAAAAAAAACCTTACTGATTACTGATTGGATAATGGTGTATATCACCTGGTTTATAAAGAGTTGGGAGATAGAGATAAGTGGATGCTTAAACAGAACCTGAAGATAAATACATGAGAACAATGGCTGTTTGCTTCTTGGAGGTAAGCTGCTTCATATTTTCTAATCCAATTCTTGTTCTGCCAAAAGAAAATGATTGATATTTTTGTCCCATCTTACATGACCCAAAACAAAGCTCCCTCTTGTATTTCACTGCTGGTGAGTGTTTATTGTTTTGGGCAATGTGGGAACTGTGTTAAATCTTCCAGATGAAACTAGGAGCATCAGAGTGGCCGGTACACTACTTTTAATGCTTTCAACACAGTCAAACCTCAGTACTTTATTTTGTTTTAGTACATGTAAGTGCTTCCTAGTTTGACCAAGGTGAGAAGCAGATTATCTACAACCAGAGCCACAATGAGTTTCACTAACAACCATTTCAGAAAAATCAGTGCGTAAAACTCCAAATGGAGCACTTTTCTGTGACTGCATATTGGAACAGTGCTCTTGTGTTTGGGGTATTGTGTATCCAGATTCACTTTAACAGAATGGTCCAAAAACGACTTGATGGAAACTCAATTTCTTTGAAACATTTCTTAATACACATAGACATTGAGATGAAAATAATCTTTGTTCTTGGTCTGACAATTTTGAGCCGTGTTTAGGGTTAGATAGTAATAGGATTTCCAAGAGTAATTTGTGGTAGAGTTGATTGAACAAAAGGAACTTTGCTTTTACATAGGTGAATTTTATGTCCACAGATTAGTCAAACAAAAACAATGTCTTGTATTTTAAAAGAATGCCTTATATTTTCATTGCTATAGAACCCATGATTCATATTGCTTTCAAGAAGTTTCAAAGCATGCAAATCTTTGATGATTCTTAGTTACAATTGCTTTTTGCTTAAAGCTAATTGCCAGCTTGGTCTATTTATTATTTTTTCAAAATTTTCCTTAAATGGAAAGTAAAAAATACACAGAGATCTGTTATTCCCAAACACTCTCCTTTTTTTGTCAAAAATCAAAACTGCTAAACTCAGCTGTGGGTTACACCTCTGATTAGCATGTTCACTAAAAGGATGCCCTATTGTTATGCAGAGATTTTTCCTGCTACCACCTGTGGATTTGTCTGGCACTGCCCTATTTTCATTTGGCCCACTGGAATGTGCTCCTCCCTCTGCATAACAAAAAAAAAACCTTACTGATTACTGATTGGATAATGGTGTATACCACCTGGTTTATAAAGAGTTGGGAGATAGAGATAAGTGGATGCTTAAACAGAACCTGAAGATAAATACATGAGAACAATGGCTGTTTGCTTCTTGGAGGTAAGCTGCTTCATATTTTCTAATCCAATTCTTGTTCTTCTGCCAAAAGAAAATGATTGATATTTTTGTCCCATCTTACATGACCCAAAACAAAGCTCTCTCTTGTATTTCACTGCTGGTGAGTGTTTATTGTTTTGGGCAATGTGGGAACTGTGTTAAATCTTCCAGATGAAACTAGGAGCATCAGAGTGGCCGGTATTCTACTTTTAATGCTTTCAACTCAGTCAAACCTCAGTACTTTATTTTGTTTTAGTACATGTAAGTGCTTCCTAGTTTGACCAAGGTGAGTAGCAGATTATCTACAACCAGAGCCACAATGAGTTTCACTAACAACCATTTCAGAAAAATCAGTGCGTAAAACTCCAAATGGAGCACTTTTCTGTGACTACATATTGGAACAGTGCTCTTGTGTTTGGGGTATTGTGTAACCAGATTCACTTTAACAGAATGGTCAAAAAACGACTTGATGGAAACTCAATTTCTTTGAAACATTTCTTAATACACATAGACATTGAGATGAAAATAATCTTTGTTCTTGGTCTGACAATTTTGAGCTGTGTTTAGGGTTAGATAGTAATAGGATTTCCAAGAGTAATTTGTGGTAGAGTTGATTGAACAAAAGGAACTTTGCTTTTACATAGGTGATTTTTATGTCCACAGATTAGTCAAACAAAAACAATGTCTTGTATTTTACAAGAATGCCTTATATTTTCATTGCTATAGAACCCATGATTCATATTGCTTTCAAGAAGTTTCAAAGCATGCAAATCTTTGATGATTCTTAGTTACAATTGCTTTTTGCTTAAAGCTAATTGCCAGCTTGGTCTATTTATTATTTTTTTCAAAATTTTCCTTAAATGGAAAGTAAAAAATACACAGAGATCTGTTATTCCCAAACACTCTCCTTCTTTTGTCAAAAATCAAAACTGCTAAACTCAGCTGTGGGTTACACCTCTGCTTAGCATGTTCACTAAAAGGATGCCCTATTGTTATGCAGAGATTGTTCCTGCTACCACCTGTGGATTTGTGTGGCACTGCCTATTTTCATTTGGCCCACTGGAATGTGCTCCTCCCTCTGCATAACAAAAAAAAAACCTTACTGATTACTGATTGGATAATGGTGTATATCACCTGGTTTATAAAGAGTTGGGAGATAGAGATAAGTGGATGCTTAAACAGAACCTGAAGATAAATACATGAGAACAATGGCTGTTTGCTTCTTGGAGGTAAGCTGCTTCATATTTTCTAATCCAATTCTTGTTCTGCCAAAAGAAAATGATTGATATTTTTGTCCCATCTTACATGACCCAAAACAAAGCTCTCTCTTGTATTTCACTGCTGGTGAGTGTTTATTGTTTTGGGCAATGTGGGAACTGTGTTAAATCTTCCAGATGAAACTAGGAGCATCAGAGTGGCCGGTACTCTACTTTTAATGCTTTCAACTCAGTCAAACCTCAGTACTTTATTTTGTTTTAGTACATGTAAGTGCTTCCTAGTTTGACCAAGGTGAGAAGCAGATTATCTACAACCAGAGCCACAATGAGTTTCACTAACAACCATTTCAGAAAAATCAGTGCGTAAAACTCCAAATGGAGCACTTTTCTGTGACTGCATATTGGAACAGTGCTCTTGTGTTTGGGGTATTGTGTATCCAGATTCACTTTAACAGAATGGTCCAAAAACGACTTGATGGAAACTCAATTTCTTTGAAACATTTCTTAATACACATAGACATTGAGATGAAAATAATCTTTGTTCTTGGTCTGACAATTTTGAGCCATGTTTAGGGTTAGATAGTAATAGGATTTCCAAGAGTAATTTGTGGTAGAGTTGATTGAACAAAAGGAACTTTGCTTTTACATAGGTGATTTTTATGTCCACAGATAAGTCAAACAAAAGCAATGTCTTGTATTTTACAAGAATGCCTTATATTTTCATTGCTATAGAACCCATGATTCATATTGCTTTCAAGAAGTTTCAAAGCATGCAAATCTTTGATGATTCTTAGTTACAATTGCTTTTTGCTTAAAGCTAATTGCCAGCTTGGTCTATTTATTATTTTTTTCAAAATTTTCCTTAAATGGAAAGTAAAAAATACACAGAGATCTGTTATTCCCAAACACTCTCCTTTTTTTGTCAAAAATCAAAACTGCTAAACTCAGCTGTGGGTTACACCTCTGCTTAGCATGTTCACTAAAAGGATGCCCTATTGTTATGCAGAGATTGTTCCTGCTACCACCTGTGGATTTGTGTGGCACTGCCCTATTTTCATTTGGCCCACTGGAATGTGCTCCTCCCTCTGCATAACAAAAAAAAACCTTACTGATTACTGATTGGATAATGGTGTATACCACCTGGTTTATAAAGAGTTGGGAGATAGAGATAAGTGGATGCTTAAACAGAACCTGAAGATAAATACATGAGAACAATGGCTGTTTGCTTCTTGGAGGTAAGCTGCTTCATATTTTCTAATCCAATTCTTGTTCTTCTGCCAAAAGAAAATGATTGATATTTTTGTCCCATCTTACATGACCCAAAACAAAGCTCTCTCTTGTATTTCACTGCTGGTGAGTGTTTATTGTTTTGGGCAATGTGGGAACTGTGTTAAATCTTCCAGATGAAACTAGGAGCATCAGAGTGGCCGGTATTCTACTTTTAATGCTTTCAACTCAGTCAAACCTCAGTACTTTATTTTGTTTTAGTACATGTAAGTGCTTCCTAGTTTGACCAAGGTGAGTAGCAGATTATCTACAACAAGAGCCACAATGAGTTTCACTAACAACCATTTCAGAAAAATCAGTGCGTAAAACTCCAAATGGAGCACTTTTCTGTGACTACATATTGGAACAGTGCTCTTGTGTTTGGGGTATTGTGTAACCAGATTCACTTTAACAGAATGGTCAAAAAACGACTTGATGGAAACTCAATTTCTTTGAAACATTTCTTAATACACATAGACATTGAGATGAAAATAATCTTTGTTCTTGGTCTGACAATTTTGAGCTGTGTTTAGGGTTAGATAGTAATAGGATTTCCAAGAGTAATTTGTGGTAGAGTTGATTGAACAAAAGGAACTTTGCTTTTACATAGGTGATTTTTATGTCCACAGATTAGTCAAACAAAAACAATGTCTTGTATTTTACAAGAATGCCTTATATTTTCATTGCTATAGAACCCATGATTCATATTGCTTTCAAGAAGTTTCAAAGCATGCAAATCTTTGATGATTCTTAGTTACAATTGCTTTTTGCTTAAAGCTAATTGCCAGCTTGGTCTATTTATTATTTTTTTCAAAATTTTCCTTAAATGGAAAGTAAAAAATACACAGAGATCTGTTATTCCCAAACACTCTCCTTCTTTTGTCAAAAATCAAAACTGCTAAACTCAGCTGTGGGTTACACCTCTGCTTAGCATGTTCACTAAAAGGATGCCCTATTGTTATGCAGAGATTGTTCCTGCTACCACCTGTGGATTTGTCTGGCACTGCCCTATTTTCATTTGGCCCACTGGAATGTGCTCCTCCCTCTGCATAACAAAAAAAAAACCTTACTGATTACTGATTGGATAATGGTGTATATCACCTGGTTTATAAAGAGTTGGGAGATAGAGATAAGTGGATGCTTAAACAGAACCTGAAGATAAATACATGAGAACAATGGCTGTTTGCTTCTTGGAGGTAAGCTGCTTCATATTTTCTAATCCAATTCTTGTTCTGCCAAAAGAAAATGATTGATATTTTTGTCCCATCTTACATGACCCAAAACAAAGCTCTCTCTTGTATTTCACTGCTGGTGAGTGTTTATTGTTTTGGGCAATGTGGGAACTGTGTTAAATCTTCCAGATGAAACTAGGAGCATCAGAGTGGCCGGTACTCTACTTTTAATGCTTTCAACTCAGTCAAACCTCAGTACTTTATTTTGTTTTAGTACATGTAAGTGCTTCCTAGTTTGACCAAGGTGAGAAGCAGATTATCTACAACCAGAGCCACAATGAGTTTCACTAACAACCATTTCAGAAAAATCAGTGCGTAAAACTCCAAATGGAGCACTTTTCTGTGACTGCATATTGGAACAGTGCTCTTGTGTTTGGGGTATTGTGTATCCAGATTCACTTTAACAGAATGGTCCAAAAACGACTTGATGGAAACTCAATTTCTTTGAAACATTTCTTAATACACATAGACATTGAGATGAAAATAATCTTTGTTCTTGGTCTGACAATTTTGAGCCATGTTTAGGGTTAGATAGTAATAGGATTTCCAAGAGTAATTTGTGGTAGAGTTGATTGAACAAAAGGAACTTTGCTTTTACATAGGTGATTTTTATGTCCACAGATAAGTCAAACAAAAGCAATGTCTTGTATTTTACAAGAATGCCTTATATTTTCATTGCTATAGAACCCATGATTCATATTGCTTTCAAGAAGTTTCAAAGCATGCAAATCTTTGATGATTCTTAGTTACAATTGCTTTTTGCTTAAAGCTAATTGCCAGCTTGGTCTATTTATTATTTTTTTCAAAATTTTCCTTAAATGGAAAGTAAAAAATACACAGAGATCTGTTATTCCCAAACACTCTCCTTTTTTTGTCAAAAATCAAAACTGCTAAACTCAGCTGTGGGTTACACCTCTGCTTAGCATGTTCACTAAAAGGATGCCCTATTGTTATGCAGAGATTGTTCCTGCTACCACCTGTGGATTTGTGTGGCACTGCCCTATTTTCATTTGGCCCACTGGAATGTGCTCCTCCCTCTGCATAACAAAAAAAAACCTTACTGATTACTGATTGGATAATGGTGTATACCACCTGGTTTATAAAGAGTTGGGAGATAGAGATAAGTGGATGCTTAAACAGAACCTGAAGAAAAATACATGAGAACAATGGCTGTTTGCTTCTTGGAGGTAAGCTGCTTCATATTTTCTAATCCAATTCTTGTTCTTCTGCCAAAAGAAAATGATTGATATTTTTGTCCCATCTTACATGACCCAAAACAAAGCTCTCTCTTGTATTTCACTGCTGGTGAGTGTTTATTGTTTTGGGCAATGTGGGAACTGTGTTAAATCTTCCAGATGAAACTAGGAGCATCAGAGTGGCCGGTATTCTACTTTTAATGCTTTCAACTCAGTCAAACCTCAGTACTTTATTTTGTTTTAGTACATGTAAGTGCTTCCTAGTTTGACCAAGGTGAGTAGCAGATTATCTACAACCAGAGCCACAATGAGTTTCACTAACAACCATTTCAGAAAAATCAGTGCGTAAAACTCCAAATGGAGCACTTTTCTGTGACTACATATTGGAACAGTGCTCTTGTGTTTGGGGTATTGTGTAACCAGATTCACTTTAACAGAATGGTCAAAAAACGACTTGATGGAAACTCAATTTCTTTGAAACATTTCTTAATACACATAGACATTGAGATGAAAATAATCTTTGTTCTTGGTCTGACAATTTTGAGCTGTGTTTAGGGTTAGATAGTAATAGGATTTCCAAGAGTAATTTGTGGTAGAGTTGATTGAACAAAAGGAACTTTGCTTTTACATAGGTGATTTTTATGTCCACAGATTAGTCAAACAAAAACAATGTCTTGTATTTTACAAGAATGCCTTATATTTTCATTGCTATAGAACCCATGATTCATATTGCTTTCAAGAAGTTTCAAAGCATGCAAATCTTTGATGATTCTTAGTTACAATTGCTTTTTGCTTAAAGCTAATTGCCAGCTTGGTCTATTTATTATTTTTTTCAAAATTTTCCTTAAATGGAAAGTAAAAAATACACAGAGATCTGTTATTCCCAAACACTCTCCTTCTTTTGTCAAAAATCAAAACTGCTAAACTCAGCTGTGGGTTACACCTCTGCTTAGCATGTTCACTAAAAGGATGCCCTATTGTTATGCAGAGATTGTTCCTGCTACCACCTGTGGATTTGTCTGGCACTGCCCTATTTTCATTTGGCCCACTGGAATGTGCTCCTCCCTCTGCATAACAAAAAAAAAACCTTACTGATTACTGATTGGATAATGGTGTATATCACCTGGTTTATAAAGAGTTGGGAGATAGAGATAAGTGGATGCTTAAACAGAACCTGAAGATAAATACATGAGAACAATGGCTGTTTGCTTCTTGGAGGTAAGCTGCTTCATATTTTCTAATCCAATTCTTGTTCTGCCAAAAGAAAATGATTGATATTTTTGTCCCATCTTACATGACCCAAAACAAAGCTCTCTCTTGTATTTCACTGCTGGTGAGTGTTTATTGTTTTGGGCAATGTGGGAACTGTGTTAAATCTTCCAGATGAAACTAGGAGCATCAGAGTGGCCGGTACTCTACTTTTAATGCTTTCAACTCAGTCAAACCTCAGTACTTTATTTTGTTTTAGTACATGTAAGTGCTTCCTAGTTTGACCAAGGTGAGAAGCAGATTATCTACAACCAGAGCCACAATGAGTTTCACTAACAACCATTTCAGAAAAATCAGTGCGTAAAACTCCAAATGGAGCACTTTTCTGTGACTGCATATTGGAACAGTGCTCTTGTGTTTGGGGTATTGTGTATCCAGATTCACTTTAACAGAATGGTCCAAAAACGACTTGATGGAAACTCAATTTCTTTGAAACATTTCTTAATACACATAGACATTGAGATGAAAATAATCTTTGTTCTTGGTCTGACAATTTTGAGCCATGTTTAGGGTTAGATAGTAATAGGATTTCCAAGAGTAATTTGTGGTAGAGTTGATTGAACAAAAGGAACTTTGCTTTTACATAGGTGATTTTTATGTCCACAGATAAGTCAAACAAAAGCAATGTCTTGTATTTTACAAGAATGCCTTATATTTTCATTGCTATAGAACCCATGATTCATATTGCTTTCAAGAAGTTTCAAAGCATGCAAATCTTTGATGATTCTTAGTTACAATTGCTTTTTGCTTAAAGCTAATTGCCAGCTTGGTCTATTTATTATTTTTTTCAAAATTTTCCTTAAATGGAAAGTAAAAAATACACAGAGATCTGTTATTCCCAAACACTCTCCTTTTTTTGTCAAAAATCAAAACTGCTAAACTCAGCTGTGGGTTACACCTCTGCTTAGCATGTTCACTAAAAGGATGCCCTATTGTTATGCAGAGATTGTTCCTGCTACCACCTGTGGATTTGTGTGGCACTGCCCTATTTTCATTTGGCCCACTGGAATGTGCTCCTCCCTCTGCATAACAAAAAAAAACCTTACTGATTACTGATTGGATAATGGTGTATATCACCTGGTTTATAAAGAGTTGGGAGATAGAGATAAGTGGATGCTTAAACAGAACCTGAAGATAAATACATGAGAACAATGGCTGTTTGCTTCTTGGAGGTAAGCTGCTTCATATTTTCTAATCCAATTCTTGTTCTTCTGCCAAAAGAAAATGATTGATATTTTTGTCCCATCTTACATGACCCAAAACAAAGCTCTCTCTTGTATTTCACTGCTGGTGAGTGTTTATTGTTTTGGGCAATGTGGGAACTGTGTTAAATCTTCCAGATGAAACTAGGAGCATCAGAGTGGCCGGTATTCTACTTTTAATGCTTTCAACTCAGTCAAACCTCAGTACTTTATTTTGTTTTAGTACATGTAAGTGCTTCCTAGTTTGACCAAGGTGAGTAGCAGATTATCTACAACCAGAGCCACAATGAGTTTCACTAACAACCATTTCAGAAAAATCAGTGCGTAAAACTCCAAATGGAGCACTTTTCTGTGACTACATATTGGAACAGTGCTCTTGTGTTTGGGGTATTGTGTAACCAGATTCACTTTAACAGAATGGTCAAAAAACGACTTGATGGAAACTCAATTTCTTTGAAACATTTCTTAATACACATAGACATTGAGATGAAAATAATCTTTGTTCTTGGTCTGACAATTTTGAGCTGTGTTTAGGGTTAGATAGTAATAGGATTTCCAAGAGTAATTTGTGGTAGAGTTGATTGAACAAAAGGAACTTTGCTTTTACATAGGTGATTTTTATGTCCACAGATTAGTCAAACAAAAACAATGTCTTGTATTTTACAAGAATGCCTTATATTTTCATTGCTATAGAACCCATGATTCATATTGCTTTCAAGAAGTTTCAAAGCATGCAAATCTTTGATGATTCTTAGTTACAATTGCTTTTTGCTTAAAGCTAATTGCCAGCTTGGTCTATTTATTATTTTTTTCAAAATTTTCCTTAAATGGAAAGTAAAAAATACACAGAGATCTGTTATTCCCAAACACTCTCCTTCTTTTGTCAAAAATCAAAACTGCTAAACTCAGCTGTGGGTTACACCTCTGCTTAGCATGTTCACTAAAAGGATGCCCTATTGTTATGCAGAGATTGTTCCTGCTACCACCTGTGGATTTGTGTGGCACTGCCTATTTTCATTTGGCCCACTGGAATGTGCTCCTCCCTCTGCATAACAAAAAAAAAACCTTACTGATTACTGATTGGATAATGGTGTATATCACCTGGTTTATAAAGAGTTGGGAGATAGAGATAAGTGGATGCTTAAACAGAACCTGAAGATAAATACATGAGAACAATGGCTGTTTGCTTCTTGGAGGTAAGCTGCTTCATATTTTCTAATCCAATTCTTGTTCTGCCAAAAGAAAATGATTGATGTTTTTGTCCCATCTTACATGACCCAAAACAAAGCTCTCTCTTGTATTTCACTGCTGGTGAGTGTTTATTGTTTTGGGCAATGTGGAAACTGTGTTAAATCTTCCAGATGAAACTAGGAGCATCAGAGTGGCCGGTACTCTACTTTTAATGCTTTCAACTCAGTCAAACCTCAGTACTTTATTTTGTTTTAGTACATGTAAGTGCTTCCTAGTTTGACCAAGGTGAGAAGCAGATTATCTACAACCAGAGCCACAATGAGTTTCACTAACAACCATTTCAGAAAAATCAGTGCGTAAAACTCCATATGGAGCACTTTTCTGTGACTGCATATTGGAACAGTGCTCTTGTGTTTGGGGTATTGTGTATCCAGATTCACTTTAACAGAATGGTCCAAAAACGACTTGATGGAAACTCAATTTCTTTGAAACATTTCTTAATACACATAGACATTGAGATGAAAATAATCTTTGTTCTTGGTCTGACAATTTTGAGCCATGTTTAGGGTTAGATAGTAATAGGATTTCCAAGAGTAATTTGTGGTAGAGTTGATTGAACAAAAGGAACTTTGCTTTTACATAGGTGATTTTTATGTCCACAGATAAGTCAAACAAAAGCAATGTCTTGTATTTTACAAGAATGCCTTATATTTTCATTGCTATAGAACCCATGATTCATATTGCTTTCAAGAAGTTTCAAAGCATGCAAATCTTTGATGATTCTTAGTTACAATTGCTTTTTGCTTAAAGCTAATTGCCAGCTTGGTCTATTTATTATTTTTTTCAAAATTTTCCTTAAATGGAAAGTAAAAAATACACAGAGATCTGTTATTCCCAAACACTCTCCTTTTTTTGTCAAAAATCAAAACTGCTAAACTCAGCTGTGGGTTACACCTCTGCTTAGCATGTTCACTAAAAGGATGCCCTATTGTTATGCAGAGATTGTTCCTGCTACCACCTGTGGATTTGTGTGGCACTGCCCTATTTTCATTTGGCCCACTGGAATGTGCTCCTCCCTCTGCATAACAAAAAAAAACCTTACTGATTACTGATTGGATAATGGTGTATACCACCTGGTTTATAAAGAGTTGGGAGATAGAGATAAGTGGATGCTTAAACAGAACCTGAAGATAAATACATGAGAACAATGGCTGTTTGCTTCTTGGAGGTAAGCTGCTTCATATTTTCTAATCCAATTCTTGTTCTTCTGCCAAAAGAAAATGATTGATATTTTTGTCCCATCTTACATGACCCAAAACAAAGCTCTCTCTTGTATTTCACTGCTGGTGAGTGTTTATTGTTTTGGGCAATGTGGGAACTGTGTTAAATCTTCCAGATGAAACTAGGAGCATCAGAGTGGCCGGTATTCTACTTTTAATGCTTTCAACTCAGTCAAACCTCAGTACTTTATTTTGTTTTAGTACATGTAAGTGCTTCCTAGTTTGACCAAGGTGAGTAGCAGATTATCTACAACCAGAGCCACAATGAGTTTCACTAACAACCATTTCAGAAAAATCAGTGCGTAAAACTCCAAATGGAGCACTTTTCTGTGACTACATATTGGAACAGTGCTCTTGTGTTTGGGGTATTGTGTAACCAGATTCACTTTAACAGAATGGTCAAAAAACGACTTGATGGAAACTCAATTTCTTTGAAACATTTCTTAATACACATAGACATTGAGATGAAAATAATCTTTGTTCTTGGTCTGACAATTTTGAGCTGTGTTTAGGGTTAGATAGTAATAGGATTTCCAAGAGTAATTTGTGGTAGAGTTGATTGAACAAAAGGAACTTTGCTTTTACATAGGTGATTTTTATGTCCACAGATTAGTCAAACAAAAACAATGTCTTGTATTTTACAAGAATGCCTTATATTTTCATTGCTATAGAACCCATGATTCATATTGCTTTCAAGAAGTTTCAAAGCATGCAAATCTTTGATGATTCTTAGTTACAATTGCTTTTTGCTTAAAGCTAATTGCCAGCTTGGTCTATTTATTATTTTTTTCAAAATTTTCCTTAAATGGAAAGTAAAAAATACACAGAGATCTGTTATTCCCAAACACTCTCCTTCTTTTGTCAAAAATCAAAACTGCTAAACTCAGCTGTGGGTTACACCTCTGCTTAGCATGTTCACTAAAAGGATGCCCTATTGTTATGCAGAGATTGTTCCTGCTACCACCTGTGGATTTGTGTGGCACTGCCTATTTTCATTTGGCCCACTGGAATGTGCTCCTCCCTCTGCATAACAAAAAAAAAACCTTACTGATTACTGATTGGATAATGGTGTATATCACCTGGTTTATAAAGAGTTGGGAGATAGAGATAAGTGGATGCTTAAACAGAACCTGAAGATAAATACATGAGAACAATGGCTGTTTGCTTCTTGGAGGTAAGCTGCTTCATATTTTCTAATCCAATTCTTGTTCTGCCAAAAGAAAATGATTGATATTTTTGTCCCATCTTACATGACCCAAAACAAAGCTCTCTCTTGTATTTCACTGCTGGTGAGTGTTTATTGTTTTGGGCAATGTGGGAACTGTGTTAAATCTTCCAGATGAAACTAGGAGCATCAGAGTGGCCGGTACTCTACTTTTAATGCTTTCAACTCAGTCAAACCTCAGTACTTTATTTTGTTTTAGTACATGTAAGTGCTTCCTAGTTTGACCAAGGTGAGAAGCAGATTATCTACAACCAGAGCCACAATGAGTTTCACTAACAACCATTTCAGAAAAATCAGTGCGTAAAACTCCATATGGAGCACTTTTCTGTGACTGCATATTGGAACAGTGCTCTTGTGTTTGGGGTATTGTGTATCCAGATTCACTTTAACAGAATGGTCCAAAAACGACTTGATGGAAACTCAATTTCTTTGAAACATTTCTTAATACACATAGACATTGAGATGAAAATAATCTTTGTTCTTGGTCTGACAATTTTGAGCCATGTTTAGGGTTAGATAGTAATAGGATTTCCAAGAGTAATTTGTGGTAGAGTTGATTGAACAAAAGGAACTTTGCTTTTACATAGGTGATTTTTATGTCCACAGATAAGTCAAACAAAAGCAATGTCTTGTATTTTACAAGAATGCCTTATATTTTCATTGCTATAGAACCCATGATTCATATTGCTTTCAAGAAGTTTCAAAGCATGCAAATCTTTGATGATTCTTAGTTACAATTGCTTTTTGCTTAAAGCTAATTGCCAGCTTGGTCTATTTATTATTTTTTTCAAAATTTTCCTTAAATGGAAAGTAAAAAATACACAGAGATCTGTTATTCCCAAACACTCTCCTTTTTTTGTCAAAAATCAAAACTGCTAAACTCAGCTGTGGGTTACACCTCTGCTTAGCATGTTCACTAAAAGGATGCCCTATTGTTATGCAGAGATTGTTCCTGCTACCACCTGTGGATTTGTGTGGCACTGCCCTATTTTCCTTTGGCCCACTGGAATGTGCTCCTCCCTCTGCATAACAAAAAAAACCTTACTGATTACTGATTGGATAATGGTGTATACCACCTGGTTTATAAAGAGTTGGGAGATAGAGATAAGTGGATGCTTAAACAGAACCTGAAGATAAATACATGAGAACAATGGCTGTTTGCTTCTTGGAGGTAAGCTGCTTCATATTTTCTAATCCAATTCTTGTTCTTCTGCCAAAAGAAAATGATTGATATTTTTGTCCCATCTTACATGACCCAAAACAAAGCTCTCTCTTGTATTTCACTGCTGGTGAGTGTTTATTGTTTTGGGCAATGTGGGAACTGTGTTAAATCTTCCAGATGAAACTAGGAGCATCAGAGTGGCCGGTATTCTACTTTTAATGCTTTCAACTCAGTCAAACCTCAGTACTTTATTTTGTTTTAGTACATGTAAGTGCTTCCTAGTTTGACCAAGGTGAGTAGCAGATTATCTACAACCAGAGCCACAATGAGTTTCACTAACAACCATTTCAGAAAAATCAGTGCGTAAAACTCCAAATGGAGCACTTTTCTGTGACTACATATTGGAACAGTGCTCTTGTGTTTGGGGTATTGTGTAACCAGATTCACTTTAACAGAATGGTCAAAAAACGACTTGATGGAAACTCAATTTCTTTGAAACATTTCTTAATACACATAGACATTGAGATGAAAATAATCTTTGTTCTTGGTCTGACAATTTTGAGCTGTGTTTAGGGTTAGATAGTAATAGGATTTCCAAGAGTAATTTGTGGTAGAGTTGATTGAACAAAAGGAACTTTGCTTTTACATAGGTGATTTTTATGTCCACAGATTAGTCAAACAAAAACAATGTCTTGTATTTTACAAGAATGCCTTATATTTTCATTGCTATAGAACCCATGATTCATATTGCTTTCAAGAAGTTTCAAAGCATGCAAATCTTTGATGATTCTTAGTTACAATTGCTTTTTGCTTAAAGCTAATTGCCAGCTTGGTCTATTTATTATTTTTTTCAAAATTTTCCTTAAATGGAAAGTAAAAAATACACAGAGATCTGTTATTCCCAAACACTCTCCTTCTTTTGTCAAAAATCAAAACTGCTAAACTCAGCTGTGGGTTACACCTCTGCTTAGCATGTTCACTAAAAGGATGCCCTATTGTTATGCAGAGATTGTTCCTGCTACCACCTGTGGATTTGTCTGGCACTGCCCTATTTTCATTTGGCCCACTGGAATGTGCTCCTCCCTCTGCATAACAAAAAAAAAACCTTACTGATTACTGATTGGATAATGGTGTATATCACCTGGTTTATAAAGAGTTGGGAGATAGAGATAAGTGGATGCTTAAACAGAACCTGAAGATAAATACATGAGAACAATGGCTGTTTGCTTCTTGGAGGTAAGCTGCTTCATATTTTCTAATCCAATTCTTGTTCTGCCAAAAGAAAATGATTGATATTTTTGTCCCATCTTACATGACCCAAAACAAAGCTCTCTCTTGTATTTCACTGCTGGTGAGTGTTTATTGTTTTGGGCAATGTGGGAACTGTGTTAAATCTTCCAGATGAAACTAGGAGCATCAGAGTGGCCGGTACTCTACTTTTAATGCTTTCAACTCAGTCAAACCTCAGTACTTTATTTTGTTTTAGTACATGTAAGTGCTTCCTAGTTTGACCAAGGTGAGAAGCAGATTATCTACAACCAGAGCCACAATGAGTTTCACTAACAACCATTTCAGAAAAATCAGTGCGTAAAACTCCAAATGGAGCACTTTTCTGTGACTGCATATTGGAACAGTGCTCTTGTGTTTGGGGTATTGTGTATCCAGATTCACTTTAACAGAATGGTCCAAAAACGACTTGATAGAAACTCAATTTCTTTGAAACATTTCTTAATACACATAGACATTGAGATGAAAATAATCTTTGTTCTTGGTCTGACAATTTTGAGCCATGTTTAGGGTTAGATAGTAATAGGATTTCCAAGAGTAATTTGTGGTAGAGTTGATTGAACAAAAGGAACTTTGCTTTTACATAGGTGATTTTTATGTCCACAGATAAGTCAAACAAAAGCAATGTCTTGTATTTTACAAGAATGCCTTATATTTTCATTGCTATAGAACCCATGATTCATATTGCTTTCAAGAAGTTTCAAAGCATGCAAATCTTTGATGATTCTTAGTTACAATTGCTTTTTGCTTAAAGCTAATTGCCAGCTTGGTCTATTTATTATTTTTTTCAAAATTTTCCTTAAATGGAAAATAAAAAATACACAGAGATCTGTTATTCCCAAACACTCTCCTTTTTTTGTCAAAAATCAAAACTGCTAAACTCAGCTGTGGGTTACACCTCTGATTAGCATGTTCACTAAAAGGATGCCCTATTGTTATGCAGAGATTTTTCCTGCTACCACCTGTGGATTTGTCTGGCACTGCCCTATTTTCATTTGGCCCACTGGAATGTGCTCCTCCCTCTGCATAACAAAAAAAAAACCTTACTGATTACTGATTGGATAATGGTGTATACCACCTGGTTTATAAAGAGTTGGGAGATAGAGATAAGTGGATGCTTAAACAGAACCTGAAGATAAATACATGAGAACAATGGCTGTTTGCTTCTTGGAGGTAAGCTGCTTCATATTTTCTAATCCAATTCTTGTTCTTCTGCCAAAAGAAAATGATTGATATTTTTGTCCCATCTTACATGACCCAAAACAAAGCTCTCTCTTGTATTTCACTGCTGGTGAGTGTTTATTGTTTTGGGCAATGTGGGAACTGTGTTAAATCTTCCAGATGAAACTAGGAGCATCAGAGTGGCCGGTATTTTACTTTTAATGCTTTCAACTCAGTCAAACCTCAGTACTTTATTTTGTTTTAGTACATGTAAGTGCTTCCTAGTTTGACCAAGGTGAGTAGCAGATTATCTACAACCAGAGCCACAATGAGTTTCACTAACAACCATTTCAGAAAAATCAGTACGTAAAACTCCAAATGGAGCACTTTTCTGTGACTACATATTGGAACAGTGCTCTTGTGTTTGGGGTATTGTGTAACCAGATTCACTTTAACAGAATGGTCCAAAAACGACTTGATGGAAACTCAATTTCTTTGAAACATTTCTTAATACACATAGACATTGAGATGAAAATAATCTTTGTTCTTGGTCTGACAATTTTGAGCTGTGTTTAGGGTTAGATAGTAATAGGATTTCCAAGAGTAATTTGTGGTAGAGTTGATTGAACAAAAGGAACTTTGCTTTTACATAGGTGATTTTTATGTCCACAGATTAGTCAAACAAAAACAATGTCTTGTATTTTACAAGAGTGCCTTATATTTTCATTGCTATAGAACCCATGATTCATATTGCTTTCAAGAAGTTTCAAAGCATGCAAATCTTTGATGATTCTTAGTTACAATTGCTTTTTGCTTAAAGCTAATTAACAGCTTGGTCTATTTATTATTTTTTTCAAAATTTTCCTTAAATGGAAAGTAAAAAATACACAGAGATCTGTTATTCCCAAACACTCTCCTTCTTTTGTCAAAAATCAAAACTGCTAAACTCAGCTGTGGGTTACACCTCTGATTAGCATGTTCACTAAAAGGATGCCCTATTGTTATGCAGAGATTGTTCCTGCTACCACCTGGGGATTTGTGTGGCACTGCCCTATTTTCATTTGGCCCACTGGAATGTGCTCCTCCCTCTGCATAACAAAAAAAAAACCTTACTGATTACTGATTGGATAATGGTGTATATCACCTGGTTTATAAAGAGTTGGGAGATAGAGATAAGTGGATGCTTAAACAGAACCTGAAGATAAATACATGAGAACAATGGCTGTTTGCTTCTTGGAGGTAAGCTGCTTCATATTTTCTAATCCAATTCTTGTTCTGCCAAAAGAAAATGATTGATATTTTTGTCCCATCTTACATGACCCAAAACAAAGCTCCCTCTTGTATTTCACTGCTGGTGAGTGTTTATTGTTTTGGGCAATGTGGGAACTGTGTTAAATCTTCCAGATGAAACTAGGAGCATCAGAGTGGCCGGTACACTACTTTTAATGCTTTCAACACAGTCAAACCTCAGTACTTTATTTTGTTTTAGTACATGTAAGTGCTTCCTAGTTTGACCAAGGTGAGAAGCAGATTATCTACAACCAGAGCCACAATGAGTTTCACTAACAACCATTTCAGAAAAATCAGTGCGTAAAACTCCAAATGGAGCACTTTTCTGTGACTGCATATTGGAACAGTGCTCTTGTGTTTGGGGTATTGTGTATCCAGATTCACTTTAACAGAATGGTCCAAAAACGACTTGATGGAAACTCAATTTCTTTGAAACATTTCTTAATACACATAGACATTGAGATGAAAATAATCTTTGTTCTTGGTCTGACAATTTTGAGCCGTGTTTAGGGTTAGATAGTAATAGGATTTCCAAGAGTAATTTGTGGTAGAGTTGATTGAACAAAAGGAACTTTGCTTTTACATAGGTGAATTTTATGTCCACAGATTAGTCAAACAAAAACAATGTCTTGTATTTTAAAAGAATGCCTTATATTTTCATTGCTATAGAACCCATGATTCATATTGCTTTCAAGAAGTTTCAAAGCATGCAAATCTTTGATGATTCTTAGTTACAATTGCTTTTTGCTTAAAGCTAATTGCCAGCTTGGTCTATTTATTATTTTTTCAAAATTTTCCTTAAATGGAAAGTAAAAAATACACAGAGATCTGTTATTCCCAAACACTCTCCTTTTTTTGTCAAAAATCAAAACTGCTAAACTCAGCTGTGGGTTACACCTCTGATTAGCATGTTCACTAAAAGGATGCCCTATTGTTATGCAGAGATTTTTCCTGCTACCACCTGTGGATTTGTCTGGCACTGCCCTATTTTCATTTGGCCCACTGGAATGTGCTCCTCCCTCTGCATAACAAAAAAAAAACCTTACTGATTACTGATTGGATAATGGTGTATACCACCTGGTTTATAAAGAGTTGGGAGATAGAGATAAGTGGATGCTTAAACAGAACCTGAAGATAAATACATGAGAACAATGGCTGTTTGCTTCTTGGAGGTAAGCTGCTTCATATTTTCTAATCCAATTCTTGTTCTTCTGCCAAAAGAAAATGATTGATATTTTTGTCCCATCTTACATGACCCAAAACAAAGCTCTCTCTTGTATTTCACTGCTGGTGAGTGTTTATTGTTTTGGGCAATGTGGGAACTGTGTTAAATCTTCCAGATGAAACTAGGAGCATCAGAGTGGCCGGTATTCTACTTTTAATGCTTTCAACTCAGTCAAACCTCAGTACTTTATTTTGTTTTAGTACATGTAAGTGCTTCCTAGTTTGACCAAGGTGAGTAGCAGATTATCTACAACCAGAGCCACAATGAGTTTCACTAACAACCATTTCAGAAAAATCAGTGCGTAAAACTCCAAATGGAGCACTTTTCTGTGACTACATATTGGAACAGTGCTCTTGTGTTTGGGGTATTGTGTAACCAGATTCACTTTAACAGAATGGTCAAAAAACGACTTGATGGAAACTCAATTTCTTTGAAACATTTCTTAATACACATAGACATTGAGATGAAAATAATCTTTGTTCTTGGTCTGACAATTTTGAGCTGTGTTTAGGGTTAGATAGTAATAGGATTTCCAAGAGTAATTTGTGGTAGAGTTGATTGAACAAAAGGAACTTTGCTTTTACATAGGTGATTTTTATGTCCACAGATTAGTCAAACAAAAACAATGTCTTGTATTTTACAAGAATGCCTTATATTTTCATTGCTATAGAACCCATGATTCATATTGCTTTCAAGAAGTTTCAAAGCATGCAAATCTTTGATGATTCTTAGTTACAATTGCTTTTTGCTTAAAGCTAATTGCCAGCTTGGTCTATTTATTATTTTTTTCAAAATTTTCCTTAAATGGAAAGTAAAAAATACACAGAGATCTGTTATTCCCAAACACTCTCCTTCTTTTGTCAAAAATCAAAACTGCTAAACTCAGCTGTGGGTTACACCTCTGCTTAGCATGTTCACTAAAAGGATGCCCTATTGTTATGCAGAGATTGTTCCTGCTACCACCTGTGGATTTGTGTGGCACTGCCTATTTTCATTTGGCCCACTGGAATGTGCTCCTCCCTCTGCATAACAAAAAAAAAACCTTACTGATTACTGATTGGATAATGGTGTATATCACCTGGTTTATAAAGAGTTGGGAGATAGAGATAAGTGGATGCTTAAACAGAACCTGAAGATAAATACATGAGAACAATGGCTGTTTGCTTCTTGGAGGTAAGCTGCTTCATATTTTCTAATCCAATTCTTGTTCTGCCAAAAGAAAATGATTGATATTTTTGTCCCATCTTACATGACCCAAAACAAAGCTCTCTCTTGTATTTCACTGCTGGTGAGTGTTTATTGTTTTGGGCAATGTGGGAACTGTGTTAAATCTTCCAGATGAAACTAGGAGCATCAGAGTGGCCGGTACTCTACTTTTAATGCTTTCAACTCAGTCAAACCTCAGTACTTTATTTTGTTTTAGTACATGTAAGTGCTTCCTAGTTTGACCAAGGTGAGAAGCAGATTATCTACAACCAGAGCCACAATGAGTTTCACTAACAACCATTTCAGAAAAATCAGTGCGTAAAACTCCAAATGGAGCACTTTTCTGTGACTGCATATTGGAACAGTGCTCTTGTGTTTGGGGTATTGTGTATCCAGATTCACTTTAACAGAATGGTCCAAAAACGACTTGATGGAAACTCAATTTCTTTGAAACATTTCTTAATACACATAGACATTGAGATGAAAATAATCTTTGTTCTTGGTCTGACAATTTTGAGCCATGTTTAGGGTTAGATAGTAATAGGATTTCCAAGAGTAATTTGTGGTAGAGTTGATTGAACAAAAGGAACTTTGCTTTTACATAGGTGATTTTTATGTCCACAGATAAGTCAAACAAAAGCAATGTCTTGTATTTTACAAGAATGCCTTATATTTACATTGCTATAGAACCCATGATTCATATTGCTTTCAAGAAGTTTCAAAGCATGCAAATCTTTGATGATTCTTAGTTACAATTGCTTTTTGCTTAAAGCTAATTGCCAGCTTGGTCTATTTATTATTTTTTTCAAAATTTTCCTTAAATGGAAAGTAAAAAATACACAGAGATCTGTTATTCCCAAACACTCTCCTTTTTTTGTCAAAAATCATAACTGCTAAACTCAGCTGTGGGTTACACCTCTGATTAGCATGTTCACTAAAAGGATGCCCTATTGTTATGCAGAGATTGTTCCTGCTACCACCTGTGGATTTGTGTGGCACTGCCCTATTTTCATTTGGCCCACTGGAATGTGCTCCTCCCTCTGCATAACAAAAAAAACCTTACTGATTACTGATTGGATAATGGTGTATACCACCTGGTTTATAAAGAGTTGGGAGATAGAGATAAGTGGATGTTTAAACAGAACCTGAAGATAAATACATGAGAACAATGGCTGTTTGCTTCTTGGAGGTAAGCTGCTTCATATTTTCTAATCCAATTCTTGTTCTTCTGCCAAAAGAAAATGATTGATATTTTTGTCCCATCTTACATGACCCAAAACAAAGCTCCCTCTTGTATTTCACTGCTGGTGAGTGTTTATTGTTTTGGGCAATGTGGGAACTGTGTTAAATCTTCCAGATGAAACTAGGAGCATCAGAGTGGCCGGTACACTACTTTTAATGCTTTCAACACAGTCAAACCTCAGTACTTTATTTTGTTTTAGTACATGTAAGTGCTTCCTAGTTTGACCAAGGTGAGAAGCAGATTATCTACAACCAGAGCCACAATGAGTTTCACTAACAACCATTTCAGAAAAATCAGTACGTAAAACTCCAAATGGAGCACTTTTCTGTGACTACATATTGGAACAGTGCTCTTGTGTTTGGGGTATTGTGTATCCAGATTCACTTTAACAGAATGGTCCAAAAACGACTTGATGGAAACTCAATTTCTTTGAAACATTTCTTAATACACATAGACATTGAGATGAAAATAATCTTTGTTCTTGGTCTGACAATTTTGAGCCGTGTTTAGGGTTAGATAGTAATAGGATTTCCAAGAGTAATTTGTGGTAGAGTTGATTGAACAAAAGGAACTTTGCTTTTACATAGGTGAATTTTATGTCCACAGATTAGTCAAACAAAAACAATGTCTTGTATTTTAAAAGAATGCCTTATATTTTCATTGCTATAGAACCCATGATTCATATTGCTTTCAAGAAGTTTCAAAGCATGCAAATCTTTGATGATTCTTAGTTACAATTGCTTTTTGCTTAAAGCTAATTGCCAGCTTGGTCTATTTATTATTTTTTCAAAATTTTCCTTAAATGGAAAGTAAAAAATACACAGAGATCTGTTATTCCCAAACACTCTCCTTTTTTTGTCAAAAATCAAAACTGCTAAACTCAGCTGTGGGTTACACCTCTGATTAGCATGTTCACTAAAAGGATGCCCTATTGTTATGCAGAGATTTTTCCTGCTACCACCTGTGGATTTGTCTGGCACTGCCCTATTTTCATTTGGCCCACTGGAATGTGCTCCTCCCTCTGCATAACAAAAAAAAAACCTTACTGATTACTGATTGGATAATGGTGTATACCACCTGGTTTATAAAGAGTTGGGAGATAGAGATAAGTGGATGCTTAAACAGAACCTGAAGATAAATACATGAGAACAATGGCTGTTTGCTTCTTGGAGGTAAGCTGCTTCATATTTTCTAATCCAATTCTTGTTCTTCTGCCAAAAGAAAATGATTGATATTTTTGTCCCATCTTACATGACCCAAAACAAAGCTCTCTCTTGTATTTCACTGCTGGTGAGTGTTTATTGTTTTGGGCAATGTGGGAACTGTGTTAAATCTTCCAGATGAAACTAGGAGCATCAGAGTGGCCGGTATTCTACTTTTAATGCTTTCAACTCAGTCAAACCTCAGTACTTTATTTTGTTTTAGTACATGTAAGTGCTTCCTAGTTTGACCAAGGTGAGTAGCAGATTATCTACAACCAGAGCCACAATGAGTTTCACTAACAACCATTTCAGAAAAATCAGTGCGTAAAACTCCAAATGGAGCACTTTTCTGTGACTACATATTGGAACAGTGCTCTTGTGTTTGGGGTATTGTGTAACCAGATTCACTTTAACAGAATGGTCAAAAAACGACTTGATGGAAACTCAATTTCTTTGAAACATTTCTTAATACACATAGACATTGAGATGAAAATAATCTTTGTTCTTGGTCTGACAATTTTGAGCTGTGTTTAGGGTTAGATAGTAATAGGATTTCCAAGAGTAATTTGTGGTAGAGTTGATTGAACAAAAGGAACTTTGCTTTTACATAGGTGATTTTTATGTCCACAGATTAGTCAAACAAAAACAATGTCTTGTATTTTACAAGAATGCCTTATATTTTCATTGCTATAGAACCCATGATTCATATTGCTTTCAAGAAGTTTCAAAGCATGCAAATCTTTGATGATTCTTAGTTACAATTGCTTTTTGCTTAAAGCTAATTGCCAGCTTGGTCTATTTATTATTTTTTTCAAAATTTTCCTTAAATGGAAAGTAAAAAATACACAGAGATCTGTTATTCCCAAACACTCTCCTTCTTTTGTCAAAAATCAAAACTGCTAAACTCAGCTGTGGGTTACACCTCTGCTTAGCATGTTCACTAAAAGGATGCCCTATTGTTATGCAGAGATTGTTCCTGCTACCACCTGTGGATTTGTGTGGCACTGCCTATTTTCATTTGGCCCACTGGAATGTGCTCCTCCCTCTGCATAACAAAAAAAAAACCTTACTGATTACTGATTGGATAATGGTGTATATCACCTGGTTTATAAAGAGTTGGGAGATAGAGATAAGTGGATGCTTAAACAGAACCTGAAGATAAATACATGAGAACAATGGCTGTTTGCTTCTTGGAGGTAAGCTGCTTCATATTTTCTAATCCAATTCTTGTTCTGCCAAAAGAAAATGATTGATATTTTTGTCCCATCTTACATGACCCAAAACAAAGCTCTCTCTTGTATTTCACTGCTGGTGAGTGTTTATTGTTTTGGGCAATGTGGGAACTGTGTTAAATCTTCCAGATGAAACTAGGAGCATCAGAGTGGCCGGTACTCTACTTTTAATGCTTTCAACTCAGTCAAACCTCAGTACTTTATTTTGTTTTAGTACATGTAAGTGCTTCCTAGTTTGACCAAGGTGAGAAGCAGATTATCTACAACCAGAGCCACAATGAGTTTCACTAACAACCATTTCAGAAAAATCAGTGCGTAAAACTCCAAATGGAGCACTTTTCTGTGACTGCATATTGGAACAGTGCTCTTGTGTTTGGGGTATTGTGTATCCAGATTCACTTTAACAGAATGGTCCAAAAACGACTTGATGGAAACTCAATTTCTTTGAAACATTTCTTAATACACATAGACATTGAGATGAAAATAATCTTTGTTCTTGGTCTGACAATTTTGAGCCATGTTTAGGGTTAGATAGTAATAGGATTTCCAAGAGTAATTTGTGGTAGAGTTGATTGAACAAAAGGAACTTTGCTTTTACATAGGTGATTTTTATGTCCACAGATAAGTCAAACAAAAGCAATGTCTTGTATTTTACAAGAATGCCTTATATTTACATTGCTATAGAACCCATGATTCATATTGCTTTCAAGAAGTTTCAAAGCATGCAAATCTTTGATGATTCTTAGTTACAATTGCTTTTTGCTTAAAGCTAATTGCCAGCTTGGTCTATTTATTATTTTTTTCAAAATTTTCCTTAAATGGAAAGTAAAAAATACACAGAGATCTGTTATTCCCAAACACTCTCCTTTTTTTGTCAAAAATCATAACTGCTAAACTCAGCTGTGGGTTACACCTCTGATTAGCATGTTCACTAAAAGGATGCCCTATTGTTATGCAGAGATTGTTCCTGCTACCACCTGTGGATTTGTGTGGCACTGCCCTATTTTCATTTGGCCCACTGGAATGTGCTCCTCCCTCTGCATAACAAAAAAAACCTTACTGATTACTGATTGGATAATGGTGTATACCACCTGGTTTATAAAGAGTTGGGAGATAGAGATAAGTGGATGTTTAAACAGAACCTGAAGATAAATACATGAGAACAATGGCTGTTTGCTTCTTGGAGGTAAGCTGCTTCATATTTTCTAATCCAATTCTTGTTCTTCTGCCAAAAGAAAATGATTGATATTTTTGTCCCATCTTACATGACCCAAAACAAAGCTCTCTCTTGTATTTCACTGCTGGTGAGTGTTTATTGTTTTGGGCAATGTGGGAACTGTGTTAAATCTTCCAGATGAAACTAGGAGCATCAGAGTGGCCGGTACACTACTTTTAATGCTTTCAACACAGTCAAACCTCAGTACTTTATTTTGTTTTAGTAAATGTAAGTGCTTCCTAGTTTGACCAAGGTGAGTAGCAGATTATCTACAACCAGAGCCACAATGAGTTTCACTAACAACCATTTCAGAAAAATCAGTACGTAAAACTCCAAATGGAGCACTTTTCTGTGACTACATATTGGAACAGTGCTCTTGTGTTTGGGGTATTGTGTAACCAGATTCACTTTAACAGAATGGTCCAAAAACGACATGATGGAAACTCAATTTCTTTGAAACATTTCTTAATACACATAGACATTGAGATGAAAATAATCTTTGTTCTTGGTCTGACAATTTTGAGCTGTGTTTAGGGTTAGATACTAATAGGATTTCCAAGAGTAATTTGTGGTAGAGTTGATTGAACAAAAGGAACTTTGCTTTTACATAGGTGATTTTTATGTCCACAGATTAGTCAAACAAAAACAATGTCTTGTATTTTACAAGAATGCCTTATATTTTCATTGCTATAGAACCCATGATTCATATTGCTTTCAAGAAGTTTCAAAGCATGCAAATCTTTGATGATTCTTAGTTACAATTGCTTTTTGCTTAAAGCTAATTGCCAGCTTGGTCTATTTATTATTTTTTTCAAAATTTTCCTTAAATGGAAAGTAAAAAATACACAGAGATCTGTTATTCCCAAACACTCTCCTTCTTTTGTCAAAAATCAAAACTGCTAAACTCAGCTGTGGGTTACACCTCTGCTTATCATGTTCACTAAAAGGATGCCCTATTGTTATGCAGAGATTGTTCCTGCTACCACCTGTGGATTTGTGTGGCACTGCCCTATTTTCATTTGGCCCACTGGAATGTGCTCCTCCCTCTGCATAACAAAAAAAAAACCTTACTGATTACTGATTGGATAATGGTGTATACCACCTGGTTTATAAAGAGTTGGGAGATAGAGATAAGTGGATGCTTAAACAGAACCTGAAGATAAATACATGAGAACAATGGCTGTTTGCTTCTTGGAGGTAAGCTGCTTCATATTTTCTAATCCAATTCTTGTTCTTCTGCAAAAGAAAATGATTGATATTTTTGTCCCATCTTACATGACCCAAAACAAAGCTCTCTCTTGTATTTCACTGCTGGTGAGTGTTTATTGTTTTGGGCAATGTGGGAACTGTGTTAAATCTTCCAGATGAAACTAGGAGCATCAGAGTGGCCGGTACTCTACTTTTAATGCTTTCAACTCAGTCAAACCTCAGTACTTTATTTTGTTTTAGTACATGTAAGTGCTTCCTAGTTTGACCAAGGTGAGAAGCAGATTATCTACAACCAGAGCCACAATGAGTTTCACTAACAACCATTTCAGAAAAATCAGTACGTAAAACTCCAAATGGAGCACTTTTCTGTGACTACATATTGGAACAGTGCTCTTGTGTTTGGGGTATTGTGTAACCAGATTCACTTTAACAGAATGGTCCAAAAACGACTTGATGGAAACTCAATTTCTTTGAAACATTTCTTAATACACATAGACATTGAGATGAAAATAATCTTTGTTCTTGGTCTGACAATTTTGAGCTGTGTTTAGGGTTAGATAGTAATAGGATTTCCAAGAGTAATTTGTGGTAGAGTTGATTGAACAAAAGGAACTTTGCTTTTACATAGGTGATTTTTATGTCCACAGATAAGTCAAACAAAAGCAATGTCTTGTATTTTACAAGAATGCCTTATATTTTCATTGCTATAGAACCCATGATTCATATTGCTTTCAAGAAGTTTCAAAGCATGCAAATCTTTGATGATTCTTAGTTACAATTGCTTTTTGCTTAAAGCTAATTGCCAGCTTGGTCTATTTATTATTTTTTTCAAAATTTTCCTTAAATGGAAAGTAAAAAATACACAGAGATCTGTTATTCCCAAACACTCTCCTTTTTTTGTCAAAAATCAAAATTGCTAAACTCAGCTGTTGGTTACACCTCTGATTAGCATGTTCACTAAAAGGATGCCCTATTGTTATGCAGAGATTGTTCCTGCTACCACCTGGGGATTTGTGTGGCACTGCCCTATTTTCATTTGGCCCACTGGAATGTGCTCCTCCCTCTGCATAACAAAAAAAAACCTTACTGATTACTGATTGGATAATGGTGTAAACCACCTGGTTTATAAAGAGTTGGGAGATAGAGATAAGTGGATGCTTAAACAGAACCTGAAGATAAATACATGAGAACAATGGCTGTTTGCTTCTTGGAGGTAAGCTGCTTCATATTTTCTAATCCAATTCTTGTTCTTCTGCCAAAAGAAAATGATTGATATTTTTGTCCCATCTTACATGACCCAAAACAAAGCTCTCTCTTGTATTTCACTGCTGGTGAGTGTTTATTGTTTTGGGCAATGTGGGAACGGTGTTAAATCTTCCAGATGAAACTAGGAGCATCAGAGTGGCCGGTACTCTACTTTTAATGCTTTCAACTCAGTCAAACCTCAGTACTTTATTTTGTTTTAGTACATGTAAGTGCTTCCTAGTTTGACCAAGGTGAGAAGCAGATTATCTACAACCAGAGCCACAATGAGTTTCACTAACAACCATTTCAGAAAAATCAGTGCGTAAAACTCCTAATGGAGCACTTTTCTGTGACTACATATTGGAACAGTGCTCTTGTGTTTGGGGTATTGTGTAACCAGATTCACTTTAACAGAATGGTCCAAAAACGACTTGATGGAAACTCAATTTCTTTGAAACATTTCTTAATACACATAGACATTGAGATGAAAATAATCTTTGTTCTTGGTCTGACAATTTTGACCCGTGTTTAGGGTTAGATAGTAATAGGATTTCCAAGAGTAATTTGTGGTAGAGTTGATTGAACAAAAGGAACTTTGCTTTTACATAGGTGATTGTTATGTCCACATATAAGTCAAACAAAAGCAATGTCTTGTATTTTACAAGAATGCCTTATATTTTCATTGCTATAGAACCCATGATTCATATTGCTTTCAAGAAGTTTCAAAGCATGCAAATCTTTGATGATTCTTAGTTACAATTGCTTTTTGCTTAAAGCTAATTGCCAGCTTGGTCTATTTATTATTTTTTTCAAAATTTTCCTTAAATGGAAAGTAAAAAATACACAGAGATCTGTAATTCCCAAACACTCTCCTTTTTTTGTCAAATCAAAACTGCTAAACTCAGCTGTGGGTTACACCTCTGATTAGCATGTTCACTAAAAGGATGCCCTATTGTTATGCAGAGATTGTTCCTGCTACCACCTGTGGATTTGTGTGGCACTGCCCTATTTTCATTTGGCCCACTGGAATGTGCTCCTCCCTCTGCATAACAAAAAAAAAACCTTACTGATTACTGATTGGATAATGGTGTATACCACCTGGTTTATAAAGAGTTGGGAGATAGAGATAAGTGGATGCTTAAACAGAACCTGAAGATAAATACATGAGAACAATGGCTGTTTGCTTCTTGGAGGTAAGCTGCTTCATATTTTCTAATCCAATTCTTGTTCTTCTGCCAAAAGAAAATGATTGATATTTTTGTCCCATCTTACATGACCCAAAACAAAGCTCTCTCTTGTATTTCACTGCTGGTGAGTGTTTATTGTTTTGGGCAATGTGGGAACTGTGTTAAATCTTCCAGATGAAACTAGGAGCATCAGAGTGGCCGGTATTTTACTTTTAATGCTTTCAACTCAGTCAAACCTCAGTACTTTATTTTGTTTTAGTAAATGTAAGTGCTTCCTAGTTTGACCAAGGTGAGTAGCAGATTATCTACAACCAGAGCCACAATGAGTTTCACTAACAACCATTTCAGAAAAATCAGTACGTAAAACTCCAAATTGAGCACTTTTCTGTGACTACATATTGGAACAGTGCTCTTGTGTTTGGGGTATTGTGTAACCAGATTCACTTTAACAGAATGGTCCAAAAACGACTTGATGGAAACTCAATTTCTTTGAAACATTTCTTAATACACATAGACATTGAGATGAAAATAATCTTTGTTCTTGGTCTGACAATTTTGAGCTGTGTTTAGGGTTAGATAGTAATAGGATTTCCAAGAGTAATTTGTGGTAGAGTTGATTGAACAAAAGGAACTTTGCTTTTACATAGGTGATTTTTATGTCCACAGATTAGTCAAACAAAAACAATGTCTTGTATTTTACAAGAATGCCTTATATTTTCATTGCTATAGAACCCATGATTCATATTGCTTTCAAGAAGTTTCAAAGCATGCAAATCTTTGATGATTCTTAGTTACAATTGCTTTTTGCTTAAAGCTAATTGCCAGCTTGGTCTATTTATTATTTTTTTCAAAATTTTCCTTAAATGGAAAGTAAAAAATACACAGAGATCTGTTATTCCCAAACACTCTCCTTCTTTTGTCAAAAATCAAAACTGCTAAACTCAGCTGTGGGTTACACCTCTGCTTAGCATGTTCACTAAAAGGATGCCCTATTGTTATGCAGAGATTGTTCCTGCTACCACCTGTGGATTTGTGTGGCACTGCCCTATTTTCATTTGGCCCACTGGAATGTGCTCCTCCCTCTGCATAACAAAAAAAAACCTTACTGATTACTGATTGGATAATGGTGTATACCACCTGGTTTATAAAGAGTTGGGAGATAGAGATAAGTGGATGCTTAAACAGAACCTGAAGATAAATACATGAGAACAATGGCTGTTTGCTTCTTGGAGGTAAGCTGCTTCATATTTTCTAATCCAATTCTTGTTCTTCTGCCAAAAGAAAATGATTGATATTTTTGTCCCATCTTACATGACCCAAAACAAAGCTCTCTCTTGTATTTCACTGCTGGTGAGTGTTTATTGTTTTGGGCAATGTGGGAACTGTGTTAAATCTTCCAGATGAAACTAGGAGCATCAGAGTGGCCGGTATTCTACTTTTAATGCTTTCAACTCAGTCAAACCTCAGTACTTTATTTTGTTTTAGTACATGTAAGTGCTTCCTAGTTTGACCAAGGTGAGTAGCAGATTATCTACAACCAGAGCCACAATGAGTTTCACTAACAACCATTTCAGAAAAATCAGTGCGTAAAACTCCAAATGGAGCACTTTTCTGTGACTACATATTGGAACAGTGCTCTTGTGTTTAGGGTATTGTGTAACCAGATTCACTTTAACAGAATGGTCAAAAAACGACTTGATGGAAACTCAATTTCTTTGAAACATTTCTTAATACACATAGACATTGAGATGAAAATAATCTTTGTTCTTGGTCTGACAATTTTGAGCTGTGTTTAGGGTTAGATAGTAATAGGATTTCCAAGAGTAATTTGTGGTAGAGTTGATTGAACAAAAGGAACTTTGCTTTTACATAGGTGATTTTTATGTCCACAGATTAGTCAAACAAAAACAATGTCTTGTATTTTACAAGAATGCCTTATATTTTCATTGCTATAGAACCCATGATTCATATTGCTTTCAAGAAGTTTCAAAGCATGCAAATCTTTGATGATTCTTAGTTACAATTGCTTTTTGCTTAAAGCTAATTGCCAGCTTGGTCTATTTATTATTTTTTTCAAAATTTTCCTTAAATGGAAAGTAAAAAATACACAGAGATCTGTTATTCCCAAACACTCTCCTTCTTTTGTCAAAAATCAAAACTGCTAAACTCAGCTGTGGGTTACACCTCTGCTTATCATGTTCACTAAAAGGATGCCCTATTGTTATGCAGAGATTGTTCCTGCTACCACCTGTGGATTTGTGTGGCACTGCCCTATTTTCATTTGGCCCACTGGAATGTGCTCCTCCCTCTGCATAACAAAAAAAAACCTTACTGATTACTGATTGGATAATGGTGTATATCACCTGGTTTATAAAGAGTTGGGAGATAGAGATAAGTGGATGCTGAAACAGAACCTGAAGATAAATACATGAGAACAATGGCTGTTTGCTTCTTGGAGGTAAGCTGCTTCATATTTTCTAATCCAATTCTTGTTCTGCCAAAAGAAAATGATTGATATTTTTGTCCCATCTTACATGACCCAAAACAAAGCTCTCTCTTGTATTTCACTGCTGGTGAGTGTTTATTGTTTTGGGCAATGTGGGAACTGTGTTAAATCTTCCAGATGAAACTAGGAGCATCAGAGTGGTTGGTACTCTACTTTTAATGCTTTCAACTCAGTCAAACCTCAGTACTTTATTTTGTTTTAGTACATGTAAGTGCTTCCTAGTTTGACCAAGGTGAGAAGCAGATTATCTACAACCAGAGCCACAATGAGTTTCACTAACAACCATTTCAGAAAAATCAGTGCGTAAAACTCCAAATGGAGCACTTTTCTGTGACTGCATATTGGAACAGTGCTCTTGTGTTTGGGGTATTGTGTATCCAGATTCACTTTAACAGAATGGTCCAAAAACGACTTGATGGAAACTCAATTTCTTTGAAACATTTCTTAATACACATAGACATTGAGATGAAAATAATCTTTGTTCTTGGTCTGACAATTTTGAGCCATGTTTAGGGTTAGATAGTAATAGGATTTCCAAGAGTAATTTGTGGTAGAGTTGATTGAACAAAAGGAACTTTGCTTTTACATAGGTGATTTTTATGTCCACAGATAAGTCAAACAAAAGCAATGTCTTGTATTTTACAAGAATGCCTTATATTTACATTGCTATAGAACCCATGATTCATATTGCTTTCAAGAAGTTTCAAAGCATGCAAATCTTTGATGATTCTTAGTTACAATTGCTTTTTGCTTAAAGCTAATTGCCAGCTTGGTCTATTTATTATTTTTTTCAAAATTTTCCTTAAATGGAAAGTAAAAAATACACAGAGATCTGTTATTCCCAAACACTCTCCTTTTTTTGTCAAAAATCAAAACTGCTAAACTCAGCTGTGGGTTACACCTCTGATTAGCATGTTCACTAAAAGGATGCCCTATTGTTATGCAGAGATTTTTCCTGCTACCACCTGTGGATTTGTCTGGCACTGCCCTATTTTCATTTGGCCCACTGGAATGTGCTCCTCCCTCTGCATAACAAAAAAAAAACCTTACTGATTACTGATTGGATAATGGTGTATACCACCTGGTTTATAAAGAGTTGGGAGATAGAGATAAGTGGATGCTTAAACAGAACCTGAAGATAAATACATGAGAACAATGGCTGTTTGCTTCTTGGAGGTAAGCTGCTTCATATTTTCTAATCCAATTCTTGTTCTTCTGCCAAAAGAAAATGATTGATATTTTTGTCCCATCTTACATGACCCAAAACAAAGCTCTCTCTTGTATTTCACTGCTGGTGAGTGTTTATTGTTTTGGGCAATGTGGGAACTGTGTTAAATCTTCCAGATGAAACTAGGAGCATCAGAGTGGCCGGTATTCTACTTTTAATGCTTTCAACTCAGTCAAACCTCAGTACTTTATTTTGTTTTAGTACATGTAAGTGCTTCCTAGTTTGACCAAGGTGAGTAGCAGATTATCTACAACCAGAGCCACAATGAGTTTCACTAACAACCATTTCAGAAAAATCAGTGCGTAAAACTCCAAATGGAGCACTTTTCTGTGACTACATATTGGAACAGTGCTCTTGTGTTTAGGGTATTGTGTAACCAGATTCACTTTAACAGAATGGTCAAAAAACGACTTGATGGAAACTCAATTTCTTTGAAACATTTCTTAATACACATAGACATTGAGATGAAAATAATCTTTGTTCTTGGTCTGACAATTTTGAGCTGTGTTTAGGGTTAGATAGTAATAGGATTTCCAAGAGTAATTTGTGGTAGAGTTGATTGAACAAAAGGAACTTTGCTTTTACATAGGTGATTTTTATGTCCACAGATTAGTCAAACAAAAACAATGTCTTGTATTTTACAAGAATGCCTTATATTTTCATTGCTATAGAACCCATGATTCATATTGCTTTCAAGAAGTTTCAAAGCATGCAAATCTTTGATGATTCTTAGTTACAATTGCTTTTTGCTTAAAGCTAATTGCCAGCTTGGTCTATTTATTATTTTTTTCAAAATTTTCCTTAAATGGAAAGTAAAAAATACACAGAGATCTGTTATTCCCAAACACTCTCCTTCTTTTGTCAAAAATCAAAACTGCTAAACTCAGCTGTGGGTTACACCTCTGCTTAGCATGTTCACTAAAAGGATGCCCTATTGTTATGCAGAGATTGTTCCTGCTACCACCTGTGGATTTGTGTGGCACTGCCCTATTTTCATTTGGCCCACTGGAATGTGCTCCTCCCTCTGCATAACAAAAAAAAAACCTTACTGATTACTGATTGGATAATGGTGTATATGACCTGGTTTATAAAGAGTTGGGAGATAGAGATAAGTGGATGCTTAAACAGAACCTGAAGATAAATACATGAGAACAGTGGCTGTTTGCTTCTTGGAGGTAAGCTGCTTCATATTTTCTAATCCAATTCTTGTTCTGCCAAAAGAAAATGATTGATATTTTTGTCCCATCTTACATGACCCAAAACAAAGCTCTCTCTTGTATTTCACTGCTGGTGAGTGTTTATTGTTTTGGGCAATGTGGGAACTGTGTTAAATCTTCCAGATGAAACTAGGAGCATCAGAGTGGCCGGTACTCTACTTTTAATGCTTTCAACTCAGTCAAACCTCAGTACTTTATTTTGTTTTAGTACATGTAAGTGCTTCCTAGTTTGACCAAGGTGAGAAGCAGATTATCTACAACCAGAGCCACAATGAGTTTCACTAACAACCATTTCAGAAAAATCAGTGCGTAAAACTCCAAATGGAGCACTTTTCTGTGACTGCATATTGGAACAGTGCTCTTGTGTTTGGGGTATTGTGTATCCAGATTCACTTTAACAGAATGGTCCAAAAACGACTTGATGGAAACTCAATTTCTTTGAAACATTTCTTAATACACATAGACATTGAGATGAAAATAATCTTTGTTCTTGGTCTGACAATTTTGAGCCATGTTTAGGGTTAGATAGTAATAGGATTTCCAAGAGTAATTTGTGGTAGAGTTGATTGAACAAAAGGAACTTTGCTTTTACATAGGTGATTTTTATGTCCACAGATAAGTCAAACAAAAGCAATGTCTTGTATTTTACAAGAATGCCTTATATTTTCATTGCTATAGAACCCATGATTCATATTGCTTTCAAGAAGTTTCAAAGCATGCAAATCTTTGATGATTCTTAGTTACAATTGCTTTTTGCTTAAAGCTAATTGCCAGCTTGGTCTATTTATTATTTTTTTCAAAATTTTCCTTAAATGGAAAGTAAAAAATACACAGAGATCTGTTATTCCCAAACACTCTCCTTTTTTTGTCAAAAATCAAAACTGCTAAACTCAGCTGTGGGTTACACCTCTGATTAGCATGTTCACTAAAAGGATGCCCTATTGTTATGCAGAGATTTTTCCTGCTACCACCTGTGGATTTGTCTGGCACTGCCCTATTTTCATTTGGCCCACTGGAATGTGCTCCTCCCTCTGCATAACAAAAAAAAAACCTTACTGATTACTGATTGGATAATGGTGTATACCACCTGGTTTATAAAGAGTTGGGAGATAGAGATAAGTGGATGCTTAAACAGAACCTGAAGATAAATACATGAGAACAATGGCTGTTTGCTTCTTGGAGGTAAGCTGCTTCATATTTTCTAATCCAATTCTTGTTCTTCTGCCAAAAGAAAATGATTGATATTTTTGTCCCATCTTACATGACCCAAAACAAAGCTCTCTCTTGTATTTCACTGCTGGTGAGTGTTTATTGTTTTGGGCAATGTGGGAACTGTGTTAAATCTTCCAGATGAAACTAGGAGCATCAGAGTGGCCGGTATTCTACTTTTAATGCTTTCAACTCAGTCAAACCTCAGTACTTTATTTTGTTTTAGTACATGTAAGTGCTTCCTAGTTTGACCAAGGTGAGTAGCAGATTATCTACAACCAGAGCCACAATGAGTTTCACTAACAACCATTTCAGAAAAATCAGTGCGTAAAACTCCAAATGGAGCACTTTTCTGTGACTACATATTGGAACAGTGCTCTTGTGTTTGGGGTATTGTGTAACCAGATTCACTTTAACAGAATGGTCAAAAAACGACTTGATGGAAACTCAATTTCTTTGAAACATTTCTTAATACACATAGACATTGAGATGAAAATAATCTTTGTTCTTGGTCTGACAATTTTGAGCTGTGTTTAGGGTTAGATAGTAATAGGATTTCCAAGAGTAATTTGTGGTAGAGTTGATTGAACAAAAGGAACTTTGCTTTTACATAGGTGATTTTTATGTCCACAGATTAGTCAAACAAAAACAATGTCTTGTATTTTACAAGAATGCCTTATATTTTCATTGCTATAGAACCCATGATTCATATTGCTTTCAAGAAGTTTCAAAGCATGCAAATCTTTGATGATTCTTAGTTACAATTGCTTTTTGCTTAAAGCTAATTGCCAGCTTGGTCTATTTATTATTTTTTTCAAAATTTTCCTTAAATGGAAAGTAAAAAATACACAGAGATCTGTTATTCCCAAACACTCTCCTTCTTTTGTCAAAAATCAAAACTGCTAAACTCAGCTGTGGGTTACACCTCTGCTTAGCATGTTCACTAAAAGGATGCCCTATTGTTATGCAGAGATTGATCCTGCTACCACCTGTGGATTTGTGTGGCACTGCCTATTTTCATTTGGCCCACTGGAATGTGCTCCTCCCTCTGCATAACAAAAAAAAAACCTTACTGATTACTGATTGGATAATGGTGTATATCACCTGGTTTATAAAGAGTTGGGAGATAGAGATAAGTGGATGCTTAAACAGAACCTGAAGATAAATACATGAGAACAATGGCTGTTTGCTTCTTGGAGGTAAGCTGCTTCATATTTTCTAATCCAATTCTTGTTCTGCCAAAAGAAAATGATTGATATTTTTGTCCCATCTTACATGACCCAAAACAAAGCTCTCTCTTGTATTTCACTGCTGGTGAGTGTTTATTGTTTTGGGCAATGTGGGAACTGTGTTAAATCTTCCAGATGAAACTAGGAGCATCAGAGTGGCCGGTACTCTACTTTTAATGCTTTCAACTCAGTCAAACCTCAGTACTTTATTTTGTTTTAGTACATGTAAGTGCTTCCTAGTTTGACCAAGGTGAGAAGCAGATTATCTACAACCAGAGCCACAATGAGTTTCACTAACAACCATTTCAGAAAAATCAGTGCGTAAAACTCCAAATGGAGCACTTTTCTGTGACTGCATATTGGAACAGTGCTCTTGTGTTTGGGGTATTGTGTATCCAGATTCACTTTAACAGAATGGTCCAAAAACGACTTGATGGAAACTCAATTTCTTTGAAACATTTCTTAATACACATAGACATTGAGATGAAAATAATCTTTGTTCTTGGTCTGACAATTTTGAGCCATGTTTAGGGTTAGATAGTAATAGGATTTCCAAGAGTAATTTGTGGTAGAGTTGATTGAACAAAAGGAACTTTGCTTTTACATAGGTGATTTTTATGTCCACAGATAAGTCAAACAAAAGCAATGTCTTGTATTTTACAAGAATGCCTTATATTTTCATTGCTATAGAACCCATGATTCATATTGCTTTCAAGAAGTTTCAAAGCATGCAAATCTTTGATGATTCTTAGTTACAATTGCTTTTTGCTTAAAGCTAATTGCCAGCTTGGTCTATTTATTATTTTTTTCAAAATTTTCCTTAAATGGAAAGTAAAAAATACACAGAGATCTGTTATTCCCAAACACTCTCCTTTTTTTGTCAAAAATCAAAACTGCTAAACTCAGCTGTGGGTTACACCTCTGCTTAGCATGTTCACTAAAAGGATGCCCTATTGTTATGCAGAGATTGTTCCTGCTACCACCTGTGGATTTGTGTGGCACTGCCCTATTTTCATTTGGCCCACTGGAATGTGCTCCTCCCTCTGCATAACAAAAAAAAACCTTACTGATTACTGATTGGATAATGGTGTATACCACCTGGTTTATAAAGAGTTGGGAGATAGAGATAAGTGGATGCTTAAACAGAACCTGAAGATAAATACATGAGAACAATGGCTGTTTGCTTCTTGGAGGTAAGCTGCTTCATATTTTCTAATCCAATTCTTGTTCTTCTGCCAAAAGAAAATGATTGATATTTTTGTCCCATCTTACATGACCCAAAACAAAGCTCTCTCTTGTATTTCACTGCTGGTGAGTGTTTATTGTTTTGGGCAATGTGGGAACTGTGTTAAATCTTCCAGATGAAACTAGGAGCATCAGAGTGGCCGGTATTTTACTTTTAATGCTTTCAACTCAGTCAAACCTCAGTACTTTATTTTGTTTTAGTACATGTAAGTGCTTCCTAGTTTGACCAAGGTGAGTAGCAGATTATCTACAACCAGAGCCACAATGAGTTTCACTAACAACCATTTCAGAAAAATCAGTACGTAAAACTCCAAATGGAGCACTTTTCTGTGACTACATATTGGAACAGTGCTCTTGTGTTTGGGGTATTGTGTAACCAGATTCACTTTAACAGAATGGTCCAAAAACGACTTGATGGAAACTCAATTTCTTTGAAACATTTCTTAATACACATAGACATTGAGATGAAAATAATCTTTGTTCTTGGTCTGACAATTTTGAGCTGTGTTTAGGGTTAGATAGTAATAGGATTTCCAAGAGTAATTTGTGGTAGAGTTGATTGAACAAAAGGAACTTTGCTTTTACATAGGTGATTTTTATGTCCACAGATTAGTCAAACAAAAACAATGTCTTGTATTTTACAAGAATGCCTTATATTTTCATTGCTATAGAACCCATGATTCATATTGCTTTCAAGAAGTTTCAAAGCATGCAAATCTTTGATGATTCTTAGTTACAATTGCTTTTTGCTTAAAGCTAATTGCCAGCTTGGTCTATTTATTATTTTTTTCAAAATTTTCCTTAAATGGAAAGTAAAAAATACACAGAGATCTGTTATTCCCAAACACTCTCCTTCTTTTGTCAAAAATCAAAACTGCTAAACTCAGCTGTGGGTTACACCTCTGCTTAGCATGTTCACTAAAAGGATGCCCTATTGTTATGCAGAGATTGTTCCTGCTACCACCTGTGGATTTGTGTGGCACTGCCCTATTTTCATTTGGCCCACTGGAATGTGCTCCTCCCTCTGCATAACAAAAAAAAACCTTACTGATTACTGATTGGATAATGGTGTATATCACCTGGTTTATAAAGAGTTGGGAGATAGAGATAAGTGGATGCTTAAACAGAACCTGAAGATAAATACATGAGAACAATGGCTGTTTGCTTCTTGGAGGTAAGCTGCTTCATATTTTCTAATCCAATTCTTGTTCTGCCAAAAGAAAATGATTGATATTTTTGTCCCATCTTACATGACCCAAAACAAAGCTCTCTCTTGTATTTCACTGCTGGTGAGTGTTTATTGTTTTGGGCAATGTGGGAACTGTGTTAAATCTTCCAGATGAAACTAGGAGCATCAGAGTGGCCGGTACTCTACTTTTAATGCTTTCAACTCAGTCAAACCTCAGTACTTTATTTTGTTTTAGTACATGTAAGTGCTTCCTAGTTTGACCAAGGTGAGAAGCAGATTATCTACAACCAGAGCCACAATGAGTTTCACTAACAACCATTTCAGAAAAATCAGTGCGTAAAACTCCAAATGGAGCACTTTTCTGTGACTGCATATTGGAACAGTGCTCTTGTGTTTGGGGTATTGTGTATCCAGATTCACTTTAACAGAATGGTCCAAAAACGACTTGATGGAAACTCAATTTCTTTGAAACATTTCTTAATACACATAGACATTGAGATGAAAATAATCTTTGTTCTTGGTCTGACAATTTTGAGCCATGTTTAGGGTTAGATAGTAATAGGATTTCCAAGAGTAATTTGTGGTAGAGTTGATTGAACAAAAGGAACTTTGCTTTTACATAGGTGATTTTTATGTCCACAGATAAGTCAAACAAAAGCAATGTCTTGTATTTTACAAGAATGCCTTATATTTTCATTGCTATAGAACCCATGATTCATATTGCTTTCAAGAAGTTTCAAAGCATGCAAATCTTTGATGATTCTTAGTTACAATTGCTTTTTGCTTAAAGCTAATTGCCAGCTTGGTCTATTTATTATTTTTTTCAAAATTTTCCTTAAATGGAAAGTAAAAAATACACAGAGATCTGTTATTCCCAAACACTCTCCTTTTTTTGTCAAAAATCAAAACTGCTAAACTCAGCTGTGGGTTACACCTCTGCTTAGCATGTTCACTAAAAGGATGCCCTATTGTTATGCAGAGATTGTTCCTGCTACCACCTGTGGATTTGTGTGGCACTGCCCTATTTTCATTTGGCCCACTGGAATGTGCTCCTCCCTCTGCATAACAAAAAAAAACCTTACTGATTACTGATTGGATAATGGTGTATACCACCTGGTTTATAAAGAGTTGGGAGATAGAGATAAGTGGATGCTTAAACAGAACCTGAAGATAAATACATGAGAACAATGGCTGTTTGCTTCTTGGAGGTAAGCTGCTTCATATTTTCTAATCCAATTCTTGTTCTTCTGCCAAAAGAAAATGATTGATATTTTTGTCCCATCTTACATGACCCAAAACAAAGCTCTCTCTTGTATTTCACTGCTGGTGAGTGTTTATTGTTTTGGGCAATGTGGGAACTGTGTTAAATCTTCCAGATGAAACTAGGAGCATCAGAGTGGCCGGTATTCTACTTTTAATGCTTTCAACTCAGTCAAACCTCAGTACTTTATTTTGTTTTAGTACATGTAAGTGCTTCCTAGTTTGACCAAGGTGAGTAGCAGATTATCTACAACCAGAGCCACAATGAGTTTCACTAACAACCATTTCAGAAAAATCAGTGCGTAAAACTCCAAATGGAGCACTTTTCTGTGACTACATATTGGAACAGTGCTCTTGTGTTTGGGGTATTGTGTAACCAGATTCACTTTAACAGAATGGTCAAAAAACGACTTGATGGAAACTCAATTTCTTTGAAACATTTCTTAATACACATAGACATTGAGATGAAAATAATCTTTGTTCTTGGTCTGACAATTTTGAGCTGTGTTTAGGGTTAGATAGTAATAGGATTTCCAAGAGTAATTTGTGGTAGAGTTGATTGAACAAAAGGAACTTTGCTTTTACATAGGTGATTTTTATGTCCACAGATTAGTCAAACAAAAACAATGTCTTGTATTTTACAAGAATGCCTTATATTTTCATTGCTATAGAACCCATGATTCATATTGCTTTCAAGAAGTTTCAAAGCATGCAAATCTTTGATGATTCTTAGTTACAATTGCTTTTTGCTTAAAGCTAATTGCCAGCTTGGTCTATTTATTATTTTTTTCAAAATTTTCCTTAAATGGAAAGTAAAAAATACACAGAGATCTGTTATTCCCAAACACTCTCCTTCTTTTGTCAAAAATCAAAACTGCTAAACTCAGCTGTGGGTTACACCTCTGCTTAGCATGTTCACTAAAAGGATGCCCTATTGTTATGCAGAGATTGTTCCTGCTACCACCTGTGGATTTGTCTGGCACTGCCCTATTTTCATTTGGCCCACTGGAATGTGCTCCTCCCTCTGCATAACAAAAAAAAAACCTTACTGATTACTGATTGGATAATGGTGTATATCACCTGGTTTATAAAGAGTTGGGAGATAGAGATAAGTGGATGCTTAAACAGAACCTGAAGATAAATACATGAGAACAATGGCTGTTTGCTTCTTGGAGGTAAGCTGCTTCATATTTTCTAATCCAATTCTTGTTCTGCCAAAAGAAAATGATTGATATTTTTGTCCCATCTTACATGACCCAAAACAAAGCTCTCTCTTGTATTTCACTGCTGGTGAGTGTTTATTGTTTTGGGCAATGTGGGAACTGTGTTAAATCTTCCAGATGAAACTAGGAGCATCAGAGTGGCCGGTACTCTACTTTTAATGCTTTCAACTCAGTCAAACCTCAGTACTTTATTTTGTTTTAGTACATGTAAGTGCTTCCTAGTTTGACCAAGGTGAGAAGCAGATTATCTACAACCAGAGCCACAATGAGTTTCACTAACAACCATTTCAGAAAAATCAGTGCGTAAAACTCCAAATGGAGCACTTTTCTGTGACTGCATATTGGAACAGTGCTCTTGTGTTTGGGGTATTGTGTATCCAGATTCACTTTAACAGAATGGTCCAAAAACGACTTGATGGAAACTCAATTTCTTTGAAACATTTCTTAATACACATAGACATTGAGATGAAAATAATCTTTGTTCTTGGTCTGACAATTTTGAGCCATGTTTAGGGTTAGATAGTAATAGGATTTCCAAGAGTAATTTGTGGTAGAGTTGATTGAACAAAAGGAACTTTGCTTTTACATAGGTGATTTTTATGTCCACAGATAAGTCAAACAAAAGCAATGTCTTGTATTTTACAAGAATGCCTTATATTTTCATTGCTATAGAACCCATGATTCATATTGCTTTCAAGAAGTTTCAAAGCATGCAAATCTTTGATGATTCTTAGTTACAATTGCTTTTTGCTTAAAGCTAATTGCCAGCTTGGTCTATTTATTATTTTTTTCAAAATTTTCCTTAAATGGAAAGTAAAAAATACACAGAGATCTGTTATTCCCAAACACTCTCCTTTTTTTGTCAAAAATCAAAACTGCTAAACTCAGCTGTGGGTTACACCTCTGCTTAGCATGTTCACTAAAAGGATGCCCTATTGTTATGCAGAGATTGTTCCTGCTACCACCTGTGGATTTGTGTGGCACTGCCCTATTTTCATTTGGCCCACTGGAATGTGCTCCTCCCTCTGCATAACAAAAAAAAACCTTACTGATTACTGATTGGATAATGGTGTATACCACCTGGTTTATAAAGAGTTGGGAGATAGAGATAAGTGGATGCTTAAACAGAACCTGAAGAAAAATACATGAGAACAATGGCTGTTTGCTTCTTGGAGGTAAGCTGCTTCATATTTTCTAATCCAATTCTTGTTCTTCTGCCAAAAGAAAATGATTGATATTTTTGTCCCATCTTACATGACCCAAAACAAAGCTCTCTCTTGTATTTCACTGCTGGTGAGTGTTTATTGTTTTGGGCAATGTGGGAACTGTGTTAAATCTTCCAGATGAAACTAGGAGCATCAGAGTGGCCGGTATTCTACTTTTAATGCTTTCAACTCAGTCAAACCTCAGTACTTTATTTTGTTTTAGTACATGTAAGTGCTTCCTAGTTTGACCAAGGTGAGTAGCAGATTATCTACAACCAGAGCCACAATGAGTTTCACTAACAACCATTTCAGAAAAATCAGTGCGTAAAACTCCAAATGGAGCACTTTTCTGTGACTACATATTGGAACAGTGCTCTTGTGTTTGGGGTATTGTGTAACCAGATTCACTTTAACAGAATGGTCAAAAAACGACTTGATGGAAACTCAATTTCTTTGAAACATTTCTTAATACACATAGACATTGAGATGAAAATAATCTTTGTTCTTGGTCTGACAATTTTGAGCTGTGTTTAGGGTTAGATAGTAATAGGATTTCCAAGAGTAATTTGTGGTAGAGTTGATTGAACAAAAGGAACTTTGCTTTTACATAGGTGATTTTTATGTCCACAGATTAGTCAAACAAAAACAATGTCTTGTATTTTACAAGAATGCCTTATATTTTCATTGCTATAGAACCCATGATTCATATTGCTTTCAAGAAGTTTCAAAGCATGCAAATCTTTGATGATTCTTAGTTACAATTGCTTTTTGCTTAAAGCTAATTGCCAGCTTGGTCTATTTATTATTTTTTTCAAAATTTTCCTTAAATGGAAAGTAAAAAATACACAGAGATCTGTTATTCCCAAACACTCTCCTTCTTTTGTCAAAAATCAAAACTGCTAAACTCAGCTGTGGGTTACACCTCTGCTTAGCATGTTCACTAAAAGGATGCCCTATTGTTATGCAGAGATTGTTCCTGCTACCACCTGTGGATTTGTCTGGCACTGCCCTATTTTCATTTGGCCCACTGGAATGTGCTCCTCCCTCTGCATAACAAAAAAAAAACCTTACTGATTACTGATTGGATAATGGTGTATATCACCTGGTTTATAAAGAGTTGGGAGATAGAGATAAGTGGATGCTTAAACAGAACCTGAAGATAAATACATGAGAACAATGGCTGTTTGCTTCTTGGAGGTAAGCTGCTTCATATTTTCTAATCCAATTCTTGTTCTGCCAAAAGAAAATGATTGATATTTTTGTCCCATCTTACATGACCCAAAACAAAGCTCTCTCTTGTATTTCACTGCTGGTGAGTGTTTATTGTTTTGGGCAATGTGGGAACTGTGTTAAATCTTCCAGATGAAACTAGGAGCATCAGAGTGGCCGGTACTCTACTTTTAATGCTTTCAACTCAGTCAAACCTCAGTACTTTATTTTGTTTTAGTACATGTAAGTGCTTCCTAGTTTGACCAAGGTGAGAAGCAGATTATCTACAACCAGAGCCACAATGAGTTTCACTAACAACCATTTCAGAAAAATCAGTGCGTAAAACTCCAAATGGAGCACTTTTCTGTGACTGCATATTGGAACAGTGCTCTTGTGTTTGGGGTATTGTGTATCCAGATTCACTTTAACAGAATGGTCCAAAAACGACTTGATGGAAACTCAATTTCTTTGAAACATTTCTTAATACACATAGACATTGAGATGAAAATAATCTTTGTTCTTGGTCTGACAATTTTGAGCCATGTTTAGGGTTAGATAGTAATAGGATTTCCAAGAGTAATTTGTGGTAGAGTTGATTGAACAAAAGGAACTTTGCTTTTACATAGGTGATTTTTATGTCCACAGATAAGTCAAACAAAAGCAATGTCTTGTATTTTACAAGAATGCCTTATATTTTCATTGCTATAGAACCCATGATTCATATTGCTTTCAAGAAGTTTCAAAGCATGCAAATCTTTGATGATTCTTAGTTACAATTGCTTTTTGCTTAAAGCTAATTGCCAGCTTGGTCTATTTATTATTTTTTTCAAAATTTTCCTTAAATGGAAAGTAAAAAATACACAGAGATCTGTTATTCCCAAACACTCTCCTTTTTTTGTCAAAAATCAAAACTGCTAAACTCAGCTGTGGGTTACACCTCTGCTTAGCATGTTCACTAAAAGGATGCCCTATTGTTATGCAGAGATTGTTCCTGCTACCACCTGTGGATTTGTGTGGCACTGCCCTATTTTCAGTTGGCCCACTGGAATGTGCTCCTCCCTCTGCATAACAAAAAAAAACCTTACTGATTACTGATTGGATAATGGTGTATATCACCTGGTTTATAAAGAGTTGGGAGATAGAGATAAGTGGATGCTTAAACAGAACCTGAAGATAAATACATGAGAACAATGGCTGTTTGCTTCTTGGGGGTAAGCTGCTTCATATTTTCTAATCCAATTCTTGTTCTGCCAAAAGAAAATGATTGATATTTTTGTCCCATCTTACATGACCCAAAACAAAGCTCCCTCTTGTATTTCACTGCTGGTGAGTGTTTATTGTTTTGGGCAATGTGGGAACTGTGTTAAATCTTCCAGATGAAACTAGGAGCATCAGAGTGGCCGGTACACTACTTTTAATGCTTTCAACACAGTCAAACCTCAGTACTTTATTTTGTTTTAGTACATGTAAGTGCTTCCTAGTTTGACCAAGGTGAGAAGCAGATTATCTACAACCAGAGCCACAATGAGTTTCACTAACAACCATTTCAGAAAAATCAGTGCGTAAAACTCCAAATGGAGCACTTTTCTGTGACTGCATATTGGAACAGTGCTCTTGTGTTTGGGGTATTGTGTATCCAGATTCACTTTAACAGAATGGTCCAAAAACGACTTGATGGAAACTCAATTTCTTTGAAACATTTCTTAATACACATAGACATTGAGATGAAAATAATCTTTGTTCTTGGTCTGACAATTTTGAGCCGTGTTTAGGGTTAGATAGTAATAGGATTTCCAAGAGTAATTTGTGGTAGAGTTGATTGAACAAAAGGAACTTTGCTTTTACATAGGTGAATTTTATGTCCACAGATTAGTCAAACAAAAACAATGTCTTGTATTTTAAAAGAATGCCTTATATTTTCATTGCTATAGAACCCATGATTCATATTGCTTTCAAGAAGTTTCAAAGCATGCAAATCTTTGATGATTCTTAGTTACAATTGCTTTTTGCTTAAAGCTAATTGCCAGCTTGGTCTATTTATTATTTTTTCAAAATTTTCCTTAAATGGAAAGTAAAAAATACACAGAGATCTGTTATTCCCAAACACTCTCCTTTTTTTGTCAAAAATCAAAACTGCTAAACTCAGCTGTGGGTTACACCTCTGATTAGCATGTTCACTAAAAGGATGCCCTATTGTTATGCAGAGATTTTTCCTGCTACCACCTGTGGATTTGTCTGGCACTGCCCTATTTTCATTTGGCCCACTGGAATGTGCTCCTCCCTCTGCATAACAAAAAAAAAACCTTACTGATTACTGATTGGATAATGGTGTATACCACCTGGTTTATAAAGAGTTGGGAGATAGAGATAAGTGGATGCTTAAACAGAACCTGAAGATAAATACATGAGAACAATGGCTGTTTGCTTCTTGGAGGTAAGCTGCTTCATATTTTCTAATCCAATTCTTGTTCTTCTGCCAAAAGAAAATGATTGATATTTTTGTCCCATCTTACATGACCCAAAACAAAGCTCTCTCTTGTATTTCACTGCTGGTGAGTGTTTATTGTTTTGGGCAATGTGGGAACTGTGTTAAATCTTCCAGATGAAACTAGGAGCATCAGAGTGGCCGGTATTCTACTTTTAATGCTTTCAACTCAGTCAAACCTCAGTACTTTATTTTGTTTTAGTACATGTAAGTGCTTCCTAGTTTGACCAAGGTGAGTAGCAGATTATCTACAACCAGAGCCACAATGAGTTTCACTAACAACCATTTCAGAAAAATCAGTGCGTAAAACTCCAAATGGAGCACTTTTCTGTGACTACATATTGGAACAGTGCTCTTGTGTTTGGGGTATTGTGTAACCAGATTCACTTTAACAGAATGGTCAAAAAACGACTTGATGGAAACTCAATTTCTTTGAAACATTTCTTAATACACATAGACATTGAGATGAAAATAATCTTTGTTCTTGGTCTGACAATTTTGAGCTGTGTTTAGGGTTAGATAGTAATAGGATTTCCAAGAGTAATTTGTGGTAGAGTTGATTGAACAAAAGGAACTTTGCTTTTACATAGGTGATTTTTATGTCCACAGATTAGTCAAACAAAAACAATGTCTTGTATTTTACAAGAATGCCTTATATTTTCATTGCTATAGAACCCATGATTCATATTGCTTTCAAGAAGTTTCAAAGCATGCAAATCTTTGATGATTCTTAGTTACAATTGCTTTTTGCTTAAAGCTAATTGCCAGCTTGGTCTATTTATTATTTTTTTCAAAATTTTCCTTAAATGGAAAGTAAAAAATACACAGAGATCTGTTATTCCCAAACACTCTCCTTCTTTTGTCAAAAATCAAAACTGCTAAACTCAGCTGTGGGTTACACCTCTGCTTAGCATGTTCACTAAAAGGATGCCCTATTGTTATGCAGAGATTGTTCCTGCTACCACCTGTGGATTTGTGTGGCACTGCCTATTTTCATTTGGCCCACTGGAATGTGCTCCTCCCTCTGCATAACAAAAAAAAAACCTTACTGATTACTGATTGGATAATGGTGTATATCACCTGGTTTATAAAGAGTTGGGAGATAGAGATAAGTGGATGCTTAAACAGAACCTGAAGATAAATACATGAGAACAATGGCTGTTTGCTTCTTGGAGGTAAGCTGCTTCATATTTTCTAATCCAATTCTTGTTCTGCCAAAAGAAAATGATTGATATTTTTGTCCCATCTTACATGACCCAAAACAAAGCTCTCTCTTGTATTTCACTGCTGGTGAGTGTTTATTGTTTTGGGCAATGTGGGAACTGTGTTAAATCTTCCAGATGAAACTAGGAGCATCAGAGTGGCCGGTACTCTACTTTTAATGCTTTCAACTCAGTCAAACCTCAGTACTTTATTTTGTTTTAGTACATGTAAGTGCTTCCTAGTTTGACCAAGGTGAGAAGCAGATTATCTACAACCAGAGCCACAATGAGTTTCACTAACAACCATTTCAGAAAAATCAGTGCGTAAAACTCCATATGGAGCACTTTTCTGTGACTGCATATTGGAACAGTGCTCTTGTGTTTGGGGTATTGTGTATCCAGATTCACTTTAACAGAATGGTCCAAAAACGACTTGATGGAAACTCAATTTCTTTGAAACATTTCTTAATACACATAGACATTGAGATGAAAATAATCTTTGTTCTTGGTCTGACAATTTTGAGCCATGTTTAGGGTTAGATAGTAATAGGATTTCCAAGAGTAATTTGTGGTAGAGTTGATTGAACAAAAGGAACTTTGCTTTTACATAGGTGATTTTTATGTCCACAGATAAGTCAAACAAAAGCAATGTCTTGTATTTTACAAGAATGCCTTATATTTTCATTGCTATAGAACCCATGATTCATATTGCTTTCAAGAAGTTTCAAAGCATGCAAATCTTTGATGATTCTTAGTTACAATTGCTTTTTGCTTAAAGCTAATTGCCAGCTTGGTCTATTTATTATTTTTTTCAAAATTTTCCTTAAATGGAAAGTAAAAAATACACAGAGATCTGTTATTCCCAAACACTCTCCTTTTTTTGTCAAAAATCAAAACTGCTAAACTCAGCTGTGGGTTACACCTCTGCTTAGCATGTTCACTAAAAGGATGCCCTATTGTTATGCAGAGATTGTTCCTGCTACCACCTGTGGATTTGTGTGGCACTGCCCTATTTTCATTTGGCCCACTGGAATGTGCTCCTCCCTCTGCATAACAAAAAAAAACCTTACTGATTACTGATTGGATAATGGTGTATACCACCTGGTTTATAAAGAGTTGGGAGATAGAGATAAGTGGATGCTTAAACAGAACCTGAAGATAAATACATGAGAACAATGGCTGTTTGCTTCTTGGAGGTAAGCTGCTTCATATTTTCTAATCCAATTCTTGTTCTTCTGCCAAAAGAAAATGATTGATATTTTTGTCCCATCTTACATGACCCAAAACAAAGCTCTCTCTTGTATTTCACTGCTGGTGAGTGTTTATTGTTTTGGGCAATGTGGGAACTGTGTTAAATCTTCCAGATGAAACTAGGAGCATCAGAGTGGCCGGTATTCTACTTTTAATGCTTTCAACTCAGTCAAACCTCAGTACTTTATTTTGTTTTAGTACATGTAAGTGCTTCCTAGTTTGACCAAGGTGAGTAGCAGATTATCTACAACCAGAGCCACAATGAGTTTCACTAACAACCATTTCAGAAAAATCAGTGCGTAAAACTCCAAATGGAGCACTTTTCTGTGACTACATATTGGAACAGTGCTCTTGTGTTTGGGGTATTGTGTAACCAGATTCACTTTAACAGAATGGTCAAAAAACGACTTGATGGAAACTCAATTTCTTTGAAACATTTCTTAATACACATAGACATTGAGATGAAAATAATCTTTGTTCTTGGTCTGACAATTTTGAGCTGTGTTTAGGGTTAGATAGTAATAGGATTTCCAAGAGTAATTTGTGGTAGAGTTGATTGAACAAAAGGAACTTTGCTTTTACATAGGTGATTTTTATGTCCACAGATTAGTCAAACAAAAACAATGTCTTGTATTTTACAAGAATGCCTTATATTTTCATTGCTATAGAACCCATGATTCATATTGCTTTCAAGAAGTTTCAAAGCATGCAAATCTTTGATGATTCTTAGTTACAATTGCTTTTTGCTTAAAGCTAATTGCCAGCTTGGTCTATTTATTATTTTTTTCAAAATTTTCCTTAAATGGAAAGTAAAAAATACACAGAGATCTGTTATTCCCAAACACTCTCCTTCTTTTGTCAAAAATCAAAACTGCTAAACTCAGCTGTGGGTTACACCTCTGCTTATCATGTTCACTAAAAGGATGCCCTATTGTTATGCAGAGATTGTTCCTGCTACCACCTGTGGATTTGTCTGGCACTGCCCTATTTTCATTTGGCCCACTGGAATGTGCTCCTCCCTCTGCATAACAAAAAAAAAACCTTACTGATTACTGATTGGATAATGGTGTATATCACCTGGTTTATAAAGAGTTGGGAGATAGAGATAAGTGGATGCTTAAACAGAACCTGAAGATAAATACATGAGAACAATGGCTGTTTGCTTCTTGGAGGTAAGCTGCTTCATATTTTCTAATCCAATTCTTGTTCTGCCAAAAGAAAATGATTGATATTTTTGTCCCATCTTACATGACCCAAAACAAAGCTCTCTCTTGTATTTCACTGCTGGTGAGTGTTTATTGTTTTGGGCAATGTGGGAACTGTGTTAAATCTTCCAGATGAAACTAGGAGCATCAGAGTGGCCGGTACTCTACTTTTAATGCTTTCAACTCAGTCAAACCTCAGTACTTTATTTTGTTTTAGTACATGTAAGTGCTTCCTAGTTTGACCAAGGTGAGAAGCAGATTATCTACAACCAGAGCCACAATGAGTTTCACTAACAACCATTTCAGAAAAATCAGTGCGTAAAACTCCAAATGGAGCACTTTTCTGTGACTGCATATTGGAACAGTGCTCTTGTGTTTGGGGTATTGTGTATCCAGATTCACTTTAACAGAATGGTCCAAAAACGACTTGATAGAAACTCAATTTCTTTGAAACATTTCTTAATACACATAGACATTGAGATGAAAATAATCTTTGTTCTTGGTCTGACAATTTTGAGCCATGTTTAGGGTTAGATAGTAATAGGATTTCCAAGAGTAATTTGTGGTAGAGTTGATTGAACAAAAGGAACTTTGCTTTTACATAGGTGATTTTTATGTCCACAGATAAGTCAAACAAAAGCAATGTCTTGTATTTTACAAGAATGCCTTATATTTTCATTGCTATAGAACCCATGATTCATATTGCTTTCAAGAAGTTTCAAAGCATGCAAATCTTTGATGATTCTTAGTTACAATTGCTTTTTCTTAAAGCTAATTGCCAGCTTGGTCTATTTATTATTTTTTTCAAAATTTTCCTTAAATGGAAAGTAAAAAATACACAGAGATCTGTTATTCCCAAACACTCTCCTTTTTTTGTCAAAAATCAAAACTGCTAAACTCAGCTGTGGGTTACACCTCTGCTTAGCATGTTCACTAAAAGGATGCCCTATTGTTATGCAGAGATTGTTCCTGCTACCACCTGTGGATTTGTGTGGCACTGCCCTATTTTCATTTGGCCCACTGGAATGTGCTCCTCCCTCTGCATAACAAAAAAAAACCTTACTGATTACTGATTGGATAATGGTGTATACCACCTGGTTTATAAAGAGTTGGGAGATAGAGATAAGTGGATGCTTAAACAGAACCTGAAGATAAATACATGAGAACAATGGCTGTTTGCTTCTTGGAGGTAAGCTGCTTCATATTTTCTAATCCAATTCTTGTTCTTCTGCCAAAAGAAAATGATTGATATTTTTGTCCCATCTTACATGACCCAAAACAAAGCTCTCTCTTGTATTTCACTGCTGGTGAGTGTTTATTGTTTTGGGCAATATGGGAACTGTGTTAAATCTTCCAGATGAAACTAGGAGCATCAGAGTGACCGGTATTTTACTTTTAATGCTTTCAACTCAGTCAAACCTCAGTACTTTATTTTGTTTTAGTACATGTAAGTGCTTCCTAGTTTGACCAAGGTGAGTAGCAGATTATCTACAACCAGAGCCACAATGAGTTTCACTAACAACCATTTCAGAAAAATCAGTACGTAAAACTCCAAATGGAGCACTTTTCTGTGACTACATATTGGAACAGTGCTCTTGTGTTTGGGGTATTGTGTAACCAGATTCACTTTAACAGAATGGTCCAAAAACGACTTGATGGAAACTCAATTTCTTTGAAACATTTCTTAATACACATTGACATTGAGATGAAAATAATCTTTGTTCTTGGTCTGACAATTTTGAGCTGTGTTAAGGGTTAGATAGTAATAGGATTTCCAAGAGTAATTTGTGGTAGAGTTGATTGAACAAAAGGAACTTTGCTTTTACATAGGTGATTTTTATGTCCACATATTAGTCAAACAAAAACAATGTCTTGTATTTTACAAGAATGCCTTATATTTTCATTGCTATAGAACCCATGATTCATATTGCTTTCAAGAAGTTTCAAAGCATGCAAATCTTTGATGATTCTTAGTTACAATTGCTTTTTGCTTAAAGCTAATTGCCAGCTTGGTCTATTTATTATTTTTTTCAAAATTTTCCTTAAATGGAAAATAAAAAATACACAGAGATCTGTTATTCCCAAACACTCTCCTTTTTTTGTCAAAAATCAAAACTGCTAAACTCAGCTGTGGGTTACACCTCTGATTAGCATGTTCACTAAAAGGATGCCCTATTGTTATGCAGAGATTTTTCCTGCTACCACCTGTGGATTTGTCTGGCACTGCCCTATTTTCATTTGGCCCACTGGAATGTGCTCCTCCCTCTGCATAACAAAAAAAAAACCTTACTGATTACTGATTGGATAATGGTGTATACCACCTGGTTTATAAAGAGTTGGGAGATAGAGATAAGTGGATGCTTAAACAGAACCTGAAGATAAATACATGAGAACAATGGCTGTTTGCTTCTTGGAGGTAAGCTGCTTCATATTTTCTAATCCAATTCTTGTTCTTCTGCCAAAAGAAAATGATTGATATTTTTGTCCCATCTTACATGACCCAAAACAAAGCTCTCTCTTGTATTTCACTGCTGGTGAGTGTTTATTGTTTTGGGCAATGTGGGAACTGTGTTAAATCTTCCAGATGAAACTAGGAGCATCAGAGTGGCCGGTATTTTACTTTTAATGCTTTCAACTCAGTCAAACCTCAGTACTTTATTTTGTTTTAGTACATGTAAGTGCTTCCTAGTTTGACCAAGGTGAGTAGCAGATTATCTACAACCAGAGCCACAATGAGTTTCACTAACAACCATTTCAGAAAAATCAGTACGTAAAACTCCAAATGGAGCACTTTTCTGTGACTACATATTGGAACAGTGCTCTTGTGTTTGGGGTATTGTGTAACCAGATTCACTTTAACAGAATGGTCCAAAAACGACTTGATGGAAACTCAATTTCTTTGAAACATTTCTTAATACACATAGACATTGAGATGAAAATAATCTTTGTTCTTGGTCTGACAATTTTGAGCTGTGTTTAGGGTTAGATAGTAATAGGATTTCCAAGAGTAATTTGTGGTAGAGTTGATTGAACAAAAGGAACTTTGCTTTTACATAGGTGATTTTTATGTCCACAGATTAGTCAAACAAAAACAATGTCTTGTATTTTACAAGAGTGCCTTATATTTTCATTGCTATAGAACCCATGATTCATATTGCTTTCAAGAAGTTTCAAAGCATGCAAATCTTTGATGATTCTTAGTTACAATTGCTTTTTGCTTAAAGCTAATTAACAGCTTGGTCTATTTATTATTTTTTTCAAAATTTTCCTTAAATGGAAAGTAAAAAATACACAGAGATCTGTTATTCCCAAACACTCTCCTTCTTTTGTCAAAAATCAAAACTGCTAAACTCAGCTGTGGGTTACACCTCTGATTAGCATGTTCACTAAAAGGATGCCCTATTGTTATGCAGAGATTGTTCCTGCTACCACCTGTGGATTTGTCTGGCACTGCCCTATTTTCATTTGGCCCACTGGAATGTGCTCCTCCCTCTGCATAACAAAAAAAAAACCTTACTGATTACTGATTGGATAATGGTGTATATCACCTGGTTTATAAAGAGTTGGGAGATAGAGATAAGTGGATGCTTAAACAGAACCTGAAGATAAATACATGAGAACAATGGCTGTTTGCTTCTTGGAGGTAAGCTGCTTCATATTTTCTAATCCAATTCTTGTTCTGCCAAAAGAAAATGATTGATATTTTTGTCCCATCTTACATGACCCAAAACAAAGCTCTCTCTTGTATTTCACTGCTGGTGAGTGTTTATTGTTTTGGGCAATGTGGGAACTGTGTTAAATCTTCCAGATGAAACTAGGAGCATCAGAGTGGCCGGTACTCTACTTTTAATGCTTTCAACTCAGTCAAACCTCAGTACTTTATTTTGTTTTAGTACATGTAAGTGCTTCCTAGTTTGACCAAGGTGAGAAGCAGATTATCTACAACCAGAGCCACAATGAGTTTCACTAACAACCATTTCAGAAAAATCAGTGCGTAAAACTCCAAATGGAGCACTTTTCTGTGACTGCATATTGGAACAGTGCTCTTGTGTTTGGGGTATTGTGTATCCAGATTCACTTTAACAGAATGGTCCAAAAACGACTTGATAGAAACTCAATTTCTTTGAAACATTTCTTAATACACATAGACATTGAGATGAAAATAATCTTTGTTCTTGGTCTGACAATTTTGAGCCATGTTTAGGGTTAGATAGTAATAGGATTTCCAAGAGTAATTTGTGGTAGAGTTGATTGAACAAAAGGAACTTTGCTTTTACATAGGTGATTTTTATGTCCACAGATAAGTCAAACAAAAGCAATGTCTTGTATTTTACAAGAATGCCTTATATTTTCATTGCTATAGAACCCATGATTCATATTGCTTTCAAGAAGTTTCAAAGCATGCAAATCTTTGATGATTCTTAGTTACAATTGCTTTTTCTTAAAGCTAATTGCCAGCTTGGTCTATTTATTATTTTTTTCAAAATTTTCCTTAAATGGAAAGTAAAAAATACACAGAGATCTGTTATTCCCAAACACTCTCCTTTTTTTGTCAAAAATCAAAACTGCTAAACTCAGCTGTGGGTTACACCTCTGCTTAGCATGTTCACTAAAAGGATGCCCTATTGTTATGCAGAGATTGTTCCTGCTACCACCTGTGGATTTGTGTGGCACTGCCCTATTTTCATTTGGCCCACTGGAATGTGCTCCTCCCTCTGCATAACAAAAAAAAACCTTACTGATTACTGATTGGATAATGGTGTATACCACCTGGTTTATAAAGAGTTGGGAGATAGAGATAAGTGGATGCTTAAACAGAACCTGAAGATAAATACATGAGAACAATGGCTGTTTGCTTCTTGGAGGTAAGCTGCTTCATATTTTCTAATCCAATTCTTGTTCTTCTGCCAAAAGAAAATGATTGATATTTTTGTCCCATCTTACATGACCCAAAACAAAGCTCTCTCTTGTATTTCACTGCTGGTGAGTGTTTATTGTTTTGGGCAATATGGGAACTGTGTTAAATCTTCCAGATGAAACTAGGAGCATCAGAGTGACCGGTATTTTACTTTTAATGCTTTCAACTCAGTCAAACCTCAGTACTTTATTTTGTTTTAGTACATGTAAGTGCTTCCTAGTTTGACCAAGGTGAGTAGCAGATTATCTACAACCAGAGCCACAATGAGTTTCACTAACAACCATTTCAGAAAAATCAGTACGTAAAACTCCAAATGGAGCACTTTTCTGTGACTACATATTGGAACAGTGCTCTTGTGTTTGGGGTATTGTGTAACCAGATTCACTTTAACAGAATGGTCCAAAAACGACTTGATGGAAACTCAATTTCTTTGAAACATTTCTTAATACACATTGACATTGAGATGAAAATAATCTTTGTTCTTGGTCTGACAATTTTGAGCTGTGTTAAGGGTTAGATAGTAATAGGATTTCCAAGAGTAATTTGTGGTAGAGTTGATTGAACAAAAGGAACTTTGCTTTTACATAGGTGATTTTTATGTCCACATATTAGTCAAACAAAAACAATGTCTTGTATTTTACAAGAATGCCTTATATTTTCATTGCTATAGAACCCATGATTCATATTGCTTTCAAGAAGTTTCAAAGCATGCAAATCTTTGATGATTCTTAGTTACAATTGCTTTTTGCTTAAAGCTAATTGCCAGCTTGGTCTATTTATTATTTTTTTCAAAATTTTCCTTAAATGGAAAATAAAAAATACACAGAGATCTGTTATTCCCAAACACTCTCCTTTTTTTGTCAAAAATCAAAACTGCTAAACTCAGCTGTGGGTTACACCTCTGATTAGCATGTTCACTAAAAGGATGCCCTATTGTTATGCAGAGATTTTTCCTGCTACCACCTGTGGATTTGTCTGGCACTGCCCTATTTTCATTTGGCCCACTGGAATGTGCTCCTCCCTCTGCATAACAAAAAAAAAACCTTACTGATTACTGATTGGATAATGGTGTATACCACCTGGTTTATAAAGAGTTGGGAGATAGAGATAAGTGGATGCTTAAACAGAACCTGAAGATAAATACATGAGAACAATGGCTGTTTGCTTCTTGGAGGTAAGCTGCTTCATATTTTCTAATCCAATTCTTGTTCTTCTGCCAAAAGAAAATGATTGATATTTTTGTCCCATCTTACATGACCCAAAACAAAGCTCTCTCTTGTATTTCACTGCTGGTGAGTGTTTATTGTTTTGGGCAATGTGGGAACTGTGTTAAATCTTCCAGATGAAACTAGGAGCATCAGAGTGGCCGGTATTTTACTTTTAATGCTTTCAACTCAGTCAAACCTCAGTACTTTATTTTGTTTTAGTACATGTAAGTGCTTCCTAGTTTGACCAAGGTGAGTAGCAGATTATCTACAACCAGAGCCACAATGAGTTTCACTAACAACCATTTCAGAAAAATCAGTACGTAAAACTCCAAATGGAGCACTTTTCTGTGACTACATATTGGAACAGTGCTCTTGTGTTTGGGGTATTGTGTAACCAGATTCACTTTAACAGAATGGTCCAAAAACGACTTGATGGAAACTCAATTTCTTTGAAACATTTCTTAATACACATAGACATTGAGATGAAAATAATCTTTGTTCTTGGTCTGACAATTTTGAGCTGTGTTTAGGGTTAGATAGTAATAGGATTTCCAAGAGTAATTTGTGGTAGAGTTGATTGAACAAAAGGAACTTTGCTTTTACATAGGTGATTTTTATGTCCACAGATTAGTCAAACAAAAACAATGTCTTGTATTTTACAAGAGTGCCTTATATTTTCATTGCTATAGAACCCATGATTCATATTGCTTTCAAGAAGTTTCAAAGCATGCAAATCTTTGATGATTCTTAGTTATAATTGCTTTTTGCTTAAAGCTAATTAACAGCTTGGTCTATTTATTATTTTTTTCAAAATTTTCCTTAAATGGAAAGTAAAAAATACACAGAGATCTGTTATTCCCAAACACTCTCCTTCTTTTGTCAAAAATCAAAACTGCTAAACTCAGCTGTGGGTTACACCTCTGATTAGCATGTTCACTAAAAGGATGCCCTATTGTTATGCAGAGATTGTTCCTGCTACCACCTGGGGATTTGTGTGGCACTGCCCTATTTTCATTTGGCCCACTGGAATGTGCTCCTCCCTCTGCATAACAAAAAAAAAACCTTACTGATTACTGATTGGATAATGGTGTATATCACCTGGTTTATAAAGAGTTGGGAGATAGAGATAAGTGGATGCTTAAACAGAACCTGAAGATAAATACATGAGAACAATGGCTGTTTGCTTCTTGGAGGTAAGCTGCTTCATATTTTCTAATCCAATTCTTGTTCTGCCAAAAGAAAATGATTGATATTTTTGTCCCATCTTACATGACCCAAAACAAAGCTCCCTCTTGTATTTCACTGCTGGTGAGTGTTTATTGTTTTGGGCAATGTGGGAACTGTGTTAAATCTTCCAGATGAAACTAGGAGCATCAGAGTGGCCGGTACACTACTTTTAATGCTTTCAACACAGTCAAACCTCAGTACTTTATTTTGTTTTAGTACATGTAAGTGCTTCCTAGTTTGACCAAGGTGAGAAGCAGATTATCTACAACCAGAGCCACAATGAGTTTCACTAACAACCATTTCAGAAAAATCAGTGCGTAAAACTCCAAATGGAGCACTTTTCTGTGACTGCATATTGGAACAGTGCTCTTGTGTTTGGGGTATTGTGTATCCAGATTCACTTTAACAGAATGGTCCAAAAACGACTTGATGGAAACTCAATTTCTTTGAAACATTTCTTAATACACATAGACATTGAGATGAAAATAATCTTTGTTCTTGGTCTGACAATTTTGAGCCGTGTTTAGGGTTAGATAGTAATAGGATTTCCAAGAGTAATTTGTGGTAGAGTTGATTGAACAAAAGGAACTTTGCTTTTACATAGGTGAATTTTATGTCCACAGATTAGTCAAACAAAAACAATGTCTTGTATTTTAAAAGAATGCCTTATATTTTCATTGCTATAGAACCCATGATTCATATTGCTTTCAAGAAGTTTCAAAGCATGCAAATCTTTGATGATTCTTAGTTACAATTGCTTTTTGCTTAAAGCTAATTGCCAGCTTGGTCTATTTATTATTTTTTCAAAATTTTCCTTAAATGGAAAGTAAAAAATACACAGAGATCTGTTATTCCCAAACACTCTCCTTTTTTTGTCAAAAATCAAAACTGCTAAACTCAGCTGTGGGTTACACCTCTGATTAGCATGTTCACTAAAAGGATGCCCTATTGTTATGCAGAGATTTTTCCTGCTACCACCTGTGGATTTGTCTGGCACTGCCCTATTTTCATTTGGCCCACTGGAATGTGCTCCTCCCTCTGCATAACAAAAAAAAAACCTTACTGATTACTGATTGGATAATGGTGTATACCACCTGGTTTATAAAGAGTTGGGAGATAGAGATAAGTGGATGCTTAAACAGAACCTGAAGATAAATACATGAGAACAATGGCTGTTTGCTTCTTGGAGGTAAGCTGCTTCATATTTCCTAATCCAATTCTTGTTCTTCTGCCAAAAGAAAATGATTGATATTTTTGTCCCATCTTACATGACCCAAAACAAAGCTCTCTCTTGTATTTCACTGCTGGTGAGTGTTTATTGTTTTGGGCAATGTGGGAACTGTGTTAAATCTTCCAGATGAAACTAGGAGCATCAGAGTGGCCGGTATTCTACTTTTAATGCTTTCAACTCAGTCAAACCTCAGTACTTTATTTTGTTTTAGTACATGTAAGTGCTTCCTAGTTTGACCAAGGTGAGTAGCAGATTATCTACAACCAGAGCCACAATGAGTTTCACTAACAACCATTTCAGAAAAATCAGTGCGTAAAACTCCAAATGGAGCACTTTTCTGTGACTACATATTGGAACAGTGCTCTTGTGTTTGGGGTATTGTGTAACCAGATTCACTTTAACAGAATGGTCAAAAAACGACTTGATGGAAACTCAATTTCTTTGAAACATTTCTTAATACACATAGACATTGAGATGAAAATAATCTTTGTTCTTGGTCTGACAATTTTGAGCTGTGTTTAGGGTTAGATAGTAATAGGATTTCCAAGAGTAATTTGTGGTAGAGTTGATTGAACAAAAGGAACTTTGCTTTTACATAGGTGATTTTTATGTCCACAGATTAGTCAAACAAAAACAATGTCTTGTATTTTACAAGAATGCCTTATATTTTCATTGCTATAGAACCCATGATTCATATTGCTTTCAAGAAGTTTCAAAGCATGCAAATCTTTGATGATTCTTAGTTACAATTGCTTTTTGCTTAAAGCTAATTGCCAGCTTGGTCTATTTATTATTTTTTTCAAAATTTTCCTTAAATGGAAAGTAAAAAATACACAGAGATCTGTTATTCCCAAACACTCTCCTTCTTTTGTCAAAAATCAAAACTGCTAAACTCAGCTGTGGGTTACACCTCTGCTTAGCATGTTCACTAAAAGGATGCCCTATTGTTATGCAGAGATTGTTCCTGCTACCACCTGTGGATTTGTGTGGCACTGCCTATTTTCATTTGGCCCACTGGAATGTGCTCCTCCCTCTGCATAACAAAAAAAAAACCTTACTGATTACTGATTGGATAATGGTGTATATCACCTGGTTTATAAAGAGTTGGGAGATAGAGATAAGTGGATGCTTAAACAGAACCTGAAGATAAATACATGAGAACAATGGCTGTTTGCTTCTTGGAGGTAAGCTGCTTCATATTTTCTAATCCAATTCTTGTTCTGCCAAAAGAAAATGATTGATATTTTTGTCCCATCTTACATGACCCAAAACAAAGCTCTCTCTTGTATTTCACTGCTGGTGAGTGTTTATTGTTTTGGGCAATGTGGGAACTGTGTTAAATCTTCCAGATGAAACTAGGAGCATCAGAGTGGCCGGTACTCTACTTTTAATGCTTTCAACTCAGTCAAACCTCAGTACTTTATTTTGTTTTAGTACATGTAAGTGCTTCCTAGTTTGACCAAGGTGAGAAGCAGATTATCTACAACCAGAGCCACAATGAGTTTCACTAACAACCATTTCAGAAAAATCAGTGCGTAAAACTCCAAATGGAGCACTTTTCTGTGACTGCATATTGGAACAGTGCTCTTGTGTTTGGGGTATTGTGTATCCAGATTCACTTTAACAGAATGGTCCAAAAACGACTTGATGGAAACTCAATTTCTTTGAAACATTTCTTAATACACATAGACATTGAGATGAAAATAATCTTTGTTCTTGGTCTGACAATTTTGAGCCATGTTTAGGGTTAGATAGTAATAGGATTTCCAAGAGTAATTTGTGGTAGAGTTGATTGAACAAAAGGAACTTTGCTTTTACATAGGTGATTTTTATGTCCACAGATAAGTCAAACAAAAGCAATGTCTTGTATTTTACAAGAATGCCTTATATTTACATTGCTATAGAACCCATGATTCATATTGCTTTCAAGAAGTTTCAAAGCATGCAAATCTTTGATGATTCTTAGTTACAATTGCTTTTTGCTTAAAGCTAATTGCCAGCTTGGTCTATTTATTATTTTTTTCAAAATTTTCCTTAAATGGAAAGTAAAAAATACACAGAGATCTGTTATTCCCAAACACTCTCCTTTTTTTGTCAAAAATCATAACTGCTAAACTCAGCTGTGGGTTACACCTCTGATTAGCATGTTCACTAAAAGGATGCCCTATTGTTATGCAGAGATTGTTCCTGCTACCACCTGTGGATTTGTGTGGCACTGCCCTATTTTCATTTGGCCCACTGGAATGTGCTCCTCCCTCTGCATAACAAAAAAAACCTTACTGATTACTGATTGGATAATGGTGTATACCACCTGGTTTATAAAGAGTTGGGAGATAGAGATAAGTGGATGTTTAAACAGAACCTGAAGATAAATACATGAGAACAATGGCTGTTTGCTTCTTGGAGGTAAGCTGCTTCATATTTTCTAATCCAATTCTTGTTCTTCTGCCAAAAGAAAATGATTGATATTTTTGTCCCATCTTACATGACCCAAAACAAAGCTCTCTCTTGTATTTCACTGCTGGTGAGTGTTTATTGTTTTGGGCAATGTGGGAACTGTGTTAAATCTTCCAGATGAAACTAGGAGCATCAGAGTGGCCGGTATTTTACTTTTAATGCTTTCAACTCAGTCAAACCTCAGTACTTTATTTTGTTTTAGTAAATGTAAGTGCTTCCTAGTTTGACCAAGGTGAGTAGCAGATTATCTACAACCAGAGCCACAATGAGTTTCACTAACAACCATTTCAGAAAAATCAGTACGTAAAACTCCAAATGGAGCACTTTTCTGTGACTACATATTGGAACAGTGCTCTTGTGTTTGGGGTATTGTGTAACCAGATTCACTTTAACAGAATGGTCCAAAAACGACATGATGGAAACTCAATTTCTTTGAAACATTTCTTAATACACATAGACATTGAGATGAAAATAATCTTTGTTCTTGGTCTGACAATTTTGAGCTGTGTTTAGGGTTAGATACTAATAGGATTTCCAAGAGTAATTTGTGGTAGAGTTGATTGAACAAAAGGAACTTTGCTTTTACATAGGTGATTTTTATGTCCACAGATTAGTCAAACAAAAACAATGTCTTGTATTTTACAAGAATGCCTTATATTTTCATTGCTATAGAACCCATGATTCATATTGCTTTCAAGAAGTTTCAAAGCATGCAAATCTTTGATGATTCTTAGTTACAATTGCTTTTTGCTTAAAGCTAATTGCCAGCTTGGTCTATTTATTATTTTTTTCAAAATTTTCCTTAAATGGAAAGTAAAAAATACACAGAGATCTGTTATTCCCAAACACTCTCCTTCTTTTGTCAAAAATCAAAACTGCTAAACTCAGCTGTGGGTTACACCTCTGCTTATCATGTTCACTAAAAGGATGCCCTATTGTTATGCAGAGATTGTTCCTGCTACCACCTGTGGATTTGTGTGGCACTGCCCTATTTTCATTTGGCCCACTGGAATGTGCTCCTCCCTCTGCATAACAAAAAAAAAACCTTACTGATTACTGATTGGATAATGGTGTATACCACCTGGTTTATAAAGAGTTGGGAGATAGAGATAAGTGGATGCTTAAACAGAACCTGAAGATAAATACATGAGAACAATGGCTGTTTGCTTCTTGGAGGTAAGCTGCTTCATATTTTCTAATCCAATTCTTGTTCTTCTGCAAAAGAAAATGATTGATATTTTTGTCCCATCTTACATGACCCAAAACAAAGCTCTCTCTTGTATTTCACTGCTGGTGAGTGTTTATTGTTTTGGGCAATGTGGGAACTGTGTTAAATCTTCCAGATGAAACTAGGAGCATCAGAGTGGCCGGTACTCTACTTTTAATGCTTTCAACTCAGTCAAACCTCAGTACTTTATTTTGTTTTAGTACATGTAAGTGCTTCCTAGTTTGACCAAGGTGAGAAGCAGATTATCTACAACCAGAGCCACAATGAGTTTCACTAACAACCATTTCAGAAAAATCAGTACATAAAACTCCAAATGGAGCACTTTTCTGTGACTACATATTGGAACAGTGCTCTTGTGTTTGGGGTATTGTGTAACCAGATTCACTTTAACAGAATGGTCCAAAAACGACTTGATGGAAACTCAATTTCTTTGAAACATTTCTTAATACACATAGACATTGAGATGAAAATAATCTTTGTTCTTGGTCTGACAATTTTGAGCTGTGTTTAGGGTTAGATAGTAATAGGATTTCCAAGAGTAATTTGTGGTAGAGTTGATTGAACAAAAGGAACTTTGCTTTTACATAGGTGATTTTTATGTCCACAGATAAGTCAAACAAAAGCAATGTCTTGTATTTTACAAGAATGCCTTATATTTTCATTGCTATAGAACCCATGATTCATATTGCTTTCAAGAAGTTTCAAAGCATGCAAATCTTTGATGATTCTTAGTTACAATTGCTTTTTGCTTAAAGCTAATTGCCAGCTTGGTCTATTTATTATTTTTTTCAAAATTTTCCTTAAATGGAAAGTAAAAAATACACAGAGATCTGTTATTCCCAAACACTCTCCTTTTTTTGTCAAAAATCAAAATTGCTAAACTCAGCTGTTGGTTACACCTCTGATTAGCATGTTCACTAAAAGGATGCCCTATTGTTATGCAGAGATTGTTCCTGCTACCACCTGGGGATTTGTGTGGCACTGCCCTATTTTCATTTGGCCCACTGGAATGTGCTCCTCCCTCTGCATAACAAAAAAAAACCTTACTGATTACTGATTGGATAATGGTGTAAACCACCTGGTTTATAAAGAGTTGGGAGATAGAGATAAGTGGATGCTTAAACAGAACCTGAAGATAAATACATGAGAACAATGGCTGTTTGCTTCTTGGAGGTAAGCTGCTTCATATTTTCTAATCCAATTCTTGTTCTTCTGCCAAAAGAAAATGATTGATATTTTTGTCCCATCTTACATGACCCAAAACAAAGCTCTCTCTTGTATTTCACTGCTGGTGAGTGTTTATTGTTTTGGGCAATGTGGGAACGGTGTTAAATCTTCCAGATGAAACTAGGAGCATCAGAGTGGCCGGTACTCTACTTTTAATGCTTTCAACTCAGTCAAACCTCAGTACTTTATTTTGTTTTAGTACATGTAAGTGCTTCCTAGTTTGACCAAGGTGAGAAGCAGATTATCTACAACCAGAGCCACAATGAGTTTCACTAACAACCATTTCAGAAAAATCAGTGCGTAAAACTCCTAATGGAGCACTTTTCTGTGACTACATATTGGAACAGTGCTCTTGTGTTTGGGGTATTGTGTAACCAGATTCACTTTAACAGAATGGTCCAAAAACGACTTGATGGAAACTCAATTTCTTTGAAACATTTCTTAATACACATAGACATTGAGATGAAAATAATCTTTGTTCTTGGTCTGACAATTTTGACCCGTGTTTAGGGTTAGATAGTAATAGGATTTCCAAGAGTAATTTGTGGTAGAGTTGATTGAACAAAAGGAACTTTGCTTTTACATAGGTGATTGTTATGTCCACATATAAGTCAAACAAAAGCAATGTCTTGTATTTTACAAGAATGCCTTATATTTTCATTGCTATAGAACCCATGATTCATATTGCTTTCAAGAAGTTTCAAAGCATGCAAATCTTTGATGATTCTTAGTTACAATTGCTTTTTGCTTAAAGCTAATTGCCAGCTTGGTCTATTTATTATTTTTTTCAAAATTTTCCTTAAATGGAAAGTAAAAAATACACAGAGATCTGTTATTCCCAAACACTCTCCTTTTTTTGTCAAATCAAAACTGCTAAACTCAGCTGTGGGTTACACCTCTGATTAGCATGTTCACTAAAAGGATGCCCTATTGTTATGCAGAGATTGTTCCTGCTACCACCTGTGGATTTGTGTGGCACTGCCCTATTTTCATTTGGCCCACTGGAATGTGCTCCTCCCTCTGCATAACAAAAAAAAAACCTTACTGATTACTGATTGGATAATGGTGTATACCACCTGGTTTATAAAGAGTTGGGAGATAGAGATAAGTGGATGCTTAAACAGAACCTGAAGATAAATACATGAGAACAATGGCTGTTTGCTTCTTGGAGGTAAGCTGCTTCATATTTTCTAATCCAATTCTTGTTCTTCTGCCAAAAGAAAATGATTGATATTTTTGTCCCATCTTACATGACCCAAAACAAAGCTCTCTCTTGTATTTCACTGCTGGTGAGTGTTTATTGTTTTGGGCAATGTGGGAACTGTGTTAAATCTTCCAGATGAAACTAGGAGCATCAGAGTGGCCGGTATTTTACTTTTAATGCTTTCAACTCAGTCAAACCTCAGTACTTTATTTTGTTTTAGTAAATGTAAGTGCTTCCTAGTTTGACCAAGGTGAGTAGCAGATTATCTACAACCAGAGCCACAATGAGTTTCACTAACAACCATTTCAGAAAAATCAGTACGTAAAACTCCAAATTGAGCACTTTTCTGTGACTACATACTGGAACAGTGCTCTTGTGTTTGGGGTATTGTGTAACCAGATTCACTTTAACAGAATGGTCCAAAAACGACTTGATGGAAACTCAATTTCTTTGAAACATTTCTTAATACACATAGACATTGAGATGAAAATAATCTTTGTTCTTGGTCTGACAATTTTGAGCTGTGTTTAGGGTTAGATAGTAATAGGATTTCCAAGAGTAATTTGTGGTAGAGTTGATTGAACAAAAGGAACTTTGCTTTTACATAGGTGATTTTTATGTCCACAGATTAGTCAAACAAAAACAATGTCTTGTATTTTACAAGAATGCCTTATATTTTCATTGCTATAGAACCCATGATTCATATTGCTTTCAAGAAGTTTCAAAGCATGCAAATCTTTGATGATTCTTAGTTACAATTGCTTTTTGCTTAAAGCTAATTGCCAGCTTGGTCTATTTATTATTTTTTTCAAAATTTTCCTTAAATGGAAAGTAAAAAATACACAGAGATCTGTTATTCCCAAACACTCTCCTTCTTTTGTCAAAAATCAAAACTGCTAAACTCAGCTGTGGGTTACACCTCTGCTTAGCATGTTCACTAAAAGGATGCCCTATTGTTATGCAGAGATTGTTCCTGCTACCACCTGTGGATTTGTGTGGCACTGCCCTATTTTCATTTGGCCCACTGGAATGTGCTCCTCCCTCTGCATAACAAAAAAAAACCTTACTGATTACTGATTGGATAATGGTGTATACCACCTGGTTTATAAAGAGTTGGGAGATAGAGATAAGTGGATGCTTAAACAGAACCTGAAGATAAATACATGAGAACAATGGCTGTTTGCTTCTTGGAGGTAAGCTGCTTCATATTTTCTAATCCAATTCTTGTTCTTCTGCCAAAAGAAAATGATTGATATTTTTGTCCCATCTTACATGACCCAAAACAAAGCTCTCTCTTGTATTTCACTGCTGGTGAGTGTTTATTGTTTTGGGCAATGTGGGAACTGTGTTAAATCTTCCAGATGAAACTAGGAGCATCAGAGTGGCCGGTATTCTACTTTTAATGCTTTCAACTCAGTCAAACCTCAGTACTTTATTTTGTTTTAGTACATGTAAGTGCTTCCTAGTTTGACCAAGGTGAGTAGCAGATTATCTACAACCAGAGCCACAATGAGTTTCACTAACAACCATTTCAGAAAAATCAGTGCGTAAAACTCCAAATGGAGCACTTTTCTGTGACTACATATTGGAACAGTGCTCTTGTGTTTAGGGTATTGTGTAACCAGATTCACTTTAACAGAATGGTCAAAAAACGACTTGATGGAAACTCAATTTCTTTGAAACATTTCTTAATACACATAGACATTGAGATGAAAATAATCTTTGTTCTTGGTCTGACAATTTTGAGCTGTGTTTAGGGTTAGATAGTAATAGGATTTCCAAGAGTAATTTGTGGTAGAGTTGATTGAACAAAAGGAACTTTGCTTTTACATAGGTGATTTTTATGTCCACAGATTAGTCAAACAAAAACAATGTCTTGTATTTTACAAGAATGCCTTATATTTTCATTGCTATAGAACCCATGATTCATATTGCTTTCAAGAAGTTTCAAAGCATGCAAATCTTTGATGATTCTTAGTTACAATTGCTTTTTGCTTAAAGCTAATTGCCAGCTTGGTCTATTTATTATTTTTTTCAAAATTTTCCTTAAATGGAAAGTAAAAAATACACAGAGATCTGTTATTCCCAAACACTCTCCTTCTTTTGTCAAAAATCAAAACTGCTAAACTCAGCTGTGGGTTACACCTCTGCTTATCATGTTCACTAAAAGGATGCCCTATTGTTATGCAGAGATTGTTCCTGCTACCACCTGTGGATTTGTGTGGCACTGCCCTATTTTCATTTGGCCCACTGGAATGTGCTCCTCCCTCTGCATAACAAAAAAAAACCTTACTGATTACTGATTGGATAATGGTGTATATCACCTGGTTTATAAAGAGTTGGGAGATAGAGATAAGTGGATGCTGAAACAGAACCTGAAGATAAATACATGAGAACAATGGCTGTTTGCTTCTTGGAGGTAAGCTGCTTCATATTTTCTAATCCAATTCTTGTTCTGCCAAAAGAAAATGATTGATATTTTTGTCCCATCTTACATGACCCAAAACAAAGCTCTCTCTTGTATTTCACTGCTGGTGAGTGTTTATTGTTTTGGGCAATGTGGGAACTGTGTTAAATCTTCCAGATGAAACTAGGAGCATCAGAGTGGCCGGTACTCTACTTTTAATGCTTTCAACTCAGTCAAACCTCAGTACTTTATTTTGTTTTAGTACATGTAAGTGCTTCCTAGTTTGACCAAGGTGAGAAGCAGATTATCTACAACCAGAGCCACAATGAGTTTCACTAACAACCATTTCAGAAAAATCAGTGCGTAAAACTCCAAATGGAGCACTTTTCTGTGACTGCATATTGGAACAGTGCTCTTGTGTTTGGGGTATTGTGTATCCAGATTCACTTTAACAGAATGGTCCAAAAACGACTTGATGGAAACTCAATTTCTTTGAAACATTTCTTAATACACATAGACATTGAGATGAAAATAATCTTTGTTCTTGGTCTGACAATTTTGAGCCATGTTTAGGGTTAGATAGTAATAGGATTTCCAAGAGTAATTTGTGGTAGAGTTGATTGAACAAAAGGAACTTTGCTTTTACATAGGTGATTTTTATGTCCACAGATAAGTCAAACAAAAGCAATGTCTTGTATTTTACAAGAATGCCTTATATTTACATTGCTATAGAACCCATGATTCATATTGCTTTCAAGAAGTTTCAAAGCATGCAAATCTTTGATGATTCTTAGTTACAATTGCTTTTTGCTTAAAGCTAATTGCCAGCTTGGTCTATTTATTATTTTTTTCAAAATTTTCCTTAAATGGAAAGTAAAAAATACACAGAGATCTGTTATTCCCAAACACTCTCCTTTTTTTGTCAAAAATCAAAACTGCTAAACTCAGCTGTGGGTTACACCTCTGATTAGCATGTTCACTAAAAGGATGCCCTATTGTTATGCAGAGATTTTTCCTGCTACCACCTGTGGATTTGTCTGGCACTGCCCTATTTTCATTTGGCCCACTGGAATGTGCTCCTCCCTCTGCATAACAAAAAAAAAACCTTACTGATTACTGATTGGATAATGGTGTATACCACCTGGTTTATAAAGAGTTGGGAGATAGAGATAAGTGGATGCTTAAACAGAACCTGAAGATAAATACATGAGAACAATGGCTGTTTGCTTCTTGGAGGTAAGCTGCTTCATATTTTCTAATCCAATTCTTGTTCTTCTGCCAAAAGAAAATGATTGATATTTTTGTCCCATCTTACATGACCCAAAACAAAGCTCTCTCTTGTATTTCACTGCTGGTGAGTGTTTATTGTTTTGGGCAATGTGGGAACTGTGTTAAATCTTCCAGATGAAACTAGGAGCATCAGAGTGGCCGGTATTCTACTTTTAATGCTTTCAACTCAGTCAAACCTCAGTACTTTATTTTGTTTTAGTACATGTAAGTGCTTCCTAGTTTGACCAAGGTGAGTAGCAGATTATCTACAACCAGAGCCACAATGAGTTTCACTAACAACCATTTCAGAAAAATCAGTGCGTAAAACTCCAAATGGAGCACTTTTCTGTGACTACATATTGGAACAGTGCTCTTGTGTTTAGGGTATTGTGTAACCAGATTCACTTTAACAGAATGGTCAAAAAACGACTTGATGGAAACTCAATTTCTTTGAAACATTTCTTAATACACATAGACATTGAGATGAAAATAATCTTTGTTCTTGGTCTGACAATTTTGAGCTGTGTTTAGGGTTAGATAGTAATAGGATTTCCAAGAGTAATTTGTGGTAGAGTTGATTGAACAAAAGGAACTTTGCTTTTACATAGGTGATTTTTATGTCCACAGATTAGTCAAACAAAAACAATGTCTTGTATTTTACAAGAATGCCTTATATTTTCATTGCTATAGAACCCATGATTCATATTGCTTTCAAGAAGTTTCAAAGCATGCAAATCTTTGATGATTCTTAGTTACAATTGCTTTTTGCTTAAAGCTAATTGCCAGCTTGGTCTATTTATTATTTTTTTCAAAATTTTCCTTAAATGGAAAGTAAAAAATACACAGAGATCTGTTATTCCCAAACACTCTCCTTCTTTTGTCAAAAATCAAAACTGCTAAACTCAGCTGTGGGTTACACCTCTGCTTAGCATGTTCACTAAAAGGATGCCCTATTGTTATGCAGAGATTGTTCCTGCTACCACCTGTGGATTTGTGTGGCACTGCCCTATTTTCATTTGGCCCACTGGAATGTGCTCCTCCCTCTGCATAACAAAAAAAAAACCTTACTGATTACTGATTGGATAATGGTGTATATGACCTGGTTTATAAAGAGTTGGGAGATAGAGATAAGTGGATGCTTAAACAGAACCTGAAGATAAATACATGAGAACAGTGGCTGTTTGCTTCTTGGAGGTAAGCTGCTTCATATTTTCTAATCCAATTCTTGTTCTGCCAAAAGAAAATGATTGATATTTTTGTCCCATCTTACATGACCCAAAACAAAGCTCTCTCTTGTATTTCACTGCTGGTGAGTGTTTATTGTTTTGGGCAATGTGGGAACTGTGTTAAATCTTCCAGATGAAACTAGGAGCATCAGAGTGGCCGGTACTCTACTTTTAATGCTTTCAACTCAGTCAAACCTCAGTACTTTATTTTGTTTTAGTACATGTAAGTGCTTCCTAGTTTGACCAAGGTGAGAAGCAGATTATCTACAACCAGAGCCACAATGAGTTTCACTAACAACCATTTCAGAAAAATCAGTGCGTAAAACTCCAAATGGAGCACTTTTCTGTGACTGCATATTGGAACAGTGCTCTTGTGTTTGGGGTATTGTGTATCCAGATTCACTTTAACAGAATGGTCCAAAAACGACTTGATGGAAACTCAATTTCTTTGAAACATTTCTTAATACACATAGACATTGAGATGAAAATAATCTTTGTTCTTGGTCTGACAATTTTGAGCCATGTTTAGGGTTAGATAGTAATAGGATTTCCAAGAGTAATTTGTGGTAGAGTTGATTGAACAAAAGGAACTTTGCTTTTACATAGGTGATTTTTATGTCCACAGATAAGTCAAACAAAAGCAATGTCTTGTATTTTACAAGAATGCCTTATATTTTCATTGCTATAGAACCCATGATTCATATTGCTTTCAAGAAGTTTCAAAGCATGCAAATCTTTGATGATTCTTAGTTACAATTGCTTTTTGCTTAAAGCTAATTGCCAGCTTGGTCTATTTATTATTTTTTTCAAAATTTTCCTTAAATGGAAAGTAAAAAATACACAGAGATCTGTTATTCCCAAACACTCTCCTTTTTTTGTCAAAAATCAAAACTGCTAAACTCAGCTGTGGGTTACACCTCTGATTAGCATGTTCACTAAAAGGATGCCCTATTGTTATGCAGAGATTTTTCCTGCTACCACCTGTGGATTTGTCTGGCACTGCCCTATTTTCATTTGGCCCACTGGAATGTGCTCCTCCCTCTGCATAACAAAAAAAAACCTTACTGATTACTGATTGGATAATGGTGTATACCACCTGGTTTATAAAGAGTTGGGAGATAGAGATAAGTGGATGCTTAAACAGAACCTGAAGATAAATACATGAGAACAATGGCTGTTTGCTTCTTGGAGGTAAGCTGCTTCATATTTTCTAATCCAATTCTTGTTCTTCTGCCAAAAGAAAATGATTGATATTTTTGTCCCATCTTACATGACCCAAAACAAAGCTCTCTCTTGTATTTCACTGCTGGTGAGTGTTTATTGTTTTGGGCAATGTGGGAACTGTGTTAAATCTTCCAGATGAAACTAGGAGCATCAGAGTGGCCGGTATTCTACTTTTAATGCTTTCAACTCAGTCAAACCTCAGTACTTTATTTTGTTTTAGTACATGTAAGTGCTTCCTAGTTTGACCAAGGTGAGTAGCAGATTATCTACAACCAGAGCCACAATGAGTTTCACTAACAACCATTTCAGAAAAATCAGTGCGTAAAACTCCAAATGGAGCACTTTTCTGTGACTACATATTGGAACAGTGCTCTTGTGTTTGGGGTATTGTGTAACCAGATTCACTTTAACAGAATGGTCAAAAAACGACTTGATGGAAACTCAATTTCTTTGAAACATTTCTTAATACACATAGACATTGAGATGAAAATAATCTTTGTTCTTGGTCTGACAATTTTGAGCTGTGTTTAGGGTTAGATAGTAATAGGATTTCCAAGAGTAATTTGTGGTAGAGTTGATTGAACAAAAGGAACTTTGCTTTTACATAGGTGATTTTTATGTCCACAGATTAGTCAAACAAAAACAATGTCTTGTATTTTACAAGAATGCCTTATATTTTCATTGCTATAGAACCCATGATTCATATTGCTTTCAAGAAGTTTCAAAGCATGCAAATCTTTGATGATTCTTAGTTACAATTGCTTTTTGCTTAAAGCTAATTGCCAGCTTGGTCTATTTATTATTTTTTTCAAAATTTTCCTTAAATGGAAAGTAAAAAATACACAGAGATCTGTTATTCCCAAACACTCTCCTTCTTTTGTCAAAAATCAAAACTGCTAAACTCAGCTGTGGGTTACACCTCTGCTTAGCATGTTCACTAAAAGGATGCCCTATTGTTATGCAGAGATTGTTCCTGCTACCACCTGTGGATTTGTGTGGCACTGCCTATTTTCATTTGGCCCACTGGAATGTGCTCCTCCCTCTGCATAACAAAAAAAAAACCTTACTGATTACTGATTGGATAATGGTGTATATCACCTGGTTTATAAAGAGTTGGGAGATAGAGATAAGTGGATGCTTAAACAGAACCTGAAGATAAATACATGAGAACAATGGCTGTTTGCTTCTTGGAGGTAAGCTGCTTCATATTTTCTAATCCAATTCTTGTTCTGCCAAAAGAAAATGATTGATATTTTTGTCCCATCTTACATGACCCAAAACAAAGCTCTCTCTTGTATTTCACTGCTGGTGAGTGTTTATTGTTTTGGGCAATGTGGGAACTGTGTTAAATCTTCCAGATGAAACTAGGAGCATCAGAGTGGCCGGTACTCTACTTTTAATGCTTTCAACTCAGTCAAACCTCAGTACTTTATTTTGTTTTAGTACATGTAAGTGCTTCCTAGTTTGACCAAGGTGAGAAGCAGATTATCTACAACCAGAGCCACAATGAGTTTCACTAACAACCATTTCAGAAAAATCAGTGCGTAAAACTCCAAATGGAGCACTTTTCTGTGACTGCATATTGGAACAGTGCTCTTGTGATTGGGGTATTGTGTATCCAGATTCACTTTAACAGAATGGTCCAAAAACGACTTGATGGAAACTCAATTTCTTTGAAACATTTCTTAATACACATAGACATTGAGATGAAAATAATCTTTGTTCTTGGTCTGACAATTTTGAGCCATGTTTAGGGTTAGATAGTAATAGGATTTCCAAGAGTAATTTGTGGTAGAGTTGATTGAACAAAAGGAACTTTGCTTTTACATAGGTGATTTTTATGTCCACAGATAAGTCAAACAAAAGCAATGTCTTGTATTTTACAAGAATGCCTTATATTTACATTGCTATAGAACCCATGATTCATATTGCTTTCAAGAAGTTTCAAAGCATGCAAATCTTTGATGATTCTTAGTTACAATTGCTTTTTGCTTAAAGCTAATTGCCAGCTTGGTCTATTTATTATTTTTTTCAAAATTTTCCTTAAATGGAAAGTAAAAAATACACAGAGATCTGTTATTCCCAAACACTCTCCTTTTTTTGTCAAAAATCATAACTGCTAAACTCAGCTGTGGGTTACACCTCTGATTAGCATGTTCACTAAAAGGATGCCCTATTGTTATGCAGAGATTGTTCCTGCTACCACCTGTGGATTTGTGTGGCACTGCCCTATTTTCATTTGGCCCACTGGAATGTGCTCCTCCCTCTGCATAACAAAAAAAACCTTACTGATTACTGATTGGATAATGGTGTATACCACCTGGTTTATAAAGAGTTGGGAGATAGAGATAAGTGGATGTTTAAACAGAACCTGAAGATAAATACATGAGAACAATGGCTGTTTGCTTCTTGGAGGTAAGCTGCTTCATATTTTCTAATCCAATTCTTGTTCTTCTGCCAAAAGAAAATGATTGATATTTTTGTCCCATCTTACATGACCCAAAACAAAGCTCTCTCTTGTATTTCACTGCTGGTGAGTGTTTATTGTTTTGGGCAATGTGGGAACTGTGTTAAATCTTCCAGATGAAACTAGGAGCATCAGAGTGGCCGGTATTTTACTTTTAATGCTTTCAACTCAGTCAAACCTCAGTACTTTATTTTGTTTTAGTAAATGTAAGTGCTTCCTAGTTTGACCAAGGTGAGTAGCAGATTATCTACAACCAGAGCCACAATGAGTTTCACTAACAACCATTTCAGAAAAATCAGTACGTAAAACTCCAAATGGAGCACTTTTCTGTGACTACATATTGGAACAGTGCTCTTGTGTTTGGGGTATTGTGTAACCAGATTCACTTTAACAGAATGGTCCAAAAACGACATGATGGAAACTCAATTTCTTTGAAACATTTCTTAATACACATAGACATTGAGATGAAAATAATCTTTGTTCTTGGTCTGACAATTTTGAGCTGTGTTTAGGGTTAGATACTAATAGGATTTCCAAGAGTAATTTGTGGTAGAGTTGATTGAACAAAAGGAACTTTGCTTTTACATAGGTGATTTTTATGTCCACAGATTAGTCAAACAAAAACAATGTCTTGTATTTTACAAGAATGCCTTATATTTTCATTGCTATAGAACCCATGATTCATATTGCTTTCAAGAAGTTTCAAAGCATGCAAATCTTTGATGATTCTTAGTTACAATTGCTTTTTGCTTAAAGCTAATTGCCAGCTTGGTCTATTTATTATTTTTTTCAAAATTTTCCTTAAATGGAAAGTAAAAAATACACAGAGATCTGTTATTCCCAAACACTCTCCTTCTTTTGTCAAAAATCAAAACTGCTAAACTCAGCTGTGGGTTACACCTCTGCTTATCATGTTCACTAAAAGGATGCCCTATTGTTATGCAGAGATTGTTCCTGCTACCACCTGTGGATTTGTGTGGCACTGCCCTATTTTCATTTGGCCCACTGGAATGTGCTCCTCCCTCTGCATAACAAAAAAAAAACCTTACTGATTACTGATTGGATAATGGTGTATACCACCTGGTTTATAAAGAGTTGGGAGATAGAGATAAGTGGATGCTTAAACAGAACCTGAAGATAAATACATGAGAACAATGGCTGTTTGCTTCTTGGAGGTAAGCTGCTTCATATTTTCTAATCCAATTCTTGTTCTTCTGCAAAAGAAAATGATTGATATTTTTGTCCCATCTTACATGACCCAAAACAAAGCTCTCTCTTGTATTTCACTGCTGGTGAGTGTTTATTGTTTTGGGCAATGTGGGAACTGTGTTAAATCTTCCAGATGAAACTAGGAGCATCAGAGTGGCCGGTACTCTACTTTTAATGCTTTCAACTCAGTCAAACCTCAGTACTTTATTTTGTTTTAGTACATGTAAGTGCTTCCTAGTTTGACCAAGGTGAGAAGCAGATTATCTACAACCAGAGCCACAATGAGTTTCACTAACAACCATTTCAGAAAAATCAGTACGTAAAACTCCAAATGGAGCACTTTTCTGTGACTACATATTGGAACAGTGCTCTTGTGTTTGGGGTATTGTGTAACCAGATTCACTTTAACAGAATGGTCCAAAAACGACTTGATGGAAACTCAATTTCTTTGAAACATTTCTTAATACACATAGACATTGAGATGAAAATAATCTTTGTTCTTGGTCTGACAATTTTGAGCTGTGTTTAGGGTTAGATAGTAATAGGATTTCCAAGAGTAATTTGTGGTAGAGTTGATTGAACAAAAGGAACTTTGCTTTTACATAGGTGATTTTTATGTCCACAGATTAGTCAAACAAAAACAATGTCTTGTATTTTACAAGAATGCCTTATATTTTCATTGCTATAGAACCCATGATTCATATTGCTTTCAAGAAGTTTCAAAGCATGCAAATCTTTGATGATTCTTAGTTACAATTGCTTTTTGCTTAAAGCTAATTGCCAGCTTGGTCTATTTATTATTTTTTTCAAAATGTTCCTTAAATGGAAAGTAAAAAATACACAGAGATCTGTTATTCCCAAACACTCTCCTTCTTTTGTCAAAAATCAAAACTGCTAAACTCAGCTGTGGGTTACACCTCTGCTTAGCATGTTCACTAAAAGGATGCCCTATTGTTATGCAGAGATTGTTCCTGCTACCACCTGTGGATTTGTGTGGCACTGCCCTATTTTCATTTGGCCCACTGGAATGTGCTCCTCCCTCTGCATAACAAAAAAAAACCTTACTGATTACTGATTGGATAATGGTGTATACCACCTGGTTTATAAAGAGTTGGGAGATAGAGATAAGTGGATGCTTAAACAGAACCTGAAGATAAATACATGAGAACAATGGCTGTTTGCTTCTTGGAGGTAAGCTGCTTCATATTTTCTAATCCAATTCTTGTTCTTCTGCCAAAAGAAAATGATTGATATTTTTGTCCCATCTTACATGACCCAAAACAAAGCTCTCTCTTGTATTTCACTGCTGGTGAGTGTTTATTGTTTTGGGCAATGTGGGAACTGTGTTAAATCTTCCAGATGAAACTAGGAGCATCAGAGTGGCCGGTATTCTACTTTTAATGCTTTCAACTCAGTCAAACCTCAGTACTTTATTTTGTTTTAGTACATGTAAGTGCTTCCTAGTTTGACCAAGGTGAGTAGCAGATTATCTACAACCAGAGCCACAATGAGTTTCACTAACAACCATTTCAGAAAAATCAGTGCGTAAAACTCCAAATGGAGCACTTTTCTGTGACTACATATTGGAACAGTGCTCTTGTGTTTAGGGTATTGTGTAACCAGATTCACTTTAACAGAATGGTCAAAAAACGACTTGATGGAAACTCAATTTCTTTGAAACATTTCTTAATACACATAGACATTGAGATGAAAATAATCTTTGTTCTTGGTCTGACAATTTTGAGCTGTGTTTAGGGTTAGATAGTAATAGGATTTCCAAGAGTAATTTGTGGTAGAGTTGATTGAACAAAAGGAACTTTGCTTTTACATAGGTGATTTTTATGTCCACAGATTAGTCAAACAAAAACAATGTCTTGTATTTTACAAGAATGCCTTATATTTTCATTGCTATAGAACCCATGATTCATATTGCTTTCAAGAAGTTTCAAAGCATGCAAATCTTTGATGATTCTTAGTTACAATTGCTTTTTGCTTAAAGCTAATTGCCAGCTTGGTCTATTTATTATTTTTTTCAAAATTTTCCTTAAATGGAAAGTAAAAAATACACAGAGATCTGTTATTCCCAAACACTCTCCTTCTTTTGTCAAAAATCAAAACTGCTAAACTCAGCTGTGGGTTACACCTCTGCTTATCATGTTCACTAAAAGGATGCCCTATTGTTATGCAGAGATTGTTCCTGCTACCACCTGTGGATTTGTGTGGCACTGCCCTATTTTCATTTGGCCCACTGGAATGTGCTCCTCCCTCTGCATAACAAAAAAAAACCTTACTGATTACTGATTGGATAATGGTGTATATCACCTGGTTTATAAAGAGTTGGGAGATAGAGATAAGTGGATGCTGAAACAGAACCTGAAGATAAATACATGAGAACAATGGCTGTTTGCTTCTTGGAGGTAAGCTGCTTCATATTTTCTAATCCAATTCTTGTTCTGCCAAAAGAAAATGATTGATATTTTTGTCCCATCTTACATGACCCAAAACAAAGCTCTCTCTTGTATTTCACTGCTGGTGAGTGTTTATTGTTTTGGGCAATGTGGGAACTGTGTTAAATCTTCCAGATGAAACTAGGAGCATCAGAGTGGCCGGTACTCTACTTTTAATGCTTTCAACTCAGTCAAACCTCAGTACTTTATTTTGTTTTAGTACATGTAAGTGCTTCCTAGTTTGACCAAGGTGAGAAGCAGATTATCTACAACCAGAGCCACAATGAGTTTCACTAACAACCATTTCAGAAAAATCAGTGCGTAAAACTCCAAATGGAGCACTTTTCTGTGACTGCATATTGGAACAGTGCTCTTGTGATTGGGGTATTGTGTATCCAGATTCACTTTAACAGAATGGTCCAAAAACGACTTGATGGAAACTCAATTTCTTTGAAACATTTCTTAATACACATAGACATTGAGATGAAAATAATCTTTGTTCTTGGTCTGACAATTTTGAGCCATGTTTAGGGTTAGATAGTAATAGGATTTCCAAGAGTAATTTGTGGTAGAGTTGATTGAACAAAAGGAACTTTGCTTTTACATAGGTGATTTTTATGTCCACAGATAAGTCAAACAAAAGCAATGTCTTGTATTTTACAAGAATGCCTTATATTTACATTGCTATAGAACCCATGATTCATATTGCTTTCAAGAAGTTTCAAAGCATGCAAATCTTTGATGATTCTTAGTTACAATTGCTTTTTGCTTAAAGCTAATTGCCAGCTTGGTCTATTTATTATTTTTTTCAAAATTTTCCTTAAATGGAAAGTAAAAAATACACAGAGATCTGTTATTCCCAAACACTCTCCTTTTTTTGTCAAAAATCATAACTGCTAAACTCAGCTGTGGGTTACACCTCTGATTAGCATGTTCACTAAAAGGATGCCCTATTGTTATGCAGAGATTGTTCCTGCTACCACCTGTGGATTTGTGTGGCACTGCCCTATTTTCATTTGGCCCACTGGAATGTGCTCCTCCCTCTGCATAACAAAAAAAACCTTACTGATTACTGATTGGATAATGGTGTATACCACCTGGTTTATAAAGAGTTGGGAGATAGAGATAAGTGGATGTTTAAACAGAACCTGAAGATAAATACATGAGAACAATGGCTGTTTGCTTCTTGGAGGTAAGCTGCTTCATATTTTCTAATCCAATTCTTGTTCTTCTGCCAAAAGAAAATGATTGATATTTTTGTCCCATCTTACATGACCCAAAACAAAGCTCTCTCTTGTATTTCACTGCTGGTGAGTGTTTATTGTTTTGGGCAATGTGGGAACTGTGTTAAATCTTCCAGATGAAACTAGGAGCATCAGAGTGGCCGGTATTTTACTTTTAATGCTTTCAACTCAGTCAAACCTCAGTACTTTATTTTGTTTTAGTAAATGTAAGTGCTTCCTAGTTTGACCAAGGTGAGTAGCAGATTATCTACAACCAGAGCCACAATGAGTTTCACTAACAACCATTTCAGAAAAATCAGTACGTAAAACTCCAAATGGAGCACTTTTCTGTGACTACATATTGGAACAGTGCTCTTGTGTTTGGGGTATTGTGTAACCAGATTCACTTTAACAGAATGGTCCAAAAACGACATGATGGAAACTCAATTTCTTTGAAACATTTCTTAATACACATAGACATTGAGATGAAAATAATCTTTGTTCTTGGTCTGACAATTTTGAGCTGTGTTTAGGGTTAGATACTAATAGGATTTCCAAGAGTAATTTGTGGTAGAGTTGATTGAACAAAAGGAACTTTGCTTTTACATAGGTGATTTTTATGTCCACAGATTAGTCAAACAAAAACAATGTCTTGTATTTTACAAGAATGCCTTATATTTTCATTGCTATAGAACCCATGATTCATATTGCTTTCAAGAAGTTTCAAAGCATGCAAATCTTTGATGATTCTTAGTTACAATTGCTTTTTGCTTAAAGCTAATTGCCAGCTTGGTCTATTTATTATTTTTTTCAAAATTTTCCTTAAATGGAAAGTAAAAAATACACAGAGATCTGTTATTCCCAAACACTCTCCTTCTTTTGTCAAAAATCAAAACTGCTAAACTCAGCTGTGGGTTACACCTCTGCTTATCATGTTCACTAAAAGGATGCCCTATTGTTATGCAGAGATTGTTCCTGCTACCACCTGTGGATTTGTGTGGCACTGCCCTATTTTCATTTGGCCCACTGGAATGTGCTCCTCCCTCTGCATAACAAAAAAAAAACCTTACTGATTACTGATTGGATAATGGTGTATACCACCTGGTTTATAAAGAGTTGGGAGATAGAGATAAGTGGATGCTTAAACAGAACCTGAAGATAAATACATGAGAACAATGGCTGTTTGCTTCTTGGAGGTAAGCTGCTTCATATTTTCTAATCCAATTCTTGTTCTTCTGCAAAAGAAAATGATTGATATTTTTGTCCCATCTTACATGACCCAAAACAAAGCTCTCTCTTGTATTTCACTGCTGGTGAGTGTTTATTGTTTTGGGCAATGTGGGAACTGTGTTAAATCTTCCAGATGAAACTAGGAGCATCAGAGTGGCCGGTACTCTACTTTTAATGCTTTCAACTCAGTCAAACCTCAGTACTTTATTTTGTTTTAGTACATGTAAGTGCTTCCTAGTTTGACCAAGGTGAGAAGCAGATTATCTACAACCAGAGCCACAATGAGTTTCACTAACAACCATTTCAGAAAAATCAGTACGTAAAACTCCAAATGGAGCACTTTTCTGTGACTACATATTGGAACAGTGCTCTTGTGTTTGGGGTATTGTGTAACCAGATTCACTTTAACAGAATGGTCCAAAAACGACTTGATGGAAACTCAATTTCTTTGAAACATTTCTTAATACACATAGACATTGAGATGAAAATAATCTTTGTTCTTGGTCTGACAATTTTGAGCTGTGTTTAGGGTTAGATAGTAATAGGATTTCCAAGAGTAATTTGTGGTAGAGTTGATTGAACAAAAGGAACTTTGCTTTTACATAGGTGATTTTTATGTCCACAGATTAGTCAAACAAAAACAATGTCTTGTATTTTACAAGAATGCCTTATATTTTCATTGCTATAGAACCCATGATTCATATTGCTTTCAAGAAGTTTCAAAGCATGCAAATCTTTGATGATTCTTAGTTACAATTGCTTTTTGCTTAAAGCTAATTGCCAGCTTGGTCTATTTATTATTTTTTTCAAAATGTTCCTTAAATGGAAAGTAAAAAATACACAGAGATCTGTTATTCCCAAACACTCTCCTTCTTTTGTCAAAAATCAAAACTGCTAAACTCAGCTGTGGGTTACACCTCTGCTTAGCATGTTCACTAAAAGGATGCCCTATTGTTATGCAGAGATTGTTCCTGCTACCACCTGTGGATTTGTGTGGCACTGCCCTATTTTCATTTGGCCCACTGGAATGTGCTCCTCCCTCTGCATAACAAAAAAAAACCTTACTGATTACTGATTGGATAATGGTGTATACCACCTGGTTTATAAAGAGTTGGGAGATAGAGATAAGTGGATGCTTAAACAGAACCTGAAGATAAATACATGAGAACAATGGCTGTTTGCTTCTTGGAGGTAAGCTGCTTCATATTTTCTAATCCAATTCTTGTTCTTCTGCCAAAAGAAAATGATTGATATTTTTGTCCCATCTTACATGACCCAAAACAAAGCTCTCTCTTGTATTTCACTGCTGGTGAGTGTTTATTGTTTTGGGCAATGTGGGAACTGTGTTAAATCTTCCAGATGAAACTAGGAGCATCAGAGTGGCCGGTATTCTACTTTTAATGCTTTCAACTCAGTCAAACCTCAGTACTTTATTTTGTTTTAGTACATGTAAGTGCTTCCTAGTTTGACCAAGGTGAGTAGCAGATTATCTACAACCAGAGCCACAATGAGTTTCACTAACAACCATTTCAGAAAAATCAGTGCGTAAAACTCCAAATGGAGCACTTTTCTGTGACTACATATTGGAACAGTGCTCTTGTGTTTAGGGTATTGTGTAACCAGATTCACTTTAACAGAATGGTCAAAAAACGACTTGATGGAAACTCAATTTCTTTGAAACATTTCTTAATACACATAGACATTGAGATGAAAATAATCTTTGTTCTTGGTCTGACAATTTTGAGCTGTGTTTAGGGTTAGATAGTAATAGGATTTCCAAGAGTAATTTGTGGTAGAGTTGATTGAACAAAAGGAACTTTGCTTTTACATAGGTGATTTTTATGTCCACAGATTAGTCAAACAAAAACAATGTCTTGTATTTTACAAGAATGCCTTATATTTTCATTGCTATAGAACCCATGATTCATATTGCTTTCAAGAAGTTTCAAAGCATGCAAATCTTTGATGATTCTTAGTTACAATTGCTTTTTGCTTAAAGCTAATTGCCAGCTTGGTCTATTTATTATTTTTTTCAAAATTTTCCTTAAATGGAAAGTAAAAAATACACAGAGATCTGTTATTCCCAAACACTCTCCTTCTTTTGTCAAAAATCAAAACTGCTAAACTCAGCTGTGGGTTACACCTCTGCTTATCATGTTCACTAAAAGGATGCCCTATTGTTATGCAGAGATTGTTCCTGCTACCACCTGTGGATTTGTGTGGCACTGCCCTATTTTCATTTGGCCCACTGGAATGTGCTCCTCCCTCTGCATAACAAAAAAAAAACCTTACTGATTACTGATTGGATAATGGTGTATACCACCTGGTTTATAAAGAGTTGGGAGATAGAGATAAGTGGATGCTTAAACAGAACCTGAAGATAAATACATGAGAACAATGGCTGTTTGCTTCTTGGAGGTAAGCTGCTTCATATTTTCTAATCCAATTCTTGTTCTTCTGCAAAAGAAAATGATTGATATTTTTGTCCCATCTTACATGACCCAAAACAAAGCTCTCTCTTGTATTTCACTGCTGGTGAGTGTTTATTGTTTTGGGCAATGTGGGAACTGTGTTAAATCTTCCAGATGAAACTAGGAGCATCAGAGTGGCCGGTACTCTACTTTTAATGCTTTCAACTCAGTCAAACCTCAGTACTTTATTTTGTTTTAGTACATGTAAGTGCTTCCTAGTTTGACCAAGGTGAGAAGCAGATTATCTACAACCAGAGCCACAATGAGTTTCACTAACAACCATTTCAGAAAAATCAGTACGTAAAACTCCAAATGGAGCACTTTTCTGTGACTACATATTGGAACAGTGCTCTTGTGTTTGGGGTATTGTGTAACCAGATTCACTTTAACAGAATGGTCCAAAAACGACTTGATGGAAACTCAATTTCTTTGAAACATTTCTTAATACACATAGACATTGAGATGAAAATAATCTTTGTTCTTGGTCTGACAATTTTGAGCTGTGTTTAGGGTTAGATAGTAATAGGATTTCCAAGAGTAATTTGTGGTAGAGTTGATTGAACAAAAGGAACTTTGCTTTTACATAGGTGATTTTTATGTCCACAGATTAGTCAAACAAAAACAATGTCTTGTATTTTACAAGAATGCCTTATATTTTCATTGCTATAGAACCCATGATTCATATTGCTTTCAAGAAGTTTCAAAGCATGCAAATCTTTGATGATTCTTAGTTACAATTGCTTTTTGCTTAAAGCTAATTGCCAGCTTGGTCTATTTATTATTTTTTTCAAAATGTTCCTTAAATGGAAAGTAAAAAATACACAGAGATCTGTTATTCCCAAACACTCTCCTTCTTTTGTCAAAAATCAAAACTGCTAAACTCAGCTGTGGGTTACACCTCTGCTTAGCATGTTCACTAAAAGGATGCCCTATTGTTATGCAGAGATTGTTCCTGCTACCACCTGTGGATTTGTGTGGCACTGCCCTATTTTCATTTGGCCCACTGGAATGTGCTCCTCCCTCTGCATAACAAAAAAAAACCTTACTGATTACTGATTGGATAATGGTGTATACCACCTGGTTTATAAAGAGTTGGGAGATAGAGATAAGTGGATGCTTAAACAGAACCTGAAGATAAATACATGAGAACAATGGCTGTTTGCTTCTTGGAGGTAAGCTGCTTCATATTTTCTAATCCAATTCTTGTTCTTCTGCCAAAAGAAAATGATTGATATTTTTGTCCCATCTTACATGACCCAAAACAAAGCTCTCTCTTGTATTTCACTGCTGGTGAGTGTTTATTGTTTTGGGCAATGTGGGAACTGTGTTAAATCTTCCAGATGAAACTAGGAGCATCAGAGTGGCCGGTATTCTACTTTTAATGCTTTCAACTCAGTCAAACCTCAGTACTTTATTTTGTTTTAGTACATGTAAGTGCTTCCTAGTTTGACCAAGGTGAGTAGCAGATTATCTACAACCAGAGCCACAATGAGTTTCACTAACAACCATTTCAGAAAAATCAGTGCGTAAAACTCCAAATGGAGCACTTTTCTGTGACTACATATTGGAACAGTGCTCTTGTGTTTAGGGTATTGTGTAACCAGATTCACTTTAACAGAATGGTCAAAAAACGACTTGATGGAAACTCAATTTCTTTGAAACATTTCTTAATACACATAGACATTGAGATGAAAATAATCTTTGTTCTTGGTCTGACAATTTTGAGCTGTGTTTAGGGTTAGATAGTAATAGGATTTCCAAGAGTAATTTGTGGTAGAGTTGATTGAACAAAAGGAACTTTGCTTTTACATAGGTGATTTTTATGTCCACAGATTAGTCAAACAAAAACAATGTCTTGTATTTTACAAGAATGCCTTATATTTTCATTGCTATAGAACCCATGATTCATATTGCTTTCAAGAAGTTTCAAAGCATGCAAATCTTTGATGATTCTTAGTTACAATTGCTTTTTGCTTAAAGCTAATTGCCAGCTTGGTCTATTTATTATTTTTTTCAAAATTTTCCTTAAATGGAAAGTAAAAAATACACAGAGATCTGTTATTCCCAAACACTCTCCTTCTTTTGTCAAAAATCAAAACTGCTAAACTCAGCTGTGGGTTACACCTCTGCTTATCATGTTCACTAAAAGGATGCCCTATTGTTATGCAGAGATTGTTCCTGCTACCACCTGTGGATTTGTGTGGCACTGCCCTATTTTCATTTGGCCCACTGGAATGTGCTCCTCCCTCTGCATAACAAAAAAAAACCTTACTGATTACTGATTGGATAATGGTGTATATCACCTGGTTTATAAAGAGTTGGGAGATAGAGATAAGTGGATGCTGAAACAGAACCTGAAGATAAATACATGAGAACAATGGCTGTTTGCTTCTTGGAGGTAAGCTGCTTCATATTTTCTAATCCAATTCTTGTTCTGCCAAAAGAAAATGATTGATATTTTTGTCCCATCTTACATGACCCAAAACAAAGCTCTCTCTTGTATTTCACTGCTGGTGAGTGTTTATTGTTTTGGGCAATGTGGGAACTGTGTTAAATCTTCCAGATGAAACTAGGAGCATCAGAGTGGCCGGTACTCTACTTTTAATGCTTTCAACTCAGTCAAACCTCAGTACTTTATTTTGTTTTAGTACATGTAAGTGCTTCCTAGTTTGACCAAGGTGAGAAGCAGATTATCTACAACCAGAGCCACAATGAGTTTCACTAACAACCATTTCAGAAAAATCAGTGCGTAAAACTCCAAATGGAGCACTTTTCTGTGACTGCATATTGGAACAGTGCTCTTGTGTTTGGGGTATTGTGTATCCAGATTCACTTTAACAGAATGGTCCAAAAACGACTTGATGGAAACTCAATTTCTTTGAAACATTTCTTAATACACATAGACATTGAGATGAAAATAATCTTTGTTCTTGGTCTGACAATTTTGAGCCATGTTTAGGGTTAGATAGTAATAGGATTTCCAAGAGTAATTTGTGGTAGAGTTGATTGAACAAAAGGAACTTTGCTTTTACATAGGTGATTTTTATGTCCACAGATAAGTCAAACAAAAGCAATGTCTTGTATTTTACAAGAATGCCTTATATTTACATTGCTATAGAACCCATGATTCATATTGCTTTCAAGAAGTTTCAAAGCATGCAAATCTTTGATGATTCTTAGTTACAATTGCTTTTTGCTTAAAGCTAATTGCCAGCTTGGTCTATTTATTATTTTTTTCAAAATTTTCCTTAAATGGAAAGTAAAAAATACACAGAGATCTGTTATTCCCAAACACTCTCCTTTTTTTGTCAAAAATCAAAACTGCTAAACTCAGCTGTGGGTTACACCTCTGATTCTCTGATTAGCATGTTCACTAAAAGGATGCCCTATTGTTATGCAGAGATTTTTCCTGCTACCACCTGTGGATTTGTCTGGCACTGCCCTATTTTCATTTGGCCCACTGGAATGTGCTCCTCCCTCTGCATAACAAAAAAAAAACCTTACTGATTACTGATTGGATAATGGTGTATACCACCTGGTTTATAAAGAGTTGGGAGATAGAGATAAGTGGATGCTTAAACAGAACCTGAAGATAAATACATGAGAACAATGGCTGTTTGCTTCTTGGAGGTAAGCTGCTTCATATTTTCTAATCCAATTCTTGTTCTTCTGCCAAAAGAAAATGATTGATATTTTTGTCCCATCTTACATGACCCAAAACAAAGCTCTCTCTTGTATTTCACTGCTGGTGAGTGTTTATTGTTTTGGGCAATGTGGGAACTGTGTTAAATCTTCCAGATGAAACTAGGAGCATCAGAGTGGCCGGTATTCTACTTTTAATGCTTTCAACTCAGTCAAACCTCAGTACTTTATTTTGTTTTAGTACATGTAAGTGCTTCCTAGTTTGACCAAGGTGAGTAGCAGATTATCTACAACCAGAGCCACAATGAGTTTCACTAACAACCATTTCAGAAAAATCAGTGCGTAAAACTCCAAATGGAGCACTTTTCTGTGACTACATATTGGAACAGTGCTCTTGTGTTTAGGGTATTGTGTAACCAGATTCACTTTAACAGAATGGTCAAAAAACGACTTGATGGAAACTCAATTTCTTTGAAACATTTCTTAATACACATAGACATTGAGATGAAAATAATCTTTGTTCTTGGTCTGACAATTTTGAGCTGTGTTTAGGGTTAGATAGTAATAGGATTTCCAAGAGTAATTTGTGGTAGAGTTGATTGAACAAAAGGAACTTTGCTTTTACATAGGTGATTTTTATGTCCACAGATTAGTCAAACAAAAACAATGTCTTGTATTTTACAAGAATGCCTTATATTTTCATTGCTATAGAACCCATGATTCATATTGCTTTCAAGAAGTTTCAAAGCATGCAAATCTTTGATGATTCTTAGTTACAATTGCTTTTTGCTTAAAGCTAATTGCCAGCTTGGTCTATTTATTATTTTTTTCAAAATTTTCCTTAAATGGAAAGTAAAAAATACACAGAGATCTGTTATTCCCAAACACTCTCCTTCTTTTGTCAAAAATCAAAACTGCTAAACTCAGCTGTGGGTTACACCTCTGCTTAGCATGTTCACTAAAAGGATGCCCTATTGTTATGCAGAGATTGTTCCTGCTACCACCTGTGGATTTGTGTGGCACTGCCCTATTTTCATTTGGCCCACTGGAATGTGCTCCTCCCTCTGCATAACAAAAAAAAAACCTTACTGATTACTGATTGGATAATGGTGTATATGACCTGGTTTATAAAGAGTTGGGAGATAGAGATAAGTGGATGCTTAAACAGAACCTGAAGATAAATACATGAGAACAGTGGCTGTTTGCTTCTTGGAGGTAAGCTGCTTCATATTTTCTAATCCAATTCTTGTTCTGCCAAAAGAAAATGATTGATATTTTTGTCCCATCTTACATGACCCAAAACAAAGCTCTCTCTTGTATTTCACTGCTGGTGAGTGTTTATTGTTTTGGGCAATGTGGGAACTGTGTTAAATCTTCCAGATGAAACTAGGAGCATCAGAGTGGCCGGTACTCTACTTTTAATGCTTTCAACTCAGTCAAACCTCAGTACTTTATTTTGTTTTAGTACATGTAAGTGCTTCCTAGTTTGACCAAGGTGAGAAGCAGATTATCTACAACCAGAGCCACAATGAGTTTCACTAACAACCATTTCAGAAAAATCAGTGCGTAAAACTCCAAATGGAGCACTTTTCTGTGACTGCATATTGGAACAGTGCTCTTGTGTTTGGGGTATTGTGTATCCAGATTCACTTTAACAGAATGGTCCAAAAACGACTTGATGGAAACTCAATTTCTTTGAAACATTTCTTAATACACATAGACATTGAGATGAAAATAATCTTTGTTCTTGGTCTGACAATTTTGAGCCATGTTTAGGGTTAGATAGTAATAGGATTTCCAAGAGTAATTTGTGGTAGAGTTGATTGAACAAAAGGAACTTTGCTTTTACATAGGTGATTTTTATGTCCACAGATAAGTCAAACAAAAGCAATGTCTTGTATTTTACAAGAATGCCTTATATTTTCATTGCTATAGAACCCATGATTCATATTGCTTTCAAGAAGTTTCAAAGCATGCAAATCTTTGATGATTCTTAGTTACAATTGCTTTTTGCTTAAAGCTAATTGCCAGCTTGGTCTATTTATTATTTTTTTCAAAATTTTCCTTAAATGGAAAGTAAAAAATACACAGAGATCTGTTATTCCCAAACACTCTCCTTTTTTTGTCAAAAATCAAAACTGCTAAACTCAGCTGTGGGTTACACCTCTGATTAGCATGTTCACTAAAAGGATGCCCTATTGTTATGCAGAGATTTTTCCTGCTACCACCTGTGGATTTGTCTGGCACTGCCCTATTTTCATTTGGCCCACTGGAATGTGCTCCTCCCTCTGCATAACAAAAAAAAAACCTTACTGATTACTGATTGGATAATGGTGTATACCACCTGGTTTATAAAGAGTTGGGAGATAGAGATAAGTGGATGCTTAAACAGAACCTGAAGATAAATACATGAGAACAATGGCTGTTTGCTTCTTGGAGGTAAGCTGCTTCATATTTTCTAATCCAATTCTTGTTCTTCTGCCAAAAGAAAATGATTGATATTTTTGTCCCATCTTACATGACCCAAAACAAAGCTCTCTCTTGTATTTCACTGCTGGTGAGTGTTTATTGTTTTGGGCAATGTGGGAACTGTGTTAAATCTTCCAGATGAAACTAGGAGCATCAGAGTGGCCGGTATTCTACTTTTAATGCTTTCAACTCAGTCAAACCTCAGTACTTTATTTTGTTTTAGTACATGTAAGTGCTTCCTAGTTTGACCAAGGTGAGTAGCAGATTATCTACAACCAGAGCCACAATGAGTTTCACTAACAACCATTTCAGAAAAATCAGTGCGTAAAACTCCAAATGGAGCACTTTTCTGTGACTACATATTGGAACAGTGCTCTTGTGTTTGGGGTATTGTGTAACCAGATTCACTTTAACAGAATGGTCAAAAAACGACTTGATGGAAACTCAATTTCTTTGAAACATTTCTTAATACACATAGACATTGAGATGAAAATAATCTTTGTTCTTGGTCTGACAATTTTGAGCTGTGTTTAGGGTTAGATAGTAATAGGATTTCCAAGAGTAATTTGTGGTAGAGTTGATTGAACAAAAGGAACTTTGCTTTTACATAGGTGATTTTTATGTCCACAGATTAGTCAAACAAAAACAATGTCTTGTATTTTACAAGAATGCCTTATATTTTCATTGCTATAGAACCCATGATTCATATTGCTTTCAAGAAGTTTCAAAGCATGCAAATCTTTGATGATTCTTAGTTACAATTGCTTTTTGCTTAAAGCTAATTGCCAGCTTGGTCTATTTATTATTTTTTTCAAAATTTTCCTTAAATGGAAAGTAAAAAATACACAGAGATCTGTTATTCCCAAACACTCTCCTTCTTTTGTCAAAAATCAAAACTGCTAAACTCAGCTGTGGGTTACACCTCTGCTTAGCATGTTCACTAAAAGGATGCCCTATTGTTATGCAGAGATTGTTCCTGCTACCACCTGTGGATTTGTGTGGCACTGCCTATTTTCATTTGGCCCACTGGAATGTGCTCCTCCCTCTGCATAACAAAAAAAAAACCTTACTGATTACTGATTGGATAATGGTGTATATCACCTGGTTTATAAAGAGTTGGGAGATAGAGATAAGTGGATGCTTAAACAGAACCTGAAGATAAATACATGAGAACAATGGCTGTTTGCTTCTTGGAGGTAAGCTGCTTCATATTTTCTAATCCAATTCTTGTTCTGCCAAAAGAAAATGATTGATATTTTTGTCCCATCTTACATGACCCAAAACAAAGCTCTCTCTTGTATTTCACTGCTGGTGAGTGTTTATTGTTTTGGGCAATGTGGGAACTGTGTTAAATCTTCCAGATGAAACTAGGAGCATCAGAGTGGCCGGTACTCTACTTTTAATGCTTTCAACTCAGTCAAACCTCAGTACTTTATTTTGTTTTAGTACATGTAAGTGCTTCCTAGTTTGACCAAGGTGAGAAGCAGATTATCTACAACCAGAGCCACAATGAGTTTCACTAACAACCATTTCAGAAAAATCAGTGCGTAAAACTCCAAATGGAGCACTTTTCTGTGACTGCATATTGGAACAGTGCTCTTGTGATTGGGGTATTGTGTATCCAGATTCACTTTAACAGAATGGTCCAAAAACGACTTGATGGAAACTCAATTTCTTTGAAACATTTCTTAATACACATAGACATTGAGATGAAAATAATCTTTGTTCTTGGTCTGACAATTTTGAGCCATGTTTAGGGTTAGATAGTAATAGGATTTCCAAGAGTAATTTGTGGTAGAGTTGATTGAACAAAAGGAACTTTGCTTTTACATAGGTGATTTTTATGTCCACAGATAAGTCAAACAAAAGCAATGTCTTGTATTTTACAAGAATGCCTTATATTTACATTGCTATAGAACCCATGATTCATATTGCTTTCAAGAAGTTTCAAAGCATGCAAATCTTTGATGATTCTTAGTTACAATTGCTTTTTGCTTAAAGCTAATTGCCAGCTTGGTCTATTTATTATTTTTTTCAAAATTTTCCTTAAATGGAAAGTAAAAAATACACAGAGATCTGTTATTCCCAAACACTCTCCTTTTTTTGTCAAAAATCATAACTGCTAAACTCAGCTGTGGGTTACACCTCTGATTAGCATGTTCACTAAAAGGATGCCCTATTGTTATGCAGAGATTGTTCCTGCTACCACCTGTGGATTTGTGTGGCACTGCCCTATTTTCATTTGGCCCACTGGAATGTGCTCCTCCCTCTGCATAACAAAAAAAACCTTACTGATTACTGATTGGATAATGGTGTATACCACCTGGTTTATAAAGAGTTGGGAGATAGAGATAAGTGGATGTTTAAACAGAACCTGAAGATAAATACATGAGAACAATGGCTGTTTGCTTCTTGGAGGTAAGCTGCTTCATATTTTCTAATCCAATTCTTGTTCTTCTGCCAAAAGAAAATGATTGATATTTTTGTCCCATCTTACATGACCCAAAACAAAGCTCTCTCTTGTATTTCACTGCTGGTGAGTGTTTATTGTTTTGGGCAATGTGGGAACTGTGTTAAATCTTCCAGATGAAACTAGGAGCATCAGAGTGGCCGGTATTTTACTTTTAATGCTTTCAACTCAGTCAAACCTCAGTACTTTATTTTGTTTTAGTAAATGTAAGTGCTTCCTAGTTTGACCAAGGTGAGTAGCAGATTATCTACAACCAGAGCCACAATGAGTTTCACTAACAACCATTTCAGAAAAATCAGTACGTAAAACTCCAAATGGAGCACTTTTCTGTGACTACATATTGGAACAGTGCTCTTGTGTTTGGGGTATTGTGTAACCAGATTCACTTTAACAGAATGGTCCAAAAACGACATGATGGAAACTCAATTTCTTTGAAACATTTCTTAATACACATAGACATTGAGATGAAAATAATCTTTGTTCTTGGTCTGACAATTTTGAGCTGTGTTTAGGGTTAGATACTAATAGGATTTCCAAGAGTAATTTGTGGTAGAGTTGATTGAACAAAAGGAACTTTGCTTTTACATAGGTGATTTTTATGTCCACAGATTAGTCAAACAAAAACAATGTCTTGTATTTTACAAGAATGCCTTATATTTTCATTGCTATAGAACCCATGATTCATATTGCTTTCAAGAAGTTTCAAAGCATGCAAATCTTTGATGATTCTTAGTTACAATTGCTTTTTGCTTAAAGCTAATTGCCAGCTTGGTCTATTTATTATTTTTTTCAAAATTTTCCTTAAATGGAAAGTAAAAAATACACAGAGATCTGTTATTCCCAAACACTCTCCTTCTTTTGTCAAAAATCAAAACTGCTAAACTCAGCTGTGGGTTACACCTCTGCTTATCATGTTCACTAAAAGGATGCCCTATTGTTATGCAGAGATTGTTCCTGCTACCACCTGTGGATTTGTGTGGCACTGCCCTATTTTCATTTGGCCCACTGGAATGTGCTCCTCCCTCTGCATAACAAAAAAAAAACCTTACTGATTACTGATTGGATAATGGTGTATACCACCTGGTTTATAAAGAGTTGGGAGATAGAGATAAGTGGATGCTTAAACAGAACCTGAAGATAAATACATGAGAACAATGGCTGTTTGCTTCTTGGAGGTAAGCTGCTTCATATTTTCTAATCCAATTCTTGTTCTTCTGCAAAAGAAAATGATTGATATTTTTGTCCCATCTTACATGACCCAAAACAAAGCTCTCTCTTGTATTTCACTGCTGGTGAGTGTTTATTGTTTTGGGCAATGTGGGAACTGTGTTAAATCTTCCAGATGAAACTAGGAGCATCAGAGTGGCCGGTACTCTACTTTTAATGCTTTCAACTCAGTCAAACCTCAGTACTTTATTTTGTTTTAGTACATGTAAGTGCTTCCTAGTTTGACCAAGGTGAGAAGCAGATTATCTACAACCAGAGCCACAATGAGTTTCACTAACAACCATTTCAGAAAAATCAGTACGTAAAACTCCAAATGGAGCACTTTTCTGTGACTACATATTGGAACAGTGCTCTTGTGTTTGGGGTATTGTGTAACCAGATTCACTTTAACAGAATGGTCCAAAAACGACTTGATGGAAACTCAATTTCTTTGAAACATTTCTTAATACACATAGACATTGAGATGAAAATAATCTTTGTTCTTGGTCTGACAATTTTGAGCTGTGTTTAGGGTTAGATAGTAATAGGATTTCCAAGAGTAATTTGTGGTAGAGTTGATTGAACAAAAGGAACTTTGCTTTTACATAGGTGATTTTTATGTCCACAGATAAGTCAAACAAAAGCAATGTCTTGTATTTTACAAGAATGCCTTATATTTTCATTGCTATAGAACCCATGATTCATATTGCTTTCAAGAAGTTTCAAAGCATGCAAATCTTTGATGATTCTTAGTTACAATTGCTTTTTGCTTAAAGCTAATTGCCAGCTTGGTCTATTTATTATTTTTTTCAAAATTTTCCTTAAATGGAAAGTAAAAAATACACAGAGATCTGTTATTCCCAAACACTCTCCTTTTTTTGTCAAAAATCAAAATTGCTAAACTCAGCTGTTGGTTACACCTCTGATTAGCATGTTCACTAAAAGGATGCCCTATTGTTATGCAGAGATTGTTCCTGCTACCACCTGGGGATTTGTGTGGCACTGCCCTATTTTCATTTGGCCCACTGGAATGTGCTCCTCCCTCTGCATAACAAAAAAAAACCTTACTGATTACTGATTGGATAATGGTGTATACCACCTGGTTTATAAAGAGTTGGGAGATAGAGATAAGTGGATGCTTAAACAGAACCTGAAGATAAATACATGAGAACAATGGCTGTTTGCTTCTTGGAGGTAAGCTGCTTCATATTTTCTAATCCAATTCTTGTTCTTCTGCCAAAAGAAAATGATTGATATTTTTGTCCCATCTTACATGACCCAAAACAAAGCTCTCTCTTGTATTTCACTGCTGGTGAGTGTTTATTGTTTTGGGCAATGTGGGAACGGTGTTAAATCTTCCAGATGAAACTAGGAGCATCAGAGTGGCCGGTACTCTACTTTTAATGCTTTCAACTCAGTCAAACCTCAGTACTTTATTTTGTTTTAGTACATGTAAGTGCTTCCTAGTTTGACCAAGGTGAGAAGCAGATTATCTACAACCAGAGCCACAATGAGTTTCACTAACAACCATTTCAGAAAAATCAGTGCGTAAAACTCCTAATGGAGCACTTTTCTGTGACTACATATTGGAACAGTGCTCTTGTGTTTGGGGTATTGTGTAACCAGATTCACTTTAACAGAATGGTCCAAAAACGACTTGATGGAAACTCAATTTCTTTGAAACATTTCTTAATACACATAGACATTGAGATGAAAATAATCTTTGTTCTTGGTCTGACAATTTTGACCCGTGTTTAGGGTTAGATAGTAATAGGATTTCCAAGAGTAATTTGTGGTAGAGTTGATTGAACAAAAGGAACTTTGCTTTTACATAGGTGATTGTTATGTCCACATATAAGTCAAACAAAAGCAATGTCTTGTATTTTACAAGAATGCCTTATATTTTCATTGCTATAGAACCCATGATTCATATTGCTTTCAAGAAGTTTCAAAGCATGCAAATCTTTGATGATTCTTAGTTACAATTGCTTTTTGCTTAAAGCTAATTGCCAGCTTGGTCTATTTATTATTTTTTTCAAAATTTTCCTTAAATGGAAAGTAAAAAATACACAGAGATCTGTTATTCCCAAACACTCTCCTTTTTTTGTCAAATCAAAACTGCTAAACTCAGCTGTGGGTTACACCTCTGATTAGCATGTTCACTAAAAGGATGCCCTATTGTTATGCAGAGATTGTTCCTGCTACCACCTGTGGATTTGTGTGGCACTGCCCTATTTTCATTTGGCCCACTGGAATGTGCTCCTCCCTCTGCATAACAAAAAAAAAACCTTACTGATTACTGATTGGATAATGGTGTATACCACCTGGTTTATAAAGAGTTGGGAGATAGAGATAAGTGGATGCTTAAACAGAACCTGAAGATAAATACATGAGAACAATGGCTGTTTGCTTCTTGGAGGTAAGCTGCTTCATATTTTCTAATCCAATTCTTGTTCTTCTGCCAAAAGAAAATGATTGATATTTTTGTCCCATCTTACATGACCCAAAACAAAGCTCTCTCTTGTATTTCACTGCTGGTGAGTGTTTATTGTTTTGGGCAATGTGGGAACTGTGTTAAATCTTCCAGATGAAACTAGGAGCATCAGAGTGGCCGGTATTTTACTTTTAATGCTTTCAACTCAGTCAAACCTCAGTACTTTATTTTGTTTTAGTAAATGTAAGTGCTTCCTAGTTTGACCAAGGTGAGTAGCAGATTATCTACAACCAGAGCCACAATGAGTTTCACTAACAACCATTTCAGAAAAATCAGTACGTAAAACTCCAAATTGAGCACTTTTCTGTGACTACATATTGGAACAGTGCTCTTGTGTTTGGGGTATTGTGTAACCAGATTCACTTTAACAGAATGGTCCAAAAACGACTTGATGGAAACTCAATTTCTTTGAAACATTTCTTAATACACATAGACATTGAGATGAAAATAATCTTTGTTCTTGGTCTGACAATTTTGAGCTGTGTTTAGGGTTAGATAGTAATAGGATTTCCAAGAGTAATTTGTGGTAGAGTTGATTGAACAAAAGGAACTTTGCTTTTACATAGGTGATTTTTATGTCCACAGATTAGTCAAACAAAAACAATGTCTTGTATTTTACAAGAATGCCTTATATTTTCATTGCTATAGAACCCATGATTCATATTGCTTTCAAGAAGTTTCAAAGCATGCAAATCTTTGATGATTCTTAGTTACAATTGCTTTTTGCTTAAAGCTAATTGCCAGCTTGGTCTATTTATTATTTTTTTCAAAATTTTCCTTAAATGGAAAGTAAAAAATACACAGAGATCTGTTATTCCCAAACACTCTCCTTCTTTTGTCAAAAATCAAAACTGCTAAACTCAGCTGTGGGTTACACCTCTGCTTAGCATGTTCACTAAAAGGATGCCCTATTGTTATGCAGAGATTGTTCCTGCTACCACCTGTGGATTTGTGTGGCACTGCCCTATTTTCATTTGGCCCACTGGAATGTGCTCCTCCCTCTGCATAACAAAAAAAAACCTTACTGATTACTGATTGGATAATGGTGTATACCACCTGGTTTATAAAGAGTTGGGAGATAGAGATAAGTGGATGCTTAAACAGAACCTGAAGATAAATACATGAGAACAATGGCTGTTTGCTTCTTGGAGGTAAGCTGCTTCATATTTTCTAATCCAATTCTTGTTCTTCTGCCAAAAGAAAATGATTGATATTTTTGTCCCATCTTACATGACCCAAAACAAAGCTCTCTCTTGTATTTCACTGCTGGTGAGTGTTTATTGTTTTGGGCAATGTGGGAACTGTGTTAAATCTTCCAGATGAAACTAGGAGCATCAGAGTGGCCGGTATTCTACTTTTAATGCTTTCAACTCAGTCAAACCTCAGTACTTTATTTTGTTTTAGTACATGTAAGTGCTTCCTAGTTTGACCAAGGTGAGTAGCAGATTATCTACAACCAGAGCCACAATGAGTTTCACTAACAACCATTTCAGAAAAATCAGTGCGTAAAACTCCAAATGGAGCACTTTTCTGTGACTACATATTGGAACAGTGCTCTTGTGTTTAGGGTATTGTGTAACCAGATTCACTTTAACAGAATGGTCAAAAAACGACTTGATGGAAACTCAATTTCTTTGAAACATTTCTTAATACACATAGACATTGAGATGAAAATAATCTTTGTTCTTGGTCTGACAATTTTGAGCTGTGTTTAGGGTTAGATAGTAATAGGATTTCCAAGAGTAATTTGTGGTAGAGTTGATTGAACAAAAGGAACTTTGCTTTTACATAGGTGATTTTTATGTCCACAGATTAGTCAAACAAAAACAATGTCTTGTATTTTACAAGAATGCCTTATATTTTCATTGCTATAGAACCCATGATTCATATTGCTTTCAAGAAGTTTCAAAGCATGCAAATCTTTGATGATTCTTAGTTACAATTGCTTTTTGCTTAAAGCTAATTGCCAGCTTGGTCTATTTATTATTTTTTTCAAAATTTTCCTTAAATGGAAAGTAAAAAATACACAGAGATCTGTTATTCCCAAACACTCTCCTTCTTTTGTCAAAAATCAAAACTGCTAAACTCAGCTGTGGGTTACACCTCTGCTTATCATGTTCACTAAAAGGATGCCCTATTGTTATGCAGAGATTGTTCCTGCTACCACCTGTGGATTTGTGTGGCACTGCCCTATTTTCATTTGGCCCACTGGAATGTGCTCCTCCCTCTGCATAACAAAAAAAAACCTTACTGATTACTGATTGGATAATGGTGTATATCACCTGGTTTATAAAGAGTTGGGAGATAGAGATAAGTGGATGCTTAAACAGAACCTGAAGATAAATACATGAGAACAATGGCTGTTTGCTTCTTGGAGGTAAGCTGCTTCATATTTTCTAATCCAATTCTTGTTCTGCCAAAAGAAAATGATTGATATTTTTGTCCCATCTTACATGACCCAAAACAAAGCTCTCTCTTGTATTTCACTGCTGGTGAGTGTTTATTGTTTTGGGCAATGTGGGAACTGTGTTAAATCTTCCAGATGAAACTAGGAGCATCAGAGTGGCCGGTACTCTACTTTTAATGCTTTCAACTCAGTCAAACCTCAGTACTTTATTTTGTTTTAGTACATGTAAGTGCTTCCTAGTTTGACCAAGGTGAGAAGCAGATTATCTACAACCAGAGCCACAATGAGTTTCACTAACAACCATTTCAGAAAAATCAGTGCGTAAAACTCCTAATGGAGCACTTTTCTGTGACTACATATTGGAACAGTGCTCTTGTGTTTGGGGTATTGTGTAACCAGATTCACTTTAACAGAATGGTCCAAAAACGACTTGATGGAAACTCAATTTCTTTGAAACATTTCTTAATACACATAGACATTGAGATGAAAATAATCTTTGTTCTTGGTCTGACAATTTTGACCCGTGTTTAGGGTTAGATAGTAATAGGATTTCCAAGAGTAATTTGTGGTAGAGTTGATTGAACAAAAGGAACTTTGCTTTTACATAGGTGATTGTTATGTCCACATATAAGTCAAACAAAAGCAATGTCTTGTATTTTACAAGAATGCCTTATATTTTCATTGCTATAGAACCCATGATTCATATTGCTTTCAAGAAGTTTCAAAGCATGCAAATCTTTGATGATTCTTAGTTACAATTGCTTTTTGCTTAAAGCTAATTGCCAGCTTGGTCTATTTATTATTTTTTTCAAAATTTTCCTTAAATGGAAAGTAAAAAATACACAGAGATCTGTTATTCCCAAACACTCTCCTTTTTTTGTCAAATCAAAACTGCTAAACTCAGCTGTGGGTTACACCTCTGATTAGCATGTTCACTAAAAGGATGCCCTATTGTTATGCAGAGATTTTTCCTGCTACCACCTGTGGATTTGTCTGGCACTGCCCTATTTTCATTTGGCCCACTGGAATGTGCTCCTCCCTCTGCATAACAAAAAAAAAACCTTACTGATTACTGATTGGATAATGGTGTATACCACCTGGTTTATAAAGAGTTGGGAGATAGAGATAAGTGGATGCTTAAACAGAACCTGAAGATAAATACATGAGAACAATGGCTGTTTGCTTCTTGGAGGTAAGCTGCTTCATATTTTCTAATCCAATTCTTGTTCTTCTGCCAAAAGAAAATGATTGATATTTTTGTCCCATCTTACATGACCCAAAACAAAGCTCTCTCTTGTATTTCACTGCTGGTGAGTGTTTATTGTTTTGGGCAATGTGGGAACTGTGTTAAATCTTCCAGATGAAACTAGGAGCATCAGAGTGGCCGGTATTTTACTTTTAATGCTTTCAACTCAGTCAAACCTCAGTACTTTATTTTGTTTTAGTAAATGTAAGTGCTTCCTAGTTTGACCAAGGTGAGTAGCAGATTATCTACAACCAGAGCCACAATGAGTTTCACTAACAACCATTTCAGAAAAATCAGTACGTAAAACTCCAAATGGAGCACTTTTCTGTGACTACATATTGGAACAGTGCTCTTGTGTTTGGGGTATTGTGTAACCAGATTCACTTTAACAGAATGGTCCAAAAACGACTTGATGGAAACTCAATTTCTTTGAAACATTTCTTAATACACATAGACATTGAGATGAAAATAATCTTTGTTCTTGGTCTGACAATTTTGAGCTGTGTTTAGGGTTAGATAGTAATAGGATTTCCAAGAGTAATTTGTGGTAGAGTTGATTGAACAAAAGGAACTTTGCTTTTACATAGGTGATTTTTATGTCCACAGATTAGTCAAACAAAAACAATGTCTTGTATTTTACAAGAATGCCTTATATTTTCATTGCTATAGAACCCATGATTCATATTGCTTTCAAGAAGTTTCAAAGCATGCAAATCTTTGATGATTCTTAGTTACAATTGCTTTTTGCTTAAAGCTAATTGCCAGCTTGGTCTATTTATTATTTTTTTCAAAATTTTCCTTAAATGGAAAGTAAAAAATACACAGAGATCTGTTATTCCCAAACACTCTCCTTCTTTTGTCAAAAATCAAAACTGCTAAACTCAGCTGTGGGTTACACCTCTGCTTAGCATGTTCACTAAAAGGATGCCCTATTGTTATGCAGAGATTGTTCCTGCTACCACCTGTGGATTTGTGTGGCACTGCCCTATTTTCATTTGGCCCACTGGAATGTGCTCCTCCCTCTGCATAACAAAAAAAAAACCTTACTGATTACTGATTGGATAATGGTGTATATGACCTGGTTTATAAAGAGTTGGGAGATAGAGATAAGTGGATGCTTAAACAGAACCTGAAGATAAATACATGAGAACAGTGGCTGTTTGCTTCTTGGAGGTAAGCTGCTTCATATTTTCTAATCCAATTCTTGTTCTGCCAAAAGAAAATGATTGATATTTTTGTCCCATCTTACATGACCCAAAACAAAGCTCTCTCTTGTATTTCACTGCTGGTGAGTGTTTATTGTTTTGGGCAATGTGGGAACTGTGTTAAATCTTCCAGATGAAACTAGGAGCATCAGAGTGGCCGGTACTCTACTTTTAATGCTTTCAACTCAGTCAAACCTCAGTACTTTATTTTGTTTTAGTACATGTAAGTGCTTCCTAGTTTGACCAAGGTGAGTAGCAGATTATCTACAACCAGAGCCACAATGAGTTTCACTAACAACCATTTCAGAAAAATCAGTGCGTAAAACTCCAAATGGAGCACTTTTCTGTGACTACATATTGGAACAGTGCTCTTGTGTTTAGGGTATTGTGTAACCAGATTCACTTTAACAGAATGGTCAAAAAACGACTTGATGGAAACTCAATTTCTTTGAAACATTTCTTAATACACATAGACATTGAGATGAAAATAATCTTTGTTCTTGGTCTGACAATTTTGAGCTGTGTTTAGGGTTAGATAGTAATAGGATTTCCAAGAGTAATTTGTGGTAGAGTTGATTGAACAAAAGGAACTTTGCTTTTACATAGGTGATTTTTATGTCCACAGATTAGTCAAACAAAAACAATGTCTTGTATTTTACAAGAATGCCTTATATTTTCATTGCTATAGAACCCATGATTCATATTGCTTTCAAGAAGTTTCAAAGCATGCAAATCTTTGATGATTCTTAGTTACAATTGCTTTTTGCTTAAAGCTAATTGCCAGCTTGGTCTATTTATTATTTTTTTCAAAATTTTCCTTAAATGGAAAGTAAAAAATACACAGAGATCTGTTATTCCCAAACACTCTCCTTCTTTTGTCAAAAATCAAAACTGCTAAACTCAGCTGTGGGTTACACCTCTGCTTATCATGTTCACTAAAAGGATGCCCTATTGTTATGCAGAGATTGTTCCTGCTACCACCTGTGGATTTGTGTGGCACTGCCCTATTTTCATTTGGCCCACTGGAATGTGCTCCTCCCTCTGCATAACAAAAAAAAACCTTACTGATTACTGATTGGATAATGGTGTATATCACCTGGTTTATAAAGAGTTGGGAGATAGAGATAAGTGGATGCTTAAACAGAACCTGAAGATAAATACATGAGAACAATGGCTGTTTGCTTCTTGGAGGTAAGCTGCTTCATATTTTCTAATCCAATTCTTGTTCTGCCAAAAGAAAATGATTGATATTTTTGTCCCATCTTACATGACCCAAAACAAAGCTCTCTCTTGTATTTCACTGCTGGTGAGTGTTTATTGTTTTGGGCAATGTGGGAACTGTGTTAAATCTTCCAGATGAAACTAGGAGCATCAGAGTGGCCGGTACTCTACTTTTAATGCTTTCAACTCAGTCAAACCTCAGTACTTTATTTTGTTTTAGTACATGTAAGTGCTTCCTAGTTTGACCAAGGTGAGAAGCAGATTATCTACAACCAGAGCCACAATGAGTTTCACTAACAACCATTTCAGAAAAATCAGTGCGTAAAACTCCAAATGGAGCACTTTTCTGTGACTGCATATTGGAACAGTGCTCTTGTGTTTGGGGTATTGTGTATCCAGATTCACTTTAACAGAATGGTCCAAAAACGACTTGATGGAAACTCAATTTCTTTGAAACATTTCTTAATACACATAGACATTGAGATGAAAATAATCTTTGTTCTTGGTCTGACAATTTTGAGCCATGTTTAGGGTTAGATAGTAATAGGATTTCCAAGAGTAATTTGTGGTAGAGTTGATTGAACAAAAGGAACTTTGCTTTTACATAGGTGATTTTTATGTCCACAGATAAGTCAAACAAAAGCAATGTCTTGTATTTTACAAGAATGCCTTATATTTACATTGCTATAGAACCCATGATTCATATTGCTTTCAAGAAGTTTCAAAGCATGCAAATCTTTGATGATTCTTAGTTACAATTGCTTTTTGCTTAAAGCTAATTGCCAGCTTGGTCTATTTATTATTTTTTTCAAAATTTTCCTTAAATGGAAAGTAAAAAATACACAGAGATCTGTTATTCCCAAACACTCTCCTTTTTTTGTCAAAAATCAAAACTGCTAAACTCAGCTGTGGGTTACACCTCTGATTAGCATGTTCACTAAAAGGATGCCCTATTGTTATGCAGAGATTTTTCCTGCTACCACCTGTGGATTTGTCTGGCACTGCCCTATTTTCATTTGGCCCACTGGAATGTGCTCCTCCCTCTGCATAACAAAAAAAAAACCTTACTGATTACTGATTGGATAATGGTGTATACCACCTGGTTTATAAAGAGTTGGGAGATAGAGATAAGTGGATGCTTAAACAGAACCTGAAGATAAATACATGAGAACAATGGCTGTTTGCTTCTTGGAGGTAAGCTGCTTCATATTTTCTAATCCAATTCTTGTTCTTCTGCCAAAAGAAAATGATTGATATTTTTGTCCCATCTTACATGACCCAAAACAAAGCTCTCTCTTGTATTTCACTGCTGGTGAGTGTTTATTGTTTTGGGCAATGTGGGAACTGTGTTAAATCTTCCAGATGAAACTAGGAGCATCAGAGTGGCCGGTATTCTACTTTTAATGCTTTCAACTCAGTCAAACCTCAGTACTTTATTTTGTTTTAGTACATGTAAGTGCTTCCTAGTTTGACCAAGGTGAGTAGCAGATTATCTACAACCAGAGCCACAATGAGTTTCACTAACAACCATTTCAGAAAAATCAGTGCGTAAAACTCCAAATGGAGCACTTTTCTGTGACTACATATTGGAACAGTGCTCTTGTGTTTAGGGTATTGTGTAACCAGATTCACTTTAACAGAATGGTCAAAAAACGACTTGATGGAAACTCAATTTCTTTGAAACATTTCTTAATACACATAGACATTGAGATGAAAATAATCTTTGTTCTTGGTCTGACAATTTTGAGCTGTGTTTAGGGTTAGATAGTAATAGGATTTCCAAGAGTAATTTGTGGTAGAGTTGATTGAACAAAAGGAACTTTGCTTTTACATAGGTGATTTTTATGTCCACAGATTAGTCAAACAAAAACAATGTCTTGTATTTTACAAGAATGCCTTATATTTTCATTGCTATAGAACCCATGATTCATATTGCTTTCAAGAAGTTTCAAAGCATGCAAATCTTTGATGATTCTTAGTTACAATTGCTTTTTGCTTAAAGCTAATTGCCAGCTTGGTCTATTTATTATTTTTTTCAAAATTTTCCTTAAATGGAAAGTAAAAAATACACAGAGATCTGTTATTCCCAAACACTCTCCTTCTTTTGTCAAAAATCAAAACTGCTAAACTCAGCTGTGGGTTACACCTCTGCTTAGCATGTTCACTAAAAGGATGCCCTATTGTTATGCAGAGATTGTTCCTGCTACCACCTGTGGATTTGTGTGGCACTGCCCTATTTTCATTTGGCCCACTGGAATGTGCTCCTCCCTCTGCATAACAAAAAAAAAACCTTACTGATTACTGATTGGATAATGGTGTATATGACCTGGTTTATAAAGAGTTGGGAGATAGAGATAAGTGGATGCTTAAACAGAACCTGAAGATAAATACATGAGAACAGTGGCTGTTTGCTTCTTGGAGGTAAGCTGCTTCATATTTTCTAATCCAATTCTTGTTCTGCCAAAAGAAAATGATTGATATTTTTGTCCCATCTTACATGACCCAAAACAAAGCTCTCTCTTGTATTTCACTGCTGGTGAGTGTTTATTGTTTTGGGCAATGTGGGAACTGTGTTAAATCTTCCAGATGAAACTAGGAGCATCAGAGTGGCCGGTACTCTACTTTTAATGCTTTCAACTCAGTCAAACCTCAGTACTTTATTTTGTTTTAGTACATGTAAGTGCTTCCTAGTTTGACCAAGGTGAGAAGCAGATTATCTACAACCAGAGCCACAATGAGTTTCACTAACAACCATTTCAGAAAAATCAGTGCGTAAAACTCCAAATGGAGCACTTTTCTGTGACTGCATATTGGAACAGTGCTCTTGTGTTTGGGGTATTGTGTATCCAGATTCACTTTAACAGAATGGTCCAAAAACGACTTGATGGAAACTCAATTTCTTTGAAACATTTCTTAATACACATAGACATTGAGATGAAAATAATCTTTGTTCTTGGTCTGACAATTTTGAGCCATGTTTAGGGTTAGATAGTAATAGGATTTCCAAGAGTAATTTGTGGTAGAGTTGATTGAACAAAAGGAACTTTGCTTTTACATAGGTGATTTTTATGTCCACAGATAAGTCAAACAAAAGCAATGTCTTGTATTTTACAAGAATGCCTTATATTTTCATTGCTATAGAACCCATGATTCATATTGCTTTCAAGAAGTTTCAAAGCATGCAAATCTTTGATGATTCTTAGTTACAATTGCTTTTTGCTTAAAGCTAATTGCCAGCTTGGTCTATTTATTATTTTTTTCAAAATTTTCCTTAAATGGAAAGTAAAAAATACACAGAGATCTGTTATTCCCAAACACTCTCCTTTTTTTGTCAAAAATCAAAACTGCTAAACTCAGCTGTGGGTTACACCTCTGATTAGCATGTTCACTAAAAGGATGCCCTATTGTTATGCAGAGATTTTTCCTGCTACCACCTGTGGATTTGTCTGGCACTGCCCTATTTTCATTTGGCCCACTGGAATGTGCTCCTCCCTCTGCATAACAAAAAAAAAACCTTACTGATTACTGATTGGATAATGGTGTATACCACCTGGTTTATAAAGAGTTGGGAGATAGAGATAAGTGGATGCTTAAACAGAACCTGAAGATAAATACATGAGAACAATGGCTGTTTGCTTCTTGGAGGTAAGCTGCTTCATATTTTCTAATCCAATTCTTGTTCTTCTGCCAAAAGAAAATGATTGATATTTTTGTCCCATCTTACATGACCCAAAACAAAGCTCTCTCTTGTATTTCACTGCTGGTGAGTGTTTATTGTTTTGGGCAATGTGGGAACTGTGTTAAATCTTCCAGATGAAACTAGGAGCATCAGAGTGGCCGGTATTCTACTTTTAATGCTTTCAACTCAGTCAAACCTCAGTACTTTATTTTGTTTTAGTACATGTAAGTGCTTCCTAGTTTGACCAAGGTGAGTAGCAGATTATCTACAACCAGAGCCACAATGAGTTTCACTAACAACCATTTCAGAAAAATCAGTGCGTAAAACTCCAAATGGAGCACTTTTCTGTGACTACATATTGGAACAGTGCTCTTGTGTTTGGGGTATTGTGTAACCAGATTCACTTTAACAGAATGGTCAAAAAACGACTTGATGGAAACTCAATTTCTTTGAAACATTTCTTAATACACATAGACATTGAGATGAAAATAATCTTTGTTCTTGGTCTGACAATTTTGAGCTGTGTTTAGGGTTAGATAGTAATAGGATTTCCAAGAGTAATTTGTGGTAGAGTTGATTGAACAAAAGGAACTTTGCTTTTACATAGGTGATTTTTATGTCCACAGATTAGTCAAACAAAAACAATGTCTTGTATTTTACAAGAATGCCTTATATTTTCATTGCTATAGAACCCATGATTCATATTGCTTTCAAGAAGTTTCAAAGCATGCAAATCTTTGATGATTCTTAGTTACAATTGCTTTTTGCTTAAAGCTAATTGCCAGCTTGGTCTATTTATTATTTTTTTCAAAATTTTCCTTAAATGGAAAGTAAAAAATACACAGAGATCTGTTATTCCCAAACACTCTCCTTCTTTTGTCAAAAATCAAAACTGCTAAACTCAGCTGTGGGTTACACCTCTGCTTAGCATGTTCACTAAAAGGATGCCCTATTGTTATGCAGAGATTGATCCTGCTACCACCTGTGGATTTGTGTGGCACTGCCTATTTTCATTTGGCCCACTGGAATGTGCTCCTCCCTCTGCATAACAAAAAAAAAACCTTACTGATTACTGATTGGATAATGGTGTATATCACCTGGTTTATAAAGAGTTGGGAGATAGAGATAAGTGGATGCTTAAACAGAACCTGAAGATAAATACATGAGAACAATGGCTGTTTGCTTCTTGGAGGTAAGCTGCTTCATATTTTCTAATCCAATTCTTGTTCTGCCAAAAGAAAATGATTGATATTTTTGTCCCATCTTACATGACCCAAAACAAAGCTCTCTCTTGTATTTCACTGCTGGTGAGTGTTTGTTGTTTTGGGCAATGTGGGAACTGTGTTAAATCTTCCAGATGAAACTAGGAGCATCAGAGTGGCCGGTACTCTACTTTTAATGCTTTCAACTCAGTCAAACCTCAGTACTTTATTTTGTTTTAGTACATGTAAGTGCTTCCTAGTTTGACCAAGGTGAGAAGCAGATTATCTACAACCAGAGCCACAATGAGTTTCACTAACAACCATTTCAGAAAAATCAGTGCGTAAAACTCCAAATGGAGCACTTTTCTGTGACTGCATATTGGAACAGTGCTCTTGTGTTTGGGGTATTGTGTATCCAGATTCACTTTAACAGAATGGTCCAAAAACGACTTGATGGAAACTCAATTTCTTTGAAACATTTCTTAATACACATAGACATTGAGATGAAAATAATCTTTGTTCTTGGTCTGACAATTTTGAGCCATGTTTAGGGTTAGATAGTAATAGGATTTCCAAGAGTAATTTGTGGTAGAGTTGATTGAACAAAAGGAACTTTGCTTTTACATAGGTGATTTTTATGTCCACAGATAAGTCAAACAAAAGCAATGTCTTGTATTTTACAAGAATGCCTTATATTTTCATTGCTATAGAACCCATGATTCATATTGCTTTCAAGAAGTTTCAAAGCATGCAAATCTTTGATGATTCTTAGTTACAATTGCTTTTTGCTTAAAGCTAATTGCCAGCTTGGTCTATTTATTATTTTTTTCAAAATTTTCCTTAAATGGAAAGTAAAAAATACACAGAGATCTGTTATTCCCAAACACTCTCCTTTTTTTGTCAAAAATCAAAACTGCTAAACTCAGCTGTGGGTTACACCTCTGCTTAGCATGTTCACTAAAAGGATGCCCTATTGTTATGCAGAGATTGTTCCTGCTACCACCTGTGGATTTGTGTGGCACTGCCCTATTTTCATTTGGCCCACTGGAATGTGCTCCTCCCTCTGCATAACAAAAAAAAACCTTACTGATTACTGATTGGATAATGGTGTATACCACCTGGTTTATAAAGAGTTGGGAGATAGAGATAAGTGGATGCTTAAACAGAACCTGAAGATAAATACATGAGAACAATGGCTGTTTGCTTCTTGGAGGTAAGCTGCTTCATATTTTCTAATCCAATTCTTGTTCTTCTGCCAAAAGAAAATGATTGATATTTTTGTCCCATCTTACATGACCCAAAACAAAGCTCTCTCTTGTATTTCACTGCTGGTGAGTGTTTATTGTTTTGGGCAATGTGGGAACTGTGTTAAATCTTCCAGATGAAACTAGGAGCATCAGAGTGGCCGGTATTTTACTTTTAATGCTTTCAACTCAGTCAAACCTCAGTACTTTATTTTGTTTTAGTACATGTAAGTGCTTCCTAGTTTGACCAAGGTGAGTAGCAGATTATCTACAACCAGAGCCACAATGAGTTTCACTAACAACCATTTCAGAAAAATCAGTACGTAAAACTCCAAATGGAGCACTTTTCTGTGACTACATATTGGAACAGTGCTCTTGTGTTTGGGGTATTGTGTAACCAGATTCACTTTAACAGAATGGTCCAAAAACGACTTGATGGAAACTCAATTTCTTTGAAACATTTCTTAATACACATAGACATTGAGATGAAAATAATCTTTGTTCTTGGTCTGACAATTTTGAGCTGTGTTTAGGGTTAGATAGTAATAGGATTTCCAAGAGTAATTTGTGGTAGAGTTGATTGAACAAAAGGAACTTTGCTTTTACATAGGTGATTTTTATGTCCACAGATTAGTCAAACAAAAACAATGTCTTGTATTTTACAAGAATGCCTTATATTTTCATTGCTATAGAACCCATGATTCATATTGCTTTCAAGAAGTTTCAAAGCATGCAAATCTTTGATGATTCTTAGTTACAATTGCTTTTTGCTTAAAGCTAATTGCCAGCTTGGTCTATTTATTATTTTTTTCAAAATTTTCCTTAAATGGAAAGTAAAAAATACACAGAGATCTGTTATTCCCAAACACTCTCCTTCTTTTGTCAAAAATCAAAACTGCTAAACTCAGCTGTGGGTTACACCTCTGCTTAGCATGTTCACTAAAAGGATGCCCTATTGTTATGCAGAGATTGTTCCTGCTACCACCTGTGGATTTGTGTGGCACTGCCCTATTTTCATTTGGCCCACTGGAATGTGCTCCTCCCTCTGCATAACAAAAAAAAACCTTACTGATTACTGATTGGATAATGGTGTATATCACCTGGTTTATAAAGAGTTGGGAGATAGAGATAAGTGGATGCTTAAACAGAACCTGAAGATAAATACACAGATTAGTCAAACAAAAACAATGTCTTGTATTTTACAAGAATGCCTTATATTTTCATTGCTATAGAACCCATGATTCATATTGCTTTCAAGAAGTTTCAAAGCATGCAAATCTTTGATGATTCTTAGTTACAATTGCTTTTTGCTTAAAGCTAATTGCCAGCTTGGTCTATTTATTATTTTTTTCAAAATTTTCCTTAAATGGAAAGTAAAAAATACACAGAGATCTGTTATTCCCAAACACTCTCCTTCTTTTGTCAAAAATCAAAACTGCTAAACTCAGCTGTGGGTTACACCTCTGCTTAGCATGTTCACTAAAAGGATGCCCTATTGTTATGCAGAGATTGTTCCTGCTACCACCTGGGGATTTGTGTGGCACTGCCCTATTTTCATTTGGCCCACTGGAATGTGCTCCTCCCTCTGCATAACAAAAAAAACCTTACTGATTACTGATTGGATAATGGTGTATACCACCTGGTTTATAAAGAGTTGGGAGATAGAGATAAGTGGATGCTTAAACAGAACCTGAAGATAAATACAGGAGAACAATGGCTGTTTGCTTCTTGGAGGTAAGCTGCTTCATATTTTCTAATCCAATTCTTGTTCTGCCAAAAGAAAATGATTGATATTTTTGTCCCATCTTACATGACCCAAAACAAAGCTCTCTCTTGTATTTCACTGCTGGTGAGTGTTTATTGTTTTGGGCAATGTGGGAACTGTGTTAAATCTTCCAGATGAAACTAGGAGCATCAGAGTGGCCGGTACTCTACTTTTAATGCTTTCAACTCAGTCAAACCTCAGTACTTTATTTTGTTTTAGTACATGTAAGTGCTTCCTAGTTTGACCAAGGTGAGAAGCAGATTATCTACAACCAGAGCCACAATGAGTTTCACTAACAACCATTTCAGAAAAATCAGTGCGTAAAACTCCAAATGGAGCACTTTTCTGTGACTGCATATTGGAACAGTGCTCTTGTGTTTGGGGTATTGTGTATCCAGATTCACTTTAACAGAATGGTCCAAAAACGACTTGATGGAAACTCAATTTCTTTGAAACATTTCTTAATACACATAGACATTGAGATGAAAATAATCTTTGTTCTTGGTCTGACAATTTTGAGCCATGTTTAGGGTTAGATAGTAATAGGATTTCCAAGAGTAATTTGTGGTAGAGTTGATTGAACAAAAGGAACTTTGCTTTTACATAGGTGATTTTTATGTCCACAGATTAGTCAAACAAAAACAATGTCTTGTATTTTACAAGAATGCCTTATATTTTCATTGCTATAGAACCCATGATTCATATTGCTTTCAAGAAGTTTCAAAGCATGCAAATCTTTGATGATTCTTAGTTACAATTGCTTTTTGCTTAAAGCTAATTGCCAGCTTGGTCTATTTATTATTTTTTTCAAAATTTTCCTTAAATGGAAAGTAAAAAATACACAGAGATCTGTTATTCCCAAACACTCTCCTTCTTTTGTCAAAAATCAAAACTGCTAAACTCAGCTGTGGGTTACACCTCTGCTTAGCATGTTCACTAAAAGGATGCCCTATTGTTATGCAGAGATTGTTCCTGCTACCACCTGTGGATTTGTGTGGCACTGCCCTATTTTCATTTGGCCCACTGGAATGTGCTCCTCCCTCTGCATAACAAAAAAAAACCTTACTGATTACTGATTGGATAATGGTGTATATCACCTGGTTTATAAAGAGTTGGGAGATAGAGATAAGTGGATGCTTAAACAGAACCTGAAGATAAATACATGAGAACAATGGCTGTTTGCTTCTTGGAGGTAAGCTGCTTCATATTTTCTAATCCAATTCTTGTTCTGCCAAAAGAAAATGATTGATATTTTTGTCCCATCTTACATGACCCAAAACAAAGCTCTCTCTTGTATTTCACTGCTGGTGAGTGTTTATTGTTTTGGGCAATGTGGGAACTGTGTTAAATCTTCCAGATGAAACTAGGAGCATCAGAGTGGCCGGTACTCTACTTTTAATGCTTTCAACTCAGTCAAACCTCAGTACTTTATTTTGTTTTAGTACATGTAAGTGCTTCCTAGTTTGACCAAGGTGAGAAGCAGATTATCTACAACCAGAGCCACAATGAGTTTCACTAACAACCATTTCAGAAAAATTAGTGCGTAAAACTCCAAATGGAGCACTTTTCTGTGACTGCATATTGGAACAGTGCTCTTGTGTTTGGGGTATTGTGTATCCAGATTCACTTTAACAGAATGGTCCAAAAACGACTTGATGGAAACTCAATTTCTTTGAAACATTTCTTAATACACATAGACATTGAGATGAAAATAATCTTTGTTCTTGGTCTGACAATTTTGAGCCATGTTTAGGGTTAGATAGTAATAGGATTTCCAAGAGTAATTTGTGGTAGAGTTGATTGAACAAAAGGAACTTTGCTTTTACATAGGTGATTTTTATGTCCACAGATAAGTCAAACAAAAGCAATGTCTTGTATTTTACAAGAATGCCTTATATTTACATTGCTATAGAACCCATGATTCATATTGCTTTCAAGAAGTTTCAAAGCATGCAAATCTTTGATGATTCTTAGTTACAATTGCTTTTTGCTTAAAGCTAATTGCCAGCTTGGTCTATTTATTATTTTTTTCAAAATTTTCCTTAAATGGAAAGTAAAAAATACACAGAGATCTGTTATTCCCAAACACTCTCCTTTTTTTGTCAAAAATCAAAACTGCTAAACTCAGCTGTGGGTTACACCTCTGATTAGCATGTTCACTAAAAGGATGCCCTATTGTTATGCAGAGATTGTTCCTGCTACCACCTGTGGATTTGTGTGGCACTGCCCTATTTTCATTTGGCCCACTGGAATGTGCTCCTCCCTCTGCATAACAAAAAAAACCTTACTGATTACTGATTGGATAATGGTGTATACCACCTGGTTTATAAAGAGTTGGGAGATAGAGATAAGTGGATGTTTAAACAGAACCTGAAGATAAATACATGAGAACAATGGCTGTTTGCTTCTTGGAGGTAAGCTGCTTCATATTTTCTAATCCAATTCTTGTTCTTCTGCCAAAAGAAAATGATTGATATTTTTGTCCCATCTTACATGACCCAAAACAAAGCTCTCTCTTGTATTTCACTGCTGGTGAGTGTTTATTGTTTTGGGCAATGTGGGAACTGTGTTAAATCTTCCAGATGAAACTAGGAGCATCAGAGTGGCCGGTATTTTACTTTTAATGCTTTCAACTCAGTCAAACCTCAGTACTTTATTTTGTTTTAGTAAATGTAAGTGCTTCCTAGTTTGACCAAGGTGAGTAGCAGATTATCTACAACCAGAGCCACAATGAGTTTCACTAACAACCATTTCAGAAAAATCAGTACGTAAAACTCCAAATGGAGCACTTTTCTGTGACTACATATTGGAACAGTGCTCTTGTGTTTGGGGTATTGTGTAACCAGATTCACTTTAACAGAATGGTCCAAAAACGACATGATGGAAACTCAATTTCTTTGAAACATTTCTTAATACACATAGACATTGAGATGAAAATAATCTTTGTTCTTGGTCTGACAATTTTGAGCTGTGTTTAGGGTTAGATACTAATAGGATTTCCAAGAGTAATTTGTGGTAGAGTTGATTGAACAAAAGGAACTTTGCTTTTACATAGGTGATTTTTATGTCCACAGATTAGTCAAACAAAAACAATGTCTTGTATTTTACAAGAATGCCTTATATTTTCATTGCTATAGAACCCATGATTCATATTGCTTTCAAGAAGTTTCAAAGCATGCAAATCTTTGATGATTCTTAGTTACAATTGCTTTTTGCTTAAAGCTAATTGCCAGCTTGGTCTATTTATTATTTTTTTCAAAATTTTCCTTAAATGGAAAGTAAAAAATACACAGAGATCTGTTATTCCCAAACACTCTCCTTCTTTTGTCAAAAATCAAAACTGCTAAACTCAGCTGTGGGTTACACCTCTGCTTATCATGTTCACTAAAAGGATGCCCTATTGTTATGCAGAGATTGTTCCTGCTACCACCTGTGGATTTGTGTGGCACTGCCCTATTTTCATTTGGCCCACTGGAATGTGCTCCTCCCTCTGCATAACAAAAAAAAAACCTTACTGATTACTGATTGGATAATGGTGTATACCACCTGGTTTATAAAGAGTTGGGAGATAGAGATAAGTGGATGCTTAAACAGAACCTGAAGATAAATACATGAGAACAATGGCTGTTTGCTTCTTGGAGGTAAGCTGCTTCATATTTTCTAATCCAATTCTTGTTCTTCTGCCAAAAGAAAATGATTGATATTTTTGTCCCATCTTACATGACCCAAAACAAAGCTCTCTCTTGTATTTCACTGCTGGTGAGTGTTTATTGTTTTGGGCAATGTGGGAACTGTGTTAAATCTTCCAGATGAAACTAGGAGCATCAGAGTGGCCGGTACTCTACTTTTAATGCTTTCAACTCAGTCAAACCTCAGTACTTTATTTTGTTTTAGTACATGTAAGTGCTTCCTAGTTTGACCAAGGTGAGAAGCAGATTATCTACAACCAGAGCCACAATGAGTTTCACTAACAACCATTTCAGAAAAATCAGTACGTAAAACTCCAAATGGAGCACTTTTCTGTGACTACATATTGGAACAGTGCTCTTGTGTTTGGGGTATTGTGTAACCAGATTCACTTTAACAGAATGGTCCAAAAACGACTTGATGGAAACTCAATTTCTTTGAAACATTTCTTAATACACATAGACATTGAGATGAAAATAATCTTTGTTCTTGGTCTGACAATTTTGAGCTGTGTTTAGGGTTAGATAGTAATAGGATTTCCAAGAGTAATTTGTGGTAGAGTTGATTGAACAAAAGGAACTTTGCTTTTACATAGGTGATTTTTATGTCCACAGATAAGTCAAACAAAAGCAATGTCTTGTATTTTACAAGAATGCCTTATATTTTCATTGCTATAGAACCCATGATTCATATTGCTTTCAAGAAGTTTCAAAGCATGCAAATCTTTGATGATTCTTAGTTACAATTGCTTTTTGCTTAAAGCTAATTGCCAGCTTGGTCTATTTATTATTTTTTTCAAAATTTTCCTTAAATGGAAAGTAAAAAATACACAGAGATCTGTTATTCCCAAACACTCTCCTTTTTTGTCAAAAATCAAAATTGCTAAACTCAGCTGTTGGTTACACCTCTGATTAGCATGTTCACTAAAAGGATGCCCTATTGTTATGCAGAGATTGTTCCTGCTACCACCTGGGGATTTGTGTGGCACTGCCCTATTTTCATTTGGCCCACTGGAATGTGCTCCTCCCTCTGCATAACAAAAAAAAAACCTTACTGATTACTGATTGGATAATGGTGTATACCACCTGGTTTATAAAGAGTTGGGAGATAGAGATAAGTGGATGCTTAAACAGAACCTGAAGATAAATACATGAGAACAATGGCTGTTTGCTTCTTGGAGGTAAGCTGCTTCATATTTTCTAATCCAATTCTTGTTCTTCTGCCAAAAGAAAATGATTGATATTTTTGTCCCATCTTACATGACCCAAAACAAAGCTCTCTCTTGTATTTCACTGCTGGTGAGTGTTTATTGTTTTGGGCAATGTGGGAACGGTGTTAAATCTTCCAGATGAAACTAGGAGCATCAGAGTGGCCGGTACTCTACTTTTAATGCTTTCAACTCAGTCAAACCTCAGTACTTTATTTTGTTTTAGTACATGTAAGTGCTTCCTAGTTTGACCAAGGTGAGAAGCAGATTATCTACAACCAGAGCCACAATGAGTTTCACTAACAACCATTTCAGAAAAATCAGTGCGTAAAACTCCTAATGGAGCACTTTTCTGTGACTACATATTGGAACAGTGCTCTTGTGTTTGGGGTATTGTGTAACCAGATTCACTTTAACAGAATGGTCCAAAAACGACTTGATGGAAACTCAATTTCTTTGAAACATTTCTTAATACACATAGACATTGAGATGAAAATAATCTTTGTTCTTGGTCTGACAATTTTGACCCGTGTTTAGGGTTAGATAGTAATAGGATTTCCAAGAGTAATTTGTGGTAGAGTTGATTGAACAAAAGGAACTTTGCTTTTACATAGGTGATTGTTATGTCCACATATAAGTCAAACAAAAGCAATGTCTTGTATTTTACAAGAATGCCTTATATTTTCATTGCTATAGAACCCATGATTCATATTGCTTTCAAGAAGTTTCAAAGCATGCAAATCTTTGATGATTCTTAGTTACAATTGCTTTTTGCTTAAAGCTAATTGCCAGCTTGGTCTATTTATTATTTTTTTCAAAATTTTCCTTAAATGGAAAGTAAAAAATACACAGAGATCTGTTATTCCCAAACACTCTCCTTTTTTTGTCAAATCAAAACTGCTAAACTCAGCTGTGGGTTACACCTCTGATTAGCATGTTCACTAAAAGGATGCCCTATTGTTATGCAGAGATTGTTCCTGCTACCACCTGTGGATTTGTGTGGCACTGCCCTATTTTCATTTGGCCCACTGGAATGTGCTCCTCCCTCTGCATAACAAAAAAAAAAACCTTACTGATTACTGATTGGATAATGGTGTATACCACCTGGTTTATAAAGAGTTGGGAGATAGAGATAAGTGGATGCTTAAACAGAACCTGAAGATAAATACATGAGAACAATGGCTGTTTGCTTCTTGGAGGTAAGCTGCTTCATATTTTCTAATCCAATTCTTGTTCTTCTGCCAAAAGAAAATGATTGATATTTTTGTCCCATCTTACATGACCCAAAACAAAGCTCTCTCTTGTATTTCACTGCTGGTGAGTGTTTATTGTTTTGGGCAATGTGGGAACTGTGTTAAATCTTCCAGATGAAACTAGGAGCATCAGAGTGGCCGGTATTTTACTTTTAATGCTTTCAACTCAGTCAAACCTCAGTACTTTATTTTGTTTTAGTAAATGTAAGTGCTTCCTAGTTTGACCAAGGTGAGTAGCAGATTATCTACAACCAGAGCCACAATGAGTTTCACTAACAACCATTTCAGAAAAATCAGTACGTAAAACTCCAAATTGAGCACTTTTCTGTGACTACATATTGGAACAGTGCTCTTGTGTTTGGGGTATTGTGTAACCAGATTCACTTTAACAGAATGGTCCAAAAACGACTTGATGGAAACTCAATTTCTTTGAAACATTTCTTAATACACATAGACATTGAGATGAAAATAATCTTTGTTCTTGGTCTGACAATTTTGAGCTGTGTTTAGGGTTAGATAGTAATAGGATTTCCAAGAGTAATTTGTGGTAGAGTTGATTGAACAAAAGGAACTTTGCTTTTACATAGGTGATTTTTATGTCCACAGATTAGTCAAACAAAAACAATGTCTTGTATTTTACAAGAATGCCTTATATTTTCATTGCTATAGAACCCATGATTCATATTGCTTTCAAGAAGTTTCAAAGCATGCAAATCTTTGATGATTCTTAGTTACAATTGCTTTTTGCTTAAAGCTAATTGCCAGCTTGGTCTATTTATTATTTTTTTCAAAATTTTCCTTAAATGGAAAGTAAAAAATACACAGAGATCTGTTATTCCCAAACACTCTCCTTCTTTTGTCAAAAATCAAAACTGCTAAACTCAGCTGTGGGTTACACCTCTGCTTAGCATGTTCACTAAAAGGATGCCCTATTGTTATGCAGAGATTGTTCCTGCTACCACCTGTGGATTTGTGTGGCACTGCCCTATTTTCATTTGGCCCACTGGAATGTGCTCCTCCCTCTGCATAACAAAAAAAAACCTTACTGATTACTGATTGGATAATGGTGTATACCACCTGGTTTATAAAGAGTTGGGAGATAGAGATAAGTGGATGCTTAAACAGAACCTGAAGATAAATACATGAGAACAATGGCTGTTTGCTTCTTGGAGGTAAGCTGCTTCATATTTTCTAATCCAATTCTTGTTCTTCTGCCAAAAGAAAATGATTGATATTTTTGTCCCATCTTACATGACCCAAAACAAAGCTCTCTCTTGTATTTCACTGCTGGTGAGTGTTTATTGTTTTGGGCAATGTGGGAACTGTGTTAAATCTTCCAGATGAAACTAGGAGCATCAGAGTGGCCGGTATTCTACTTTTAATGCTTTCAACTCAGTCAAACCTCAGTACTTTATTTTGTTTTAGTACATGTAAGTGCTTCCTAGTTTGACCAAGGTGAGTAGCAGATTATCTACAACCAGAGCCACAATGAGTTTCACTAACAACCATTTCAGAAAAATCAGTGCGTAAAACTCCAAATGGAGCACTTTTCTGTGACTACATATTGGAACAGTGCTCTTGTGTTTAGGGTATTGTGTAACCAGATTCACTTTAACAGAATGGTCCAAAAACGACTTGATGGAAACTCAATTTCTTTGAAACATTTCTTAATACACATAGACATTGAGATGAAAATAATCTTTGTTCTTGGTCTGACAATTTTGACCCGTGTTTAGGGTTAGATAGTAATAGGATTTCCAAGAGTAATTTGTGGTAGAGTTGATTGAACAAAAGGAACTTTGCTTTTACATAGGTGATTGTTATGTCCACATATAAGTCAAACAAAAGCAATGTCTTGTATTTTACAAGAATGCCTTATATTTTCATTGCTATAGAACCCATGATTCATATTGCTTTCAAGAAGTTTCAAAGCATGCAAATCTTTGATGATTCTTAGTTACAATTGCTTTTTGCTTAAAGCTAATTGCCAGCTTGGTCTATTTATTATTTTTTTCAAAATTTTCCTTAAATGGAAAGTAAAAAATACACAGAGATCTGTTATTCCCAAACACTCTCCTTTTTTTGTCAAATCAAAACTGCTAAACTCAGCTGTGGGTTACACCTCTGATTAGCATGTTCACTAAAAGGATGCCCTATTGTTATGCAGAGATTGTTCCTGCTACCACCTGTGGATTTGTGTGGCACTGCCCTATTTTCATTTGGCCCACTGGAATGTGCTCCTCCCTCTGCATAACAAAAAAAAAAACCTTACTGATTACTGATTGGATAATGGTGTATACCACCTGGTTTATAAAGAGTTGGGAGATAGAGATAAGTGGATGCTTAAACAGAACCTGAAGATAAATACATGAGAACAATGGCTGTTTGCTTCTTGGAGGTAAGCTGCTTCATATTTTCTAATCCAATTCTTGTTCTTCTGCCAAAAGAAAATGATTGATATTTTTGTCCCATCTTACATGACCCAAAACAAAGCTCTCTCTTGTATTTCACTGCTGGTGAGTGTTTATTGTTTTGGGCAATGTGGGAACTGTGTTAAATCTTCCAGATGAAACTAGGAGCATCAGAGTGGCCGGTATTTTACTTTTAATGCTTTCAACTCAGTCAAACCTCAGTACTTTATTTTGTTTTAGTAAATGTAAGTGCTTCCTAGTTTGACCAAGGTGAGTAGCAGATTATCTACAACCAGAGCCACAATGAGTTTCACTAACAACCATTTCAGAAAAATCAGTACGTAAAACTCCAAATTGAGCACTTTTCTGTGACTACATATTGGAACAGTGCTCTTGTGTTTGGGGTATTGTGTAACCAGATTCACTTTAACAGAATGGTCCAAAAACGACTTGATGGAAACTCAATTTCTTTGAAACATTTCTTAATACACATAGACATTGAGATGAAAATAATCTTTGTTCTTGGTCTGACAATTTTGAGCTGTGTTTAGGGTTAGATAGTAATAGGATTTCCAAGAGTAATTTGTGGTAGAGTTGATTGAACAAAAGGAACTTTGCTTTTACATAGGTGATTTTTATGTCCACAGATTAGTCAAACAAAAACAATGTCTTGTATTTTACAAGAATGCCTTATATTTTCATTGCTATAGAACCCATGATTCATATTGCTTTCAAGAAGTTTCAAAGCATGCAAATCTTTGATGATTCTTAGTTACAATTGCTTTTTGCTTAAAGCTAATTGCCAGCTTGGTCTATTTATTATTTTTTTCAAAATTTTCCTTAAATGGAATGTAAAAAATACACAGAGATCTGTTATTCCCAAACACTCTCCTTCTTTTGTCAAAAATCAAAACTGCTAAACTCAGCTGTGGGTTACACCTCTGCTTAGCATGTTCACTAAAAGGATGCCCTATTGTTATGCAGAGATTGTTCCTGCTACCACCTGTGGATTTGTGTGGCACTGCCCTATTTTCATTTGGCCCACTGGAATGTGCTCCTCCCTCTGCATAACAAAAAAAAACCTTACTGATTACTGATTGGATAATGGTGTATACCACCTGGTTTATAAAGAGTTGGGAGATAGAGATAAGTGGATGCTTAAACAGAACCTGAAGATAAATACATGAGAACAATGGCTGTTTGCTTCTTGGAGGTAAGCTGCTTCATATTTTCTAATCCAATTCTTGTTCTTCTGCCAAAAGAAAATGATTGATATTTTTGTCCCATCTTACATGACCCAAAACAAAGCTCTCTCTTGTATTTCACTGCTGGTGAGTGTTTATTGTTTTGGGCAATGTGGGAACTGTGTTAAATCTTCCAGATGAAACTAGGAGCATCAGAGTGGCCGGTATTCTACTTTTAATGCTTTCAACTCAGTCAAACCTCAGTACTTTATTTTGTTTTAGTACATGTAAGTGCTTCCTAGTTTGACCAAGGTGAGTAGCAGATTATCTACAACCAGAGCCACAATGAGTTTCACTAACAACCATTTCAGAAAAATCAGTGCGTAAAAAACTCCAAATGGAGCACTTTTCTGTGACTACATATTGGAACAGTGCTCTTGTGTTTAGGGTATTGTGTAACCAGATTCACTTTAACAGAATGGTCAAAAAACGACTTGATGGAAACTCAATTTCTTTGAAACATTTCTTAATACACATAGACATTGAGATGAAAATAATCTTTGTTCTTGGTCTGACAATTTTGAGCTGTGTTTAGGGTTAGATAGTAATAGGATTTCCAAGAGTAATTTGTGGTAGAGTTGATTGAACAAAAGGAACTTTGCTTTTACATAGGTGATTTTTATGTCCACAGATTAGTCAAACAAAAACAATGTCTTGTATTTTACAAGAATGCCTTATATTTTCATTGCTATAGAACCCATGATTCATATTGCTTTCAAGAAGTTTCAAAGCATGCAAATCTTTGATGATTCTTAGTTACAATTGCTTTTTGCTTAAAGCTAATTGCCAGCTTGGTCTATTTATTATTTTTTTCAAAATTTTCCTTAAATGGAAAGTAAAAAATACACAGAGATCTGTTATTCCCAAACACTCTCCTTCTTTTGTCAAAAATCAAAACTGCTAAACTCAGCTGTGGGTTACACCTCTGCTTAGCATGTTCACTAAAAGGATGCCCTATTGTTATGCAGAGATTGTTCCTGCTACCACCTGTGGATTTGTGTGGCACTGCCCTATTTTCATTTGGCCCACTGGAATGTGCTCCTCCCTCTGCATAACAAAAAAAAAACCTTACTGATTACTGATTGGATAATGGTGTATATCACCTGGTTTATAAAGAGTTGGGAGATAGAGATAAGTGGATGCTTAAACAGAACCTGAAGATAAATACATGAGAACAGTGGCTGTTTGCTTCTTGGAGGTAAGCTGCTTCATATTTTCTAATCCAATTCTTGTTCTGCCAAAAGAAAATGATTGATATTTTTGTCCCATCTTACATGACCCAAAACAAAGCTCTCTCTTGTATTTCACTGCTGGTGAGTGTTTATTGTTTTGGGCAATGTGGGAACTGTGTTAAATCTTCCAGATGAAACTAGGAGCATCAGAGTGGCCGGTACTCTACTTTTAATGCTTTCAACTCAGTCAAACCTCAGTACTTTATTTTGTTTTAGTACATGTAAGTGCTTCCTAGTTTGACCAAGGTGAGAAGCAGATTATCTACAACCAGAGCCACAATGAGTTTCACTAACAACCATTTCAGAAAAATCAGTGCGTAAAACTCCAAATGGAGCACTTTTCTGTGACTGCATATTGGAACAGTGCTCTTGTGTTTGGGGTATTGTGTATCCAGATTCACTTTAACAGAATGGTCCAAAAACGACTTGATGGAAACTCAATTTCTTTGAAACATTTCTTAATACACATAGACATTGAGATGAAAATAATCTTTGTTCTTGGTCTGACAATTTTGAGCCATGTTTAGGGTTAGATAGTAATAGGATTTCCAAGAGTAATTTGTGGTAGAGTTGATTGAACAAAAGGAACTTTGCTTTTACATAGGTGATTTTTATGTCCACAGATAAGTCAAACAAAAGCAATGTCTTGTATTTTACAAGAATGCCTTATATTTTCATTGCTATAGAACCCATGATTCATATTGCTTTCAAGAAGTTTCAAAGCATGCAAATCTTTGATGATTCTTAGTTACAATTGCTTTTTGCTTAAAGCTAATTGCCAGCTTGGTCTATTTATTATTTTTTTCAAAATTTTCCTTAAATGGAAAGTAAAAAATACACAGAGATCTGTTATTCCCAAACACTCTCCTTTTTTTGTCAAAAATCAAAACTGCTAAACTCAGCTGTGGGTTACACCTCTGCTTAGCATGTTCACTAAAAGGATGCCCTATTGTTATGCAGAGATTGTTCCTGCTACCACCTGTGGATTTGTGTGGCACTGCCCTATTTTCATTTGGCCCACTGGAATGTGCTCCTCCCTCTGCATAACAAAAAAAAACCTTACTGATTACTGATTGGATAATGGTGTATACCACCTGGTTTATAAAGAGTTGGGAGATAGAGATAAGTGGATGCTTAAACAGAACCTGAAGATAAATACATGAGAACAATGGCTGTTTGCTTCTTGGAGGTAAGCTGCTTCATATTTTCTAATCCAATTCTTGTTCTTCTGCCAAAAGAAAATGATTGATATTTTTGTCCCATCTTACATGACCCAAAACAAAGCTCTCTCTTGTATTTCACTGCTGGTGAGTGTTTATTGTTTTGGGCAATGTGGGAACTGTGTTAAATCTTCCAGATGAAACTAGGAGCATCAGAGTGGCCGGTATTTTACTTTTAATGCTTTCAACTCAGTCAAACCTCAGTACTTTATTTTGTTTTAGTACATGTAAGTGCTTCCTAGTTTGACCAAGGTGAGTAGCAGATTATCTACAACCAGAGCCACAATGAGTTTCACTAACAACCATTTCAGAAAAATCAGTACGTAAAACTCCAAATGGAGCACTTTTCTGTGACTACATATTGGAACAGTGCTCTTGTGTTTGGGGTATTGTGTAACCAGATTCACTTTAACAGAATGGTCCAAAAACGACTTGATGGAAACTCAATTTCTTTGAAACATTTCTTAATACACATAGACATTGAGATGAAAATAATCTTTGTTCTTGGTCTGACAATTTTGAGCTGTGTTTAGGGTTAGATAGTAATAGGATTTCCAAGAGTAATTTGTGGTAGAGTTGATTGAACAAAAGGAACTTTGCTTTTACATAGGTGATTTTTATGTCCACAGATTAGTCAAACAAAAACAATGTCTTGTATTTTACAAGAATGCCTTATATTTTCATTGCTATAGAACCCATGATTCATATTGCTTTCAAGAAGTTTCAAAGCATGCAAATCTTTGATGATTCTTAGTTACAATTGCTTTTTGCTTAAAGCTAATTGCCAGCTTGGTCTATTTATTATTTTTTTCAAAATTTTCCTTAAATGGAAAGTAAAAAATACACAGAGATCTGTTATTCCCAAACACTCTCCTTCTTTTGTCAAAAATCAAAACTGCTAAACTCAGCTGTGGGTTACACCTCTGCTTAGCATGTTCACTAAAAGGATGCCCTATTGTTATGCAGAGATTGTTCCTGCTACCACCTGTGGATTTGTGTGGCACTGCCCTATTTTCATTTGGCCCACTGGAATGTGCTCCTCCCTCTGCATAACAAAAAAAAACCTTACTGATTACTGATTGGATAATGGTGTATACCACCTGGTTTATAAAGAGTTGGGAGATAGAGATAAGTGGATGCTTAAACAGAACCTGAAGATAAATACATGAGAACAATGGCTGTTTGCTTCTTGGAGGTAAGCTGCTTCATATTTTCTAATCCAATTCTTGTTCTTCTGCCAAAAGAAAATGATTGATATTTTTGTCCCATCTTACATGACCCAAAACAAAGCTCTCTCTTGTATTTCACTGCTGGTGAGTGTTTATTGTTTTGGGCAATGTGGGAACTGTGTTAAATCTTCCAGATGAAACTAGGAGCATCAGAGTGGCCGGTATTTTACTTTTAATGCTTTCAACTCAGTCAAACCTCAGTACTTTATTTTGTTTTAGTACATGTAAGTGCTTCCTAGTTTGACCAAGGTGAGTAGCAGATTATCTACAACCAGAGCCACAATGAGTTTCACTAACAACCATTTCAGAAAAATCAGTACGTAAAACTCCAAATGGAGCACTTTTCTGTGACTACATATTGGAACAGTGCTCTTGTGTTTGGGGTATTGTGTAACCAGATTCACTTTAACAGAATGGTCCAAAAACGACTTGATGGAAAGTCAATTTCTTTGAAACATTTCTTAATACACATAGACATTGAGATGAAAATAATCTTTGTTCTTGGTCTGACAATTTTGAGCTGTGTTTAGGGTTAGATAGTAATAGGATTTCCAAGAGTAATTTGTGGTAGAGTTGATTGAACAAAAGGAACTTTGCTTTTACATAGGTGATTTTTATGTCCACAGATTAGTCAAACAAAAACAATGTCTTGTATTTTACAAGAATGCCTTATATTTTCATTGCTATAGAACCCATGATTCATATTGCTTTCAAGAAGTTTCAAAGCATGCAAATCTTTGATGATTCTTAGTTACAATTGCTTTTTGCTTAAAGCTAATTGCCAGCTTGGTCTATTTATTATTTTTTTCAAAATTTTCCTTAAATGGAAAGTAAAAAATACACAGAGATCTGTTATTCCCAAACACTCTCCTTCTTTTGTCAAAAATCAAAACTGCTAAACTCAGCTGTGGGTTACACCTCTGCTTATCATGTTCACTAAAAGGATGCCCTATTGTTATGCAGAGATTGTTCCTGCTACCACCTGTGGATTTGTGTGGCACTGCCCTATTTTCATTTGGCCCACTGGAATGTGCTCCTCCCTCTGCATAACAAAAAAAAACCTTACTGATTACTGATTGGATAATGGTGTATATCACCTGGTTTATAAAGAGTTGGGAGATAGAGATAAGTGGATGCTTAAACAGAACCTGAAGATAAATACATGAGAACAATGGCTGTTTGCTTCTTGGAGGTAAGCTGCTTCATATTTTCTAATCCAATTCTTGTTCTGCCAAAAGAAAATGATTGATATTTTTGTCCCATCTTACATGACCCAAAACAAAGCTCTCTCTTGTATTTCACTGCTGGTGAGTGTTTATTGTTTTGGGCAATGTGGGAACTGTGTTAAATCTTCCAGATGAAACTAGGAGCATCAGAGTGGCCGGTACTCTACTTTTAATGCTTTCAACTCAGTCAAACCTCAGTACTTTATTTTGTTTTAGTACATGTAAGTGCTTCCTAGTTTGACCAAGGTGAGAAGCAGATTATCTACAACCAGAGCCACAATGAGTTTCACTAACAACCATTTCAGAAAAATCAGTGCGTAAAACTCCAAATGGAGCACTTTTCTGTGACTACATATTGGAACAGTGCTCTTGTGTTTGGGGTATTGTGTAACCAGATTCACTTTAACAGAATGGTCCAAAAACGACTTGATGGAAACTCAATTTCTTTGAAACATTTCTTAATACACATAGACATTGAGATGAAAAAAATCTTTGTTCTTGGTCTGACAATTTTGAGCTGTGTTTAGGGTTAGATAGTAATAGGATTTCCAAGAGTAATTTGTGGTAGAGTTGATTGAACAAAAGGAACTTTGCTTTTACATAGGTGATTTTTATGTCCACAGATAAGTCAAACAAAAGCAATGTCTTGTATTTTACAAGAATGCCTTATATTTTCATTGCTATAGAACCCATGATTCATATTGCTTTCAAGAAGTTTCAAAGCATGCAAATCTTTGATGATTCTTAGTTACAATTGCTTTTTGCTTAAAGCTAATTGCCAGCTTGGTCTATTTATTATTTTTTTCAAAATTTTCCTTAAATGGAAAGTAAAAAATACACAGAGATCTGTTATTCCCAAACACTCTCCTTCTTTTGTCAAAAATCAAAACTGCTAAACTCAGCTGTGGGTTACACCTCTGCTTAGCATGTTCACTAAAAGGATGCCCTATTGTTATGCAGAGATTGTTCCTGCTACCACCTGGGGATTTGTGTGGCACTGCCCTATTTTCATTTGGCCCACTGGAATGTGCTCCTCCCTCTGCATAACAAAAAAAACCTTACTGATTACTGATTGGATAATGGTGTATACCACCTGGTTTATAAAGAGTTGGGAGATAGAGATAAGTGGATGCTTAAACAGAACCTGAAGATAAATACAGGAGAACAATGGCTGTTTGCTTCTTGGAGGTAAGCTGCTTCATATTTTCTAATCCAATTCTTGTTCTGCCAAAAGAAAATGATTGATATTTTTGTCCCATCTTACATGACCCAAAACAAAGCTCTCTCTTGTATTTCACTGCTGGTGAGTGTTTATTGTTTTGGGCAATGTGGGAACTGTGTTAAATCTTCCAGATGAAACTAGGAGCATCAGAGTGGCCGGTACTCTACTTTTAATGCTTTCAACTCAGTCAAACCTCAGTACTTTATTTTGTTTTAGTACATGTAAGTGCTTCCTAGTTTGACCAAGGTGAGAAGCAGATTATCTACAACCAGAGCCACAATGAGTTTCACTAACAACCATTTCAGAAAAATCAGTGCGTAAAACTCCAAATGGAGCACTTTTCTGTGACTGCATATTGGAACAGTGCTCTTGTGTTTGGGGTATTGTGTATCCAGATTCACTTTAACAGAATGGTCCAAAAACGACTTGATGGAAACTCAATTTCTTTGAAACATTTCTTAATACACATAGACATTGAGATGAAAATAATCTTTGTTCTTGGTCTGACAATTTTGAGCCATGTTTAGGGTTAGATAGTAATAGGATTTCCAAGAGTAATTTGTGGTAGAGTTGATTGAACAAAAGGAACTTTGCTTTTACATAGGTGATTTTTATGTCCACAGATAAGTCAAACAAAAGCAATGTCTTGTATTTTACAAGAATGCCTTATATTTACATTGCTATAGAACCCATGATTCATATTGCTTTCAAGAAGTTTCAAAGCATGCAAATCTTTGATGATTCTTAGTTACAATTGCTTTTTGCTTAAAGCTAATTGCCAGCTTGGTCTATTTATTATTTTTTTCAAAATTTTCCTTAAATGGAAAGTAAAAAATACACAGAGATCTGTTATTCCCAAACACTCTCCTTTTTTTGTCAAAAATCAAAACTGCTAAACTCAGCTGTGGGTTACACCTCTGATTAGCATGTTCACTAAAAGGATGCCCTATTGTTATGCAGAGATTGTTCCTGCTACCACCTGTGGATTTGTGTGGCACTGCCCTATTTTCATTTGGCCCACTGGAATGTGCTCCTCCCTCTGCATAACAAAAAAAAAACCTTACTGATTACTGATTGGATAATGGTGTATACCACCTGGTTTATAAAGAGTTGGGAGATAGAGATAAGTGGATGCTTAAACAGAACCTGAAGATAAATACATGAGAACAATGGCTGTTTGCTTCTTGGAGGTAAGCTGCTTCATATTTTCTAATCCAATTCTTGTTCTTCTGCCAAAAGAAAATGATTGATATTTTTGTCCCATCTTACATGACCCAAAACAAAGCTCTCTCTTGTATTTCACTGCTGGTGAGTGTTTATTGTTTTGGGCAATGTGGGAACTGTGTTAAATCTTCCAGATGAAACTAGGAGCATCAGAGTGGCCGGTATTTTACTTTTAATGCTTTCAACTCAGTCAAACCTCAGTACTTTATTTTGTTTTAGTAAATGTAAGTGCTTCCTAGTTTGACCAAGGTGAGTAGCAGATTATCTACAACCAGAGCCACAATGAGTTTCACTAACAACCATTTCAGAAAAATCAGTACGTAAAACTCCAAATTGAGCACTTTTCTGTGACTACATATTGGAACAGTGCTCTTGTGTTTGGGGTATTGTGTAACCAGATTCACTTTAACAGAATGGTCCAAAAACGACATGATGGAAACTCAATTTCTTTGAAACATTTCTTAATACACATAGACATTGAGATGAAAATAATCTTTGTTCTTGGTCTGACAATTTTGAGCCATGTTTAGGGTTAGATAGTAATAGGATTTCCAAGAGTAATTTGTGGTAGAGTTGATTGAACAAAAGGAACTTTGCTTTTACATAGGTGATTTTTATGTCCACAGATAAGTCAAACAAAAGCAATGTCTTGTATTTTACAAGAATGCCTTATATTTACATTGCTATAGAACCCATGATTCATATTGCTTTCAAGAAGTTTCAAAGCATGCAAATCTTTGATGATTCTTAGTTACAATTGCTTTTTGCTTAAAGCTAATTGCCAGCTTGGTCTATTTATTATTTTTTTCAAAATTTTCCTTAAATGGAAAGTAAAAAATACACAGAGATCTGTTATTCCCAAACACTCTCCTTTTTTTGTCAAAAATCAAAACTGCTAAACTCAGCTGTGGGTTACACCTCTGATTAGCATGTTCACTAAAAGGATGCCCTATTGTTATGCAGAGATTGTTCCTGCTACCACCTGTGGATTTGTGTGGCACTGCCCTATTTTCATTTGGCCCACTGGAATGTGCTCCTCCCTCTGCATAACAAAAAAAAAACCTTACTGATTACTGATTGGATAATGGTGTATACCACCTGGTTTATAAAGAGTTGGGAGATAGAGATAAGTGGATGCTTAAACAGAACCTGAAGATAAATACATGAGAACAATGGCTGTTTGCTTCTTGGAGGTAAGCTGCTTCATATTTTCTAATCCAATTCTTGTTCTTCTGCCAAAAGAAAATGATTGATATTTTTGTCCCATCTTACATGACCCAAAACAAAGCTCTCTCTTGTATTTCACTGCTGGTGAGTGTTTATTGTTTTGGGCAATGTGGGAACTGTGTTAAATCTTCCAGATGAAACTAGGAGCATCAGAGTGGCCGGTATTTTACTTTTTATGCTTTCAACTCAGTCAAACCTCAGTACTTTATTTTGTTTTAGTACATGTAAGTGCTTCCTAGTTTGACCAAGGTGAGAAGCAGATTATCTACAACCAGAGCCACAATGAGTTTCACTAACAACCATTTCAGAAAAATCAGTGCGTAAAACTCCAAATGGAGCACTTTTCTGTGACTGCATATTGGAACAGTGCTCTTGTGTTTGGGGTATTGTGTATCCAGATTCACTTTAACAGAATGGTCCAAAAACGACTTGATGGAAACTCAATTTCTTTGAAACATTTCTTAATACACATAGACATTGAGATGAAAATAATCTTTGTTCTTGGTCTGACAATTTTGAGCCATGTTTAGGGTTAGATAGTAATAGGATTTCCAAGAGTAATTTGTGGTAGAGTTGATTGAACAAAAGGAACTTTGCTTTTACATAGGTGATTTTTATGTCCACAGATAAGTCAAACAAAAGCAATGTCTTGTATTTTACAAGAATGCCTTATATTTACATTGCTATAGAACCCATGATTCATATTGCTTTCAAGAAGTTTCAAAGCATGCAAATCTTTGATGATTCTTAGTTACAATTGCTTTTTGCTTAAAGCTAATTGCCAGCTTGGTCTATTTATTATTTTTTTCAAAATTTTCCTTAAATGGAAAGTAAAAAATACACAGAGATCTGTTATTCCCAAACACTCTCCTTTTTTTGTCAAAAATCAAAACTGCTAAACTCAGCTGTGGGTTACACCTCTGATTAGCATGTTCACTAAAAGGATGCCCTATTGTTATGCAGAGATTGTTCCTGCTACCACCTGTGGATTTGTGTGGCACTGCCCTATTTTCATTTGGCCCACTGGAATGTGCTCCTCCCTCTGCATAACAAAAAAAAAACCTTACTGATTACTGATTGGATAATGGTGTATACCACCTGGTTTATAAAGAGTTGGGAGATAGAGATAAGTGGATGCTTAAACAGAACCTGAAGATAAATACATGAGAACAATGGCTGTTTGCTTCTTGGAGGTAAGCTGCTTCATATTTTCTAATCCAATTCTTGTTCTTCTGCCAAAAGAAAATGATTGATATTTTTGTCCCATCTTACATGACCCAAAACAAAGCTCTCTCTTGTATTTCACTGCTGGTGAGTGTTTATTGTTTTGGGCAATGTGGGAACTGTGTTAAATCTTCCAGATGAAACTAGGAGCATCAGAGTGGCCGGTATTTTACTTTTAATGCTTTCAACTCAGTCAAACCTCAGTACTTTATTTTGTTTTAGTAAATGTAAGTGCTTCCTAGTTTGACCAAGGTGAGTAGCAGATTATCTACAACCAGAGCCACAATGAGTTTCACTAACAACCATTTCAGAAAAATCAGTACGTAAAACTCCAAATTGAGCACTTTTCTGTGACTACATATTGGAACAGTGCTCTTGTGTTTGGGGTATTGTGTAACCAGATTCACTTTAACAGAATGGTCCAAAAACGACATGATGGAAACTCAATTTCTTTGAAACATTTCTTAATACACATAGACATTGAGATGAAAATAATCTTTGTTCTTGGTCTGACAATTTTGAGCCATGTTTAGGGTTAGATAGTAATAGGATTTCCAAGAGTAATTTGTGGTAGAGTTGATTGAACAAAAGGAACTTTGCTTTTACATAGGTGATTTTTATGTCCACAGATAAGTCAAACAAAAGCAATGTCTTGTATTTTACAAGAATGCCTTATATTTACATTGCTATAGAACCCATGATTCATATTGCTTTCAAGAAGTTTCAAAGCATGCAAATCTTTGATGATTCTTAGTTACAATTGCTTTTTGCTTAAAGCTAATTGCCAGCTTGGTCTATTTATTATTTTTTTCAAAATTTTCCTTAAATGGAAAGTAAAAAATACACAGAGATCTGTTATTCCCAAACACTCTCCTTTTTTTGTCAAAAATCAAAACTGCTAAACTCAGCTGTGGGTTACACCTCTGATTAGCATGTTCACTAAAAGGATGCCCTATTGTTATGCAGAGATTGTTCCTGCTACCACCTGTGGATTTGTGTGGCACTGCCCTATTTTCATTTGGCCCACTGGAATGTGCTCCTCCCTCTGCATAACAAAAAAAAAACCTTACTGATTACTGATTGGATAATGGTGTATACCACCTGGTTTATAAAGAGTTGGGAGATAGAGATAAGTGGATGCTTAAACAGAACCTGAAGATAAATACATGAGAACAATGGCTGTTTGCTTCTTGGAGGTAAGCTGCTTCATATTTTCTAATCCAATTCTTGTTCTTCTGCCAAAAGAAAATGATTGATATTTTTGTCCCATCTTACATGACCCAAAACAAAGCTCTCTCTTGTATTTCACTGCTGGTGAGTGTTTATTGTTTTGGGCAATGTGGGAACTGTGTTAAATCTTCCAGATGAAACTAGGAGCATCAGAGTGGCCGGTATTTTACTTTTAATGCTTTCAACTCAGTCAAACCTCAGTACTTTATTTTGTTTTAGTAAATGTAAGTGCTTCCTAGTTTGACCAAGGTGAGTAGCAGATTATCTACAACCAGAGCCACAATGAGTTTCACTAACAACCATTTCAGAAAAATCAGTACGTAAAACTCCAAATTGAGCACTTTTCTGTGACTACATATTGGAACAGTGCTCTTGTGTTTGGGGTATTGTGTAACCAGATTCACTTTAACAGAATGGTCCAAAAACGACATGATGGAAACTCAATTTCTTTGAAACATTTCTTAATACACATAGACATTGAGATGAAAATAATCTTTGTTCTTGGTCTGACAATTTTGAGCCATGTTTAGGGTTAGATAGTAATAGGATTTCCAAGAGTAATTTGTGGTAGAGTTGATTGAACAAAAGGAACTTTGCTTTTACATAGGTGATTTTTATGTCCACAGATAAGTCAAACAAAAGCAATGTCTTGTATTTTACAAGAATGCCTTATATTTACATTGCTATAGAACCCATGATTCATATTGCTTTCAAGAAGTTTCAAAGCATGCAAATCTTTGATGATTCTTAGTTACAATTGCTTTTTGCTTAAAGCTAATTGCCAGCTTGGTCTATTTATTATTTTTTTCAAAATTTTCCTTAAATGGAAAGTAAAAAATACACAGAGATCTGTTATTCCCAAACACTCTCCTTTTTTGTCAAAAATCAAAACTGCTAAACTCAGCTGTGGGTTACACCTCTGATTAGCATGTTCACTAAAAGGATGCCCTATTGTTATGCAGAGATTGTTCCTGCTACCACCTGTGGATTTGTGTGGCACTGCCCTATTTTCATTTGGCCCACTGGAATGTGCTCCTCCCTCTGCATAACAAAAAAAAAACCTTACTGATTACTGATTGGATAATGGTGTATACCACCTGGTTTATAAAGAGTTGGGAGATAGAGATAAGTGGATGCTTAAACAGAACCTGAAGATAAATACATGAGAACAATGGCTGTTTGCTTCTTGGAGGTAAGCTGCTTCATATTTTCTAATCCAATTCTTGTTCTTCTGCCAAAAGAAAATGATTGATATTTTTGTCCCATCTTACATGACCCAAAACAAAGCTCTCTCTTGTATTTCACTGCTGGTGAGTGTTTATTGTTTTGGGCAATGTGGGAACTGTGTTAAATCTTCCAGATGAAACTAGGAGCATCAGAGTGGCCGGTATTTTACTTTTAATGCTTTCAACTCAGTCAAACCTCAGTACTTTATTTTGTTTTAGTAAATGTAAGTGCTTCCTAGTTTGACCAAGGTGAGTAGCAGATTATCTACAACCAGAGCCACAATGAGTTTCACTAACAACCATTTCAGAAAAATCAGTACGTAAAACTCCAAATTGAGCACTTTTCTGTGACTACATATTGGAACAGTGCTCTTGTGTTTGGGGTATTGTGTAACCAGATTCACTTTAACAGAATGGTCCAAAAACGACATGATGGAAACTCAATTTCTTTGAAACATTTCTTAATACACATAGACATTGAGATGAAAATAATCTTTGTTCTTGGTCTGACAATTTTGAGCCATGTTTAGGGTTAGATAGTAATAGGATTTCCAAGAGTAATTTGTGGTAGAGTTGATTGAACAAAAGGAACTTTGCTTTTACATAGGTGATTTTTATGTCCACAGATAAGTCAAACAAAAGCAATGTCTTGTATTTTACAAGAATGCCTTATATTTACATTGCTATAGAACCCATGATTCATATTGCTTTCAAGAAGTTTCAAAGCATGCAAATCTTTGATGATTCTTAGTTACAATTGCTTTTTGCTTAAAGCTAATTGCCAGCTTGGTCTATTTATTATTTTTTTCAAAATTTTCCTTAAATGGAAAGTAAAAAATACACAGAGATCTGTTATTCCCAAACACTCTCCTTTTTTTGTCAAAAATCAAAACTGCTAAACTCAGCTGTGGGTTACACCTCTGATTAGCATGTTCACTAAAAGGATGCCCTATTGTTATGCAGAGATTGTTCCTGCTACCACCTGTGGATTTGTGTGGCACTGCCCTATTTTCATTTGGCCCACTGGAATGTGCTCCTCCCTCTGCATAACAAAAAAAAAACCTTACTGATTACTGATTGGATAATGGTGTATACCACCTGGTTTATAAAGAGTTGGGAGATAGAGATAAGTGGATGCTTAAACAGAACCTGAAGATAAATACATGAGAACAATGGCTGTTTGCTTCTTGGAGGTAAGCTGCTTCATATTTTCTAATCCAATTCTTGTTCTTCTGCCAAAAGAAAATGATTGATATTTTTGTCCCATCTTACATGACCCAAAACAAAGCTCTCTCTTGTATTTCACTGCTGGTGAGTGTTTATTGTTTTGGGCAATGTGGGAACTGTGTTAAATCTTCCAGATGAAACTAGGAGCATCAGAGTGGCCGGTATTTTACTTTTAATGCTTTCAACTCAGTCAAACCTCAGTACTTTATTTTGTTTTAGTAAATGTAAGTGCTTCCTAGTTTGACCAAGGTGAGTAGCAGATTATCTACAACCAGAGCCACAATGAGTTTCACTAACAACCATTTCAGAAAAATCAGTACGTAAAACTCCAAATTGAGCACTTTTCTGTGACTACATATTGGAACAGTGCTCTTGTGTTTGGGGTATTGTGTAACCAGATTCACTTTAACAGAATGGTCCAAAAACGACATGATGGAAACTCAATTTCTTTGAAACATTTCTTAATACACAGACATTGAGATGAAAATAATCTTTGTTCTTGGTCTGACAATTTTGAGCTGTGTTTAGGGTTAGATACTAATAGGATTTCCAAGAGTAATTTGTGGTAGAGTTGATTGAACAAAAGGAACTTTGCTTTTACATAGGTGATTTTTATGTCCACAGATTAGTCAAACAAAAACAATGTCTTGTATTTTACAAGAATGCCTTATATTTTCATTGCTATAGAACCCATGATTCATATTGCTTTCAAGAAGTTTCAAAGCATGCAAATCTTTGATGATTCTTAGTTACAATTGCTTTTTGCTTAAAGCTAATTGCCAGCTTGGTCTATTTATTATTTTTTTCAAAATTTTCCTTAAATGGAAAGTAAAAAATACACAGAGATCTGTTATTCCCAAACACTCTCCTTCTTTTGTCAAAAATCAAAACTGCTAAACTCAGCTGTGGGTTACACCTCTGCTTATCATGTTCACTAAAAGGATGCCCTATTGTTATGCAGAGATTGTTCCTGCTACCACCTGTGGATTTGTGTGGCACTGCCCTATTTTCATTTGGCCCACTGGAATGTGCTCCTCCCTCTGCATAACAAAAAAAAAACCTTACTGATTACTGATTGGATAATGGTGTATACCACCTGGTTTATAAAGAGTTGGGAGATAGAGATAAGTGGATGCTTAAACAGAACCTGAAGATAAATACATGAGAACAATGGCTGTTTGCTTCTTGGAGGTAAGCTGCTTCATATTTTCTAATCCAATTCTTGTTCTTCTGCCAAAAGAAAATGATTGATATTTTTGTCCCATCTTACATGACCCAAAACAAAGCTCTCTCTTGTATTTCACTGCTGGTGAGTGTTTATTGTTTTGGGCAATGTGGGAACTGTGTTAAATCTTCCAGATGAAACTAGGAGCATCAGAGTGGCCGGTACTCTACTTTTAATGCTTTCAACTCAGTCAAACCTCAGTACTTTATTTTGTTTTAGTACATGTAAGTGCTTCCTAGTTTGACCAAGGTGAGAAGCAGATTATCTACAACCAGAGCCACAATGAGTTTCACTAACAACCATTTCAGAAAAATCAGTACGTAAAACTCCAAATGGAGCACTTTTCTGTGACTACATATTGGAACAGTGCTCTTGTGTTTGGGGTATTGTGTAACCAGATTCACTTTAACAGAATGGTCCAAAAACGACTTGATGGAAACTCAATTTCTTTGAAACATTTCTTAATACACATAGACATTGAGATGAAAATAATCTTTGTTCTTGGTCTGACAATTTTGAGCTGTGTTTAGGGTTAGATAGTAATAGGATTTCCAAGAGTAATTTGTGGTAGAGTTGATTGAACAAAAGGAACTTTGCTTTTACATAGGTGATTTTTATGTCCACAGATAAGTCAAACAAAAGCAATGTCTTGTATTTTACAAGAATGCCTTATATTTTCATTGCTATAGAACCCATGATTCATATTGCTTTCAAGAAGTTTCAAAGCATGCAAATCTTTGATGATTCTTAGTTACAATTGCTTTTTGCTTAAAGCTAATTGCCAGCTTGGTCTATTTATTATTTTTTTCAAAATTTTCCTTAAATGGAAAGTAAAAAATACACAGAGATCTGTTATTCCCAAACACTCTCCTTTTTTTGTCAAAAATCAAAACTGCTAAACTCAGCTGTGGGTTACACCTCTGATTAGCATGTTCACTAAAAGGATGCCCTATTGTTATGCAGAGATTGTTCCTGCTACCACCTGTGGATTTGTGTGGCACTGCCCTATTTTCATTTGGCCCACTGGAATGTGCTCCTCCCTCTGCATAACAAAAAAAAAACCTTACTGATTACTGATTGGATAATGGTGTATACCACCTGGTTTATAAAGAGTTGGGAGATAGAGATAAGTGGATGCTTAAACAGAACCTGAAGATAAATACATGAGAACAATGGCTGTTTGCTTCTTGGAGGTAAGCTGCTTCATATTTTCTAATCCAATTCTTGTTCTTCTGCCAAAAGAAAATGATTGATATTTTTGTCCCATCTTACATGACCCAAAACAAAGCTCTCTCTTGTATTTCACTGCTGGTGAGTGTTTATTGTTTTGGGCAATGTGGGAACTGTGTTAAATCTTCCAGATGAAACTAGGAGCATCAGAGTGGCCGGTATTTTACTTTTAATGCTTTCAACTCAGTCAAACCTCAGTACTTTATTTTGTTTTAGTAAATGTAAGTGCTTCCTAGTTTGACCAAGGTGAGTAGCAGATTATCTACAACCAGAGCCACAATGAGTTTCACTAACAACCATTTCAGAAAAATCAGTACGTAAAACTCCAAATTGAGCACTTTTCTGTGACTACATATTGGAACAGTGCTCTTGTGTTTGGGGTATTGTGTAACCAGATTCACTTTAACAGAATGGTCCAAAAACGACATGATGGAAACTCAATTTCTTTGAAACATTTCTTAATACACATAGACATTGAGATGAAAATAATCTTTGTTCTTGGTCTGACAATTTTGAGCTGTGTTTAGGGTTAGATACTAATAGGATTTCCAAGAGTAATTTGTGGTAGAGTTGATTGAACAAAAGGAACTTTGCTTTTACATAGGTGATTTTTATGTCCACAGATTAGTCAAACAAAAACAATGTCTTGTATTTTACAAGAATGCCTTATATTTTCATTGCTATAGAACCCATGATTCATATTGCTTTCAAGAAGTTTCAAAGCATGCAAATCTTTGATGATTCTTAGTTACAATTGCTTTTTGCTTAAAGCTAATTGCCAGCTTGGTCTATTTATTATTTTTTTCAAAATTTTCCTTAAATGGAAAGTAAAAAATACACAGAGATCTGTTATTCCCAAACACTCTCCTTCTTTTGTCAAAAATCAAAACTGCTAAACTCAGCTGTGGGTTACACCTCTGCTTATCATGTTCACTAAAAGGATGCCCTATTGTTATGCAGAGATTGTTCCTGCTACCACCTGTGGATTTGTGTGGCACTGCCCTATTTTCATTTGGCCCACTGGAATGTGCTCCTCCCTCTGCATAACAAAAAAAAAACCTTACTGATTACTGATTGGATAATGGTGTATACCACCTGGTTTATAAAGAGTTGGGAGATAGAGATAAGTGGATGCTTAAACAGAACCTGAAGATAAATACATGAGAACAATGGCTGTTTGCTTCTTGGAGGTAAGCTGCTTCATATTTTCTAATCCAATTCTTGTTCTTCTGCCAAAAGAAAATGATTGATATTTTTGTCCCATCTTACATGACCCAAAACAAAGCTCTCTCTTGTATTTCACTGCTGGTGAGTGTTTATTGTTTTGGGCAATGTGGGAACTGTGTTAAATCTTCCAGATGAAACTAGGAGCATCAGAGTGGCCGGTACTCTACTTTTAATGCTTTCAACTCAGTCAAACCTCAGTACTTTATTTTGTTTTAGTACATGTAAGTGCTTCCTAGTTTGACCAAGGTGAGAAGCAGATTATCTACAACCAGAGCCACAATGAGTTTCACTAACAACCATTTCAGAAAAATCAGTACGTAAAACTCCAAATGGAGCACTTTTCTGTGACTACATATTGGAACAGTGCTCTTGTGTTTGGGGTATTGTGTAACCAGATTCACTTTAACAGAATGGTCCAAAAACGACTTGATGGAAACTCAATTTCTTTGAAACATTTCTTAATACACATAGACATTGAGATGAAAATAATCTTTGTTCTTGGTCTGACAATTTTGAGCTGTGTTTAGGGTTAGATAGTAATAGGATTTCCAAGAGTAATTTGTGGTAGAGTTGATTGAACAAAAGGAACTTTGCTTTTACATAGGTGATTTTTATGTCCACAGATAAGTCAAACAAAAGCAATGTCTTGTATTTTACAAGAATGCCTTATATTTTCATTGCTATAGAACCCATGATTCATATTGCTTTCAAGAAGTTTCAAAGCATGCAAATCTTTGATGATTCTAAGTTACAATTGCTTTTTGCTTAAAGCTAATTGCCAGCTTGGTCTATTTATTATTTTTTTCAAAATTTTCCTTAAATGGAAAGTAAAAAATACACAGAGATCTGTTATTCCCAAACACTCTCCTTTTTTTGTCAAAAATCAAAACTGCTAAACTCAGCTGTTGGTTACACCTCTGATTAGCATGTTCACTAAAAGGATGCCCTATTGTTATGCAGAGATTGTTCCTGCTACCACCTGGGGATTTGTGTGGCACTGCCCTATTTTCATTTGGCCCACTGGAATGTGCTCCTCCCTCTGCATAACAAAAAAAAACCTTACTGATTACTGATTGGATAATGGTGTATACCACCTGGTTTATAAAGAGTTGGGAGATAGAGATAAGTGGATGCTTAAACAGAACCTGAAGATAAATACATGAGAACAATGGCTGTTTGCTTCTTGGAGGTAAGCTGCTTCATATTTTCTAATCCAATTCTTGTTCTTCTGCCAAAAGAAAATGATTGATATTTTTGTCCCATCTTACATGACCCAAAACAAAGCTCTCTCTTGTATTTCACTGCTGGTGAGTGTTTATTGTTTTGGGCAATGTGGGAACGGTGTTAAATCTTCCAGATGAAACTAGGAGCATCAGAGTGGCCGGTACTCTACTTTTAATGCTTTCAACTCAGTCAAACCTCAGTACTTTATTTTGTTTTAGTACATGTAAGTGCTTCCTAGTTTGACCAAGGTGAGAAGCAGATTATCTACAACCAGAGCCACAATGAGTTTCACTAACAACCATTTCAGAAAAATCAGTGCGTAAAACTCCTAATGGAGCACTTTTCTGTGACTACATATTGGAACAGTGCTCTTGTGTTTGGGGTATTGTGTAACCAGATTCACTTTAACAGAATGGTCCAAAAACGACTTGATGGAAACTCAATTTCTTTGAAACATTTCTTAATACACATAGACATTGAGATGAAAATAATCTTTGTTCTTGGTCTGACAATTTTGACCCGTGTTTAGGGTTAGATAGTAATAGGATTTCCAAGAGTAATTTGTGGTAGAGTTGATTGAACAAAAGGAACTTTGCTTTTACATAGGTGATTTTTATGTCCACATATAAGTCAAACAAAAGCAATGTCTTGTATTTTACAAGAATGCCTTATATTTTCATTGCTATAGAACCCATGATTCATATTGCTTTCAAGAAGTTTCAAAGCATGCAAATCTTTGATGATTCTTAGTTACAATTGCTTTTTGCTTAAAGCTAATTGCCAGCTTGGTCTATTTATTATTTTTTTCAAAATTTTCCTTAAATGGAAAGTAAAAAATACACAGAGATCTGTTATTCCCAAACACTCTCCTTTTTTTGTCAAATCAAAACTGCTAAACTCAGCTGTGGGTTACACCTCTGATTAGCATGTTCACTAAAAGGATGCCCTATTGTTATGCAGAGATTGTTCCTGCTACCACCTGTGGATTTGTGTGGCACTGCCCTATTTTCATTTGGCCCACTGGAATGTGCTCCTCCCTCTGCATAACAAAAAAAAAAACCTTACTGATTACTGATTGGATAATGGTGTATACCACCTGGTTTATAAAGAGTTGGGAGATAGAGATAAGTGGATGCTTAAACAGAACCTGAAGATAAATACATGAGAACAATGGCTGTTTGCTTCTTGGAGGTAAGCTGCTTCATATTTTCTAATCCAATTCTTGTTCTTCTGCCAAAAGAAAATGATTGATATTTTTGTCCCATCTTACATGACCCAAAACAAAGCTCTCTCTTGTATTTCACTGCTGGTGAGTGTTTATTGTTTTGGGCAATGTGGGAACTGTGTTAAATCTTCCAGATGAAACTAGGAGCATCAGAGTGGCCGGTATTTTACTTTTAATGCTTTCAACTCAGTCAAACCTCAGTACTTTATTTTGTTTTAGTACATGTAAGTGCTTCCTAGTTTGACCAAGGTGAGTAGCAGATTATCTACAACCAGAGCCACAATGAGTTTCACTAACAACCATTTCAGAAAAATCAGTACGTAAAACTCCAAATGGAGCACTTTTCTGTGACTACATATTGGAACAGTGCTCTTGTGTTTGGGGTATTGTGTAACCAGATTCACTTTAACAGAATGGTCCAAAAACGACTTGATGGAAACTCAATTTCTTTGAAACATTTCTTAATACACATAGACATTGAGATGAAAATAATCTTTGTTCTTGGTCTGACAATTTTGAGCTGTGTTTAGGGTTAGATAGTAATAGGATTTCCAAGAGTAATTTGTGGTAGAGTTGATTGAACAAAAGGAACTTTGCTTTTACATAGGTGATTTTTATGTCCACAGATTAGTCAAACAAAAACAATGTCTTGTATTTTACAAGAATGCCTTATATTTTCATTGCTATAGAACCCATGATTCATATTGCTTTCAAGAAGTTTCAAAGCATGCAAATCTTTGATGATTCTTAGTTACAATTGCTTTTTGCTTAAAGCTAATTGCCAGCTTGGTCTATTTATTATTTTTTTCAAAATTTTCCTTAAATGGAAAGTAAAAAATACACAGAGATCTGTTATTCCCAAACACTCTCCTTCTTTTGTCAAAAATCAAAACTGCTAAACTCAGCTGTGGGTTACACCTCTGCTTAGCATGTTCACTAAAAGGATGCCCTATTGTTATGCAGAGATTGTTCCTGCTACCACCTGTGGATTTGTGTGGCACTGCCCTATTTTCATTTGGCCCACTGGAATGTGCTCCTCCCTCTGCATAACAAAAAAAACCTTACTGATTACTGATTGGATAATGGTGTATACCACCTGGTTTATAAAGAGTTGGGAGATAGAGATAAGTGGATGCTTAAACAGAACCTGAAGATAAATACATGAGAACAATGGCTGTTTGCTTCTTGGAGGTAAGCTGCTTCATATTTTCTAATCCAATTCTTGTTCTTCTGCCAAAAGAAAATGATTGATATTTTTGTCCCATCTTACATGACCCAAAACAAAGCTCTCTCTTGTATTTCACTGCTGGTGAGTGTTTATTGTTTTGGGCAATGTGGGAACTGTGTTAAATCTTCCAGATGAAACTAGGAGCATCAGAGTGGCCGGTATTTTACTTTTAATGCTTTCAACTCAGTCAAACCTCAGTACTTTATTTTGTTTTAGTACATGTAAGTGCTTCCTAGTTTGACCAAGGTGAGTAGCAGATTATCTACAACCAGAGCCACAATGAGTTTCACTAACAACCATTTCAGAAAAATCAGTACGTAAAACTCCAAATGGAGCACTTTTCTGTGACTACATATTGGAACAGTGCTCTTGTGTTTGGGGTATTGTGTAACCAGATTCACTTTAACAGAATGGTCCAAAAACGACTTGATGGAAACTCAATTTCTTTGAAACATTTCTTAATACACATAGACATTGAGATGAAAATAATCTTTGTTCTTGGTCTGACAATTTTGAGCTGTGTTTAGGGTTAGATAGTAATAGGATTTCCAAGAGTAATTTGTGGTAGAGTTGATTGAACAAAAGGAACTTTGCTTTTACATAGGTGATTTTTATGTCCACAGATTAGTCAAACAAAAACAATGTCTTGTATTTTACAAGAATGCCTTATATTTTCATTGCTATAGAACCCATGATTCATATTGCTTTCAAGAAGTTTCAAAGCATGCAAATCTTTGATGATTCTTAGTTACAATTGCTTTTTGCTTAAAGCTAATTGCCAGCTTGGTCTATTTATTATTTTTTTCAAAATTTTCCTTAAATGGAAAGTAAAAAATACACAGAGATCTGTTATTCCCAAACACTCTCCTTCTTTTGTCAAAAATCAAAACTGCTAAACTCAGCTGTGGGTTACACCTCTGCTTATCATGTTCACTAAAAGGATGCCCTATTGTTATGCAGAGATTGTTCCTGCTACCACCTGTGGATTTGTGTGGCACTGCCCTATTTTCATTTGGCCCACTGGAATGTGCTCCTCCCTCTGCATAACAAAAAAAAACCTTAATGATTACTGATTGGATAATGGTGTATATCACCTGGTTTATAAAGAGTTGGGAGATAGAGATAAGTGGATGCTTAAACAGAACCTGAAGATAAATACATGAGAACAATGGCTGTTTGCTTCTTGGAGGTAAGCTGCTTCATATTTTCTAATCCAATTCTTGTTCTGCCAAAAGAAAATGATTGATATTTTTGTCCCATCTTACATGACCCAAAACAAAGCTCTCTCTTGTATTTCACTGCTGGTGAGTGTTTATTGTTTTGGGCAATGTGGGAACTGTGTTAAATCTTCCAGATGAAACTAGGAGCATCAGAGTGGCCGGTACTCTACTTTTAATGCTTTCAACTCAGTCAAACCTCAGTACTTTATTTTGTTTTAGTACATGTAAGTGCTTCCTAGTTTGACCAAGGTGAGAAGCAGATTATCTACAACCAGAGCCACAATGAGTTTCACTAACAACCATTTCAGAAAAATCAGTGCGTAAAACTCCAAATGGAGCACTTTTCTGTGACTACATATTGGAACAGTGCTCCTGTGTTTGGGGTATTGTGTAACCAGATTCACTTTAACAGAATGGTCCAAAAACGACTTGATGGAAACTCAATTTCTTTGAAACATTTCTTAATACACATAGACATTGAGATGAAAAAAAATCTTTGTTCTTGGTCTGACAATTTTGAGCTGTGTTTAGGGTTAGATAGTAATAGGATTTCCAAGAGTAATTTGTGGTAGAGTTGATTGAACAAAAGGAACTTTGCTTTTACATAGGTGATTTTTATGTCCACAGATAAGTCAAACAAAAGCAATGTCTTGTATTTTACAAGAATGCCTTATATTTTCATTGCTATAGAACCCATGATTCATATTGCTTTCAAGAAGTTTCAAAGCATGCAAATCTTTGATGATTCTTAGTTACAATTGCTTTTTGCTTAAAGCTAATTGCCAGCTTGGTCTATTTATTATTTTTTTCAAAATTTTCCTTAAATGGAAAGTAAAAAATACACAGAGATCTGTTATTCCCAAACACTCTCCTTCTTTTGTCAAAAATCAAAACTGCTAAACTCAGCTGTGGGTTACACCTCTGCTTAGCATGTTCACTAAAAGGATGCCCTATTGTTATGCAGAGATTGTTCCTGCTACCACCTGGGGATTTGTGTGGCACTGCCCTATTTTCATTTGGCCCACTGGAATGTGCTCCTCCCTCTGCATAACAAAAAAAACCTTACTGATTACTGATTGGATAATGGTGTATACCACCTGGTTTATAAAGAGTTGGGAGATAGAGATAAGTGGATGCTTAAACAGAACCTGAAGATAAATACAGGAGAACAATGGCTGTTTGCTTCTTGGAGGTAAGCTGCTTCATATTTTCTAATCCAATTCTTGTTCTGCCAAAAGAAAATGATTGATATTTTTGTCCCATCTTACATGACCCAAAACAAAGCTCTCTCTTGTATTTCACTGCTGGTGAGTGTTTATTGTTTTGGGCAATGTGGGAACTGTGTTAAATCTTCCAGATGAAACTAGGAGCATCAGAGTGGCCGGTACTCTACTTTTAATGCTTTCAACTCAGTCAAACCTCAGTACTTTATTTTGTTTTAGTACATGTAAGTGCTTCCTAGTTTGACCAAGGTGAGAAGCAGATTATCTACAACCAGAGCCACAATGAGTTTCACTAACAACCATTTCAGAAAAATCAGTGCGTAAAACTCCAAATGGAGCACTTTTCTGTGACTGCATATTGGAAAAGTGCTCTTGTGTTTGGGGTATTGTGTATCCAGATTCACTTTAACAGAATGGTCCAAAAACGACTTGATGGAAACTCAATTTCTTTGAAACATTTCTTAATACACATAGACATTGAGATGAAAATAATCTTTGTTCTTGGTCTGACAATTTTGAGCCATGTTTAGGGTTAGATAGTAATAGGATTTCCAAGAGTAATTTGTGGTAGAGTTGATTGAACAAAAGGAACTTTGCTTTTACATAGGTGATTTTTATGTCCACAGATAAGTCAAACAAAAGCAATGTCTTGTATTTTACAAGAATGCCTTATATTTACATTGCTATAGAACCCAAGATTCATATTGCTTTCAAGAAGTTTCAAAGCATGCAAATCTTTGATGATTCTTAGTTACAATTGCTTTTTGCTTAAAGCTAATTGCCAGCTTGGTCTATTTATTATTTTTTTCAAAATTTTCCTTAAATGGAAAGTAAAAAATACACAGAGATCTGTTATTCCCAAACACTCTCCTTTTTTTGTCAAAAATCAAAACTGCTAAACTCAGCTGTGGGTTACACCTCTGATTAGCATGTTCACTAAAAGGATGCCCTATTGTTATGCAGAGATTGTTCCTGCTACCACCTGTGGATTTGTGTGGCACTGCCCTATTTTCATTTGGCCCACTGGAATGTGCTCCTCCCTCTGCATAACAAAAAAAAAAACCTTACTGATTACTGATTGGATAATGGTGTATACCACCTGGTTTATAAAGAGTTGGGAGATAGAGATAAGTGGATGCTTAAACAGAACCTGAAGATAAATACATGAGAACAATGGCTGTTTGCTTCTTGGAGGTAAGCTGCTTCATATTTTCTAATCCAATTCTTGTTCTTCTGCCAAAAGAAAATGATTGATATTTTTGTCCCATCTTACATGACCCAAAACAAAGCTCTCTCTTGTATTTCACTGCTGGTGAGTGTTTATTGTTTTGGGCAATGTGGGAACTGTGTTAAATCTTCCAGATGAAACTAGGAGCATCAGAGTGGCCGGTATTTTACTTTTAATGCTTTCAACTCAGTCAAACCTCAGTACTTTATTTTGTTTTAGTAAATGTAAGTGCTTCCTAGTTTGACCAAGGTGAGTAGCAGATTATCTACAACCAGAGCCACAATGAGTTTCACTAACAACCATTTCAGAAAAATCAGTACGTAAAACTCCAAATGGAGCACTTTTCTGTGACTACATATTGGAACAGTGCTCTTGTGTTTGGGGTATTGTGTAACCAGATTCACTTTAACAGAATGGTCCAAAAACGACATGATGGAAACTCAATTTCTTTGAAACATTTCTTAATACACATAGACATTGAGATGAAAATAATCTTTGTTCTTGGTCTGACAATTTTGAGCTGTGTTTAGGGTTAGATACTAATAGGATTTCCAAGAGTAATTTGTGGTAGAGTTGATTGAACAAAAGGAACTTTGCTTTTACATAGGTGATTTTTATGTCCACAGATTAGTCAAACAAAAACAATGTCTTGTATTTTACAAGAATGCCTTATATTTTCATTGCTATAGAACCCATGATTCATATTGCTTTCAAGAAGTTTCAAAGCATGCAAATCTTTGATGATTCTTAGTTACAATTGCTTTTTGCTTAAAGCTAATTGCCAGCTTGGTCTATTTATTATTTTTTTCAAAATTTTCCTTAAATGGAAAGTAAAAAATACACAGAGATCTGTTATTCCCAAACACTCTCCTTCTTTTGTCAAAAATCAAAACTGCTAAACTCAGCTGTGGGTTACACCTCTGCTTATCATGTTCACTAAAAGGATGCCCTATTGTTATGCAGAGATTGTTCCTGCTACCACCTGTGGATTTGTGTGGCACTGCCCTATTTTCTTTTGGCCCACTGGAATGTGCTCCTCCCTCTGCATAACAAAAAAAAAACCTTACTGATTACTGATTGGATAATGGTGTATACCACCTGGTTTATAAAGAGTTGTGAGATAGAGATAAGTGGATGCTTAAACAGAACCTGAAGATAAATACATGAGAACAATGGCTGTTTGCTTCTTGGAGGTAAGCTGCTTCATATTTTCTAATCCAATTCTTGTTCTTCTGCCAAAAGAAAATGATTGATATTTTTGTCCCATCTTACATGACCCAAAACAAAGCTCTCTCTTGTATTTCACTGCTGGTGAGTGTTTATTGTTTTGGGCAATGTGGGAACTGTGTTAAATCTTCCAGATGAAACTAGGAGCATCAGAGTGGCCGGTACTCTACTTTTAATGCTTTCAACTCAGTCAAACCTCAGTACTTTATTTTGTTTTAGTACATGTAAGTGCTTCCTAGTTTGACCAAGGTGAGAAGCAGATTATCTACAACCAGAGCCACAATGAGTTTCACTAACAACCATTTCAGAAAAATCAGTACGTAAAACTCCAAATGGAGCACTTTTCTGTGACTACATATTGGAACAGTGCTCTTGTGTTTGGGGTATTGTGTAACCAGATTCACTTTAACAGAATGGTCCAAAAACGACTTGATGGAAACTCAATTTCTTTGAAACATTTCTTAATACACATAGACATTGAGATGAAAATAATCTTTGTTCTTGGTCTGACAATTTTGAGCTGTGTTTAGGGTTAGATAGTAATAGGATTTCCAAGAGTAATTTGTGGTAGAGTTGATTGAACAAAAGGAACTTTGCTTTTACATAGGTGATTTTTATGTCCACAGATAAGTCAAACAAAAGCAATGTCTTGTATTTTACAAGAATGCCTTATATTTTCATTGCTATAGAACCCATGATTCATATTGCTTTCAAGAAGTTTCAAAGCATGCAAATCTTTGATGATTCTTAGTTACAATTGCTTTTTGCTTAAAGCTAATTGCCAGCTTGGTCTATTTATTATTTTTTTCAAAATTTTCCTTGAATGGAAAGTAAAAAATACACAGAGATCTGTTATTCCCAAACACTCTCCTTTTTTTGTCAAAAATCAAAACTGCTAAACTCAGCTGTTGGTTACACCTCTGATTAGCATGTTCACTAAAAGGATGCCCTATTGTTATGCAGAGATTGTTCCTGCTACCACCTGGGGATTTGTGTGGCACTGCCCTATTTTCATTTGGCCCACTGGAATGTGCTCCTCCCTCTGCATAACAAAAAAAAACCTTACTGATTACTGATTGGATAATGGTGTATACCACCTGGTTTATAAAGAGTTGGGAGATAGAGATAAGTGGATGCTTAAACAGAACCTGAAGATAAATACATGAGAACAATGGCTGTTTGCTTCTTGGAGGTAAGCTGCTTCATATTTTCTAATCCAATTCTTGTTCTTCTGCCAAAAGAAAATGATTGATATTTTTGTCCCATCTTACATGACCCAAAACAAAGCTCTCTCTTGTATTTCACTGCTGGTGAGTGTTTATTGTTTTGGGCAATGTGGGAACGGTGTTAAATCTTCCAGATGAAACTAGGAGCATCAGAGTGGCCGGTACTCTACTTTTAATGCTTTCAACTCAGTCAAACCTCAGTACTTTATTTTGTTTTAGTACATGTAAGTGCTTCCTAGTTTGACCAAGGTGAGAAGCAGATTATCTACAACCAGAGCCACAATGAGTTTCACTAACAACCATTTCAGAAAAATCAGTGCGTAAAACTCCTAATGGAGCACTTTTCTGTGACTACATATTGGAACAGTGCTCTTGTGTTTGGGGTATTGTGTAACCAGATTCACTTTAACAGAATGGTCCAAAAACGACTTGATGGAAACTCAATTTCTTTGAAACATTTCTTAATACACATAGACATTGAGATGAAAATAATCTTTGTTCTTGGTCTGACAATTTTGACCCGTGTTTAGGGTTAGATAGTAATAGGATTTCCAAGAGTAATTTGTGGTAGAGTTGATTGAACAAAAGGAACTTTGCTTTTACATAGGTGATTTTTATGTCCACATATAAGTCAAACAAAAGCAATGTCTTGTATTTTACAAGAATGCCTTATATTTTCATTGCTATAGAACCCATGATTCATATTGCTTTCAAGAAGTTTCAAAGCATGCAAATCTTTGATGATTCTTAGTTACAATTGCTTTTTGCTTAAAGCTAATTGCCAGCTTGGTCTATTTATTATTTTTTTCAAAATTTTCCTTAAATGGAAAGTAAAAAATACACAGAGATCTGTTATTCCCAAACACTCTCCTTTTTTTGTCAAATCAAAACTGCTAAACTCAGCTGTGGGTTACACCTCTGATTAGCATGTTCACTAAAAGGATGCCCTATTGTTATGCAGAGATTGTTCCTGCTACCACCTGTGGATTTGTGTGGCACTGCCCTATTTTCATTTGGCCCACTGGAATGTGCTCCTCCCTCTGCATAACAAAAAAAAAACCTTACTGATTACTGATTGGATAATGGTGTATACCACCTGGTTTATAAAGAGTTGGGAGATAGAGATAAGTGGATGCTTAAACAGAACCTGAAGATAAATACATGAGAACAATGGCTGTTTGCTTCTTGGAGGTTAGCTGCTTCATATTTTCTAATCCAATTCTTGTTCTTCTGCCAAAAGAAAATGATTGATATTTTTGTCCCATCTTACATGACCCAAAGCAAAGCTCTCTCTTGTATTTCACTGCTGGTGAGTGTTTATTGTTTTGGGCAATGTGGGAACTGTGTTAAATCTTCCAGATGAAACTAGGAGCATCAGAGTGGCCGGTATTTTACTTTTAATGCTTTCAACTCAGTCAAACCTCAGTACTTTATTTTGTTTTAGTACATGTAAGTGCTTCCTAGTTTGACCAAGGTGAGTAGCAGATTATCTACAACCAGAGCCACAATGAGTTTCACTAACGACCATTTCAGAAAAATCAGTACGTAAAACTCCAAATGGAGCACTTTTCTGTGACTACATATTGGAACAGTGCTCTTGTGTTTGGGGTATTGTGTAACCAGATTCACTTTAACAGAATGGTCCAAAAACGACTTGATGGAAACTCAATTTCTTTGAAACATTTCTTAATACACATAGACATTGAGATGAAAATAATCTTTGTTCTTGGTCTGACAATTTTGAGCTGTGTTTAGGGTTAGATAGTAATAGGATTTCCAAGAGTAATTTGTGGTAGAGTTGATTGAACAAAAGGAACTTTGCTTTTACATAGGTGATTTTTATGTCCACAGATTAGTCAAACAAAAACAATGTCTTGTATTTTACAAGAATGCCTTATATTTTCATTGCTATAGAACCCATGATTCATATTGCTTTCAAGAAGTTTCAAAGCATGCAAATCTTTGATGATTCTTAGTTACAATTGCTTTTTGCTTAAAGCTAATTGCCAGCTTGGTCTATTTATTATTTTTTTCAAAATTTTCCTTAAATGGAAAGTAAAAAATACACAGAGATCTGTTATTCCCAAACACTCTCCTTCTTTTGTCAAAAATCAAAACTGCTAAACTCAGCTGTGGGTTACACCTCTGCTTAGCATGTTCACTAAAATGATGCCCTATTGTTATGCAGAGATTGTTCCTGCTACCACCTGTGGATTTGTGTGGCACTGCCCTATTTTCATTTGGCCCACTGGAATGTGCTCCTACCTCTGCATAACAAAAAAAAACCTTACTGATTACTGATTGGATAATGGTGTATATCACCTGGTTTATAAAGAGTTGGGAGATAGAGATAAGTGGATGCTTAAACAGAACCTGAAGATAAATACATGAGAACAATGGCTGTTTGCTTCTTGGAGGTAAGCTGCTTCATATTTTCTAATCCAATTCTTGTTCTGCCAAAAGAAAATGATTGATATTTTTGTCCCATCTTACATGACCCAAAACAAAGCTCTCTCTTGTATTTCACTGCTGGTGAGTGTTTATTGTTTTGGGCAATGTGGGAACTGTGTTAAATCTTCCAGATGAAACTAGGAGCATCAGAGTGGCCGGTACTCTACTTTTAATGCTTTCAACTCAGTCAAACCTCAGTACTTTATTTTGTTTTAGTACATGTAAGTGCTTCCTAGTTTGACCAAGGTGAGAAGCAGATTATCTACAACCAGAGCCACAATGAGTTTCACTAACAACAATTTCAGAAAAATCAGTACGTAAAACTCCAAATAGAGCACTTTTCTGTGACTACATATTGGAACAGTGCTCTTGTGTTTGGGGTATTGTGTAACCAGATTCACTTTAACAGAATGGTCCAAAAACGACTTGATGGAAACTCAATTTCTTTGAAACATTTCTTAATACACATAGACATTGAGATGAAAATAATCTTTGTTCTTGGTCTGACAATTTTGAGCTGTGTTTAGGGTTAGATAGTAATAGGATTTCCAAGAGTAATTTGTGGTAGAGTTGATTGAACAAAAGGAACTTTGCTTTTACATAGGTGATTTTTATGTCCACAGATAAGTCAAACAAAAGCAATGTCTTGTATTTTACAAGAATGCCTTATATTTTCATTGCTATAGAACCCATGATTCATATTGCTTTCAAGAAGTTTCAAAGCATGCAAATCTTTGATGATTCTTAGTTACAATTGCTTTTTGCTTAAAGCTAATTGCCAGCTTGGTCTATTTATTATTTTTTTCAAAATTTTCCTTAAATGGAAAGTAAAAAATACACAGAGATCTGTTATTCCCAAACACTCTCCTTTTTTTGTCAAAAATCAAAACTGCTAAACTCAGCTGTTGGTTACACCTCTGATTAGCATGTTCACTAAAAGGATGCCCTATTGTTATGCAGAGATTGTTCCTGCTACCACCTGGGGATTTGTGTGGCACTGCCCTATTTTCATTTGGCCCACTGGAATGTGCTCCTCCCTCTGCATAACAAAAAAAACCTTACTGATTACTGATTGGATAATGGTGTATACCACCTGGTTTATAAAGAGTTGGGAGATAGAGATAAGTGGATGCTTAAACAGAACCTGAAGATAAATACATGAGAACAAAGGCTGTTTGCTTCTTGGAGGTAAGCTGCTTCATATTTTCTAATCCAATTCTTGTTCTTCTGCCAAAAGAAAATGATTGATATTTTTGTCCCATCTTACATGACCCAAAACAAAGCTCTCTCTTGTATTTCACTGCTGGTGAGTGTTTATTGTTTTGGGCAATGTGGGAACTGTGTTAAATCTTCCAGATGAAACTAGGAGCATCAGAGTGGCCGGTACTCTACTTTTAATGCTTTCAACTCAGTCAAACCTCAGTACTTTATTTTGTTTTAGTACATGTAAGTGCTTCCTAGTTTGACCAAGGTGAGAAGCAGATTATCTACAACCAGAGCCACAATGAGTTTCACTAACAACCATTTCAGAAAAATCAGTGTGTAAAACTCCAAATGGAGCACTTTTCTGTGACTACATATTGGAACAGTGCTCTTGTGTTTGGGGTATTGTGTAACCAGATTCACTTTAACAGAATGGTCCAAAAACGACTTGATGGAAACTCAATTTCTTTGAAACATTTCTTAATACACATAGACATTGAGATGAAAATAATCTTTGTTCTTGGTCTGACAATTTTGAGCCGTGTTTAGGGTTAGATAGTAATAGGATTTCCAAGAGTAATTTGTGGTAGAGTTGATTGAACAAAAGGAACTTTGCTTTTACATAGGTGATTTTTATGTCCACAGATAAGTCAAACAAAAGCAATGTCTTGTATTTTACAAGAATGCCTTATATTTTCATTGCTATAGAACCCATGATTCATATTGCTTTCAAGAAGTTTCAAAGCATGCAAATCTTTGATGATTCTTAGTTACAATTGCTTTTTGCTTAAAGATAATTGCCAGCTTGGTCTATTTATTATTTTTTTCAAAAATTTCCTTAAATGGAAAGTAAAAAATACACAGAGATCTGTTATTCCCAAACACTCTCCTTTTTTTGTCAAAAATCAAGACTGCTAAACTCAGCTGTTGGTTACACCTCTGATTAGCATGTTCTCTAAAAGGATGCCCTATTGTTATGCAGAGATTGTTCCTGCTACCACCTGGGGATTTGTGTGGCACTGCCCTATTTTCATTTGGCCCACTGGAATGTGCTCCTCCCTCTGCATAACAAAAAAAACCTTACTGATTACTGATTGGATAATGGTGTATACCACCTGGTTTATAAAGAGTTGGGAGATAGAGATAAGTGGATGCTTAAACAGAACCTGAAGATAAATACATGAGAACAATGGCTGTTTGCTTCTTGGATGTAAGCTGCTTCATATTTTCTAATCCAATTCTTGTTCTGCCAAAAGAAAATGATTGATATTTTTGTCCCATCTTACATGACCCAAAGCAAAGCTCTCTCTTGTATTTCACTGCTGGTGAGTGTTTATTGTTTTGGGCAATGTGGGAACTGTGTTAAATCTTCCAGATGAAACTAGGAGCATCAGAGTGGCCGGTATTTTACTTTTAATGCTTTCAACTCAGTCAAACCTCAGTACTTTATTTTGTTTTAGTACATGTAAGTGCTTCCTAGTTTGACCAAGGTGAGTAGCAGATTATCTACAACCAGAGCCACAATGAGTTTCACTAACGACCATTTCAGAAAAATCAGTACGTAAAACTCCAAATGGAGCACTTTTCTGTGACTACATATTGGAACAGTGCTCTTGTGTTTGGGGTATTGTGTAACCAGATTCACTTTAACAGAATGGTCCAAAAACGACTTGATGGAAACTCAATTTCTTTGAAACATTTCTTAATACACATAGACATTGAGATGAAAATAATCTTTGTTCTTGGTCTGACAATTTTGAGCTGTGTTTAGGGTTAGATAGTAATAGGATTTCCAAGAGTAATTTGTGGTAGAGTTGATTGAACAAAAGGAACTTTGCTTTTACATAGGTGATTTTTATGTCCACAGATTAGTCAAACAAAAACAATGTCTTGTATTTTACAAGAATGCCTTATATTTTCATTGCTATAGAACCCATGATTCATATTGCTTTCAAGAAGTTTCAAAGCATGCAAATCTTTGATGATTCTTAGTTACAATTGCTTTTTGCTTAAAGCTAATTGCCAGCTTGGTCTATTTATTATTTTTTTCAAAATTTTCCTTAAATGGAAAGTAAAAAATACACAGAGATCTGTTATTCCCAAACACTCTCCTTCTTTTGTCAAAAATCAAAACTGCTAAACTCAGCTGTGGGTTACACCTCTGCTTAGCATGTTCACTAAAATGATGCCCTATTGTTATGCAGAGATTGTTCCTGCTACCACCTGTGGATTTGTGTGGCACTGCCCTATTTTCATTTGGCCCACTGGAATGTGCTCCTACCTCTGCATAACAAAAAAAAACCTTACTGATTACTGATTGGATAATGGTGTATATCACCTGGTTTATAAAGAGTTGGGAGATAGAGATAAGTGGATGCTTAAACAGAACCTGAAGATAAATACATGAGAACAATGGCTGTTTGCTTCTTGGAGGTAAGCTGCTTCATATTTTCTAATCCAATTCTTGTTCTGCCAAAAGAAAATGATTGATATTTTTGTCCCATCTTACATGACCCAAAACAAAGCTCTCTCTTGTATTTCACTGCTGGTGAGTGTTTATTGTTTTGGGCAATGTGGGAACTGTGTTAAATCTTCCAGATGAAACTAGGAGCATCAGAGTGGCCGGTACTCTACTTTTAATGCTTTCAACTCAGTCAAACCTCAGTACTTTATTTTGTTTTAGTACATGTAAGTGCTTCCTAGTTTGACCAAGGTGAGAAGCAGATTATCTACAACCAGAGCCACAATGAGTTTCACTAACAACAATTTCAGAAAAATCAGTACGTAAAACTCCAAATAGAGCACTTTTCTGTGACTACATATTGGAACAGTGCTCTTGTGTTTGGGGTATTGTGTAACCAGATTCACTTTAACAGAATGGTCCAAAAACGACTTGATGGAAACTCAATTTCTTTGAAACATTTCTTAATACACATAGACATTGAGATGAAAATAATCTTTGTTCTTGGTCTGACAATTTTGAGCTGTGTTTAGGGTTAGATAGTAATAGGATTTCCAAGAGTAATTTGTGGTAGAGTTGATTGAACAAAAGGAACTTTGCTTTTACATAGGTGATTTTTATGTCCACAGATAAGTCAAACAAAAGCAATGTCTTGTATTTTACAAGAATGCCTTATATTTTCATTGCTATAGAACCCATGATTCATATTGCTTTCAAGAAGTTTCAAAGCATGCAAATCTTTGATGATTCTTAGTTACAATTGCTTTTTGCTTAAAGCTAATTGCCAGCTTGGTCTATTTATTATTTTTTTCAAAATTTTCCTTAAATGGAAAGTAAAAAATACACAGAGATCTGTTATTCCCAAACACTCTCCTTTTTTTGTCAAAAATCAAAACTGCTAAACTCAGCTGTTGGTTACACCTCTGATTAGCATGTTCACTAAAAGGATGCCCTATTGTTATGCAGAGATTGTTCCTGCTACCACCTGGGGATTTGTGTGGCACTGCCCTATTTTCATTTGGCCCACTGGAATGTGCTCCTCCCTCTGCATAACAAAAAAAACCTTACTGATTACTGATTGGATAATGGTGTATACCACCTGGTTTATAAAGAGTTGGGAGATAGAGATAAGTGGATGCTTAAACAGAACCTGAAGATAAATACATGAGAACAAAGGCTGTTTGCTTCTTGGAGGTAAGCTGCTTCATATTTTCTAATCCAATTCTTGTTCTTCTGCCAAAAGAAAATGATTGATATTTTTGTCCCATCTTACATGACCCAAAACAAAGCTCTCTCTTGTATTTCACTGCTGGTGAGTGTTTATTGTTTTGGGCAATGTGGGAACTGTGTTAAATCTTCCAGATGAAACTAGGAGCATCAGAGTGGCCGGTACTCTACTTTTAATGCTTTCAACTCAGTCAAACCTCAGTACTTTATTTTGTTTTAGTACATGTAAGTGCTTCCTAGTTTGACCAAGGTGAGAAGCAGATTATCTACAACCAGAGCCACAATGAGTTTCACTAACAACCATTTCAGAAAAATCAGTGTGTAAAACTCCAAATGGAGCACTTTTCTGTGACTACATATTGGAACAGTGCTCTTGTGTTTGGGGTATTGTGTAACCAGATTCACTTTAACAGAATGGTCCAAAAACGACTTGATGGAAACTCAATTTCTTTGAAACATTTCTTAATACACATAGACATTGAGATGAAAATAATCTTTGTTCTTGGTCTGACAATTTTGAGCCGTGTTTAGGGTTAGATAGTAATAGGATTTCCAAGAGTAATTTGTGGTAGAGTTGATTGAACAAAAGGAACTTTGCTTTTACATAGGTGATTTTTATGTCCACAGATAAGTCAAACAAAAGCAATGTCTTGTATTTTACAAGAATGCCTTATATTTTCATTGCTATAGAACCCATGATTCATATTGCTTTCAAGAAGTTTCAAAGCATGCAAATCTTTGATGATTCTTAGTTACAATTGCTTTTTGCTTAAAGATAATTGCCAGCTTGGTCTATTTATTATTTTTTTCAAAAATTTCCTTAAATGGAAAGTAAAAAATACACAGAGATCTGTTATTCCCAAACACTCTCCTTTTTTTGTCAAAAATCAAGACTGCTAAACTCAGCTGTTGGTTACACCTCTGATTAGCATGTTCTCTAAAAGGATGCCCTATTGTTATGCAGAGATTGTTCCTGCTACCACCTGGGGATTTGTGTGGCACTGCCCTATTTTCATTTGGCCCACTGGAATGTGCTCCTCCCTCTGCATAACAAAAAAAACCTTACTGATTACTGATTGGATAATGGTGTATACCACCTGGTTTATAAAGAGTTGGGAGATAGAGATAAGTGGATGCTTAAACAGAACCTGAAGATAAATACATGAGAACAATGGCTGTTTGCTTCTTGGATGTAAGCTGCTTCATATTTTCTAATCCAATTCTTGTTCTGCCAAAAGAAAATGATTGATATTTTTGTCCCATCTTACATGACCCAAAACAAAGCTCCCTCTTGTATTTCACTGCTGGTGAGTGTTTATTGTTTTGGGCAATGTGGGAACTGTGTTAAATCTTCCAGATGAAACTAGGAGCATCAGAGTGGCCGGTATTCTACTTTTAATGCTTTCAACTCAGTCAAACCTCAGTACTTTATTTTGTTTTAGTACACGTAAGTGCTTCCTAGTTTGACCAAGGTGAGTAGCAGATTATCTACAACCAGAGCCACAATGAGTTTCACTAACAACCATTTCAGAAAAATCAGTGCGTAAAATTCCAAATGGAGCACTTTTCTGTGACTACATATTGGAACAGTGCTCTTGTGTTTGGGGTATTGTGTAACCAGATTCACTTTAACAGAATGGTCCAAAAACGACTTGATGGAAACTCAATTTCTTTGAAACATTTCTTAATACACATAGACATTGAGATGAAAATAATCTTTGTTCTTGGTCTGACAATTTTGAGCCATGTTTAGGGTTGAATAGTAATAGGATTTCCAAGAGTAATTTGTGGTAGAGTTGATTGAACAAAAGGAACTTTGCTTTTACATAGGTGATTTTTATGTCCACAGATAAGTCAAACAAAAGCAATGTCTTGTATTTTACAAGAATGCCTTATATTTACATTGCTATAGAACCCATGATTCATATTGCTTTCAAGAAGTTTCAAAGCATGCAAATCTTTGATGATTCTTAGTTACAATTGCTTTTTGCTTAAAGCTAATTGCCAGCTTGGTCTATTTATTATTTTTTTCAAAATTTTCCTTAAATGGAAAGTAAAAAATACACAGAGATCTGTTATTCCCAAACACTCTCCTTTTTTTGTCAAAAATCAAAACTGCTAAACTCAGCTGTGGGTTACACCTCTGCTTATCATGTTCACTAAAAGGATGCCCTATTGTTATGCAGAGATTGTTCCTGCTACCACCTGTGGATTTGTGTGGCACTGCCCTATTTTCATTTGGCCCACTGGAATGTGCTCCTCCCTCTGCATAACAAAAAAAAAACCTTACTGATTACTGATTGGATAATGGTGTATACCACCTGGTTTATAAAGAGTTGGGAGATAGAGATAAGTGGATGCTTAAACAGAACCTGAAGATAAATACATGAGAACAATGGCTGTTTGCTTCTTGGAGGTAAGCTGCTTCATATTTTCTAATCCAATTCTTGTTCTTCTGCCAAAAGAAAATGATTGATATTTTTGTCCCATCTTACATGACCCAAAACAAAGCTCTCTCTTGTATTTCACTGCTGGTGAGTGTTTATTGTTTTGGGCAATGTGGGAACTGTGTTAAATCTTCCAGATGAAACTAGGAGCATCAGAGTGGCCGGTACTCTACTTTTAATGCTTTCAACTCAGTCAAACCTCAGTACTTTATTTTGTTTTAGTACATGTAAGTGCTTCCTAGTTTGACCAAGGTGAGAAGCAGATTATCTACAACCAGAGCCACAATGAGTTTCACTAACAACCATTTCAGAAAAATCAGTACGTAAAACTCCAAATGGAGCACTTTTCTGTGACTACATATTGGAACAGTGCTCTTGTGTTTGGGGTATTGTGTAACCAGATTCACTTTAACAGAATGGTCCAAAAACGACTTGATGGAAACTCAATTTCTTTGAAACATTTCTTAATACACATAGACATTGAGATGAAAATAATCTTTGTTCTTGGTCTGACAATTTTGAGCTGTGTTTAGGGTTAGATAGTAATAGGATTTCCAAGAGTAATTTGTGGTAGAGTTGATTGAACAAAAGGAACTTTGCTTTTACATAGGTGATTTTTATGTCCACAGATAAGTCAAACAAAAGCAATGTCTTGTATTTTACAAGAATGCCTTATATTTTCATTGCTATAGAACCCATGATTCATATTGCTTTCAAGAAGTTTCAAAGCATGCAAATCTTTGATGATTCTTAGTTACAATTGCTTTTTGCTTAAAGCTAATTGCCAGCTTGGTCTATTTATTATTTTTTTCAAAATTTTCCTTAAATGGAAAGTAAAAAATACACAGAGATCTGTTATTCCCAAACACTCTCCTTTTTTTGTCAAAAATCAAAACTGCTAAACTCAGCTGTTGGTTACACCTCTGATTAGCATGTTCACTAAAAGGATGCCCTATTGTTATGCAGAGATTGTTCCTGCTACCACCTGGGGATTTGTGTGGCACTGCCCTATTTTCATTTGGCCCACTGGAATGTGCTCCTCCCTCTGCATAACAAAAAAAAACCTTACTGATTACTGATTGGATAATGGTGTATACCACCTGGTTTATAAAGAGTTGGGAGATAGAGATAAGTGGATGCTTAAACAGAACCTGAAGATAAATACATGAGAACAATGGCTGTTTGCTTCTTGGAGGTAAGCTGCTTCATATTTTCTAATCCAATTCTTGTTCTTCTGCCAAAAGAAAATGATTGATATTTTTGTCCCATCTTACATGACCCAAAACAAAGCTCTCTCTTGTATTTCACTGCTGGTGAGTGTTTATTGTTTTGGGCAATGTGGGAACGGTGTTAAATCTTCCAGATGTAACTAGGAGCATCAGAGTGGCCGGTACTCTACTTTTAATGCTTTCAACTCAGTCAAACCTCAGTACTTTATTTTGTTTTAGTACATGTAAGTGCTTCCTAGTTTGACCAAGGTGAGAAGCAGATTATCTACAACCAGAGCCACAATGAGTTTCACTAACAACCATTTCAGAAAAATCAGTGCGTAAAACTCCTAATGGAGCACTTTTCTGTGACTACATATTGGAACAGTGCTCTTGTGTTTGGGGTATTGTGTAACCAGATTCACTTTAACAGAATGGTCCAAAAACGACTTGATGGAAACTCAATTTCTTTGAAACATTTCTTAATACACATAGACATTGAGATGAAAATAATCTTTGTTCTTGGTCTGACAATTTTGACCCGTGTTTAGGGTTAGATAGTAATAGGATTTCCAAGAGTAATTTGTGGTAGAGTTGATTGAACAAAAGGAACTTTGCTTTTACATAGGTGATTTTTATGTCCACATATAAGTCAAACAAAAGCAATGTCTTGTATTTTACAAGAATGCCTTATATTTTCATTGCTATAGAACCCATGATTCATATTGCTTTCAAGAAGTTTCAAAGCATGCAAATCTTTGATGATTCTTAGTTACAATTGCTTTTTGCTTAAAGCTAATTGCCAGCTTGGTCTATTTATTATTTTTTTCAAAATTTTCCTTAAATGGAAAGTAAAAAATACACAGAGATCTGTTATTCCCAAACACTCTCCTTTTTTTGTCAAATCAAAACTGCTAAACTCAGCTGTGGGTTACACCTCTGATTAGCATGTTCACTAAAAGGATGCCCTATTGTTATGCAGAGATTGTTCCTGCTACCACCTGTGGATTTGTGTGGCACTGCCCTATTTTCATTTGGCCCACTGGAATGTGCTCCTCCCTCTGCATAACAAAAAAAAAAAACCTTACTGATTACTGATTGGATAATGGTGTATACCACCTGGTTTATAAAGAGTTGGGAGATAGAGATAAGTGGATGCTTAAACAGAACCTGAAGATAAATACATGAGAACAATGGCTGTTTGCTTCTTGGAGGTAAGCTGCTTCATATTTTCTAATCCAATTCTTGTTCTTCTGCCAAAAGAAAATGATTGATATTTTTGTCCCATCTTACATGACCCAAAACAAAGCTCTCTCTTGTATTTCACTGCTGGTGAGTGTTTATTGTTTTGGGCAATGTGGGAACTGTGTTAAATCTTCCAGATGAAACTAGGAGCATCAGAGTGGCCGGTATTTTACTTTTAATGCTTTCAACTCAGTCAAACCTCAGTACTTTATTTTGTTTTAGTACATGTAAGTGCTTCCTAGTTTGACCAAGGTGAGTAGCAGATTATCTACAACCAGAGCCACAATGAGTTTCACTAACAACCATTTCAGAAAAATCAGTACGTAAAACTCCAAATGGAGCACTTTTCTGTGACTACATATTGGAACAGTGCTCTTGTGTTTGGGGTATTGTGTAACCAGATTCACTTTAACAGAATGGTCCAAAAACGACTTGATGGAAACTCAATTTCTTTGAAACATTTCTTAATACACATAGACATTGAGATGAAAATAATCTTTGTTCTTGGTCTGACAATTTTGAGCTGTGTTTAGGGTTAGATAGTAATAGGATTTCCAAGAGTAATTTGTGGTAGAGTTGATTGAACAAAAGGAACTTTGCTTTTACATAGGTGATTTTTATGTCCACAGATTAGTCAAACAAAAACAATGTCTTGTATTTTACAAGAATGCCTTATATTTTCATTGCTATAGAACCCATGATTCATATTGCTTTCAAGAAGTTTCAAAGCGTGCAAATCTTTGATGATTCTTAGTTACAATTGCTTTTTGCTTAAAGCTAATTGCCAGCTTGGTCTATTTATTATTTTTTTCAAAATTTTCCTTAAATGGAAAGTAAAAAATACACAGAGATCTGTTATTCCCAAACACTCTCCTTCTTTTGTCAAAAATCAAAACTGCTAAACTCAGCTGTGGGTTACACCTCTGCTTAGCATGTTCACTAAAAGGATGCCCTATTGTTATGCAGAGATTGTTCCTGCTACCACCTGTGGATTTGTGTGGCACTGCCCTATTTTCATTTGGCCCACTGGAATGTGCTCCTCCCTCTGCATAACAAAAAAAAACCTTACTGATTACTGATTGGATAATGGTGTATATCACCTGGTTTATAAAGAGTTGGGAGATAGAGATAAGTGGATGCTTAAACAGAACCTGAAGATAAATACATGAGAACAATGGCTGTTTGCTTCTTGGAGGTAAGCTGCTTCATATTTTCTAATCCAATTCTTGTTCTGCCAAAAGAAAATGATTGATATTTTTGTCCCATCTTACATGACCCAAAACAAAGCTCTCTCTTGTATTTCACTGCTGGTGAGTGTTTATTGTTTTGGGCAATGTGGGAACTGTGTTAAATCTTCCAGATGAAACTAGGAGCATCAGAGTGGCCGGTACTCTACTTTTAATGCTTTGAAATCAGTCAAACCTCAGTACTTTATTTTGTTTTAGTACATGTAAGTGCTTCCTAGCTTGACCAAGGTGAGAAGCAGATTATCTACAACCAGAGCCACAATGAGTTTCACTAACAACCATTTCAGAAAAATCAGTGCGTAAAACTCCAAATGGAGCACTTTTCTGTGACTGCATATTGGAACAGTGCTCTTGTGTTTGGGGTATTGTGTATCCAGATTCACTTTAACAGAATGGTCCAAAAACGACTTGATGGAAACTCAATTTCTTTGAAACATTTCTTAATACACATAGACATTGAGATGAAAATAATCTTTGTTCTTGGTCCGACAATTTTGAGCCATGTTTATGGTTAGATAGTAATAGGATTTCCAAGAGTAATTTGTGGTAGAGTTGATTGAACAAAAGGAACTTTGCTTTTACATAGGTGATTTTTATTTCCACAGATAAGTCAAACAAAAGCAATGTCTTGTATTTTACAAGAATGCCTTATATTTTCATTGCTATAGAACCCATGATTCATATTGCTTTCAAGAAGTTTCAAAGCATGCAAATCTTTGATGATTCTTAGTTACAATTGCTTTTTGCTTAAAGCTAATTGCCAGCTTGGTCTATTTATTATTTTTTTCAAAATTTTCCTTAAATGGAAAGTAAAAAATACACAGAGATCCGTTATTCCCAAACACTCTCCTTTTTTTGTCAAAAATCAAAACTGCTAAACTCAGCTGTGGGTTACACCTCTGATTAGCATGTTCACTAAAAGGATGCCCTATTGTTATGCAGAGATTGTTCCTGCTACCACCTGTGGATTTGTGTGGCACTGCCCTATTTTCATTTGGCCCACTGGAATGTGCTCCTCCCTCTGCATAACAAAAAAAAACCTTACTGATTACTGATTGGATAATGGTGTATACCACCTGGTTTATAAAGAGTTGGGAGATAGAGATAAGTGGATGCTTAAACAGAACCTGAAGATAAATACATGAGAACAATGGCTGTTTGCTTCTTGGAGGTAAGCTGCTTCATATTTTCTAATCCAATTCTTGTTCTTCTGCCAAAAGAAAATGATTGATATTTTTGTCCCATCTTACATGACCCAAAACAAAGCTCTCTCTTGTATTTCACTGCTGGTGAGTGTTTATTGTTTTGGGCAATGTGGGAACTGTGTTAAATCTTCCAGATGAAACTAGGAGCATCAGAGTGGCTGGTACTCTACTTTTAATGCTTTCAACTCAGTCAAACCTCAGTACTTTATTTTGTTTTAGTACATGTAAGTGCTTCCTAGTTTGACCAAGGTGAGAAGCAGATTATCTACAACCAGAGCCACAATGAGTTTCACTAACAACAATTTCAGAAAAATCAGTACGTAAAACTCCAAATAGAGCACTTTTCTGTGACTACATATTGGAACAGTGCTCTTGTGTTTGGGGTATTGTGTAACCAGATTCACTTTAACAGAATGGTCCAAAAACGACTTGATGGAAACTCAATTTCTTTGAAACATTTCTTAATACACATAGACATTGAGATGAAAATAATCTTTGTTCTTGGTCTGACAATTTTGAGCTGTGTTTAGGGTTAGATAGTAATAGGATTTCCAAGAGTAATTTGTGGTAGAGTTGATTGAACAAAAGGAACTTTGCTTTTACATAGGTGATTTTTATGTCCACAGATAAGTCAAACAAAAGCAATGTCTTGTATTTTACAAGAATGCCTTATATTTTCATTGCTATAGAACCCATGATTCATATTGCTTTCAAGAAGTTTCAAAGCATGCAAATCTTTGATGATTCTTAGTTACAATTGCTTTTTGCTTAAAGCTAATTGCCAGCTTGGTCTATTTATTATTTTTTTCAAAATTTTCCTTAAATGGAAAGTAAAAAATACACAGAGATCTGTTATTCCCAAACACTCTCCTTTTTTTGTCAAAAATCAAAACTGCTAAACTCAGCTGTTGGTTACACCTCTGATGAGCATGTTCACTAAAAGGATGCCCTATTGTTATGCAGAGATTGTTCCTGCTACCACCTGGGGATTTGTGTGGCACTGCCCTATTTTCATTTGGCCCACTGGAATGTGCTCCTCCCTCTGCATAACAAAAAAAAAACCTTACTGATTACTGATTGGATAATGGTGTATACCACCTGGTTTATAAAGAGTTGGGAGATAGAGATAAGTGGATGCTTAAACAGAACCTGAAGATAAATACATGAGAACAATGGCTGTTTGCTTCTTGGAGGTAAGCTGCTTCATATTTTCTAATCCAATTCTTGTTCTTCTGCCAAAAGAAAATGATTGATATTTTTGTCCCATCTTACATGACCCAAAACAAAGCTCTCTCTTGTATTTCACTGCTGGTGAGTGTTTATTGTTTTGGGCAATGTGGGAACTGTGTTAAATCTTCCAGATGAAACTAGGAGCATCAGAGTGGCCGGTACTCTACTTTTAATGCTTTCAACTCAGTCAAACCTCAGTACTTTATTTTGTTTTAGTACATGTAAGTGCTTCCTAGTTTGACCAAGGTGAGAAGCAGATTATCTACAACCAGAGCCACAATGAGTTTCACTAACAACCATTTCAGAAAAATCAGTGTGTAAAACTCCAAATGGAGCACTTTTCTGTGACTACATATTGGAACAGTGCTCTTGTGTTTGGGGTATTGTGTAACCAGATTCACTTTAACAGAATGGTCCAAAAACGACTTGATGGAAACTCAATTTCTTTGAAACATTTCTTAATACACATAGACATTGAGATGAAAATAATCTTTGTTCTTGGTCTGACAATTTTGAGCCGTGTTTAGGGTTAGATAGTAATAGGATTTCCAAGAGTAATTTGTGGTAGAGTTGATTGAACAAAAGGAACTTTGCTTTTACATAGGTGATTTTTATGTCCACAGATAAGTCAAACAAAAGCAATGTCTTGTATTTTACAAGAATGCCTTATATTTTCATTGCTATAGAACCCATGATTCATATTGCTTTCAAGAAGTTTCAAAGCATGCAAATCTTTGATGATTCTTAGTTACAATTGCTTTTTGCTTAAAGATAATTGCCAGCTTGGTCTATTTATTATTTTTTTCAAAATTTTCCTTAAATGGAAAGTAAAAAATACACAGAGATCTGTTATTCCCAAACACTCTCCTTTTTTTGTCAAAAATCAAGACTGCTAAACTTAGCTGTTGGTTACACCTCTGATTAGCATGTTCTCTAAAAGGATGCCCTATTGTTATGCAGAGATTGTTCCTGCTACCACCTGGGGATTTGTGTGGCACTGCCCTATTTTCATTTGGCCCACTGGAATGTGCTCCTCCCTCTGCATAACAAAAAAAAACCTTACTGATTACTGATTGGATAATGGCGTATACCACCTGGTTTATAAAGAGTTGGGAGATAGAGATAAGTGGATGCTTAAACAGAACCTGAAGATAAATACATGAGAACAATGGCTGTTTGCTTCTTGGATGTAAGCTGCTTCATATTTTCTAATCCAATTCTTGTTCTGCCAAAAGAAAATGATTGATATTTTTGTCCCATCTTACATGACCCAAAACAAAGCTCCCTCTTGTATTTCACTGCTGGTGAGTGTTTATTGTTTTGGGCAATGTGGGAACTGTGTTAAATCTTCCAGATGAAACTAGGAGCATCAGAGTGGCCGGTATTCTACTTTTAATGCTTTCAACTCAGTCAAACCTCAGTACTTTATTTTGTTTTAGTACACGTAAGTGCTTCCTAGTTTGACCAAGGTGAGTAGCAGATTATCTACAACCAGAGCCACAATGAGTTTCACTAACAACCATTTCAGAAAAATCAGTGCGTAAAACTCCAAATGGAGCACTTTTCTGTGACTACATATTGGAACAGTGCTCTTGTGTTTGGGGTATTGTGTAACCAGATTCACTTTAACAGAATGGTCCAAAAACGACTTGATGGAAACTCAATTTCTTTGAAACATTTCTTAATACACATAGACATTGAGATGAAAATAATCTTTGTTCTTGGTCTGACAATTTTGAGCTGTGTTTAGGGTTAGATAGTAATAGGATTTACAAGAGTAATTTGTGGTAGAGTTGATTGAACAAAAGGAACTTTGCTTTTACATAGGTGATTTTTATGTCCACAGATTAGTCAAACAAAAACAATGTCTTGTATTTTACAAGAATGCCTTATATTTTCATTGCTATAGAACCCATGATTCATATTGCTTTCAAGAAGTTTCAAAGCATGCAAATCTTTGATGATTCTTAGTTACAATTGCTTTTTGCTTAAAGCTAATTGCCAGCTTGGTCTATTTATTATTTTTTTCAAAATTTTCCTTAAATGGAAAGTAAAAAATACACAGAGATCTGTTATTCCCAAACACTCTCCTTTTTTGTCAAAAATCAAAACTGCTAAACTCAGCTGTGGGTTACACCGCTGCTTAGCATGTTCACTAAAAGGATACCCTATGGTTATGCAGAGATTGTTCCTGCTACCACCTGTGGATTTGTGTGGCACTGCCCTATTTTCATTTGGCCCACTGGAATGTGCTCCTCCCTCTGCATAACAAAAAAAAACCTTACTGATTACTGATTGGATAATGGTGTATACCACCTGGTTTATAAAGAGTTGGGAGATAGAGATAAGTGGATGCTTAAACAGAACCTGAAGATAAATACATGAGAACAATGGCTGTTTGCTTCTTGGAGGTAAGCTGCTTCATATTTTCTAATCCAATTCTTGTTCTTCTGCCAAAAGAAAATGATTGATATTTTTGTCCCATCTTACATGACCCAAAACAAAGCTCTCTCTTGTATTTCACTGCTGCTGAGTGTTTATTGTTTTGGGCAATGTGGGAACTGTGTTAAATCTTCCAGATGAAACTAGGAGCATCAGAGTGGCCGGTACTCTACTTTTAATGCTTTCAACTCAGTCAAACCTCAGTACTTTATTTTGTTTTAGTACATGTAAGTGCTTCCTAGTTTGACCAAGGTGAGAAGCAGATTATCTACAACCAGAGCCACAATGAGTTTCACTAACAACCATTTCAGAAAAATCAGTGCGTAAAACTCCTAATGGAGCACTTTTCTGTGACTACATATTGGAACAGTGCTCTTGTGTTTGGGGTATTGTGTAACCAGATTCACTTTAACAGAATGGTCCAAAAACGACTTGATGGAAACTCAATTTCTTTGAAACATTTCTTAATACACATAGACATTGAGATGAAAATAATCTTTGTTCTTGGTCTGACAATTTTGAGCTGTGTTTAGGGTTAGATAGTAATAGGATTTACAAGAGTAATTTGTGGTAGAGTTGATTGAACAAAAGGAACTTTGCTTTTACATAGGTGATTTTTATGTCCACAGATTAGTCAAACAAAAACAATGTCTTGTATTTTACAAGAATGCCTTATATTTTCATTGCTATAGAACCCATGATTCATATTGCTTTCAAGAAGTTTCAAAGCATGCAAATCTTTGATGATTCTTAGTTACAATTGCTTTTTGCTTAAAGCTAATTGCCAGCTTGGTCTATTTATTATTTTTTTCAAAATTTTCCTTAAATGGAAAGTAAAAAATACACAGAGATCTGTTATTCCCAAACACTCTCCTTTTTTTGTCAAAAATCAAAACTGCTAAACTCAGCTGTGGGTTACACCTCTGATTAGCATGTTCACTAAAAGGATGCCCTATTGTTATGCAGAGATTGTTCCTGCTACCACCTGTGGATTTGTGTGGCACTGCCCTATTTTCATTTGGCCCACTGGAATGTGCTCCTCCCTCTGCATAACAAAAAAAAACTTTACTGATTACTGATTGGATAATGGTGTATACCACCTGGTTTATAAAGAGTTGGGAGATAGAGATAAGTGGATGCTTAAACAGAACCTGAAGATAAATACATGAGAACAATGGCTGTTTGCTTCTTGGAGGTAAGCTGCTTCATATTTTCTAATCCAATTCTTGTTCTTCTGCCAAAAGAAAATGATTGATATTTTTGTCCCATCTTACATGACCCAAAACAAAGCTCTCTCTTGTATTTCACTGCTGGTGAGTGTTTATTGTTTTGGGCAATGTGGGAACTGTGTTAAATCTTCCAGATGAAACTAGGAGCATCAGAGTGGCCGGTACTCTACTTTTAATGCTTTCAACTCAGTCAAACCTCAGTACTTTACTTTGTTTTAGTACATGTAAGTGCTTCCTAGTTTGACCAAGGTGAGAAGCAGATTATCTACAACCAGAGCCACAATGAGTTTCACTAACAACCATTTCAGAAAAATCAGTGCGTAAAACTCCAAATGGAGCACTTTTCTGTGACTACATATTGGAACAGTGCTCCTGTGTTTGGGGTATTGTGTAACCAGATTCACTTTAACAGAATGGTCCAAAAACGACTTGATGGAAACTCAATTTCTTTGAAACATTTCTTAATACACATAGACATTGAGATGAAAAAAATCTTTGTTCTTGGTCTGACAATTTTGAGCTGTGTTTAGGGTTAGATAGTAATAGGATTTCCAAGAGTAATTTGTGGTAGAGTTGATTGAACAAAAGGAACTTTGCTTTTACATAGGTGATTTTTATGTCCACAGATAAGTCAAACAAAAGCAATGTCTTGTATTTTACAAGAATGCCTTATATTTTCATTGCTATAGAACCCATGATTCATATTGCTTTCAAGAAGTTTCAAAGCATGCAAATCTTTGATGATTCTTAGTTACAATTGCTTTTTGCTTAAAGCTAATTGCCAGCTTGGTCTATTTATTATTTTTTTCAAAATTTTCCTTAAATGGAAAGTAAAAAATACACAGAGATCTGTTATTCCCAAACACTCTCCTTTTTTTGTCAAAAATCAAAACTGCTAAACTCAGCTGTTGGTTACACCTCTGATTAGCATGTTCACTAAAAGGATGCCCTATTGTTATGCAGAGATTGTTCCTGCTACCACCTGGGGATTTGTGTGGCACTGCCCTATTTTCATTTGGCCCACTGGAATGTGCTCCTCCCTCTGCATAACAAAAAAAAAACCTTACTGATTACTGATTGGATAATGGTGTATACCACCTGGTTTATAAAGAGTTGGGAGATAGAGATAAGTGGATGCTTAAACAGAACCTGAAGATAAATACATGAGAACAATGGCTGTTTGCTTCTTGGAGGTAAGCTGCTTCATATTTTCTAATCCAATTCTTGTTCTTCTGCCAAAAGAAAATGATTGATATTTTTGTCCCATCTTACATGACCCAAAACAAAGCTCTCTCTTGTATTTCACTGCTGGTGAGTGTTTATTGTTTTGGGCAATGTGGGAACTGTGTTAAATCTTCCAGATGAAACTAGGAGCATCAGAGTGGCCGGTACTCTACTTTTAATGCTTTCAACTCAGTCAAACCTCAGTACTTTATTTTGTTTTAGTACATGTAAGTGCTTCCTAGTTTGACCAAGGTGAGAAGCAGATTATCTACAACCAGAGCCACAATGAGTTTCACTAACAACCATTTCAGAAAAATCAGTGCGTAAAACTCCAAATGGAGCACTTTTCTGTGACTACATATTGGAACAGTGCTCCTGTGTTTGGGGTATTGTGTAACCAGATTCACTTTAACAGAATGGTCCAAAAACGACTTGATGGAAACTCAATTTCTTTGAAACATTTCTTAATACACATAGACATTGAGATGAAAAAAATCTTTGTTCTTGGTCTGACAATTTTGAGCTGTGTTTAGGGTTAGATAGTAATAGGATTTCCAAGAGTAATTTGTGGTAGAGTTGATTGAACAAAAGGAACTTTGCTTTTACATAGGTGATTTTTATGTCCACAGATAAGTCAAACAAAAGCAATGTCTTGTATTTTACAAGAATGCCTTATATTTTCATTGCTATAGAACCCATGATTCATATTGCTTTCAAGAAGTTTCAAAGCATGCAAATCTTTGATGATTTTTAGTTACAATTGCTTTTTGCTTAAAGCTAATTGCCAGCTTGGTCTATTTATTATTTTTTTCAAAATTTTCCTTAAATGGAAAGTAAAAAATACACAGAGATCTGTTATTCCCAAACACTCTCCTTCTTTTGTCAAAAATCAAAACTGCTAAACTCAGCTGTGGGTTACACCTCTGCTTAGCATGTTCACTAAAAGGATGCCCTATTGTTATGCAGAGATTGTTCCTGCTACCACCTGGGGATTTGTGTGGCAATGCCCTATTTTCATTTGGCCCACTGGAATGTGCTCCTCCCTCTGCATAACAAAAAAAACCTTACTGATTACTGATTGGATAATGGTGTATACCACCTGGTTTATAAAGAGTTGGGAGATAGAGATAAGTGGATGCTTAAACAGAACCTGAAGATAAATACAGGAGAACAATGGCTGTTTGCTTCTTGGAGGTAAGCTGCTTCATATTTTCTAATCCAATTCTTGTTCTGCCAAAAGAAAATGATTGATATTTTTGTCCCATCTTACATGACCCAAAACAAAGCTCTCTCTTGTATTTCACTGCTGGTGAGTGTTTATTGTTTTGGGCAATGTGGGAACTGTGTTAAATCTTCCAGATGAAACTAGGAGCATCAGAGTGGCCGGTACTCTACTTTTAATGCTTTCAACTCAGTCAAACCTCAGTACTTTATTTTGTTTTAGTACATGTAAGTGCTTCCTAGTTTGACCAAGGTGAGAAGCAGATTATCTACAACCAGAGCCACAATGAGTTTCACTAACAACCATTTCAGAAAAATCAGTGCGTAAAACTCCAAATGGAGCACTTTTCTGTGACTGCATATTGGAACAGTGCTCTTGTGTTTGGGGTATTGTGTATCCAGATTCACTTTAACAGAATGGTCCAAAAACGACTTGATGGAAACTCAATTTCTTTGAAACATTTCTTAATACACATAGACATTGAGATGAAAATAATCTTTGTTCTTGGTCTGACAATTTTGAGCTGTGTTTAGGGTTAGATAGTAATAGGATTTCCAAGAGTAATTTGTGGTAGAGTTGATTGAACAAAAGGAACTTTGCTTTTACATAGGTGATTTTTATGTCCACAGATAAGTCAAACAAAAGCAATGTCTTGTATTTTACAAGAATGCCTTATATTTTCATTGCTATAGAACCCATGATTCATATTGCTTTCAAGAAGTTTCAAAGCATGCAAATCTTTGATGATTCTTAGTTACAATTGCTTTTTGCTTAGAGCTAATTGCCAGCTTGGTCTATTTATTATTTTTTTCAAAATTTTCCTTAAATGGAAAGTAAAAAATATACAGAGATCTGTTATTCCCAAACACTCTCCTTTTTTTGTCAAAAATCAAAACTGCTAAACTCAGCTGTTGGTTACACCTCTGATTAGCATGTTCACTAAAAGGATGCCCTATTGTTATGCAGAGATTGTTCCTGCTACCACCTGGGGATTTGTGTGGCACTGCCCTATTTTCATTTGGCCCACTGGAATGTGCTCCTCCCTCTGCATAACAAAAAAAAACCTTACTGATTACTGATTGGATAATGGTGTATACCACCTGGTTTATAAAGAGTTGGGAGATAGAGATAAGTGGATGCTTAAACAGAACCTGAAGATAAATACAGGAGAACAATGGCTGTTTGCTTCTTGGAGGTAAGCTGCTTCATATTTTCTAATCCAATTCTTGTTCTGCCAAAAGAAAATGATTGATATTTTTGTCCCATCTTACATGACCCAAAACAAAGCTCCCTCTTGTATTTCACTGCTGGTGAGTGTTTATTGTTTTGGGCAATGTGGGAACTGTGTTAAATCTTCCAGATAAAACTAGGAGCATCAGAGTGGCCGGTACTCTACTTTTAATGCTTTCAACTCAGTCAAACCTCAGTACTTTATTTTGTTTTAGTACATGTAAGTGCTTCCTAGTTTGAACAAGGTGAGAAGCAGATTATCTACAACCAGAGCCACAATGAGTTTCACTAACAACCATTTCAGAAAAATCAGTGCGTAAAACTCCTAATGGAGCACTTTTCTGTGACTACATATTGGAACAGTGCTCTTGTGTTTGGGGTATTGTGTAACCAGATTCACTTTAACAGAATGGTCCAAAAACGACTTGATGGAAACTCAATTTCTTTGAAACATTTCTTAATACACATAGACATTGAGATGAAAATAATCTTTGTTCTTGGTCTGACAATTTTGACCCGTGTTTAGGGTTAGATAGTAATAGGATTTCCAAGAGTAATTTGTGGTAGAGTTGATTGAACAAAAGGAACTTTGCTTTTACATAGGTGATTTTTATGTCCACATATAAGTCAAACAAAAGCAATGTCTTGTATTTTACAAGAATGCCTTATATTTTCATTGCTATAGAACCCATGATTCATATTGCTTTCAAGAAGTTTCAAAGCATGCAAATCTTTGATGATTCTTAGTTACAATTGCTTTTTGCTTAAAGCTAATTGCCAGCTTGGTCTATTTATTATTTTTTTCAAAATTTTCCTTAAATGGAAAGTAAAAAATACACAGAGATCTGTTATTCCCAAACACTCTCCTTTTTTTGTCAAAAATCAAAACTGCTAAACTCAGCTGTGGGTTACACCTCTGATTAGCATGTTCACTAAAAGGATGCCCTATTGTTATGCAGAGATTTTTCCTGCTACCACCTGTGGATTTGTCTGGTACTGCCCTATTTTCATTTGGCCCACTGGAATGTGCTCCTCCCTCTGCATAACAAAAAAAACCTTACTGATTACTGATTGGATAATGGTGTATACCACCTGGTTTATAAAGAGTTGGGAGATAGAGATAAGTGGATGCTTAAACAGAACCTGAAGATAAATACATGAGAACAATGGCTGTTTGCTTCTTGGAGGTAAGCTGCTTCATATTTTCTAATCCAATTCTTGTTCTTCTGCCAAAAGAAAATGATTGATATTTTTGTCCCATCTTACATGACCCAAAACAAAGCTCTCTCTTGTATTTCACTGCTGGTGAGTGTTTATTGTTTTGGGCAATGTGGGAACTGTGTTAAATCTTCCAGATGAAACTAGGAGCATCAGAGTGGCCGGTATTTTACTTTTAATGCTTTCAACTCAGTCAAACCTCAGTACTTTATTTTGTTTTAGTACATGTAAGTTCTTCCTAGTTTGACCAAGGTGAGTAGCAGATTATCTACAACCAGAGCCACAATGAGTTTCACTAACAACCATTTCAGAAAAATCAGTACGTAAAACTCTAAATGGAGCACTTTTCTGTGACTACATATTGGAACAGTGCTCTTGTGTTTGGGGTATTGTGTAACCAGATTCACTTTAACAGAATGGTCCAAAAACGACTTGATGGAAACTCAATTTCTTTGAAACATTTCTTAATACACATAGACATTGAGATGAAAATAATCTTTGTTCTTGGTCTGACAATTTTGAGCTGTGTTTAGGGTTAGATAGTAATAGGATTTCCAAGAGTAATTTGTGGTAGAGTTGATTGAACAAAAGGAACTTTGCTTTTACATAGGTGATTTTTATGTCCACAGATTAGTCAAACAAAAACAATGTCTTGTATTTTACAAGAATGCCTTATATTTTCATTGCTATAGAACCCATGATTCATATTGCTTTCAAGAAGTTTCAAAGCATGCAAATCTTTGATGATTCTTAGTTACAATTGCTTTTTGCTTAAAGCTAATTGCCAGCTTGGTCTATTTATTATTTTTTTCAAAATTTTCCTTAAATGGAAAGTAAAAAATACACAGAGATCTGTTATTCCCAAACACTCTCCTTCTTTTGTCAAAAATCAAAACTGCTAAACTCAGCTGTGGGTTACACCTCTGCTTAGCATGTTCACTAAAAGGATGCCCTATTGTTATGCAGAGATTGTTCCTGCTACCACCTGGAGATTTGTGTGGCACTGCCCTATTTTCATTTGGCCCACTGGAATGTGCTCCTCACTCTGCATAACAAAAAAAAACCTTACTGATTACTGATTGGATAATGGTGTATACCACCTGGTTTATAAAGAGTTGGGAGATAGAGATAAGTGGATGCTTAAACAGAACCTGAAGATAAATACATGAGAACAATGGCTGTTTGCTTCTTGGATGTAAGCTGCTTCATATTTTCTAATCCAATTCTTGTTCTGCCAAAAGAAAATGATTGATATTTTTGTCCCATCTTACATGACCCAAAACAAAGCTCCCTCTTGTATTTCACTGCTGGTGAGTGTTTATTGTTTTGGGCAATGTGGGAACTGTGTTAAATCTTCCAGATGAAACTAGGAGCATCAGAGTGGCCGGTATTCTACTTTTAATGCTTTCAACTCAGTCAAACCTCAGTACTTTATTTTGTTTTAGTACACGTAAGTGCTTCCTAGTTTGACCAAGGTGAGTAGCAGATTATCTACAACCAGAGCCACAATGAGTTTCACTAACAACCATTTCAGAAAAATCAGTGCGTAAAACTCCAAATGGAGCACTTTTCTGTGACTACATATTGGAACAGTACTCTTGTGTTTGGGGTATTGTGTAACCAGATTCACTTGAACAGAATGGTCCAAAAACGACTTGATGGAAACTCAATTTCTTTGAAACATTTCTTAATACACATAGACATTGAGATGAAAATAATCTTTGTTCTTGGTCTGACAATTTTGAGCTGTGTTTAGGGTTAGATAGTAATAGGATTTCCAAGAGTAATTTGTGGTAGAGTTGATTGAACAAAAGGAACTTTGCTTTTACATAGGTGATTTTTATGTCCACAGATTAGTCAAACAAAAACAATGTCTTGTATTTTACAAGAATGCCTTATATTTTCATTGCTATAGAACCCATGATTCATATTGCTTTCAAGAAGTTTCAAAGCATGCAAATCTTTGATGATTCTTAGTTACAATTGCTTTTTGCTTAAAGCTAATTGCCAGCTTGGTCTATTTATTATTTTTTTCAAAATTTTCCTTAAATGGAAAGTAAAAAATACACAGAGATCTGTTATTCCCAAACACTCTCCTTTTTTTGTCAAAAATCAAAACTGCTAAACTCAGCTGTGGGTTACACCTCTGCTTAGCATGTTCACTAAAAGGATACCCTATGGTTATGCAGAGATTGTTCCTGCTACCACCTGTGGATTTGTGTGGCACTGCCCTATTTTCATTTGGCCCACTGGAATGTGCTCCTCCCTCTGCATAACAAAAAAAAACCTTACTGATTACTGATTGGATAATGGTGTATACCACCTGGTTTATAAAGAGTTGGGAGATAGAGATAAGTGGATGCTTAAACAGAACCTGAAGATAAATACATGAGAACAATGGCTGTTTGCTTCTTGGAGGTAAGCTGCTTCATATTTTCTAATCCAATTCTTGTTCTTCTGCCAAAAGAAAATGATTGATATTTTTGTCCCATCTTACATGACCCAAAACAAAGCTCTCTCTTGTATTTCACTGCTGGTGAGTGTTTATTGTTTTGGGCAATGTGGGAACTGTGTTAAATCTTCCAGATGAAACTAGGAGCATCAGAGTGGCCGGTACTCTACTTTTAATGCTTTCAGCTCAGTCAAACCTCAGTACTTTATTTTGTTTTAGTACATGTAAGTGCTTCCTAGTTTGACCAAGGTGAGAAGCAGATTATCTACAACCAGAGCCACAATGAGTTTCACTAGCAACCATTTCAGAAAAATCAGTGCGTAAAACTCCTAATGGAGCACTTTTCTGTGACTACATATTGGAACAGTGCTCTTGTGTTTGGGGTATTGTGTAACCAGATTCACTTTAACAGAATGGTCCAAAAACGACTTGATGGAAACTCAATTTCTTTGAAACATTTCTTAATACACATAGACATTGAGATGAAAATAATCTTTGTTCTTGGTCTGACAATTTTGAGCTGTGTTTAGGGTTAGATAGTAATAGGATTTCCAAGAGTAATTTGTGGTAGAGTTGATTGAACAAAAGGAACTTTGCTTTTACATAGGTGATTTTTATGTCCACAGATTAGTCAAACAAAAACAATGTCTTGTATTTTACAAGAATGCCTTATATTTTCATTGCTATAGAACCCATGATTCATATTGCTTTCAAGAAGTTTCAAAGCATGCAAATCTTTGATGATTCTTAGTTACAATTGCTTTTTGCTTAAAGCTAATTGCCAGCTTGGTCTATTTATTATTTTTTTCAAAATTTTCCTTAAATGGAAAGTAAAAAATACACAGAGATCTGTTATTCCCAAACACTCTCCTTTTTTTGTCAAAAATCAAAACTGCTAAACTCAGCTGTGGGTTACACATCTGATTAGCATGTTCACTAAAAGGATGCCCTATTGTTATGCAGAGATTGTTCCTGCTACCACCTGTGGATTTGTGTGGCACTGCCCTATTTTCATTTGGCCCACTGGAATGTGCTCCTCCCTCTGCATAACAAAAAAAAAACCTTACTGATTACTGATTGGATAATGGTGTATACCACCTGGTTTATAAAGAGTTGGGAGATAGAGATAAGTGGATGCTTAAACAGAACCTGAAGATAAATACAGGAGAACAATGGCTGTTTGCTTCTTGGAGGTAAGCTGCTTCATATTTTCTAATCCAATTCTTGTTCTGCCAAAAGAAAATGATTGATATTTTTGTCCCATCTTACATGACCCAAAACAAATCTCCCTCTTGTATTTCACTGCTGGTGAGTGTTTATTGTTTTGGGCAATGTGGGAACTGTGTTAAATCTTCCAGATGAAACTAGGAGCATCAGAGTGGCCGGTACTCTACTTTTAATGCTTTCAACTCAGTCAAACCTCAGTACTTTATTTTGTTTTAGTACATGTAAGTGCTTCCTAGTTTGACCAAGGTGAGAAGCAGATTATCTACAACCAGAGCCACAATGAGTTTCACTAACAACCATTTCAGAAAAATCAGTGCGTAAAACTCCAAATGGAGCACTTTTCTGTGACTGCATATTGGAACAGTGCTCTTGTGTTTGGGGTATTGTGTATCTAGATTCACTTTAACAGAATGGTCCAAAAATGACTTGATGGAAACTCAATTTCTTTGAAACATTTCTTAATACACATAGACATTGAGATGAAAATAATCTTTGTTCTTGGTCTGACAATTTTGAGCCGTGTTTAGGGTTAGATAGTAATAGGATTTCCAAGAGTAATTTGTGGTAGAGTTGATTGAACAAAAGGAACTTTGCTTTTACATAGGTGATTTTTATGTCCACATATAAGTCAAACAAAAGCAATGTCTTGTATTTTACAAGAATGCCTTATATTTTCATTGCTATAGAACCCATGATTCATATTGCTTTCAAGAAGTTTCAAAGCATGCAAATCTTTGATGATTCTTAGTTACAATTGGTTTTTGCTTAAAGCTAATTGGCAGCTTGGTCTATTTATTATTTTTTTCAAAATTTTCCTTAAATGGAAAGTAAAAAATACACAGAGATCTGTTATTCCCAAACACTCTCCTTTTTTGTCAAAAATGAAAACTGCTAAACTCAGCTGTGGGTTACACCTCTGATTAGCATGTTCACTAAAAGGATGCCCTATTGTTATGCAGAGATTTTTCCTGCTACCACCTGTGGATTTGTCTGGCACTGCCCTATTTTCATTTGGCCCATTGGAATGTGCTCCTCCCTCTGCATAACAAAAAAAACCTTACTGATTACTGATTGGATAATGGTGTATACCACCTGGTTTATAAAGAGTTGGGAGATAGAGATAAGTGGATGCTTAAACAGAACCTGAAGATAAATATATGAGAACAATGGCTGTTTGCTTCTTGGAGGTAAGCTGCTTCATATTTTCTAATCCAATTCTTGTTCTTCTGCCAAAAGAAAATGATTGATATTTTTGTCCCATCTTACATGACCCAAAACAAAGCTCTCTCTTGTATTTCACTGCTGGTGAGTGTTTATTGTTTTGGGCAATGTGGGAACTGTGTTAAATCTTCCAGATGAAACTAGGAGCATCAGAGTGGCCGGTACTCTACTTTTAATGCTTTCAACTCAGTCAAACCTCAGTACTTTATTTTGTTTTAGTACATGTAAGTGCTTCCTAGTTTGACCAAGGTGAGAAGCAGATTATCTACAACCAGAGCCACAATGAGTTTCACTAACAACCATTTCAGAAAAATCAGTGCGTAAAACTCCAAATGGAGCACTTTTCTGTGACTACATATTGGAACAGTACTCTTGTGTTTGGGGTATTGTGTAACCAGATTCACTTTAACAGAATGGTCCAAAAACGACTTGATGGAAACTCAATTTCTTTGAAACATTTCTTAATACACATAGACATTGAGATGAAAATAATCTTTGTTCTTGGTCTGACAATTTTGAGCTGTGTTTAGGGTTAGATAGTAATAGGATTTCCAAGAGTAATTTGTGGTAGAGTTGATTGAACAAAAGGAACTTTGCTTTTACATAGGTGATTTTTATGTCCACAGATTAGTCAAACAAAAACAATGTCTTGTATTTTACAAGAATGCCTTATATTTTCATTGCTATAGAACCCATGATTCATATTGCTTTCAAGAAGTTTCAAAGCATGCAAATCTTTGATGATTCTTAGTTACAATTGCTTTTTGCTTAAAGCTAATTGCCAGCTTGGTCTATTTATTATTTTTTTCAAAATTTTCCTTAAATGGAAAGTAAAAAATACACAGAGATCTGTTATTCCCAAACACTCTCCTTTTTTTGTCAAAAATCAAAACTGCTAAACTCAGCTGTGGGTTACACCTCTGCTTAGCATGTTCACTAAAAGGATACCCTATGGTTATGCAGAGATTGTTCCTGCTACCACCTGTGGATTTGTGTGGCACTGCCCTATTTTCATTTGGCCCACTGGAATGTGCTCCTCCCTCTGCATAACAAAAAAAAACCTTACTGATTACTGATTGGATAATGGTGTATACCACCTGGTTTATAAAGAGTTGGGAGATAGAGATAAGTGGATGCTTAAACAGAACCTGAAGATAAATACATGAGAACAATGGCTGTTTGCTTCTTGGAGGTAAGCTGCTTCATATTTTCTAATCCAATTCTTGTTCTTCTGCCAAAAGAAAATGATTGATATTTTTGTCCCATCTTACATGACCCAAAACAAAGCTCTCTCTTGTATTTCACTGCTGGTGAGTGTTTATTGTTTTGGGCAATGTGGGAACTGTGTTAAATCTTCCAGATGAAACTAGGAGCATCAGAGTGGCCGGTACTCTACTTTTAATGCTTTCAGCTCAGTCAAACCTCAGTACTTTATTTTGTTTTAGTACATGTAAGTGCTTCCTAGTTTGACCAAGGTGAGAAGCAGATTATCTACAACCAGAGCCACAATGAGTTTCACTAACAACCATTTCAGAAAAATCAGTGCGTAAAACTCCTAATGGAGCACTTTTCTGTGACTACATATTGGAACAGTGCTCTTGTGTTTGGGGTATTGTGTAACCAGATTCACTTTAACAGAATGGTCCAAAAACGACTTGATGGAAACTCAATTTCTTTGAAACATTTCTTAATACACATAGACATTGAGATGAAAATAATCTTTGTTCTTGGTCTGACAATTTTGAGCTGTGTTTAGGGTTAGATAGTAATAGGATTTCCAAGAGTAATTTGTGGTAGAGTTGATTGAACAAAAGGAACTTTGCTTTTACATAGGTGATTTTTATGTCCACAGATTAGTCAAACAAAAACAATGTCTTGTATTTTACAAGAATGCCTTATATTTTCATTGCTATAGAACCCATGATTCATATTGCTTTCAAGAAGTTTCAAAGCATGCAAATCTTTGATGATTCTTAGTTACAATTGCTTTTTGCTTAAAGCTAATTGCCAGCTTGGTCTATTTATTATTTTTTTCAAAATTTTCCTTAAATGGAAAGTAAAAAATACACAGAGATCTGTTATTCCCAAACACTCTCCTTTTTTTGTCAAAAATCAAAACTGCTAAACTCAGCTGTGGGTTACACCTCTGATTAGCATGTTCACTAAAAGGATGCCCTATTGTTATGCAGAGATTGTTCCTGCTACCACCTGTGGATTTGTGTGGCACTGCCCTATTTTCATTTGGCCCACTGGAATGTGCTCCTCCCTCTGCATAACAAAAAAAAAACCTTACTGATTACTGATTGGATAATGGTGTATACCACCTGGTTTATAAAGAGTTGGGAGATAGAGATAAGTGGATGCTTAAACAGAACCTGAAGATAAATACAGGAGAACAATGGCTGTTTGCTTCTTGGAGGTAAGCTGCTTCATATTTTCTAATCCAATTCTTGTTCTGCCAAAAGAAAATGATTGATATTTTTGTCCCATCTTACATGACCCAAAACAAATCTCCCTCTTGTATTTCACTGCTGGTGAGTGTTTATTGTTTTGGGCAATGTGGGAACTGTGTTAAATCTTCCAGATGAAACTAGGAGCATCAGAGTGGCCGGTACTCTACTTTTAATGCTTTCAACTCAGTCAAACCTCAGTACTTTATTTTGTTTTAGTACATGTAAGTGCTTCCTAGTTTGACCAAGGTGAGAAGCAGATTATCTACAACCAGAGCCACAATGAGTTTCACTAACAACCATTTCAGAAAAATCAGTGCGTAAAACTCCAAATGGAGCACTTTTCTGTGACTGCATATTGGAACAGTGCTCTTGTGTTTGGGGTATTGTGTATCTAGATTCACTTTAACAGAATGGTCCAAAAATGACTTGATGGAAACTCAATTTCTTTGAAACATTTCTTAATACACATAGACATTGAGATGAAAATAATCTTTGTTCTTGGTCTGACAATTTTGAGCCGTGTTTAGGGTTAGATAGTAATAGGATTTCCAAGAGTAATTTGTGGTAGAGTTGATTGAACAAAAGGAACTTTGCTTTTACATAGGTGATTTTTATGTCCACATATAAGTCAAACAAAAGCAATGTCTTGTATTTTACAAGAATGCCTTATATTTTCATTGCTATAGAACCCATGATTCATATTGCTTTCAAGAAGTTTCAAAGCATGCAAATCTTTGATGATTCTTAGTTACAATTGGTTTTTGCTTAAAGCTAATTGGCAGCTTGGTCTATTTATTATTTTTTTCAAAATTTTCCTTAAATGGAAAGTAAAAAATACACAGAGATCTGTTATTCCCAAACACTCTCCTTTTTTTGTCAAAAATGAAAACTGCTAAACTCAGCTGTGGGTTACACCTCTGATTAGCATGTTCACTAAAAGGATGCCCTATTGTTATGCAGAGATTTTTCCTGCTACCACCTGTGGATTTGTCTGGCACTGCCCTATTTTCATTTGGCCCACTGGAATGTGCTCCTCCCTCTGCATAACAAAAAAAAACCTTACTGATTACTGATTGGATAATGGTGTATACCACCTGGTTTATAAAGAGTTGGGAGATAGAGATAAGTGGATGCTTAAACAGAACCTGAAGATAAATACAGGAGAACAATGGCTGTTTGCTTCTTGGAGGTAAGCTGCTTCATATTTTCTAATCCAATTCTTGTTCTGCCAAAAGAAAATGATTGATATTTATGTCCCATCTTACATGACCCAAAACAAAGCTCCCTCTTGTATTTCACTGCTGGTGAGTGTTTATTGTTTTGGGCAATGTGGGAACTGTGTTAAATCTTCCAGATGAAACTAGGAGCATCAGAGTGGCCGGTACTCTACTTTTAATGCTTTCAACTCAGTCAAACCTCAGTACTTTATTTTGTTTTAGTACATGTAAGTGCTTCCTAGTTTGACCAAGGTGAGAAGCAGATTATCTACAACCAGAGCCACAATGAGTTTCACTAACAACCATTTCAGAAAAATCAGTGCGTAAAACTCCTAATGGAGCACTTTTCTGTGACTACATATTGGAACAGTGCTCTTGTGTTTGGGGTATTGTGTAACCAGATTCACTTTAACAGAATGGTCCAAAAACGACTTGATGGAAACTCAATTTCTTTGAAACATTTCTTAATACACATAGACATTGAGATGAAAATAATCTTTGTTCTTGGTCTGACAATTTTGAGCCGTGTTTAGGGTTAGATAGTAATAGGATTTCCAAGAGTAATTTGTGGTAGAGTTGATTGAACAAAAGGAACTTTGCTTTTACATAGGTGATTTTTATGTCCACATATAAGTCAAACAAAAGCAATGTCTTGTATTTTACAAGAATGCCTTATATTTTCATTGCTATAGAACCCATGATTCATATTGCTTTCAAGAAGTTTCAAAGCATGCAAATCTTTGATGATTCTTAGTTACAATTGGTTTTTGCTTAAAGCTAATTGGCAGCTTGGTCTATTTATTATTTTTTTCAAAATTTTCCTTAAATGGAAAGTAAAAAATACACAGAGATCTGTTATTCCCAAACACTCTCATTTTTTTGTCAAAAATCAAAACTGCTAAACTCAGCTGTGGGTTACACCTCTGATTAGCATGTTCACTAAAAGGATGCCCTATTGTTATGCAGAGATTTTTCCTGCTACCACCTGTGGATTTGTCTGGCACTGCCCTATTTTCATTTGGCCCACTGGAATGTGCTCCTCCCTCTGCATAACAAAAAAAACCTTACTGATTACTGATTGGATAATTGTGTATACCACCTGGTTTATAAAGAGTTGGGAGATAGAGATAAGTGGATGCTTAAACAGAACCTGAAGATAAATACATGAGAACAATGGCTGTTTGCTTCTTGGAGGTAAGCTGCTTCATATTTTCTAATCCAATTCTTGTTCTTCTGCCAAAAGAAAATGATTGATATTTTTGTCCCATCTTACATGACCCAAAACAAAGCTCTCTCTTGTATTTCACTACTGGTGAGTGTTTATTGTTTTGGGCAATGTGGGAACTGTGTTAAATCTTCCAGATGAAACTAGGAGCATCAGAGTGGCCGGTATTTTACTTTTAATGCTTTCAACTCAGTCAAACCTCAGTACTTTATTTTGTTTTAGTACATGTAAGTTCTTCCTAGTTTGACCAAGGTGAGTAGCAGATTATCTACAACCAGAGCCACAATGAGTTTCACTAACAACCATTTCAGAAAAATCAGTACGTAAAACTCCAAATGGAGCACTTTTCTGTGACTACATATTGGAACAGTGCTCTTGTGTTTGGGGTATTGTGTAACCAGATTCACTTTAACAGAATGGTCCAAAAACGACTTGATGGAAACTCAATTTCTTTGAAACATTTCTTAATACACATAGACATTGAGATGAAAATAATCTTTGTTCTTGGTCTGACAATTTTGAGCTGTGTTTAGGGTTAGATAGTAATAGGATTTCCAAGAGTAATTTGTGGTAGAGTTGATTGAACAAAAGGAACTTTGCTTTTACATAGGTGATTTTTATGTCCACAGATTAGTCAAACAAAAACAATGTCTTGTATTTTACAAGAATGCCTTATATTTTCATTGCTATAGAACCCATGATTCATATTGCTTTCAAGAAGTTTCAAAGCATGCAAATCTTTGATGATTCTTAGTTACAATTGCTTTTTGCTTAAAGCTAATTGCCAGCTTGGTCTATTTATTATTTTTTTCAAAATTTTCCTTAAATGGAAAGTAAAAAATACACAGAGATCTGTTATTCCCAAACACTCTCCTTCTTTTGTCAAAAATCAAAACTGCTAAACTCAGCTGTGGGTTACACCTCTGCTTAGCATGTTCACTAAAAGGATGCCCTATTGTTATGCAGAGATTGTTCCTGCTACCACCTGTGGATTTGTGTGGCACTGCCCTATTTTCATTTGGCCCACTGGAATGTGCTCCTCCCTCTGCATAACAAAAAAAAACCTTACTGATTACTGATTGGATAATGGTGTATATCACCTGGTTTATAAAGAGTTGGGAGATAGAGATAAGTGGATGCTTAAACAGAACCTGAAGATAAATACATGAGAACAATGGCTGTTTGCTTCTTGGAGGTAAGCTGCTTCATATTTTCTAATCCAATTCTTGTTCTTCTGCCAAAAGAAAATGATTGATATTTTTGTCCCATCTTACATGACCCAAAACAAAGCTCTCTCTTGTATTTCACTGCTGGTGAGTGTTTATTGTTTTGGGCAATGTGGGAACTGTGTTAAATCTTCCAGATGAAACTAGGAGCATCAGAGTGGCCGGTACTCTACTTTTAATGCTTTCAACTCAGTCAAACCTCAGTACTTTATTTTGTTTTAGTACATGTAAGTGCTTCCTAGTTTGACCAAGGTGAGAAGCAGATTATCTACAACCAGAGCCACAATGAGTTTCACTAACAACCATTTCAGAAAAATCAGTGCGTAAAACTCCAAATGGAGCACTTTTCTGTGACTACATATTGGAACAGTGCTCTTGTGTTTGGGGTATTGTGTAACCAGATTCACTTTAACAGAATGGTCCAAAAACGACTTGATGGAAACTCAATTTCTTTGAAACATTTCTTAATACACATAGACATTGAGATGAAAATAATCTTTGTTCTTGGTCTGACAATTTTGAGCTGTGTTTAGGGTTAGATAGTGATAGGATTTCCAAGAGTAATTTGTGGTAGAGTTGATTGAACAAAAGGAACTTTGCTTTTAGATAGGTGATTTTTATGTCCACAGATAAGTCAAACAAAAACAATGTCTTGTATTTTACAAGAATGCCTTATATTTTCATTGCTATAGAACCCATGATTCATATTGCTTTCAAGAAGTTTCAAAGCATGCAAATCTTTGATGATCCTTAGTTACAATTGCTTTTTGCTTAAAGCTAATTGCCAGCTTGGTCTATTTATTATTTTTTTCAAAATTTTCCTTAAATGGAAAGTAAAAAATACACAGAGATCTGTTATTCCCAAACACTCTCCTTTTTTTGTCAAAAATCAAAACTGCTAAACTCAGCTGTGGGTTACACCTCTGCTTAGCATGTTCACTAAAAGGATGCCCTATTGTTATGCAGAGATTGTTCCTGCTACCACCTGTGGATTTGTGTGGCACTGCCCTATTTTCATTTGGCCCACTGGAATGTGCTCCTCCCTCTGCATAACAAAAAAAACCTTACTGATTACTGATTGGATAATGGTGTATACCACCAGGTTTATAAAGAGTTGGGAGATAGAGATAAGTGGATGCTTAAACAGAACCTGAAGATAAATACATGAGAACAATGGCTGTTTGCTTCTTGGAGGTAAGCTGCTTCATATTTTCTAATCCAATTCTTGTTCTTCTGCCAAAAGAAAATGATTGATATTTTTGTCCCATCTTACATGACCCAAAACAAAGCTCTCTCTTGTATTTCACTGCTGGTGAGTGTTTATTGTTTTGGGCAATGTGGGAACTGTGTTAAATCTTCCAGATGAAACTAGGAGCATCAGAGTGGCCGGTACTCTACTTTTAATGCTTTCAACTCAGTCAAACCTCAGTACTTTATTTTGTTTTAGTACATGTAAGTGCTTCCTAGTTTGACCAAGGTGAGTAGCAGATTATCTACAACCAGAGCCACAATGAGTTTCACTAACAACCATTTCAGAAAAATCAGTGCGTAAAACTCCAAATGGAGCACTTTTCTGTGACTACATATTGGAACAGTGCTCTTGTGTTTGGGGTATTGTGTAACCAGATTCACTTTCACAGAATGGTCCAAAAACGACTTGATGGAAACTCAATTTCTTTGAAACATTTCTTAATACACATAGACATTGAGATGAAAATAATCTTTGTTCTTGGTCTGACAATTTTTACAATTGCTTTTTGCTTAAAGCTAATTGCCAGCTTGGTCTATTTATTATTTTTTTCAAAATTTTCCTCAAATGGAAAGTAAAAAATACACAGAGATCTGTTATTCCCAAACACTCTCCTTTTTTTGTCAAAAATCAAAACTGCTAAACTCAGCTGTGGGTTACACCTCTGATTAGCATGTTCACTAAAAGGATGCCCTATTGTTATGCAGAGATTGTTCCTGCTACCACCTGTGGATTTGTGTGGCACTGCCCTAATTTCATTTGGCCCACTGGAATGTGCTCCTCCCTCTGCATAACAAAAAAAAAACCTTACTGATTAGTGATTGGATAATGGTGTATACCACCTGGTTTATAAAGAGTTGGGAGATAGAGATAAGTGGATGCTTAAACAGAACCTGAAGATAAATACATGAGAACAATGGCTGTTTGCTTCTTGGAGGTAAGCTGCTTCATATTTTCTAATCCAATTCTTGTTCTTCTGCCAAAAGAAAATGATTGATATTTTTGTCCCATCTTACATGACCCAAAACAAAGCTCTCTCTTGTATTTCACTGCTGGTGAGTGTTTATTGTTTTGGGCAATGTGGGAACTGTGTTAAATCTTCCAGATGAAACTAGGAGCATCAGAGTGGCCGGTACTCTACTTTTAATGCTTTCAACTCAGTCAAACCTCAGTACTTTATTTTGTTTTAGTACATGTAAGTGCTTCCTAGTTTGACCAAGGTGAGAAGCAGATTATCTACAACCAGAGCCACAATGAGTTTCACTAACAACCATTTCAGAAAAATCAGTGCGTAAAACTCCTAATGGAGCACTTTTCTGTGACTACATATTGGAACAGTGCTCTTGTGTTTTGGGGTATTGTGTAACCAGATTCACTTTAACAGAATGGTCCAAAAACGACTTGATGGAAACTCAATTTCTTTGAAACATTTCTTAATACACATAGACATTGAGATGAAAATAATCTTTGTTCTTGGTCTGACAATTTTGAGCCGTGTTTAGGGTTAGATAGTAATAGGATTTCCAAGAGTAATTTGTGGTAGAGTTGATTGAACAAAAGGAACTTTGCTTTTACATAGGTGATTTTTATGTCCACATATAAGTCAAACAAAAGCAATGTCTTGTATTTTACAAGAATGCCTTATATTTTCATTGCTATAGAACCCATGATTCATATTGCTTTCAAGAAGTTTCAAAGCATGCAAATCTTTGATGATTCTTAGTTACAATTGCTTTTTGCTTAAAGCTAATTGCCAGCTTGGTCTATTTATTATTTTTTTCAAAATTTTCCTTAAATGGAAAGTAAAAAATACACAGAGATCTGTTATTCCCAAACACTCTCATTTTTTTGTCAAAAATCAAAACTGCTAAACTCAGCTGTGGGTTACACCTCTGATTAGCATGTTCACTAAAAGGATGCCCTATTGTTATGCAGAGATTTTTCCTGCTACCACCTGTGGATTTGTCTGGCACTGCCCTATTTTCATTTGGCCCACTGGAATGTGCTCCTCCCTCTGCATAACAAAAAAAACCTTACTGATTACTGATTGGATAATTGTGTATACCACCTGGTTTATAAAGAGTTGGGAGATAGAGATAAGTGGATGCTTAAACAGAACCTGAAGATAAATACATGAGAACAATGGCTGTTTGCTTCTTGGAGGTAAGCTGCTTCATATTTTCTAATCCAATTCTTGTTCTTCTGCCAAAAGAAAATGATTGATATTTTTGTCCCATCTTACATGACCCAAAACAAAGCTCTCTCTTGTATTTCACTGCTGCTGAGTGTTTATTGTTTTGGGCAATGTGGGAACTGTGTTAAATCTTCCAGATGAAACTAGGAGCATCAGAGTGGCCGGTATTTTACTTTTAATGCTTTCAACTCAGTCAAACCTCAGTACTTTATTTTGTTTTAGTACATGTAAGTTCTTCCTAGTTTGACCAAGGTGAGTAGCAGATTATCTACAACCAGAGCCACAATGAGTTTCACTAACAACCATTTCAGAAAAATCAGTACGTAAAACTCCAAATGGAGCACTTTTCTGTGACTACATATTGGAACAGTGCTCTTGTGTTTGGGGTATTGTGTAACCAGATTCACTTTAACAGAATGGTCCAAAAACGACTTGATGGAAACTCAATTTCTTTGAAACATTTCTTAATACACATAGACATTGAGATGAAAATAATCTTTGTTCTTGTTCTGACAATTTTGAGCTGTGTTTAGGGTTAGATAGTAATAGGATTTCCAAGAGTAATTTGTGGTAGAGTTGATTGAACAAAAGGAACTTTGCTTTTACATATGTGATTTTTATGTCCACAGATAAGTCAAACAAAAGCAATGTCTTGTATTTTACAAGAATGCCTTATATTTTCATTGCTATAGAACCCATGATTCATATTGCTTTCAAGAAGTTTCAAAGCATGCAAATCTTTGATGATCCTTAGTTACAATTGCTTTTTGCTTAAGGCTAATTGCCAGCTTAGTCTATTTATTATTTTTTTCAAAATTTTCCTTAAATGAAAAGTAAAAAAACACAGAGATCTGTTATTCCCAAACACTCTCCTTTTTTTGTCAAAAATCAAAACTGCTAAACTCAGCTGTGGGTTACACCTCTGATTAGCATGTTCACTAAAAGGATGCCCTATTGTTATGTAGAGATTGTTCCTGCTACCACCTGTGGATTTGTGTGGCACTGCCCTATTTTCATTTGGCCCACTGGAATGTGCTCCTCCTTCTGCATAGCAAAATAAAACCTTACTGATTACTGATTGGATAACGGTGTATACCACCTGGTTTATAAAGAGTTGGAAGATAGAGTGAAGTGGATGCTTAAACAGAACCTGAAGATAAATACATGAGAACAATGGCTGTTTGCTTCTTGGAGGTAAGCTGCTTCATATTTTCTAATCCAATTCTTGTTCTTCTGCCAAAAGAAAATGATTGATATTTTTGTCCCATCTTACATGACCCAAAACAAAGCTCTCTCTTGTATTCCATTGCTGGTGAGCCAGTGCTTCCTGTTTTGGGCAATGTGGGAACTGGGTTAAATCTTCCAGATGAAACTAGGAGCATCAGAGTGGCCGGTACTCTACTTTTAATGCTTTCAACACAGTCAAACCTCAGTACTTTATTTTGTTTTAGTACATGTAAGTGCTTCCTAGTTTGACCAAGGTGAGAAGCAGATTATCTACAACCAGAGCCACAATGAGTTTCACTAACAACCATTTCAGAAAAATCAGTGCGTAAAACTCCAAATGGAGCGTTTTCTGTGACTACATACTGGAACAGTACTCTTGTGTTTGGGGTATTGTGTAACCAGATTCACAATAACAGAATGGTCCAAAAACGACTTGATGGAAACTCAATTTCTTTGAAACATTTCTTAATACACATAGACATTGAGATGAAAATAATCTTTGTTCTTGTTCTGACAATTTTGAGCTGTTTTTAGGGTTAGATAGTAATAGGATTTCCAAGAGTAATTTGTGGTAGAGTTGATTGAACAAAAGGAAATTTGCTTTTACATATGTGATTTTTATGTCCACAGATAAGTCAAACAAAAGCAATGTCTTGTATTTTACAAGAATGCCTTATATTTTCATTGCTATAGAACCCATGATTCATATTGCTTTCAAGAAGTTTCAAAGCATGCAAATCTTTGATGATCCTTAGTTACAATTGCTTTTTGCTTAAGGCTAATTGCCAGCTTGGTCTATTTATTATTTTTTTCAAAATTTTCCTTAAATGAAAAGTAAAAAAACACAGAGATCTGTTATTCCCAAACACTCTCCTTTTTTTGTCAAAAATCAAAACTGCTAAACTCAGCTGTGGGTTACACCTCTGATTAGCATGTTCACTAAAAGGATGCCCTATTGTTATGCAGAGATTGTTCCTGCTACCACCTGTGGATTTGTGTGGCACTGCCCTATTTTCATTTGGCCCACTGGAATGTGCTCCTCCTTCTGCATAGAAAAATAAAACCTTACTGATTACTGATTGGATAATGGTGTATACCACCTGGTTTATAAAGAGTTGGAAGATAGAGTGAAGTGGATGCTTAAACAGAACCTGAAGATAAATACATGAGAACAATGGCTGTTTGCTTCTTGGAGGTAAGCTGCTTCATATTTTCTAATCCAATTCTTGTTCTTCTGCCAAAAGAAAATGATTGATATTTTTGTGCTATCTTACATGACCCAAAACAAAGCTCTCTCTTGTATTCCATTGCTGGTGAGTGAGTGCTTCCTGTTTTGGGCAATGTGGGAACTGGGTTAAATCTTCCAGATGAAACTAGGAGCATCAGAGTGGCCGGTACTCTACTTTTAATGCTTTCAACACAGTCAAACCTCAGTACTTTATTTTGTTTTAGTACATGTAAGTGCTTCCTAGTTTGACCAAGGTGAGAAGCAGATTATCTACAACCAGAGCCACAATGAGTTTCACTAACTACCATTTCAGAAAAATCAGTGCGTAAAACTCCAAATGGAGCACTTTTCTGTGACTACATACTGGAACAGTGCTCTTGTGTTTAGGGTATTGTGTAACCAGATTCAAATTAACAGAATGGTCCAAAAACGACTTGATGGAAACTCAATTTCTTTGAAACATTTCTTAATACACATAGACATTGAGTTGAAAATAATCTTTGTTTTTGGTCTGACAATTTTGAGCTGTGTTTAGGGTTAGATAATAATAGGATTTCCAAGAGTTATTTGTGGTAGAGTTGATTGAACAAAAGGAACTTTGCTTTTACATAGGTGAATTTTATGCCCACAGATAAATCAAACAAAAGCAATGTCTTGTATTTTACAAGAATGCCTCATATTTTCATTGATATAGAACCCATGATTCATATTGCTTTCAGGATGTTTCAAAGCATGCAAATCTTTGATGATCCTTAGTTACAATTGCTTTTTGCTTAAAGCTAATTGCCAGCTTGGTCTATTTATTATTTTTTTCAAAATTTTCCTTAAATGAAAAGTAAAAAATACACAGAAATCTGTTATTCCCAAACACTCTCTTTTTTTGACAAAAATCAAAACTGCTAAACTCAGCTGTGGGTTACACCTCTGATTAGCATGTTCACTAAAAGGATGCCCTATTGTTATGCAGAGATTGTTCCTGCTACCACCTGTGGATTTGTGTGGCACTGCCCTATTTTCATTTGGCTCACTGGAATGTGCTCCTCCTTCTGCATAACAAAATAAAACCTTACTGATTACTGATTGGATAACGGTGTATACCACCTGGTTTATAAAGAGTTGGAAGATAGAGTGAAGTGGATGCTTAAACAGAACCTGAAGATAAATACATGAGAACAATGGCTGTTTGCTTCTTGGAGGTAAGCTGCTTCATATTTTCTAATCCAATTCTTGTTCTTCTGCCAAAAGAAAATGATTGATATTTTTGTCCCATCTTACATGACCCAAAACAAAGCTCTCTCTTGTATTCCATTGCTGGTGAGCCAGTGCTTCCTGTTTTGGGCAATGTGGGAACTGGGTTAAATCTTCCAGATGAAACTAGGAGCATCAGAGTGGCCGGTACTCTACTTTTAATGCTTTCAACACAGTCAAACCTCAGTACTTTATTTTGTTTTAGTACATGTAAGTGCTTCCTAGTTTGACCAAGGTGAGAAGCAGATTATCTACAACCAGAGCCACAATGAGTTTCACTAACAACCATTTCAGAAAAATCAGTGCGTAAAACTCCAAATGGAGCGTTTTCTGTGACTACATACTTGAACAGTACTCTTGTGTTTGGGGTATTGTGTAACCAGATTCACATTAACAGAATGGTCCAAAAACGACTTGATGGAAACTCAATTTCTTTGAAACATTTCTTAATACACATAGACATTGAGATGAAAATAATCTTTGTTCTTGTTCTGACAATTTTGAGCTTTGTTTAGGGTTAGATAGTAATAGGATTTCCAAGAGTAATTTGTGGTACAGTTGATTGAACAAAAGGAACTTTGCTTTTATATAGGTGATTTTTATGTCCACAGATAAGTCAAACAAAAGCAATGTCTTGTATTTTACAAGAATGCCTTATATTTTCATTGCTATAGAACCCATAATTCATATTGCTTTCAGGAAGTTTCAAAGCGTGCAAATCTTTTTATGATCCTTAGTTACAATTGCTTTTTGTTTAAAGCTAATTGCCAGCTTGGTCTATTTATTATTTTTTTCAAAATTTTCCTTAAATGAAAAGTAAAAAATACACAGAGATCTGTTATTCCCAAACACTCTCCTTTTTTTGTCAAAAATCAAAACTGCTAAACTCAGCTGTGGGTTACACCTCTGCTTAGCATGTTCACTAAAAGGATGCCCTATTGTTATGCAGAGATTGTTCCTGCTACCACCTGTGGATTTGTGTGGCACTGCCCTATTTTCATTTGGCCCACTGGAATGTGCTCCTCCCTCTGCATAACAAAAAAAAAACCTTACTGATTACTGATTGGATAATGGTGTATACCACCTGGTTTATAAAGAGTTGGGAGATAGAGATAAATGGATGCTTAAACAGAACCTGAAGATAAATACATGAGAACAATGGCTGTTTGCTTCTTGGAGGTAAGCTGCTTCATATTTTCTAATCCAATTCTTGTTCTTCTGCCAAAAGAAAATGATTGATATTTTTGTCCCATCTTACATGACCCAAAACAAAGCTCTCTCTTGTATTCCATTGCTGGTGAGTGAGTGCTTCCTGTTTTGGGCAATGTAAGAACTGGGTTAAATCTTCCAGATGAAACTAGGAGCATCAGAGTTGCCGGTACTCTACTTTTAATGCTTTCAACTCAGTCAAACCTCAGTACTTTATTTTGTTTTAGTACATGTAAGTGCTTCCTAGTTTGACCAAGGTGAGAAGCAGATTATCTACAACCAGAGCCACAATGAGTTTCACTATCAACCATTTCAGAAAAATCAGTGCGTAAAACTCCAAATGGAGCACTTTTCTGTGACTACATATTGGAACAGTGCTCTTGTGTTTGGGGTATTGTGTAACCAGATTCACTTTAACAGAATGGTCCAAAAACGACTTGATGGAAACTCAATTTCTTTGAAACATTTCTTAATACACATAGACATTGAGATGAAAATAATCTTTGTTCTTGGTCTGACAATTTTGAGCTGTGTTTAGGGTTAGATAGTAATAGGATTTCCAAGAGTAATTTGTGGTAGAGTTGATTGAACAAAAGGAACTTTGCTTTTACATAGGTGATTTTTATGTCCACAGATAAGTCAAACAAAAGCAATGTCTTGTATTTTACAAGAATGCCTTATATTTTCATTGCTATAGAACCCATGATTCATATTGCTTTCAGGAAGTTTCAAAGCATGCAAATCTTTGATGATCCTTAGTTACAATTGCTTTTTGCTTAAAGCTAATTGCCAGTTGGTCTATTTATTATTTTTTTCAAAAATTTCCTTAAATGAAAAGTAAAAAATACACAGAGATCTGTTATTCCCAAACACTATCCTTTTTTTGTCAAAAATCAAAACTGCTAAACTCAGCTGTGGGTTACACCTCGGATTAGCATGTTCACTAAAAGGATGCCAGATTGTTATGCAGAGATTGTTCCTGCTACCACCTGTGGATTTGTGTGGCACTGCCCTACTTTCATTTGGCCCACTGGAATGTGCTCCTCCCTCTGCATAACAAAATAAAACCTTACTGATTACTGATTGGATAATGGTGTATACCACCTGGTTTATAAAGAGTTGGGAGATAGAGAGAAGTGGATGCTTAAACAGAACCTGAAGATAAATACATGAGAACAATGGCTGTTTGCTTCTTGGAGGTAAGCTGCTTCATATTTTCTAATCCAATTCTTGTTCTTCTGCCAAAAGAAAATGATTGATATTTTTGTCCCATCTTACATGACCCAAAACAAAGCTCTCTCTTGTATTTCACTGCTGGTGAGTGTTTCCTGTTTTGGGCAATGTGGGAACTGGGTTAAAACTTCCAGATGAAACTAAGAGCATCAGAGTGGCCGGTACTCTACTTTTAATGCTTTCAACACAGTCAAACCTCAGTACTTTATTTTGTTTTAGTACATGTAAGTGCTTCCTAGTTTGACCAAGGTGAGAAGCAGATTATCTACAACCAGAGCCACAATGAGTTTCACTAACTACCATTTCAGAAAAATCAGTGCGTAAAACTCCAAATGGAGCACTTTTCTGTGACTACATACTGGAACAGTGCTCTTGTGTTTAGGGTATTGTGTAACCAGATTCAAATTAACAGAATGGTCCAAAAACGACTTGATGGAAACTCAATTTCTTTGAAACATTTCTTAATACACATAGACATTGAGTTGAAAATAATCTTTGTTTTTGGTCTGACAATTTTGAGCTGTGTTTAGGGTTAGATAATAATAGGATTTCCAAGAGTTATTTGTGGTAGAGTTGATTGAACAAAAGGAACTTTGCTTTTACATAGGTGAATTTTATGCCCACAGATAAATCAAACAAAAGCAATGTCTTGTATTTTACAAGAATGCCTCATATTTTCATTGATATAGAACCCATGATTCATATTGCTTTCAGGATGTTTCAAAGCATGCAAATCTTTGATGATCCTTAGTTACAATTGCTTTTTGCTTAAAGCTAATTGCCAGCTTGGTCTATTTATTATTTTTTTCAAAATTTTCCTTAAATGAAAAGTAAAAAATACACAGAAATCTGTTATTCCCAAACACTCTCTTTTTTTGACAAAAATCAAAACTGCTAAACTCAGCTGTGGGTTACACCTCTGATTAGCATGTTCACTAAAAGGATGCCCTATTGTTATGCAGAGATTGTTCCTGCTACCACCTGTGGATTTGTGTGGCACTGCCCTATTTTCATTTGGCTCACTGGAATGTGCTCCTCCTTCTGCATAACAAAATAAAACCTTACTGATTACTGATTGGATAATGGTGTATACCACCTGGTTTATAAAGAGTTGGAAGATAGAGTGAAGTGGATGCTTAAACAGAACCTGAAGATAAATACATGAGAACAATGGCTGTTTGCTTCTTGGAGGTAAGCTGCTTCATATTTTCTAATCCAATTCTTGTTCTTCTGCCAAAAGAAAATGATTGATATTTTTGTCCCATCTTACATGACCCAAAACAAAGCTCTCTCTTGTATTTCACTGCTGGTGAGTGAGTGCTTCCTGTTTGGGGCAATGTGGGAACTGTTTTAAATCTTCCAGATGAAACTAGGAGCATCAGAGTGGCCGGTACTCTACTTTTAATGCTTTCAACTCAGTCAAACCTCAGTACTTTATTTTGTTTTAGTACATGTAAGTGCTTCCTAGTTTGACCAAGGTGAGAAGCAGATTATCTACAAGCAGAGCCACAATGAGTTTCACTAACAACCATTTCAGAAAAATCAGTGCGTAAAACTCCAAATGGAGCACTTTTCTGTGACTACATATTGTAACAGTGCTCTTGTGTTTGGGGTATTGTGTAACCAGATTCACTTTAACAGAATGGTCCAAAAACGACTTGATGGAAACTCAATTTCTTTGAAACATTTCTTAATACACATAGACATTGAGATGAAAATAATCTTTGTTCTTGGTCTGACAATTTTGAGCTGTGTTTAGGGTTAGATAGTAATAGGATTTCCAAGAGTAATTTGTGGTAGAGTTGATTGAACAAAATGAACTTTGCTTTTACATAGGTGATTTTTATGTCCACAGATAAGTCAAACAAAAGCAATGTCTTGTATTTTACAAGAATGCCTTATATTTTCATTGCTATAGAACCCATGATTCATATTGCTTTCAAGAAGTTTCAAAGCATGCAAATCTTTGATTATTCTTAGTTACACTTGCTTTTTGCTTAAAGCTAATTGCCAGCTTGGTCTATTTATTATTTTTTTCAAAATTTTCCTTAAATGGAAAGTAAAAAATACACAGAGATCTGTTATTCCCAAACACTCTCCTTTTTTTGTCAAAAATCAAAACTGCTAAACTCAGCTGTGGGTTACACCTCTGCTTAGCATGTTCACTAAAAGAATGCCCTATTGTTATGCAGAGATTGTTCCTGCTACCACCTGTGGATTTGTGCGGCACTGCCCTATTTTCATTTGGCCCACTGGAATGTGCTCCTTCCTCTGCATAACAAAAAAAAACCTTACTGATTGGATAATGGTGTATACCACCTGGTTTATAAAGAGTTGGGAGATAGAGATAAGTGGATGCTTAAACAGAACCTGAAGATAAATACATGAGAACAATGGCTGTTTGCTTCTTGGAGGTAAGCTGCTTCATATTTTCTAATCCAATTCTTGTTCTGCCAAAAGAAAATGATTGATATTTTTGTCCCATCTTACATGACCCAAAACAAAGCTCTCTCTTGTATTTCACTGCTGGTGAGTGTTTATTGTTTTGGGCAATGTGGGAACTGTGTTAAATCTTCCAGATGAAACTAGGAGCATCAGAGTGGCCGGTACTCTACTTTTAATGCTTTCAACACAGTCAAACCTCAGTACTTTATTTTGTTTTAGTACATGTAAGTGCTTCCTAGTTTGACCAAGGTGAGAAGCAGATTATCTACAACCAGAGCCACAATGAGTTTCACTAACAACCATTTCAGAAAAATCAGTGCGTAAAACTCCAAATGGAGCACTTTTCTGTGACTACATACTGGAACAGTGCTCTTGTGTTTGGGGTATTGTGTAACCAGATTCACAATAACAGAATGGTCCAAAAACGACTTGATGGAAACTCAATTTCTTTGAAACATTTCTTAATACACATAGACATTGAGATGAAAATAATCTTTGTTCTTGTTCTGACAATTTTGAGCTGTTTTTAGGGTTAGATAGTAATAGGATTTCCAAGAGTAATTTGTGGTAGAGTTGATTGAACAAAAGGAAATTTGCTTTTACATATGTGATTTTTATGTCCACAGATAAGTCAAACAAAAGCAATGTCTTGTATTTTACAAGAATGCCTTATATTTTCATTGCTATAGAACCCATGATTCATATTGCTTTCAAGAAGTTTCAAAGCATGCAAATCTTTGATGATCCTTAGTTACAATTGCTTTTTGCTTAAGGCTAATTGCCAGCTTGGTCTATTTATTATTTTTTTCAAAATTTTCCTTAAATGAAAAGTAAAAAAACACAGAGATCTGTTATTCCCAAACACTCTCCTTTTTTTGTCAAAAATCAAAACTGCTAAACTCAGCTGTGGGTTACACCTCTGATTAGCATGTTCACTAAAAGGATGCCCTATTGTTATGCAGAGATTGTTCCTGCTACCACCTGTGGATTTGTGTGGCACTGCCCTATTTTCATTTGGCCCACTGGAATGTGCTCCTCCTTCTGCATAGAAAAATAAAACCTTACTGATTACTGATTGGATAATGGTGTATACCACCTGGTTTATAAAGAGTTGGAAGATAGAGTGAAGTGGATGCTTAAACAGAACCTGAAGATAAATACATGAGAACAATGGCTGTTTGCTTCTTGGAGGAAAGCTGCTTCATATTTTCTAATCCAATTCTTGTTCTTCTGCCAAAAGAAAATGATTGATATTTTTGTGCTATCTTACATGACCCAAAACAAAGCTCTCTCTTGTATTCCATTGCTGGTGAGTGAGTGCTTCCTGTTTTGGGCAATGTGGGAACTGGGTTAAATCTTCCAGATGAAACTAGGAGCATCAGAGTGGCCGGTACTCTACTTTTAATGCTTTCAACACAGTCAAACCTCAGTACTTTATTTTGTTTTAGTACATGTAAGTGCTTCTTAGTTTGACCAAGGTGAGAAGCAGATTATCTACAACCAGAGCCACAATGAGTTTCACTAACTACCATTTCAGAAAAATCAGTGCGTAAAACTCCAAATGGAGCACTTTTCTGTGACTACATACTGGAACAGTGCTCTTGTGTTTAGGGTATTGTGTAACCAGATTCAAATTAACAGAATGGTCCAAAAACGACTTGATGGAAACTCAATTTCTTTGAAACATTTCTTAATACACATAGACATTGAGATGAAAATAATCTTTGTTCTTGTTCTGACAATTTTGAGCTGTGTTTAGGGTTAGATAGTAATAGGATTTCCAAGAGTAATTTGTGGTAGAGTTGATTGAACAAAAGGAACTTTGCTTTTACATATGTGATTTTTATGTCCACAGATAAGTCAAACAAAAGCAATGTCTTGTATTTTACAAGAATGCCTTATATTTTCATTGCTATAGAACCCATGATTCATATTGCTTTCAAGAAGTTTCAAAGCATGCAAATCTTTGATGATCCTTAGTTACAATTGCTTTTTGCTTAAGGCTAATTGCCAGCTTGGTCTATTTATTATTTTTTTTCAAAATTTTCCTTAAATGAAAAGTAAAAAAACACAGAGATCTGTTATTCCCAAATACTCTCCTTTTTTTGTCAAAAATCAAAACTGCTAAACTCAGCTGTGGGTTACACCTCTGATTAGCATGTTCACTAAAAGGATGCCCTATTGTTATGCAGAGATTGTTCCTGCTACCACCTGTGGATTTGTGTGGCACTGCCCTATTTTCATTTGGCCCACTGGAATGTGCTCCTCCTTCTGCATAGCAAAATAAAACCTTACTGATTACTGATTGGATAATGGTGTATACCACCTGGTTTATAAAGAGTTGGAAGATAGAGAGAAGTGGATGCTTAAACAGAACCTGAAGATAAATACATGAGAACAATGACTGTTTGCTTCTTGGATGTAAGCTGCTTCATATTTTCTAATCCAATTCTTGTTCTTCTGCCAAAAGAAAATGATTGATATTTTTGTCCCATCTTACATGACCCAAAACAAAGCTCTCTCTTGTATTCCATTGCTGGTGAGCCAGTGCTTCCTGTTTTGGGCAATGTGGGAACTGGGTTAAATCTTCCAGATGAAACTAGGAGCATCAGAGTGGCCGGTACTCTACTTTTAATGCTTTCAACTCAGTCAAACCTCAGTACTATATTTTGTTTTAGTACATGTAAGTGCTTCCTAGTTTGTCCAAGGTGAGAAGCAGATTATCTACAACCAGAGCCACAATGAGTTTCACTAACAACCATTTCAGAAAAATCAGAGCGTAAAACTCCAAATGGAGCACTTTTCTGTGACTACATATTGGAACAGTGCTCTTGTGTTTGGGGTATTGTGTAACCAGATTCACTTTAACAGAATGGTCCAAAAACGACTTGATGGAAACTCAATTTCTTTGAAACATTTCTTAATACACATAGACATTGAGTTGAAAATAATCTTTGTTTTTGGTCTGACAATTTTGAGCTGTGTTTAGGGTTAGATAATAATAGGATTTCCAAGAGTTATTTGTGGTAGAGTTGATTGAACAAAAGGAACTTTGCTTTTACATAGGTGATTTTTATGTCCACAGATAAGTCAAACAAAAGCAATGTCTTGTATTTTACAAGAATGCCTTATATTTTCATTGCTATAGAACCCATGATTCATATTGTTTTCAGGAAGTTTCAAAGCATGCAAATCTTTGATGATCCTTAGTTACAATTGCTTTTTGCTTAAAGCTAATTGCCAGCTTGGTCTATTTATTATTTTTTTCAAAATTTTCCTTAAATGAAAAGTAAAAAATACACAGAGATCTGTTATTCCCAAACACTCTCCTTTTTTTGACAAAAATCAAAACTGCTAAACTCAGCAATGGGTTACACCTCTGATTAGCATGTTCACTAAAAGGATGCCCTATTGTTATGCAGAGATTGTTCCTGCTACCACCTGCGGATTTGTGTGGCACTGCCCTATTTTCATTTGGCCCACTGGAATGTGCTCCTCCCTCTGCATAACAAAATAAAACCTTACTGATTACTGATTGGATAATGGTGTATACCACCTGGTTTATAAAGAGTTGGAAGATAGAGAGAAGTGGATGCTTAAACAGAACCTGAAGATAAATACATGGGAACAATGGCTGTTTGCTTCTTGGAGGTAAGCCGCTTCATATTTTCTAATCCAATTCTTGTTCTTCTGCCAAAAGAAAATGATTGATATTTTTGTCCCATCTTACATGACCCAAAACAAAGCTCTCTCTTGTATTCCATTGCTGGTGAGTGAGTGCTTCCTGTTTTGGGCAATGTAAGAACTGGGTTAAATCTTCCAGATGAAACTAGGAGCATCAGAGTTGCCGGTACTCTACTTTTAATGCTTTCAACTCAGTCAATCCTCAGTACTTTATTTTGTTTTAGTACATGTAAGTGCTTCCTAGTTTGACCAAGGTGAGAAGCAGATTATCTACAACCAGAGCCACAATGAGTTTCACTATCAACCATTTCAGAAAAATCAGTGTGTAAAACTCCAAATGGAGCACTTTTCTGTGACTACATATTGGAACAGTGCTCTTGTGTTTGGGGTATTGTGTAACCAGATTCACTTTAACAGAATGGTCCAAAAACGACTTGATGGAAACTCAATTTCTTTGAAACATTTCTTAATACACATAGACATTGAGATGAAAATAATCTTTGTTCTTGGTCTGACAATTTTGAGCTGTGTTTAGGGTTAGATAGTAATAGGATTTCCAAGAGTAATTTGTGGTAGAGTTGATTGAACAAAAGGAACTTTGCTTTTACATAGGTGATTTTTATGTCCACAGATAAGTCAAACAAAAGCAATGTCTTGTATTTTACAAGAATGCCTTATATTTTCATTGATATAGAACCCATGATTCATATTGTTTTCAGGAAGTTTCAAAGCATGCAAATCTTTGATGATCCTTAGTTACAATTGCTTTTTGCTTAAAGCTAATTGCCAGCTTGGTCTATTTATTATTTTTTTCAAAATTTTCCTTAAATAAAAAAGTAAAAAATACACAGAGATCTGTTATTCCCACACACTCTCCTTTTTTTGTCAAAAATCAAAACTGCTAAACTCAGGTGTGGGTTACACCTCGGATTAGCATGTTCACTAAAAGGATGCCAGATTGTTATGCAGAGATTGTTCCTGCTACCACCTGTGGATTTGTGTGGCACTGCCCTACTTTCATTTGGCCCACTGGAATGTGCTCCTCCCTCTGCATAACAAAATAAAACCTTACTGATTACTGATTGGATAATGGTGTATACCACCTGGTTTATAAAGAGTTGGGAGATAGAGAGAAGTGGATGCTTAAACAGAACCTGAAGATAAATACATGAGAACAATGGTTGTTTGCTTCTTGGAGGTAAGCTGCTTCATATTTTCTAATCCAATTCTTGTTCTTCTGCCAAAAGAAAATGATTGATATTTTTGTCACATCTTACATGACCCAAAACAAAGCTCTCTCTTGTATTTCACTGCTGGTGAGTGAGTGCTTCCTGTTTTGGGCAATGTGGGAACTGTTTTAAATCTTCCAGATGAAACTAGGAGCATCAGAGTGGCCGGTACTCTACTTTTAATGCTTTCAACTCAGTCAAACCTCAGTACTTTATTTTGTTTTAGTACATGTAAGTGCTTCCTAGTTTGACCAAGGTGAGAAGCAGATTATCTACAACCAGAGCCACAATGAGTTTCACTAACAACCATTTCAGAAAAATCAGTGCGTAAAACTCCAAATGGAGCACTTTTCTGTGACTACATATTGGAACAGTGCTCTTGTGTTTGGGGTATTGTGTAACCAGATTCACTTTAACAGAATGGTCCAAAAACGACTTGATGGAAACTCAATTTCTTTGAAACATTTCTTAATACACATAGACATTGAGATGAAAATAATCTTTGTTCTTGGTCTGACAATTTTGAGCTGTGTTTAGGGTTAGATAGTAATAGAATTTCCAAGAGTAATTTGTGGTAGAGTTGATTGAACAAAAGGAACTTTGCTTTTACATAGGTGATTTTTATGTCCACAGATAAGTCAAACAAAAGCAATGTCTTGTATTTTACAAGAATGCCTTATATTTTCATTGCTATAGAACCCATGATTCATATTGCTTTCAAGAAGTTTCAAAGCATGCAAATCTTTGATGATTCTTAGTTACAATTGCTTTTTGCTTAAAGCTAATTGCCAGCTTGGTCTATTTATTATTTTTTTCAAAATTTTCCTTAAATGGAAAGTAAAAAATACACAGAGATCTGTTATTCCCAAACACTCTCCTTTTTTTGTCAAAAATCAAAACTGCTAAACTCAGCTGTGGGTTACACCTCTGCTTAGCATGTTCGCTAAAAGGATGCCCTATTGTTATGCAGAGATTGTTCCTGCTACCACCTGTGGATTTGTGTGGCACTGCCCTATTTTCATTTGGCCCACTGGAATGTGCTCCTCCCTCTGCATAACAAAAAAAAAACCTTACTGATTACTGATTGGATAATGGTGTATACCACCTGGTTTACAAAGAGTTGGGAGATAGAGATAAGTGGATGCTTAAACAGAACCTGAAGATAAATACATGAGAACAATGGCTGTTTGCTTCTTGGAGGTAAGCTGCTTCATATTTTCTAATCCAATTCTTGTTCTGCCAAAAGAAAATGATTGATATTTTTGTCCCATCTTACATGACCCAAAACAAAGCTCTCTCTTGTATTTCACTGCTGGTGAGTGTTTATTGTTTTGGGCAATGTGGGAACTGTGTTAAATCTTCCAGATGAAACTAGGAGCATCAGAGTGGCCGGTACTCTACTTTTAATGCTTTCAACTCAGTCAAACCTCAGTACTTTATTTTGTTTTAGTACATGTAAGTGCTTCCTAGTTTGACCAAGGTGAGAAGCAGATTATCTACAACCGGAGCCACAATGAGTTTCACTAACGACCATTTCAGAAAAATCAGTGCGTAAAACTCCAAACGGAGCACTTTTCTGTGACTACATATTGGAACAGTGCTCTTGTGTTTGGGGTATTGTGTAACCAGATTCACTTTAACAGAATGGTCCAAAAACGACTTGATCAAAACTCAATTTCTTTGAAACATTTCTTAATACACATAGACATTGAGATGAAAATAATCTTTGTTCTTGGTCTGACAATTTTGAGCTGTGTTTAGGGTTAGATAGTAATTGGATTTCCAAGAGTAATTTGTGGTAGAGTTGATTGAACAAAAGGAACTTTGCTTTTACATAGGTGATTTTTATGTCCACAGATAAGTCAAACAAAAGCAATGTCTTGTATTTTACAAGAAGGCCTTATATTTTCATTGCTATAGAACCCACTATTCATATTGCTTTCAAGAAGTTTCAAAGCATGCACATCTTTGATGATCGTTAGTTACAATGGCTTTTTGCTTAAATCTTTGATGATCATTAGTTACAATGGCTTTTTGCTTAAATCTAACTGCCAGCTTGGCCTATATATTATTTTTTTCAAAAAATTTCCTTACGTGAAAAGTAAAAAAAACACAGATATCTCTTATTCCCAAACACTTTCCTTTTTTAGTCAAAAATCAAAACTGCTAATATCAGCTGTGGGTTACACCTCTGATTAGCATGTTCACTAAAAAGATGCCCTATTGTAATGCAGTGATTGTTCCTGCTACCTGTGGATTTGTGTGGCACTGCCCTATTTTCATTTGGCCCACTGGAATGTGCTCCTCCCTCTGCATAACAAAATAAAACCTTACTGATTGGATAATGGTGTATACCACCTGGTTTATAAAGAGTTGGAAGATACAGAGAAATAAGTAGATGCTTAAAAAGGACCTGAAGATAAATACATGACTGTTTTCTTCTTGGAGGTAAGCTGATTCATACTTTCTAATCCAATTTTTGTTCTTATGCCAAAAGAAAATGATTGATACTTTTGTCCCATCTTACATGGCCCAAAACAAATCTCTCTCTTGTGTTCCATTGCTGGTGAGAAAGTGTTTCCTGTTTTGGGCAATGTGGGAACTGGGTTAAATCTTCCAGATGAAACTAGGAGCATCAGAGTGGCCAGTTTTTTATTTTTAAAGCTTTCAACCCAGTCAAATCACAGAACTTTACTTTGTTTTAGTACATGTAAGTGCTTTCTAGTTTGGCCAAGGTGAGAAGCAAATTACCTACCAGAGCCACAATGAGTTTTGTGTCATGTGTCAATTTCAATATTTTCTCTAATGTATGTTTATTGCATCGTGATCCCAGTTCAATCTCCCATTTCTTGATGTATGGCAGGGCATCCAGTTCGTCTCCAGCCAATAGTATTTTATAAATTCGCAATATGTTATTTTTTGATTTTTCTTTCATGTAAAGACGCTCCAACGGCCTATAGTCTTCTCCATATCTAATTAGTTTTGGCAGTTTCTCGATAAAATGACTCAATATAAAAATCATGCGCTGCACTTGGGTGACTCAAAAATATCCAACTATGTGCATGTCAATCAAAGTAGTACAATATTATACAAAAGTGCAAATACTCAAAATAAATATTTAAAATAAACAATAAGGTGTATAAATAAGTGCTTATTGCTCTATAAATACATATAAAGTGCCTTGATATATCAAAAAAGTGCTTAGTGCTTCATATATAGCATAATGCCTGTCTTTAATAAATATTAAAAGACAAGTGAGAAAAAGTTCATATATAGCACTCCAAATCGGTGCGTGCAAAATAATGTCTAACAGTGATAAAAAATCAAATGCGTGCAAGTGGTATCCAACTGTGATATTATTCAATTATCATGCTGTAGACATCCTGAGTGCTGCAAACCATGCTCCGGTACACCTCCGTGGCCCCCTTAAGCTAATGTGCTCACCTCAGCGTGTGACCCAGCTGTTAACCTGAGTCAAAACACGCTTTGGAGCCACCCCCCGGGCTCAGTCTTAGTATCAGATGCACTCCTCCAGCTGGAAACAATGTGGCTCCATATATAGATGAAAAGGAAACTATATAGTGTAATTAATTAAAATGATTTATTATATAAGAACACTCCCCACACTGGGGTACTCACATGGCACTGGTGCGTCAGTGCACCATTCTACAATAGCTATGGAATGCCAAGATAAAAATCCACTGGATGTATATTGCGGTATGCTAAGATGGGACAGCACTAGTGTGAAGTCCGTGTTGGTCTCTCCGTCCTGGCCCCTCCCCTACATGTCTTCGACACAGGGAATCACGTGTCTTCATCAGGGGGAGATGACATCTTCACACTAGCGCTGTGACACGCTTTGAGGTGAGCACATTAGCTTAAGGGGGCCACGGAGGTGTACCGAAGCATGGTTTGCAGCACTCAGAATGACTGCAGCATGATGATTGAATAATATCACAGTTGGATACCACTTGCACGCATTTGATTTTTTATCACTGTTGGACATTATTTTGCACGCATCGATTTGGAGTGCTATATATGAACTTTTCTCACTTGTCTTTTAATATTTATTAAAGACAGGCATGATGCTATATATGAAGCACTAAGCACTTTTTTGATATATTAAGGCACTTTATATGTATTTATGGAGCAATAAGCACTTATTTATACACCTTATTGTTTATTTTAAATATTTATTTTGAGTATTTGCACTTTTGTATAATATTGTACTATTTTGATTGACATGCACATAACTGGATATTTTTGAGTCACCCAAGCGCAGCGCATGATTTTTATATTAATTCTTTTGCACGGTATATGAAACGTGATTAGCGCACACAGCTGGAGTTAGTTTATACAGGGCACAGGACCATTGTGGCTCACAGGATTTTTTTCAGTTTGGTCGATAAAATGACTCAACTGGATGTACCGCCATGCATCTATCGTCATTAATTCCATGTCTGATCTTAATTCTTGATATGTGCTTATTTTACCCCTCTTTATTATGTCTTTCAATTGTGCATTTTCTTTTTTTTATCCAATTTCCCCCCACTGACCTCTTCCCCGGCTCAAAGAACTCATTACCCTTAAGATAAATCTAAGGTGAATTATAGTCCCATTTATTTTGTGCGTGAATCCTATTCCATATTTTAGTGTAGTACGTGTTAATTTGTGCGTGTTCGGTCCCAGTACCCTATGTTGTGGAGGGTTCCAAATTATACGACTTAAGTGTGTATTGCTAATTTCATTCTCAATATTAATCCACCTCTTATCGTTTCCCTGTTTTGCACATTCCACCACCGGTGAAAGTGCCACTGCATTATAGTACTTTTTGAAGTCCGGGACAGCTTGGCCCCCCTGTTTTTTCCCCCTGCTCAGTACCATGAATGCAATTCGCGTTTTTTTGTTACGCCATATAAATTTCGATATTAAACCTCTTAAAGTTTTAAAATATGTTTGTGGGAGTGATAGAGGCAGCATCAGAAGCTTATACAAAATTTTCCGGGCCAACACCATTTTTACAGTGCTAATACACCCTATCCATGAAAGAGGGCGCATTGATATTTTTAAAATTTCCTTCTTAATTTCGTCTAGCAGAGGGATATCGTTTATTAAATATATTTTCCTTAAAGAGTCAGTCTAACATCCAGGTACTTTATATCCTTTCTCCATGGAAAATGAAATTCTTTAAGGAGTTTTGCTTCTTCCTGTTTAGTTATGTGTATATTTAAGACTTCAGACTTGCTGAGGTTAATTTTGAGATTTGAAATTTCTTTTTTTTTTTTACTATCCCCAGCAAGTTTGGAATTGTAATCCTAGGATTTGAGATAAAGAAAAGCACATTGTCGGCAAACGCTGCGAGTTTGTGCTCTTCGTCCCCTATCTTAATCTCGTTGATGTCTGGGTTATTTTGAATTGAAGCCAACAGGGGTTTCAGAGACAGTACGAACAAGAGAGGCGACAACGGGCACCCCTGTCTGGTTCCATTTTCCATTACAAATGGGGAGAAGATACCCCGTTCACCTTTACCGAAGCGGGGGGATGCTTATACAGTACTTTTATCCATTGGATCATTCTTGGGCCCACACCCATGACTTCCAACGTTTTCATCATGAGTCCCCAGTCTACCCTGTCGAAAGCTTTTTCAGCATCCATCAACAAGAATAGACCTAGAGACTCGCTTGTTTTGATAGTCTGAAGGAGAAGCAACAACCGCACTCCGTTATCCCTCCCTTCTCTTCCTGGTATGAATCTGACCTGGTCTGGATGCACTAAGTCAGTCATCCTTTCCTTCAGCCTTGTTGCCAGTACCTTAGTTTAGGTCTGCATTCAGTAAGGCAATTGGCCTGTAACTAGAGCAAAGCGTGTTGTCCTTACCCTCCTTTAATATCACCGTTATTGATGCAGACAGTGCCTCCCCTCCCATTTCGCACCTAAATCATTCCAATAATGGCAAAGCTTCGGGACTAAAATCTCTTTATATTTTTTGAGATAGTAAGTCATGAACCCATCTGGTCCCGGGCTTTTGCCCAGGGCAGACTCTTTTAATGCGATGTAAATTTCCTCCTCTGTGATGGGTCTGTCCATATTGGATCTATCGCTCTCAGATAGGAGAGGCAAAATCCAGCATTGTTTAAAAATTCTAAAGTTTTCTCCTTTTTCTCTTGTTCCTGTTGACCCTTCTGTCTTACTGAATAAAGGGCTTCATAATAGTTCCCAAACTCTTTCGCTATCTCGTTGGTTGTGTATACCATTCCCCCGATCTTGTTTTGGATTTTTTCAATAAAGTTAATTTATCTTTTCTTTTTCAACATTCTTGCTAAATATTTACTTGTTTTATTTCCCCATTGATGCCTTTCTCTTGCTATTCTATTAAATGTCATTCTTGACTCTTGCTCCATGATGTCCTTAAGTTCTTCTCTCTTGTTTACCAGTTGGCGAAAAAGTTCCTGGTGTTGGCCCTTGTTTTTTATGCTCTTGTTCTAATCTGTGAATTTCTTCAATGAGACTACTCATTTTTTTTATTCTCTCCTTTTTTTTCCCCGCACCAATGGAGATGAGGACACCCCTGATATATGCTTTATGTGCCTCCCAAAGAGTGGCACCCGAGGTTTCCCCTGTATCATTAACCGAAAAGTATGATTCTATTTCTTTCTGTACTGCTTCTGCGACTTTGTCGTCTGGAAGGAGACTTTCATTTAGGCGCCATGTAAACGGTTGTCTTTGGATCCACAGGATCCTCATCCTCATTAATACTGTGGAATGGTCAGATAGCGTAGTTATTTCTATCTTAGTTTCCCTCACAAGATCCAACAGTCTGTGATCTACCATTATATAATCCAATCTTGAGTATGTCCTGTGCACAGGGGAAAAAAAGTGTAATCATGTGTTTTAGCGTGTTGCACCCTCCACACATCCATAATTTGACATTGATACATCCTAAGTTTGATCATTTTTAATAAAGCCTTACTCATCCCCTGTGCCCGGGACGTACTATCTAAAGAAGGATCCAAACAAAAGTTAAAATTCCCAGCTAAAACAACCTCCCCTGTCTTGAAGTTCATTAACCGACCCAGGACCTGTTTCAGAAATCTTGTTGGATTTTTATTAGGGCAATATACATTTGCCAGGGTAAATGTCCTATCCCCCAATCTGCCCTTCAAAAAAAGATATCGGCCCTCAGGGTCTGTCAGCCTATCTACTAACATAAACGTTGTAATTTTTGCGAACCCAATTGCCACCCCCTTAGTCCTCCTAGTAGATGAATCCCTGTAATACCAAGACAGGAAATCTTTAGAATATAGTTTGATGTTGGTTTCCTGGGCTAGGTGGGTCTCCTGCAAGAACACATCTGCTCGATACTGCTGGAGTTCTTTCAGTATTTTATGTCTCTTAACAGGGGAGTTAAGACCTTTGACAATATAAGACAAGAAGTTTATTTCTGTCATCTATAATGTTTAGGTGAGGAACAGAACATCAATACCAAAACCTGCCTTCTGGAATTAAAGATTATTTGTCTCTGCAAGGTGCATCTCCTCCCTCCCCCCACCCTCCCCCTCCTCACTACCCCAGGCCATAATTCGGCCTTGTGTCCGCAGTTGGAAAATCCAGTCTGGTCCCATCCTGCGCACTAACTCTCCTAGGGTGCAACTCTAAGTGTGGCCTCCCATATCCAGGCCCCTCCCCCCACTCACAGGGGGGAAGGAGGGGCAGGAGCGGGCGCACAGAGATGGCCCCAGGCCCCCCATGAATCTTCGGCCTCTCTACCTTTTCCTATCTATAATTTAAACCTCCTCCCCCTCCCCCCCAGAGTCTTTTTCCTTTCGTCCTTTTATTTATTTTTACATTTAAAAGGAAAATTCATTACAATCACTGCCAGTATCCATCTGCCTTTGTTATGGATATTTTTCCTACTATCTAGGAATATTTGGGACTGTGATGTCCAGGTTTTTACAGAAGTCTTGGAGATCGTCCAGGAACTTTAATATAACTGTTCTTCCATCTTTCTGCACTATAAGTGATGCTGGGAAATCCCAGCTATATTTTATGTTGGCCTTTCTCGATTGTTCCAGTAGAGGTTTTAATTGACGTCTCCGTGCCAAAGTTCCTGCAGATAAATCAGTAAAGACTTGTAGTTCCGCTCTCTCAAATTGCAACGGGGGTAATCCTCTGAGTTTACTCTATATCTTAGCTTTATCCTCATATAGGTGGAATTTGATGATAAAGTCTTGGGGTGTTTCCTCTCTCAGGCCTGGAGGTTTCCTGATCCTATGCACACGATCGATCTTTAGGTCATCTCCTACCCCTCTGTCTAGAATTGGATTAAATATTTTTTTCATTTTGTCACCAAATCCTCCCCCTGCTGTTCTGGTAAAGCTCTAATCCTAAGATTTTGGCGTTGGCTTTGATTTTCTTGTTCTTCTAACTTATATAATATGTCCCTGTGATCAGTTTGCATTTTCCTCACTTGTGTTTTTAGTTCTAATATTTCTTGGGCCTGTTTTCCTGTTAATTCCTCTGCTTCCTCTACTCTCCTCAACAGGTGGCCCATATCCATCCTTACATTCGTGATCTCCGTTTTAATCGAGTTTTCTAATTTAGCAAACATTTCCATCATTTCCATTTTCGTTGGAATTTGAGCCATATTCCTTTGTTCTTTCATTTTGCTTAGATCAAGATCTCTTACCAAGTCCATATCCTCCCTAGATTTATCCCCCTGATCCACTTTTTGTTTCACCGGTTCTTTCTTCTTCTTTTGTGCCCTGTTGCTTTTTTTCCATTCCAGGACTTTTTGAACTCACGTCTTTGAGATATTTCTGGATAGTGCTCGTGTTTAAACTTTCATTTGGGGTCTTGGATTCCGTCGCTTTTTGGGACCGACCTCTCATATTTACTTTTATTAATTTCTTCCTCCTCAGGTAATTTCTTATTTCTCTTGTTTTACCTTCCTTTCCTTTATCAGAAGGAAAACAATCCTAAGGCATGCATGAGGCACCAGCTGTAAATGAGAGTCAGTTCTTGTGCTTAGTGCACGCTTCTGGTATCTGTAATCGCAGTTCTTTGACCGCCGAATGTCCAACAGCTTGACTCGGATCCACTTATTAACCTGTTTGTGTTTTATATAGTATATTAGTGTGAACCTTTTACCTTCAAGACCCTCTGGCATAACTTAAATTAAGTTGGCAATTTGTCATCCCTTATTCCTCTCCTTCCTTCCTACTGGCAGAAGGAGAGCAATCGTAAAGCAGTCATAAGGCACAGCTGTAGGAAAGAAACAGTTCTAATACTTAAAGCACTATTTAGGAGTTAGTGATCTCAGTTCATTAACAACAATGTGTCATACAGCTTAACTCAGCCCCACTTATTATCCAGTTCGTGCTTATAAGATATATTAGAATATTAGTATATAGGGCGATCATAGGTCAGTCATAAGGCACAGGCTGTACGAAAGAAACAGTATTTATACTTAAAAGGACTCTTCTAAAAACCTGCGATCTCAGATCATTAACCGCCATATATCACACGACTTGACTCAGCTCCAGTTAGTGCTTTATATGGGATATTGGTAAATAGGACAATCATAGGGCAATCGTAAGGCACAAGCTGTAAAACAGAAACAGTTCTTATGCTTTAAGCACTCTTCTGGACTTTAATTATGTTGGCAAAAATACCCTGTTGCCTTCCCCTATTCCTCTTCTTTCTCCCCACCCTTCTTCTGGCAAAAGGAGAACAATCATAGGGCGGACAATAATAAAGCAATCATAAAGCACCACTGTAAGAAAGAAACAGTTCTTTTACTCAAAGCACTCTTCTGGAGTCTGTGATCTCAATTCATTAACCACAATATGTCACACAGATTGGCTTAGCTCCACTTATTAACAGTTCATGCTTAATCTGGTATTTTAGTACATTAGACATTCCATTCATAAGGCACATGCTACAAAAAGAAAACAGATCTTAAACTTAAAGCACTCTTCTGTAGTCTGTGATCTCAATTCAATAACAGCAAAATGACACACAGCTTGACTCCGTTCCACATATTAACCAGTTTGTGCTTTATTTAGTATACACCTGTGACATCAGGTCCCTCTGGGATACCTCTGGGGTAACTTTGTCTGAGGTAATTTTAATAATGTTGGCAATAGTTCATACCTGGGGAGGGATGGCCATCCCGGCTTCCTCGTCCTGTCAATTGACTCCAATCCTCTGGAGCTGCTCTGGTCAGTCCAATAATGAGATGTATAGTTTAATTTGCATAAGCGCCAGAGACGTCCTGGTCCACTAGTTGCTCCATACTACTTGGAAGAATGCCGGCTGCACTCTTTCTCCCACTCCGATCGTGGAGGATCAGTGGGGGTACCCGTGGATAGGGGGAAGGTAGTGGGGGGAGGTAGAGTGGGTGGACAGGCTCCAGTCAGACCTGGCGGGATTACTGTGCACTCTTCCACTCCTTTATCCAGCACCGGACCTCCCCCACTGTCCTTCCCCTCCTGCTCGAGACCGAGCTCAAGACCGTCATCTGCTGTTGGTAGGTTGTGAGGCTTTCATCCGCCGGAGCTTTTGCGGTCTCACACCCCGCACTGCTCCCGCTGGTTCACCTGGGCCACCTCTGTCCGCTCACACTGCCGCCACCATCAGGCCCCTCCACTATCTCTGACGTGTCACGTCAGTATGAAGTCAGCCCTGACAGGTTAAGGAATTCCTAACAACCTCTGGAAGAACCCAGCTGCTTCATACTTTCTAATCCAATTCTTGTTCTTCTGCCAAAAGAAAATGATTGATAATTTTGTCCCATCTTACATGACCCAAAACAAAGCTCTCTCTTGTATTCCATTGCTGGTGAGAACGTGTTTCCTGTTTTGGGCAATGTGAGAACTGGGTTAAATCTTCCAGATGAAGCTAGGAGCATCAGAGTGGCCAGTTCTCTACTTTTAATGCTTTCAACTCAGTCAAACCACAGTACTTTATTTTGTTTTAGTACATGTAAGTGCTTCCTATGCCGCGTACACACGGTCGGACTTTACGGCAGACTTTGCCCGGCTGACTTTTCAACGTACTTTACGACGGACTTTCTGAATGAACGGACTTGCCTACACACAATCCACCAAAGTCCGTCGAATTCGTACGTGATGACGTACGACCGGACTAAAACAAGGAAGTTCATAGCCAGTAGCCAATAGCTGCCCTAGCGTGGCTTTTTGTCAGTTGAACTAGCATACAGACAAGCGGACTTGAGTTCAACGGATAGATTTAAAACATGTTTTCAATCTAAGTCCATCCAACTTTTAAGAAAACAAAGTCCACTGGAGCCCACACACGATCGAATTGTCCGACGAAATCCCGTCCGCCGAGCAAAGTCTGCTGTAAAGTCCGCTCGTGTGTACGTGGCACTAGTTTGACCAAGGTGAGAAGCAGATTATCTACAACCAGAGCCACAATGAGTTTCACTAACAACCATTTCAGAAAAATCAGTGCGTAAAACTCCAAACAGAGCACTTTTCTGTGACTAAATATTGGAACGGTGCTCTTGGGTTTGGGTTATTGTGTAACCAGATTCACTTTGACGGAATAGTCCAAAAACTACTTGATGGAAACTCAATTTCTTTGAAACATTTCTTAATACACAGACATTGAGATGAAAATAATCTTTGTTATTGGTCTGATAATTTTGAGCTGTGTTTGGGTTAGATAGTAATCCAATAGTTATTTGTGGTAGAGTTGATTGAACAAAAGGAACTTTGCTTTTACATAGGTGCTTTTTATGTCCGCAGATAAGTCAGACAAAAGCAATGTCTTGTATTTTACAAGAATACCTTATATTTTCATAGCTATAGAACCCTTTATTCATATTGTTTTCAAGAAGTTTCAAAGCATGCAAATCTTTGATGATCCTTGGTTACAATGGCTTTTTGCTTAAATCTAACTGCCAGCTTGGTCTATATATTATTTTTTTCAAAATTTTCCTTAAAGGAAAAGTAAAAAAAATACACAGAAATCTCTTATTCCCAAACACTTTCCTTTTTTAGTCAAAAATCAAAACTGCTAATTTCAGCTGTGGGTTACACCTCTGATTAGCATGTTCTCTAAAAAGATGCCCTATTGTTATTCAGTGATTGTTCCTGCTACCACCTGTGGATTTGTGTGGCACTGCCCTATTTTCATTTGGCCCACTGGAATGTGCTCCTCCCTCTGCATAACAAAATAAAACCTTACTGATTGGATAACGGTGTATACCACCTGGTTTGTAAAGAGTTGGAAAATAGAGAAAAGTGGATGCTTAAACAGATCCTGAAGATAAATACGTGAGAACAATGGCTGTTTGCTTCTTGGAGGTAAGCAGATTCATACTATCTAATCCAATCCTTGTTCTTCTGCCAAAAGAAAATGATTGATACTTGTATCCCATCTTACATGACCCAAAACAAAGCTCTCTCTTGTGTTCCATTGCTGGTGAGAAAGTGCTTCCTGTTTTGGGCAATGTGGGAACTGGGTTAAATCTTCCAGATGAAACTAGGAGCATCAGAGTGGCCAGTTCTCTACTTTTAATGCTTTCAACTCAGTCAAACCACAGTACTTTATTTTGTTTTAGTACATGTAAGTGCTTCCTATGCTGCGTACACACGGTCGGACTTTACGGCAGACTTTGCCCGGCTGACTTTTCGATGTACTTTACGACGGACTTTCTGAATGAACGGACTTGCCTACACACAATCCACCGTTCCCCAGACGACGCCATTTGTGGTGAAACGTACGTCGGGAGGTTAATGCTCTGACGTCATCGCCATCCTAGTGTGGACGGGTGCTCGCTATGCCGGACGGCTATTTGCTGTTTTTAATCTACTTATGTAAGTTTTCTACCTTTTTTTATTAAACTGTCCTGCCAGTATTACACTATGGTCAGTTTCTTTTCATTCACATGCCTGTGAGACGAGAGTTTGGGGTCCTTGCTACATCCTCTTAGCCACGCTGTATACAGTCAAGTCACACCAGCTGGATTTTCCCATACCAGGACAGAACATAGGCTGGTTTTTGCTTGCCTTGTGGTAAGCGCAATATTTGTGAGGTGGCGGATCACTGAGTGTGGTGTCTGTTTCATCTTTACCACCATTCATGGGCTTCTCTCTGTGACTGATTCTGGTCAATTATCATATATAAAGATTTCCATCTACCACATATGGACATCACCTTTTGATTCACAGTTATATGTATGGACTTATATATATTTTTCTGATTATCGCAATGTTTCACATACATACATGAATTTTCCAACAGAGGTTTTTGGGACATTGATATAAGAAAATTTCACATATCTTATTCATATATATTTTAGCACGGTTATTTCTTTTTCTTTTCTCTACTTTTAAAGCTTTCAACTCAGTCAAATCAAAGTACTTTACTTTTTTTAGTACATGTAAGTGCTTCCTAGTTTGGCCAAGGTGAGAAGCAGATTATCTACAACCAGAGCCACAATTAGTTTTACTAACAGCCATTTCAGAAAAATCAGTTGCCAAAACTCCAAGAGGAACACTTTTCTGTGACTACATATTGGAACAGTGCTCTTGTGATTGGGGCATTGGGGGTTATTTACAAAAGGCAAATACACTTTGCACTACAAGTGCAAAGTGTTCTTGGAAGTGCAGTCGCTGTAAATCTGAGGGGTAGATCTGAAATGAGGGGAAGCTCTGTTGATTTTATTATCCAATAATGTGCAAGCTAATATGCTGTTTTTGATCTTCCTTGCATGTCCCCCTCGGATCTACAGTAAGTGCACTTTGCACTTGTAGTGCAAAGTGGGTTTGCCTTTCATAAATAACCCCCATTGTGCAACCAGATTCACTTTGACGTAATGGTGCAGAAACTACTTGATGGAAACTCAATTTCTTTGAAAAATTTCTTAATACACATAGACATTGAGCTGAAAATAATCTTTGTTCTTGGTCTGATAATTTTGAGCTGTGTTTAGGGTTAGATAATAATAGGATTTCCAAGAGTCATTTGTGGTAGAGTTGATTGAACAAAAGGAACTTTGCTTTTACATAGGTGATTTTTATATCCGCAGATAAGTCAAACAAAAGCAATGTCTTGTATTTTACAAGAATACCTTATATTTTATACCTTATATATAGAACCCTTGATTCATATTTCTTTCAAGATGTTTCAAAGCATGCAAATCTTTGATGATTCTTAGTTACAGTGGCTTTTTGCTTAAATATAACTGCCAGCTTGGTCTATATATTGTTTTTTTCAAAATTTTCCTTAAATGAAAAGTAAAAAATACACAGAGATCTCTTATTCCCAAACACTCTCCTTTTTTAGTCAAAAATCCAAACTGCTAATATCAGCTGAGGGTTACATCTCTGGTTAGCATGTTCACTAAAAAGATGCCCTATTGTTATGCAGAGATTGTTCCTGCTACCACCTGTGGATTTGTGTGGCACTGCCCTATTTTCATTTAGCCCACTGGAATGTGCTCCTCCCTCTGCATAACAAAATAAAACCTTACTGATTGGATAATGGTGTATACCACCTGGTTTATAAAGAGTTGGAAGATAGAAAGTAGTAAGTGGATGCTTAAACAGGACCTGAAGTTAAAAACATGAGAGCAATGGCTGTTTGCTTCTTGGAGGTAAGATGCTTCATACTTTCTAATCAAATTCTTGTTCTTCTGCCAAAAGAAAATTATTGATACTTTTGTCCCATCTTACATGACCCAAAACAAAGCTCTCTCTTGTGTTGCATTGCTGGTGAGAAAGTGCTTTTTGTTTTGGGCAATGTGGGAACTGGGTTAAATCTTCCAGATGAAACTAGGAGCATCAGAGTGGCCAGTTCTCTACTTTTAATGCTTTAAACTCAGGCAAACCACAGTATTTTACTTTGTTTTAGTACATGTAAGTGCTTCCTAGTTTGACCAAGGTGAGAAGCAGATTATCTACAACCAGAGCCACAATGAGTTTCACCAACAACCATTTCAGAAAAATCAGTGCGCAAAACTCCAAACGGAGCTTTTTTCTGTGACTACATATTAGAACAGTGCTCTTGTGTTTGCGGCATTGGGTTTATTTTTTTTTTTTTTTTTTACAAAAGGCAAATCCACTTTGAACTACAAGTGCAAAGTGCACTTGAAAGTGCAGTCGCTGTAAATCTGAAGGGTAGATCTGAAATGAGGGGAAGCTCTGCTGATTTTATCATCCAATCATGTGCAAGCTAAAATGCTGTTTTTTATTTTCCTTGCATGTCCCCCTCAGATCTACAGTGACTGCACTTCCAAGTGCACTTTGCACTTGTAGTTTGCACTTGTAGTGCAAAGTGGATTTGCCTTTCGTAAATAACCCCCATTGTGTAACCAGATTCACTTTGACGGAATGGTCCAGAAACTACTTGATTGAAACTCAATTTCTTTGAAAAATTTCTTAATACACAGATATTGAGATGAAAATAATCTTTGTTCTTGGTCTGATAATTTTGAGCCGTGCTTAGGGTTAGATAGTAATAAAATTTCCAAGAGTTATTTGTGGTAGAGTTGATTGAACAAAAGCAACTTTGCTTTTACATGGTGATTTTTATGTCTGCAGATAAGTCAAACAAAAGTAATGTCTTGTATGTTACAATAATACCTGATATTTTCATTGCAATAGAACCCTTGACTCATATTGCTTTTAAGAAGTTTCAAAGCATGCAAATATTTGATGATTCTTAGTTACAATGGCTTTTTGCTTAAACCTTCCAGCTTGGTCTATATATTAATTTTCCAAAATGTTTCTTAAATAAAAAGTAAAAAATACACAGAGATCTCTTATTCCTTCTCTTCCAGGAAAAGTTGTCGGGATACAAGGAGTGTGCTGTTGCATCCAGGAGACTCTGTTTCAACAGGCCGACTCGCATTATCACTGTGTCCCCAGCTATCAGTGGGGTGGTGTTATGGCACCCAGATGTAGAGGATCCATATTTGGAGAGTGGTCCCTGCCATTGGCAGGCATTTTCATTACCCAGTAGCCCTTCTATAAGCAGGGGGCATTAAGTGTGCCCAGGATGAATACAGCAGCTGCATTCATACACCTGGGATCTGGGTTGCCCAGCAGGCTCATAGATTGTGAAATAGATCTAGAATATGCAATACGTATGTGTGGTGTATATGTGGGGTCAGCACAAGGCACTTGACAAGCCGCCATGCAGACTGTTAGGGGGTAACAAAAACATATGGAGAGGACTATGCTCCCTGTGGGATTGATGTACATTGCAGCATTTTATCAATGTTTGGTGTCATTTCCAACCTATTTCTTTACCTAGGATGTCTAAGCTAGAAGCATGTTCTAGAAGAGTGGTGCAAAACTAAACAGGACAGAGCAGCAGAATGGCTGGGACCCCATATACATTATACAACTTTTGTTGTCCGATTCCCTTTAGATTTACCAAAACCATGTAGTGCAAGGGCCTGCCTAATTGCATACAAATGAAACTCTTAAGGTTTGGCCTCATATTATATGGTTTTGGTAAACCTGAAAAAAAAAAATCTACAGAAAATTGTATAGTGTATCTAGCTTTAGTGGTTAGCACTTTTACCTTGCAGCACTGGGTTCCTCAGTTCAGCCAGGACACTTCTACCTGCACTGCAGTTTGTTAGATTAGGTACTTATGAGGAAGAGGTTTTCCAGCATAAGGAGTCACCTATTTTGTTGATGTGGCCTTCATGAGATTAGGAATATGCATGGAGTTGCCATTGGGAGATGCAGTGTCCTTCAGGGGTATACTCAAATCATAGTGATTGGGTGTGTCCTTGCAGGTTGTGACATCTTCTAGTGTTAAGTTTTTGTGTTAGTCTTGTCCTTAGGAGGTATATCTGTCTGCAATTGCAGCCTGTGAATAATGAAAGTTGGGACAGAGAATATTAATTGTACCTTAAAGTATGATTCTGACATATGAGAGATTGTGTCTGCACGGTGAAAGCTGAAACTGTCCTCTTCAAGGGCAAGCTTCTGTTAAAAGCAAAGAGCTAGGATTGTATTTAGTCTGCCTCTTACCTCAGAGTAAATGTCTGCCGAGTAAAAGACTGCAGTTCAAGAGTTGGTATCTTCCTAACTCCAAAGGGGTTTCCTCCTGCCTCCTTTGCCCTCGAGACAAGCAATTCCAGCCATGTTTGGTCAACCAGTCACCTTCAAGCCTCTGTGCCAGGAGGAATCCTTTGCTCCAGCAACAATACAACAATAGACAAGTTTTGCTAGCCAACACCAAATCTTACCTTCACAGGGGATGGCAATTTCAACAGATGCGATTTTAAGATGAGTACTATTGTTGCTCAGAGAGATATCCGTTTCCAACTCCCCAGAGTTGTTGTACCTCTGTTTATACATTATGCTGCTTACGTGTCTGCTGGTTGAATGCTCAACCCACTGTTTCTCTAGATAGTGATGCCTTTCAAGACAACAGAGGGATTTTCTCAGAACCCTACAAGAGTTTGGCTGTTTTAATAAATCTCTCCAACTCTTTTTGCCACTAAAGCATGCTATTGATAGGATGCAGAGCTATCCTGGCTTTCCTCTCTTTATTTATGAGCGTGTCAATGCCTGTTGATGATTTGGACCATGGTCTCGCCCATCGCTATATAAAAGTGGGCTAGTGGAAGAGGCTTCCTGTCCAGAGGTTTTTTTTTCCAAAGTTGGACATGTAACCAGCTTTTTTTGTCTAGTAAACAGTCAGATGAAGCCTTGCCTGCTGGCACAGTAATAATTCTTCTGTGCTGCAGAGTAATGGCCATTGGAACGCTCCAGTTGGGATGTTGTTTTGAACATTCTGATTAGACCTTATATGCTTCCTGTGCCTTTCGTCACCTGACAGTAGGCTCTTTAGTCTCTGATAAGGCTGAACAACATCACAGTGGTGTTCTACATCGGGGGCAGGTCGGAACCTGCAGGGTCAGTCTACTGAGAGAGGTAGAGATGATTGTGACCTGGGTGGAAAGGAATCTCTTGAACTTTTTTAGCAAGTCTATATTCAGAAACCCCCGGGAAGAGTCCATATTTGGTGACCCAATTGGGCAACAAATGATTCCTACATCCAGGTTCCTTCAAGTGGACTTCAGCTCTGGACAGGATTCTAGAGTAGATCCGCTAGTATCTCCCTAATATTACTAGCCGGAAAGTATTTTTCAAAGGAGCCTGGGTCAGCAAACCTTGGGTGCGGATGCTGTGACAGGTCAGGAAAGGTTTCACCAGCTGTATGCTTTTCCTCCAGTCCAATCCATATACAGTCTTTTTGGGTCTATCGCTGAAGACAATGGCAATCATTGCAATAATTCCCCATTAGCCAAACAGGCCTTGGTTCCTGCTTTTAGTAACAGGTTATTGGAACCCAGTCCACTCGGATTAGAGCTTCTGTTGCAAGGTGCAATACTCCACCCTTGTTCATCTCTTTTCCAACTTTTTGAGGAAGAGACTAATCAGCCTTGGCTGTTTTTCTCAAAGCTTATATCTATAAATTCTACAATATGATTTGAATAAAACTTGTTCATTTTGCACTGCTTTGTTTTCTTTTGTTTCAGTGCTCGGGTCAGGTACATGCTGGACTTCAACTAATCAAACTCTCTTGAAGGATTGAGCCATAATGATACATTTCTAATGGCTACATCCTCGGCCAGAAAGCTTGCCAGGACCAGTGCATTTAGAACCCCTTGGCAGCTTGCTGCTCCAGCTGTGATCGCTTTCAGTCCAGTTTTGAGTAAAGGCTTGGTCATGAAGGCAGACTCTCTAAGGGTTTTTTCCTCAAGCAGGGTTGCCAGGATCTGCACCTTAGGCTATGAGGTATCCTTGTTGGAATTCTGCCTAGTACATGTAGTGCTTATACCTTTACTGGGTTGCAATCCAAGGTGCCTTCACCATTAAATGAGAACAAAAGAATGGTTTTCCCCATGTGCAGGACCACTAGGGATAACTGGTTTCATGCCCTGGCTATTGGGATACTCCGAGCATGTTCACAAGTTACAGCTTTGCTTAAAGAGGAGTTCCGCATTAAAAAAAAAGTCAGCCGCTACTAATACTGCAGTTGCTGACTTTTAATAAAGTGGACATTTACCTGTCCCAGGGTCCAGCGATGCGGGGGAATGAAGCCCCACTCATCTCCCCCTCCTCTCTGCGGTGCCAGCATTGTCACTGTGGGCGCCCAGCTGTGGCTTCACAGCCAGGCAAGCACTGCGCATGCATGAGCCGCACGGCACACTGTGACTGGGTGGACAATCATCTGGGACCTGTGATGTGTCCCAGATGATTGGCAAGAGGGAGGGGGGAGAGGTAAACTGACTTCCGGAACCACGGAGCCCAGGGAGGAAGTGGGAGCGGAAACCCTCTAAAAAGAGGGTTTCCACTCCCCTCCCAAAAAAATTACATGCCAAATGTGGCATGTCAGGGGGTCACCTTCCCTTAAAGCGGAAGTTCCATTTTTGGGTGGAACTCCGCTTTAAGAGTGTTAGGACATCTCTGTCTGTCTTGTGTGTCTCTCTCTCCCAGAACCAGCAGGATGTAAATATCATCCAGGACCATCGCTGGATGGGTAAAGCGGGCTAGTTAACTGGCTTAAGGATTGGTTTCTACTGAAGCAGTGACAACACACTCAAGCAGGAGTGTGTAGACTTTGTGGGCTCCCTGTAAGAGGGTTCCAGGGATAGTTATACCCTGTTTCCCCGAAAATAAGACCTAGCGTGATTGTCAGTGATGGCTGCAATATAAGCCCAACCCCCCAAATAAGCCCTAACCTGTTTCCTTGAAAATAAGCCCTACCCTGAAAATAAGACCTACAAGGGCTTTAACTAGGGCTTATTTGGGGGGGTAAGGTTTATATTGCAGCCATCACTGACAATCACGCTAGGTCTTATTTTCGGGGAAACAGGGTAGGGTTACGATATGGTCCCCAACTAAGGTTGTTCTGGCTCACTGTGGTGTAAATCTAGCTTTTTTTTAATCTGGTTTATTTTTAGCCATAAGGTTCTGTTGGCTAAGCTCTAGCATTGAAACCTTACCCTAATTTCAACATCCCCACCTTTGTTCTTTTGGCTAGTTAGTTCCCAAACGTATGTTGCCTGGAGTCTGTCAGGAAAACTGACAATTTGCTATCAAATACCATGATTTTCTATTCCTGATGGACGCCATGGCAGCATGAATCCCCTCCTAATGTCATCAGTAGTCTAGTTACAGAACCTGGCCTATTGCTCAGCCTCAAAATTTATGGGAGTAGGTCCCTATGGGGTAGAAGCGAGGGCAGGGCTACCCAAACATATACTGCAATGAAGTCCATATGGAAAGGAAAAATTATGTTACGTATTTGATAGAAATTTTTTTACTTTCACAGTGAGGTGCTTTACAGGCACTACAGCGCTAAAAATAGTGCCTGTGAAGAGCCTCACCTGTCTCTCCAGTGTGAAAACCCGAGGATTTTAGTAAGACCCCTTTCACACTGAGGCAATTTTCAGGTGTTTTAGTGCTAGAAATAGTGCCTGAAAACTGCCTCCCATTCTCTGCAGTGTGTGCTTTCACACTGATGCAGTGTGCTTGATTTTTCCCTTAACGTCTTTCAGGACAGCACACCTTGAGAGGATAGCAGAGGCTTACCCACTAGGGAGGGACCACAGCCTGCAAGACCTTTTTGCCAAAAGCCTGCTCGCTTGCTGACAGAAGATCCCGTCTGTAATGACGGAGAAACGTTAGGTAACTTGACCACGTAGCCACCTTACAAATTTGATCTGGGGTGGCACCAGCTATTTCTTGCCCATGTAGTGGCTTGAGCCCTGGTAGAATGTGCTTTAATTCCCAGCAGGGGAGATAGCCCCGACCTAGTAGGCAGCCAGAATAGCGGATTTAAGCCATCTAGCTATTGACCCCTTAGATGCTTGGTGGCCCTTCTTTTTCCCAGAAAAAAAGTATAAACAAAGAGTCCGAAGCCCAAAAGTTCTTGGTTACTTCAAGAGAACGTAATAAAGTCCTCCTTACATCCAAATTGTGGAATTGGCTTTCTTTCTCCCCTGAAGGGTTTGAGCAAAAGGTTGGTAGGATGATCTCCTGTGACCTGTTATGGGCTAAGGCTACCTTTGGCAAAAAAAAGGTAAAAAGGTTTTTTTTAACAGATAGGGCATGCAGCTCACTAATTCTCCTTAAAAACAAACGAATACAGCGCTGATATACGTGACTTAAATATAAAGTGCTGCATGCTGACAATGGATGCAAAATAATATTGGTAATATATACAGTGTACAGATCGTAAATAGTAAACTACATATCTCATGTAGTCTAGAAATAAGCAACTGTTGGACAACTGCTATGACACAAATTGTGAATGATGCGTGATAAGTGCAATACAAAAACAACTGCTGATTATAAAAAATGACACATACATGAGACACAAATTGCATGAAAAAAATAAATATAGAGACCGTTGGTGCTACCCAATTACTAAAAAAGTGAAAAACTAATAATGAAAAATATAAACTGACACAACAAAAAATAAATGCTTCCAAATAACAACTAGACTAGTAGAGTTGAGATAATATCTGATCACAGGGTGGAGATATTACTGCTCACAAATAGTCCCAAAATAATTAACAACAGCTGGACTGGTCACAGGAATCTTGAACAGACACAGCGGCTCTTCAACCTGTAATGTCAGTCTATCTCAATAGTGGTTTGACAAGAGATACCTCTGACGTGGATAAGTGGATGGAATGGCTGATGTTCAAATCAATAGAGCCATGGACTTGAAGTTGACCACCCAAAAACAAAGAAAAAGGCATATAGTGAAGTATTGCGGAGTTTAAAGAATTACTTGCGCTGCAAGCCGCTACTCACACTATCCTCGGTTGCAATCAGGCATGTCAGATAGCTTCCACGATCGTCGCTAATAGCGTGCGTTCCACGGAGCCAGGAAGGAAACGTCACTTGGTTGTGTAAGGCCGGATGTTACGCCCGGCTAAAAGATTTAATTAAAATGGCCAAGGAAGAAGGAATTTTAAAAAAGAAGGAGGCAAGATATTTGGTTCCGAGTGCTCCACGAATACCGGTGATCTATCAGTTACCGAAAATACATAAAAATTCCACGAAACCGCCAGGTCGACCCATAGTTAGTGGCATCGGGTCTTTATTTTCGAGACTAGGAGAGTATTTGGATCATTTTCTGCAGCCACTCACCAAAAGATATCCCTCCTACCTTAAAGATAGTAAGGATCTTATAGAACTGATTAGCCCAATGATAGTATCTGGAGATTGTTTGTTGGTGAGCATGGATGTCAACTCGCTTTATACAAACATCCAAAAAAAACATGCCCTTCAAGCCGTTGAGTGGGCATTAGGAAGTACCAATATGAAATCCAAACAGAAGGAGTTCCTTTTGAGAGCACTTGATATGGCAATGAGCCATCATTTTTTCTGGCATGAAAAGGAGTATTATAGACAGATTAAAGGCGTGGCAATGGGGGCCAAGTATGCCCCCTCAGTAGCCAATATTTTCATGAGTTATTGGGAAAACCAAGCCATTTATCAAACCAATATACCAGAGCTTAGACTTTACAAAAGGTATATTGATGACATTTTTATAATTTGGGCAGGATCACCAGAGTCCTTTTGTGAATTTTTAAAGAAAATTAGTGAAAATTCTTTCAATATCTCCTTTTCTGAGAATTTTAGCCATACGGAGATACATTTTTTAGATCTCACTGTCTTTAGAGAGGGGGACAAACTATGCACGCGCACTTTTTTTAAGGATGTGGATAGGAATGGATATATTCCGCTGACCAGCTGCCACCATCCGAGATGGTTGAGGGGTATCCCTAAAAGTCAAATGCTCAGAGTTAGAAGGAATTGCAGTAAGGAAGATGATTACAACCTACAGGCTAATGTCATTCTGGAACGCTTTAGAGCTAAGGGATACAAAGTGGAAGACTTGGAACATACTAAAAGGATAGTTGGTGAGATGGACAGAAAGGAGCTATTTAAACCTAAAGTGACGAAAGATAACGATTACAGTATAGCATTTAAGACAGGTTTTAATAGGCAATATCATTATTTTGAAAAAATTATCAGAGAACATTGGCCCCTATTGCTGGAAGATATAGATTTGAAGAAAATCCTACCTGCCCGACCAAGTTTCATCTACACAAAGCCACCTGCACTTAGATTACAACTGGCACACAATGTGGTGAACCCACTCAGGAAAGTGTGTACTTTTCTTTGGGTTCTATAGTTGTGGTAGGTGTATGATGTGCAGGACCTCAAAATTTCGGAAAAAGAAAACCACTCATTTTACATCATTATCTGATGGCAGGGTTTTCGAAATTAAGAAATGTATCACATGCAACACTACGCATGTGACCTATTATCCTGTCCATGTAATTTACAATATGTGGGGAGGACTACCAGACAGTTAGGGGTTAGACTTAGAGAACACGTTAATAGAATCAAGAAAGGCTATAAACATCATGGCCTTTCAAATCACTTTAGACTATTCCACAATAGGGATCCTAGTCTTTTGACCTTTTGTGGTATTGATAAAGTGGAGGCACATTGGCGGGGTTCGGATCTTAAGAGAGCCATATCACAGAATGAAACCCAATGGATCCACAGACTCCGCACTCTACAGCCCCATGGGCTCAATGTTGAATTAGACCTAAATTGCTTTTTATCAAATTGGTAATTCAATACTATTCTACACTATTTGAATATTTTTGAGATCGGGGAATAGGGATATGGTTACACCTTCCCCTTAATATGTTGTTGTATTATGAATAAATCATATCATTCCACTTTAAGTCAAACAGGAATGAATAGGTCTTATACTCATTTTTCGTGATTTAATTTTAAAACATATGTTTTTCGTTTATATGTTGTAAACCTTTTTATATGTATCTTGTTTATAGTGGATATTTTTAATTACATTTCATTTTTTATTTTTATATTCAACATTTTTTACTTTTTATTTATTTTTTATCTTTTATTATTTTTTATTTTATTTTTTATTTTTTAATTTTTATTTAAATTTTTTCATTTTTTTATTTTATTTTATTTATTTTTATTATTTTTTTATTATTTTTATTTTCATATTTTATCATAATTATTACTTTTTTTCATATTTATTTTATTTTTCGTAGTATTATCCACTCACTTATGATCAGTTTTGTTAAATATTCCTATCCAAACATGTATATTGTTCATTTAACTTAAATTGATGTAAGATTTAATTTTATTCAAATGAGATTGAGACGTCCATATATATATATATATATATATATTTTTTTTAGTTTTATGTACACCAATTGTATGCTGTTCATCCTTTGTAATAAAGTTTTTGGATTGCAACAGGATATGATGATCCAGGACATGTGGTGGCGGGTGCGTCCCACTAGCCTTGATTGGCTGTCATTTATTCCATACACCCTATATATCCTATGGCCGTGGGTTGGATGTTGAGTCCTTTGATGACGCCCTGGGGGAGGGGCGAAACGCGTCGACGTAACATCCGGCCTTACACAACCAAGTGACGTTTCCTTCCTGGCTCCGTGGAACGCACGCTATTAGCGGCGATCGCGGAAGCTATCTGACATGCCTGATTGCAACCGAGGATAGTGTGAGTAGCGGCTTGCAGGGCAAGTGATTCTTTAAACTCCGCAATACTTCACTATATGCCTTTTTCTTTGTTTTTGGGTAGTCAACTTCAAGTCCATGGCTCTATTGATTTGAACATCAGCCATTCCATCCACTTATCCACGTCAGAGGTATCTCTTGTCAAACCACTATTGAGATAGACTGACATTACAGGTTGAAGAGCCGCTGTGTCACTGCAAGGCTGTCTGTTCAAGATTCCTGTGACCAGTCCAGCTGTTGTTAATTATTTTGGGACTATTTGTGAGCAGTAATATCTCCACCCTGTGAGCAGATATTATCTCAACTCTACTAGTCTAGTTGTTATTTGGAAGCATTTATTTTTTGTTGTGTCAGTTTATATTTTTCATTATTAGTTTTTCACTTTTTTAGTAATTGAGTAGCACCAACGGTCTCAATTTATTTTTTTCATGCAATTTGCGTCTCATGTATGTGTCATTTTTGATAATCAGCAGTTGTTTTTGTATTGCACTTATCACGCATCATTCACAATTTGTGTCATAGCAGTTGTCCAGCAGTTGCTTATTTCTAGACTACATGAGATATGTAGTTTACTATTTACGATCTGTACACTGTATATATTACCAATATTATTTTGCATCCATTGTCAGCACGCAGCACTTTATATTTAAGTCACGTATATCAGCGCTGTATTAGTTTGTTTTTAATTTTCAAGTATTAGCACTTTTTTTACAGCAGCGATAATATTTATTTGGTTCATTTGTTGCTAGCGCTGCCTCTTTCACTTAATATTCACTAATTCTCCTTGCCAATGTTATTGCAACCAAAAATAAAGTTTTAAGAGTAAGATTCTTCAGTGAAATTGCTTGTACTGGTTCAAAAGGTTCCTTCGTGAGGGCTTGTAGGACCACTGATAGATCCCAATTGGGAAAGTGCTTAGCAGGAGCTGGTCTGGATCTAGTAAGCGCCTTGAAAAATCTTGTAACTAAGGGCTAAAAAGAGACTGGTCTTTCCAGAAAAACTCCCAATGCGGCTATGTGCACTTTAAGCGTGCTGACTGACAAGCCTTTATCTGCCCCATTTTGAAGGAATTCTAAAATTGACACCAAATTTTCTACCGTTCTATTTGACGAACGACACCAGGAGTTGTAGACTTTTTAATATTTAGCATAGATTTTTCTGGTTACTGTTTTTCTACTGGAAAGTAAGGTAGTTACCAAAGGTTGTGACAGACCTTTGTTTCTTAACTGCTCCTCAGATACCAAGCGGTGAGGCTTAGACTGGCCACTTCTGGATGATGTATCGGACCTTGTAGAAGCAAGTCTTGCCAGAGGGGCAGCTGCCAAGATGGTTTGACTGCCATCTGTAGAATGGTGGCAAACCAAGCCCTTTTTGGTCAAAATGGAGTAATTAGAAATACTGCCACTTTCTCACTCTGTCTTCCTCAATACAACGGGATTAGTTGAAACGGAGGAAAGGCATAACCCAGAAGAAAGTTCCAAGGCTGTATTAACACATCCTTTCCCTGGGAATTGTCGTTTCTGTGAATGGAGAAGAAAACCGGGAGTTGCGTATTTTCTTTTGGCGCAAACAGGTCTATTTGTGGCTGGCCTCAGGCCCCGATGATCACTGCAAAGGTCCTTTCTGCCTCTTAAATCTGTCTTCTGCTTAGAAAATCTGCCACTACATTTAGAGTGCCCTTGAGGTGGACTGCTGATAAGGACAGCAAATGATTTTCTGCCCATCCTAGGATCTTTGAAGCCAGTAACTGAAGTGTTTTGCTTCTTGTGCCCCCTTGCTTGTTCAGGTAGGCTATGGTAGTGGCATTGTCTGAGAGGACCTGGACATGGGAACCTTGAAGGATTGGAGAGAAGGCATCCAATGCTAAGGCGACTGCCCTTATTTCCCTCCAATTTGAGGACTTTTTCGCCTCTGACTGGGACCAAACTCCATGTGCGAAGTTTTGACCCAGGTGTGCCCCCCATCCCCACATGCTGGCATCCGTCATTACCACTTTTTCTATTGGGAAAGACCATAGCAGGCCCTTTGACAGATTTGCCTGATTTCTCCACCACCAAAGCAATCGTTTGACTTTGATGGAGATTTTTACCTTTGCCTCCAGAGATTCTGTCCTGCGATTCCATGTTCTCAGGAGGAAACGTTGAAGAGGTCTGAAATGTAACCTTGCCCATTTAATGGCTGGCATGGTTGAGGTTAGGGTTCCTAGGGCTGACATGACTCATCTGACAATTCCTGATTTGCCTGTAAGGAGGCTACATTTTGGACTTTTACCTTTTTTTCTTCTGGGAGAAAAACTCCACTCCACTGAACTGATTTGATACCCCAGAAATTGTACTTCTTGGGCTGGATTGAAATTTGACTTTTGTATGTTTATGATCCAACCCAAGTCTTCTAGATGACCACAGGCTTGTCCAAGGTTCTCTAACAATTTCTCCCTGGAAGGGGCAAAGAAGAGCAGGTCGTCCAGGTACAGAATTACAGCAATCCCCTGCAGGCAGAGAGGTGCGAGAGCTTCTGCCATCACCTTTGTAAAAATTTGTGGGGCAGAAGAAAGGCCGAAGAGGAGGGCCTTGAATTGTATGTGTAGAACCTCGTTCCCCATGTTTATTGCCATCCTTAGCAATATCTGAGACTGAGGGGATATACAGATAGGCACCTTGAAGGTCGATCGATGCCATAAAGCATTCCCTTGTCAATAGGTTTCTGACCATGAAGATGTTGTCCATATGAAACCTTTTGTATAGGACCGATCTGTTCAGCGGTTTCAAGTTGAGGATTTATCGAAAACTTCCTGATAAAAAAGCCACCCAGAATATATGGGGATAGAATCCCTGATAATGCTCCCCCTGTGGAACCCGAGTCACAACCCCCTGATCTATCAGATCCTTTAATAGGTTCTTCATCGCTAGGGACTTTGTTGCATCTCTAGGTAGGTTTGTTATAAAGTACCTTTCTGGGGGGAGATCCGAAAGTTCTATTCTGTAACTTTGGGCCAGCATGCACATAATGTACTAGTTTTCTGTTATGCTTGCCCAATAGGGGAGAAAACCCTGAAGTCTTCCTCGCACCTGTAACCGGCTGTCATTGCGTTGACACAGGAGGATGGAAAAAGGACATTTCCTTTGCCTTTTCCCCTCTGTCCTGATCAATTTTTCTTTTTCTCTTGAGACTTGTTTTGTTCCTGAGCCCTTTGAGGATAAAAGAAACGTTTGACTGGCTGTTTCTTCTTCTTCACAGGAAAAGATTTATTTTTATCTGCAGGCCGTCAAGAACTGAGTCGAAATCAGGGCCTAACAATAAATCTCCTAGGAAAGGGACCCCGCGTAGTTTGGTTTTAGATGCTGCGTCCCCCGGCCAGGTTTTTTAACCACAGAGCCCTTCTGACTGAATTAGTAAGGGCTGCGGCTTTTGCTTTCATCCTAATAGATTCAGCAGATGCATCTGAGACATAGGCTACAGCTGCTGACAAGGTTGAAAAAGAATCAAGGATTTCTTGCTTAGGAGAATCAGCTATTATGTGAGCCTTAAGCTGATTCACCCAATACTCCATATTCCTGGAGATGCAAGTAGTTGCCATTGCTGGCTTGAGGTTGCCCATGATGGATTGCCAAGCCCTCTTTAGTTGTTGATACATCTTTTTGTCCATGGGGTCTTTTAACCACTTCAATACCAGGCACTTAGGCACCTTCCTGCCCAAGCCAATTTTCAGCACTGTCGCAATTTGAATGACAATTGCGTGGTCATACAACACTGTACCCAAACAAATTTTTTATCATTTTGTTCCCACAAATAGAGCTTTCTTTTGTTGGTATTTGATCACCTCTGTGGTTTTTATTTTTTGTGCAACAAATACAAAAAGACCAAAAATTTTGGAAAAAAAAGTTTTCGTTTCTGTTAAAAATTTTTTGTAAATAAGTACATTTTCTTCTTCAATGATGGGTACTGATAAGGCGGCACTGATGGGCACCAATGAGGTGGCACTGATGGACATGATAGGTGGCACTGGTATGCGGCACTGATGTGCACTTATGGGTGGTACTGATGGCTACTTATCGGTGGCACTGATAGGTGGCACAGATGGGCACTGATGACATTGATGGGTGGCATTGCTGGGCATCACTGATTTATAATGGTGCCAGTCAGTGCCCATTTGTGGCACAGATTGGGCACATGTGGATGGCCATCGGGTACATACCTGGCCATCCGCATGTTGCCCGCTTCCCTGGTGGTCCTGGCGGCTTCCCTGGTGATCTAGTGCAGGCACCCGAGGGGGGGCTGCGCTGATAATCAGCGCAGACCCCCCCCCGTCAGGAGAGCCGCCGACCGGCTCTCCTCTACTCGCGTCTGTCAGACGCGAGTGAGGAAAAGGCAATCAACTGCTTTTCCTATTGACATCGTCATCAGCCATGATTGGACACGGCTGATCACGTGGTAAAGAGCCTCCGCTGGAGGCTCTTTACCAAGATCGGTGTAGCGGTGTGTGAGACTGACACATCGCTCCACCGATCGCCGCGATGCGCGCCCCCACGGGCGCGCGGCGGCTGTTATCCTGAAGGACGTCATATGACGCCCAGTCAGGATAACTGAACCACCGCCCGGCCGTCAATCTGCTATAGGCCGGGCCAGAAGTGGTTAAGATCCCCATGTCCTCAAATGCCAAAACGGTTGATCTTGACACTTGAGAAAGGGCTGCATCGAGCTTTGAAACTTTATTCCAGAGAGCCGCTGGGTCATCATCAAAAGGAAACCTTCTCTTGTGAGCTTTTGGGAAGAAAGGTTTTCTTTCAGGATCAGTCCATTCTTTTTTAATTGCCTCAGCAATTACTGCATGAACCGGAAAGGTACGAGTTTTGGGCTCGCTGAGTCCTGCATACATCTTGTCATGTAAAGACAATTCTTTGCGATCTTCCTCTAGGCCCAAAGTAGCATACATTGCCCTCAAGAGACCGTCTACTTGCTCCAAAGACAATTTATATTTGGAGGGAGTATTCTCCACATCTTCCTCATCCTCATGTGATTCTTCATTAGAATGCAAGGGGGAAAGCCCTTCCTGGTTCAGAGGACCCCCTTCTGCCTCCACTGCCGGGACCAACAGTGAGCCTTGAGAAGATTGTGAGGTAGTCGGCTGACTTGAGGATGGATTTGTAAGCGAAGAACGAAAGGATTGAATAGTGGCATCCAGCTCCTTTTTGACAGATGTGATCGCTGCATGCGGAAGAAGCTTCTTCCTTCACCAAAGAGTCAATACATGTTTGAAATAAAGTCTTTTTCTAGCCTTCAGGTAATTTTTTTCTTCTGGGAGAAAAACTCCACTCCACTGAACTGATTTGATACCCCAGAAATTGTACTTCTTGGGCTGGATTGAAATTTGACTTTTGTATGTTTATGATCCAACCCAAGGCTTCTAGATGACCACAGGCTTGTCCAAGGTTCTCTAACAATTTCTCCCTGGAAGGGGCAAAGAAGAGCAGGTCGTCCAGGTACAGAATTACAGCAATCCCCTGCAGGCAGAGAGGTGCGAGAGCTTCTGCCATCACCTTTGTAAAAATTTGTGGGGCAGAAGAAAGGCCGAAGAGGAGGGCCTTGAATTGTATGTGTAGAACCTCGTTCCCCATGTTTATTGCCATCCTTAGCAATATCTGAGACTGAGGGGATATACAGATAGGCACCTTGAAGGTCGATCGATGCCATAAAGCATTCCCTTGTCAATAGGTTTCTGACCATGAAGATGTTGTCCATATGAAACCTTTTGTATAGGACCGATCTGTTCAGCGGTTTCAAGTTGAGGATTTATCGAAAACTTCCTGATAAAAAAGCCACCCAGAATATATGGGGATAGAATCCCTGATAATGCTCCCCCTGTGGAACCCGAGTCACAACCCCCTGATCTATCAGATCCTTTAATAGGTTCTTCATCGCTAGGGACTTTGTTGCATCTCTAGGTAGGTTTGTTATAAAGTACCTTTCTGGGGGGAGATCCGAAAGTTCTATTCTGTAACTTTGGGCCAGCATGCACATAATGTACTAGTTTTCTGTTATGCTTGCCCAATAGGGGAGAAAACCCTGAAGTCTTCCTCGCACCTGTAACCGGCTGTCATTGCGTTGACACAGGAGGATGGAAAAAGGACATTTCCTTTGCCTTTTCCCCTCTGTCCTGATCAATTTTTCTTTTTCTCTTGAGACTTGTTTTGTTCCTGAGCCCTTTGAGGATAAAAGAAACGTTTGACTGGCTGTTTCTTCTTCTTCACAGGAAAAGATTTATTTTTATCTGCAGGCCGTCAAGAACTGAGTCGAAATCAGGGCCTAACAATAAATCTCCTAGGAAAGGGACCCCGCGTAGTTTGGTTTTAGATGCTGCGTCCCCCGGCCAGGTTTTTTAACCACAGAGCCCTTCTGACTGAATTAGTAAGGGCTGCGGCTTTTGCTTTCATCCTAATAGATTCAGCAGATGCATCTGAGACATAGGCTACAGCTGCTGACAAGGTTGAAAAAGAATCAAGGATTTCTTGCTTAGGAGAATCAGCTATTATGTGAGCCTTAAGCTGATTCACCCAATACTCCATATTCCTGGAGATGCAAGTAGTTGCCATTGCTGGCTTGAGGTTGCCCATGATGGATTGCCAAGCCCTCTTTAGTTGTTGATACATCTTTTTGTCCATGGGGTCTTTTAACCACTTCAATACCAGGCACTTAGGCACCTTCCTGCCCAAGCCAATTTTCAGCACTGTCGCAATTTGAATGACAATTGCGTGGTCATACAACACTGTACCCAAACAAATTTTTTATCATTTTGTTCCCACAAATAGAGCTTTCTTTTGTTGGTATTTGATCACCTCTGTGGTTTTTATTTTTTGTGCAACAAATACAAAAAGACCAAAAATTTTGGAAAAAAAAGTTTTCGTTTCTGTTAAAAATTTTTTGTAAATAAGTACATTTTCTTCTTCAATGATGGGTACTGATAAGGCGGCACTGATGGGTACTGATAAGGCGGCACTGATGGGCACCAATGAGGTGGCACTGATGGACATGATAGGTGGCACTGGTATGCGGCACTGATGTGCACTTATGGGTGGTACTGATGGCTACTTATCGGTGGCACTGATAGGTGGCACAGATGGGCACTGATGACATTGATGGGTGGCATTGCTGGGCATCACTGATTTATAATGGTGCCAGTCAGTGCCCATTTGTGGCACAGATTGGGCACATGTGGATGGCCATCGGGTACATACCTGGCCATCCGCATGTTGCCCGCTTCCCTGGTGGTCCTGGCGGCTTCCCTGGTGATCTAGTGCAGGCACCCGAGGGGGGGCTGCGCTGATAATCAGCGCAGACCCCCCCCCCGTCAGGAGAGCCGCCGACCGGCTCTCCTCTACTCGCGTCTGTCAGACGCGAGTGAGGAAAAGGCATTCAACTGCTTTTCCTATTGACATCGTCATCAGCCATGATTGGACACGGCTGATCACATGGTAAAGAGCCTCCACTGGAGGCTCTTTACCAAGATCGGTGTAGCGGTGTGTGAGACTGACACATCGCTCCACCGATCGCCGCGATGCGCGCCCCCACGGGCGCGCGGCGGCTGTTATCCTGAAGGACGTCATATGACGCCCAGTCAGGATAACTGAACCACCGCCCGGCCGTCAATCTGCTATAGGCCGGGCCAGAAGTGGTTAAGATCCCCATGTCCTCAAATGCCAAAACGGTTGATCTTGACACTTGAGAAAGGGCTGCATCGAGCTTTGAAACTTTATTCCAGAGAGCCGCTGGGTCATCATCAAAAGGAAACCTTCTCTTGTGAGCTTTTGGGAAGAAAGGTTTTCTTTCAGGATCAGTCCATTCTTTTTTAATTGCCTCAGCAATTACTGCATGAACCGGAAAGGTACGAGTTTTGGGCTCGCTGAGTCCTGCATACATCTTGTCATGTAAAGACAATTCTTTGCGATCTTCCTCTAGGCCCAAAGTAGCATACATTGCCCTCAAGAGACCGTCTACTTGCTCCAAAGACAATTTATATTTGGAGGGAGTATTCTCCACATCTTCCTCATCCTCATGTGATTCTTCATTAGAATGCAAGGGGGAAAGCCCTTCCTGGTTCAGAGGACCCCCTTCTGCCTCCACTGCCGGGACCAACAGTGAGCCTTGAGAAGATTGTGAGGTAGTCGGCTGACTTGAGGATGGATTTGTAAGCGAAGAACGAAAGGATTGAATAGTGGCATCCAGCTCCTTTTTGACAGATGTGATCGCTGCATGCGGAAGAAGCTTCTTCCTTCACCAAAGAGTCAATACATGTTTGAAATAAAGTCTTTTTCTAGCCTTCAGGTAATTTAGTCTTGCATGAAGGACATTTCTTTTTAATCCCTGGGTCAGAGCTCTTGGCCTGCCATGACTTAGGAAAAGAAAAAAGGAAAAAAGACAAACCATCCTTTTGAGTCAGCCTTAACACATTCAAGAGGCTCACCACAGGTGCACAGTGAGAAACAAAACATCAGTCTCATGTGCCCAGACAGGTCCCGCCACCAGGGGGAAATACACTCAAGTCCCACTAATAAACTAGGGAGAAGCGTTAGAGAGAGACGCCATAGTAAAATAGAGCAGAACATCAGTCTGCTCCTTACCTGGGCCTTGCTAGTGCCTGTCCCACTTGCTGCGGTTCCCGAGTCCATTGCTGGTGCTGCAGCACGATGCATGTGGTAAACGCAGGTTCCGGAATCCATTAGCGCCTAATGGAAATATAGGCACCAGACCTATTCCTCCCCCCTGCGCTTTCCGGTGGAAATGACGCCCAGCGCCTCCTCGTCGGATGCCGCCCCACTTCCGGTTACCTCACTTCCGGTGGATTCAGTTCCTCTGACTGCCCTTCCCAAGATGGCGGCGACGTCAGGAAATAAAAACATGCCTGGAGAAAAAAAACGAGCGCCCGCATGCCTAACGCTACCGCCTGGGAGCGGCGACTCCTGGAGCAATCCTGCTCTTCACGAGCACTTACGAGGGAGGAGCCCATCCAACCGGCTTCGCATCAGCCTGTGGAGTGGGAGGAACTGGCTCTCTGAGGTAGGGAAAACGGTGGAGTAGGGAGCCTGGCCTCTCAGGGCAGCACCTTGAGAGCTCCTAACTCCCCACTGAGTGTTCCCTTCCGGAGGAAACACAAAAAACTGGTGATAAGTGAGAAGGAGCCTCCTTTTTAACTGGTTCAATACAGGGCATTTTCACCCCCTTCCTTCCCAGGCCAATTTTTAGCTTTCAGCACTGTCGCAATTTAAACAATTGCGCGGTCGTGCGATGTTGTACCCCAAAAAAATTGACGTCCTTTTTTTCCCCACAAATAGAGCTTTCTTTTGGTGGTATTTGATCACCTCTGCGGTTTTTATTTTTTGCGCTATAAACAAAAGAAGAGCGACAATTTTGAAAAAAACACAATATTTTTTACTTTTTGCTATAATATCCCAATTTTTAAAAAAAAAAAACAAAATTTTTTCCTCAGTTTCGGCCGATACATATTCTTCTACATATTTTTGTTAAGAAAAAAAAAAAAAAAAAATCGCAATAAGCGTATATTGATTGGTTTGTGCAAACGTTATAGCGTCTACAAAATACGGGATAGATTTATGGCATTTTTTAAAAAAAATATTTATTTATTTTTTTTACTAGTAATAGCGGCGATCGCGATTTTTTTCGTGACTGTGACATTATGACGGACACATCGGACACTTTTGACACATTTTTGGGACCATTCACATTTATACAGCGATCAATGCTATACAATTGCATTGATTACTGTGTAAATGTGACAGGCAGTGAAGGGGTTAACCACTAGGGGGACACAAGGGGTTAAATATGTTTCCTAGGGAATGATTCTAACTGTAGGGGGCGGGGACGTACAAGGGGAGGAGAGCGATCAGTGTTTCGCTGTACTGGGAACACAGATTGGTCTCCTCTCAACTGACAGGACGTGGATCTGTGTGTTTACACACACGGATCCACGGTCCGGCCCGGTTAACGGGCAATCGCGGGTGCCCGGCGGACATCGCGGCCGCCGGGCACACGCACCGGGTCCCGAGCAACACGGCGGGTGCCCCCTAGGCGGCCGAGAAGCCCAGGCCGTCATATGACATCCACCCAGGATTGGAGATCCCATCTGCGGACGTCATTTGACAATGGCCGGGTAGGGAAGTGGTTAAAGATTGGTGGAGGTGTGTTTCCTGACAAGTGGGTGGAACCACTCTCTCAAGGTGCTGTCCTGAAAGACGTTAAGAGAAAGAGGTCTTTTTTGATTTTTTTTTTTTTAAGGTCCTGTTGTCACGTGACCTTAACCACTTTAGCCCCGGACCATTATGCTGCCTAAGGACCAGAGGACTTTTTCCAATTTGGCACTGCGTCGCTTTAACTGCTAATTGCGCGGTCATGCAATGCTGTACCCAAACGAGATTTGCTTCCTTTTCTTCCCACAAATAGAGCTTTCTTTTGATGGTATTTGATCACCTCTGCCGTTTTTATTTTTTGCGCTATAAATGGAAAAAGACCGAAAATTTTGAAAAAAATTGATATTTTCTACTTTTTGTTATTAAAAAAAATCCAATAAACTCAATTTTAGTCATACATTTAGGCCAAAATGTATTCGGCCACATGTCTTTGGTAAAAAAAAGTCAATAAGCGTATATCTATTGGTTTGCGCAAAAGTTATAGCGTCTACAAACTAGGGTACATTTTCTGGAATTTACACAGCTTTTAGTTTATGACTGCCTATGTCATTTCTTGAGGTGCTAAAATGGCAGGGCAGTACAACCCCCCCCCAAATGACCCCATTTTGGAAAGTAGACACCCCAAGGAAATTGCTGAGAGGCATGTTGAACCCATTGAATATTTATTTTTTTGTCCCAAGTGATTGAATAATGACAAAAAAAATTACAAAAAGTTGTCACTAAATGATATATTGCTCACACAGGCCATGGGCCTATGTGGAATTGCACCCCAAAATACATTCAGCTGCTTCTCCTGAGTACGGGGATACCACATGTGTGGGACTTTGTGGGAGCCTAGCCGCGTACGGGGCCCCGAAAACCAATCACCGCCTTCAGGATTTCTAAGGGCGTAAAGTTTTGATTTCACTCCTCACTACCTATCACAGTTTTGAAGGCCATAAAATGCCCAGATGGCACAAAACCCCCCAAATGACCCCATTTTGGAAAGTAGACACCCCAAGCTATTTGCTGAGAGGCATGTTGAGTCCATGGAATATTTTATATTTTGACACAAGTTGCGGGAAAGTGACAAATTTTTTTTTTTTTTTTTGCACAAAGTTGTCACTAAATGATATATTGCTCACACAGGCCATGGGCATATGTGGAATTGCACCCCAAAATACATTTAGCTGCTTCTCCTGAGTATGGGGATACCACATGTGTGGGACTTTTTGGGAGCCTAGCCGCGTACGGGGCCCCGAAAACCAATCACCGCCTTCAGGCTTTCTAAGGGCGTAAATTTTTTATTTCACTTTTCACTGCCTATCACAGTTTCGGAGGCCATGGAATGCCCAGGTGGCACAAAACCCCCCTAAATGACCCCATTTTGGAAAGTAGACACCCCAAGCTATTTGCTGAGAGGCATGGTGAGTATTTTGCAGCTCTCATTTGTTTTTGAAAATTAAGAAAGACAAGAAAAAACTTTTTTTTTTTCCTTTTTTCAATTTTCAAAACTTTGTGACAAAAAGTGAGGTCTGCAAAATACTCACCATGCCTCTCAGCAAATAGCTTGGGGTGTCTACTGTCCAAAATGGGGTCATTTGGGGGGGGTTTGTGCCACCTGGGCATTCCATGGCCTCCGAAACTGTGATAGGCAGTGAAGAGTGAAATCAAAAATTTACGCCCTTAGAAAGCCTGAAGGCAGTGCTTGGTTTTCGGGGTCCCGTACGCGGCTAGGCTCCCAAAAAGTCTCACACATGTGGTATCCCCTTACTCAGGAGAAGCAACAGAATGTATTTTGGGGTGTATTTTCACATATTCCCATGGCATGTTTGAACAATATATCATTTAGTGACAATTTTGTGCAAAAAAAAAAAAAATTGTCTCTTTCCCGCAACTTGTGTCACAATATAAAATATTCCATGGACTCGACATGACTCTCAGCAAATAGCTTGGGGTGTCTACGTTCCAAAATGGGGTCATTTGGGGGGGTTTTGAACTGTCCTGGCATTTTATGCACAACATTTAGAAGCTTATGTCACACATCACCCACTCTTCTAACCACTTGAAGACAAAGCCCTTACGGACACTTTTTGTTTACATGTAAAAATTATTTTTTTTTGCAAGAAAATTACTTTGAACCCCCAAACATTATATATATATTTTTAAAGCAAATGCCCTACAGATTAAAATGGTGGGTGTTTCATTTTTTTTTTTCACACAGTATTTGCGCAGTGATTTTTCAAACGCATTTTTTGGGGAAAAAAACACACTTTTTAAAATTTTAATGCACTAAAACACACTATATTGCCCAAATTTTTGATGAAATAAAAAAGATGATCTTAGGCCGAGTACATGGATACCAAACATGACATGCTTTAAAATTGCGCACAAACGTGCAGTGGCGACAAATTAAATACATTTTTAAAAGCCTTTAAAGGTTACCACTTTAGATTTACAGAGGAGGTCCACTGCTAAAATTACTGCCCTCGATCTGACGTTCGCGGTGACACCTCACATGCATTATGCAATTGCTGTTTACATTTGACGCCAGACCGACGCTTGCGTTCGCCTTTGCGCGAGAGCAGGGGGGGGACAGGAGTGCTTTTTTTTTTTTCTTTATTTTTTTTTGCTTTTTTATCTTATTTTTAAACTGTTCCTTTCATTTTTTTTTTAATCATTTTTATTGTTATCTCAGGGAATGTAAATATCCCCTATGATAGCTATAGGTAGTGACAGGTACTCTTTTTTGAAAAAATTGGGGTCTATTAGACCCTAGATCTCTCCTCTGCCCTCAAAGCATCTGACCACACCAAGATCGGTGTGATAAAATGCTTTCCCAATGGCGCTGTTTACATCCGGCGAAATATAAGTCATGAAATGCTCGTAGCTTCCGGTTTCTTAGGCCATAGAGATGTTTGGAGCCACTCTGGTCTCTGATCACCTCTATGGTCAGCTGGCTGAATCACCGGCTGCATTCTCAGGTTCCCTGTTGAGACAGGAGAGTCAGAGAAAAACACGGAAGACGGTGGGGGGGGGGCATTCCCTCCCACTGCTTGTAAAAGCAGTCTAGAGGCTAATTAGCCGCTAGGATTGCTTTTACATAAAAGCCGACCGCTGGCTGAAAAGAATGATACCAAGATGATACCTAAACCTGCAGGCATCATTCTGGTATAACCACTCAAAGTCGTGAATGGCGTACCTGAAGACAAAAAAATGGTTAACAATAAAACACAGTAAACGGTAAAGTATAAAAAATTGCATACCTGAAAAGCAAACATGATAAAACATAACAATAAAACATTGCAGAATAGAATACAGTAAAAAAGAGCAGAACAATAGAGAGAGAATAGAGAGAGAGAGAACAATAAAACGACAACTATTTTTTTTTATTTTATATTTTTTTTTTTTTTTTTTTTTTTACACTTTTTTTTGTAACTTTTAGAACTGTAACCGGTTCCAGGTTCGGGTCTTTCAAAATGCGATGGCATCTTGGGAGACCCTGTGAAAGTGTGCCTAGTCTATGCAATGCTGAACCCTACGCTAATACTCAACTAGTGAATGGTAGCGTTCAAAACATTCACCAATGCAAAGACCAGGATTGTCAGGACAGGAGGGACAATAATAGCGGGTGTCACGCCTATATCCGCGCTTGCTGCAGACACAACATCTTTTTTGGGGGGGTTCGCTGGGTAGGGGTACTCGGGAGGACATAAAAATGCCTCTCATGCAGCCGACTGCATTTGGTTGGGGATGTGAATGGGGGAAGTACGGGCGCTGCAGAAGTGGTGGGTTCCCAATTAGGATTGGCGAATGTAGCAGGAAGGGCACTACGGGCTTGTGTTTGTCTTCTTCTTGGTGGCAGCGGGACACTACTTGTGCTTGCCACCTCATCAGCTTGAACTGCACTTATGGGACTCGCCACGTCACCAAGTGTTACTGCAGTGCTGGTTTGACTACGACCGGGGTGTACTAGGCGACTGGTGCTTGCCAGTTCACCAAAACGCTACCAAAAAAACTGTTAGCGATCGCAGGGATCAGGCCTGACTCTGCGAACGCTGCAGTTATGCGTTTAGTGTTTTGTAAGTGACAGTGATCGATCGATACTGCACTTGAGTGGGCTGGGCTGGGCCGGGCGGAGGGGCAAAACGCAGGTGCTAGAAGGTATCTGGGATGATCCCGCTAACACTGCGTTTTTGGGAACCCTAAACTGCTGGGGACGCTAGTATAGATCTGATCTGAACAGATATTGATCCGATCAGATACTATACCACTAAGGGAGGTGTACGGTGCGTGCGTGGGTGTTAGCGGTACTGGCGCTAACCTGACGCTGCCTGGGGCTGGTGCTTGCCATTTCACTAAAATGCTACGAAAAAAACCGTTAGCGATCGCAGGGATCAGGCCTGACTCTGCAGTTATGCATTTAGTGTTTCGTAAGTGACAGTGATCGATCGATACTGCACTTGGGTGGGCTGGGCTGGGCCGGGCGGAGGGGCAAAACGCAGGTGCTAGCAGGTATCTGGGCTGATCCCGCTAACACTGCGTTTTTGGGAACCCTAAACTTCTGGGGACGCTATTATAGATCTGATCGGATCATATATTGATCCGTTCAGATACTATACCACTAAGGGAGGCGTATGCTGCGTGCGTGGGTGTTAGCGGTACTGGCGCTAATCTGACGCTGCCTGGGGCGATGCATATCACCGCCGGGCGATCAGGGGGCTAAACCTTTATTCGGTAATAAATGGCGGGTGCCCTGACACTATAAAAAATAAAACGAACTAACCAGCGTCACCCGTAACAGTTATACGGTGATCAGTGGTGAAAGGGTTAACTAGGGGGCAATCAAGGGGTTAAAACATTTATTAGGTAGTATATGGGGGTCCCTGTCGCTATAAAACGCTGACGGCGGACCTAAATATTTACCTCCCTAACTAGCTTCACCAGTGACACTAATACAGCTATCAGAAAAATGATCGCTTAGTGACACTGGCGACAGGGGGTGATCAAGGGGTTAAAACTTTATTAGGGCGGGTTAGGGGGGTACCCTAGACCTAAAGGGGGCTAACCCTAACTGCCCTAACACAGTAACTGTCACAAACTGACACCATGCAGTAATCAGAAAAAAATAAATAAATAAAAAAACTGCTTGGTGTCAGTGTGACAGGGGGGGGGGATCGGGGGGTAAAGGGGGGTGTTTTGTGTGCCTGGCATGTTCTACTGTATGTGTGTGTGTTGTGCACGCACATTGAAGTCTTCTCTCCTCAGCGCCGGAACGGAAAATACCGAGCCGAGGAGAGATGACATCATTTCCTTTGCTGCTGTTTAGCATACAGCAGCAAAGGAAGGATTTGATTGGCCGGCGGCAATCGCGAGGGGGGGCCACGAACGGATGGTCTCCCCCTCATCTCTGATCGCCCCTGGTCAGAAGCGGACCGCCTCGGGCACCGGGGGGGTCCGATCGGACCCCCCACCCGCGGAAGGCAGATCACGTATATGTACGTATATCGGCGTGAGGCGGTCCTTAAGTGGTTAAAAAAAACAGCCCGCAAAAGCAAGCGGCGCTGCAGTGTGAAAGGGGTCTAACTATTTTTTGTTGATTTTTCCTGAGAGCTGTGAATATCTAAAACCTATTTGGTCACATGGTTTGAAATATATTTAGGAAGCAAGTAGGACTCTTGGTCGTTTCCGAGCTTACCAGAGCCATCGGGAATCCCAGAGGTGACCCGATGTGGCCGTTCACTGGGCAGAAAGTTGAATGCGGGCAAGATGGCCCTCACTAATCACTATGCCCTTGGAGGACCAGAGCAACCTCTAACGCCACTTCAGGTTCTCTGCATTAACCATTGACTTTTTTTTTTAAGCAAAAAAAATGTTTTATTTTGCTTTTAAAAGGTAAATGAGAGATCTGGGGTCTTTTTAATACTAAATTTCTCAATAAAAAGGAGGACCTCATGCTTATTTCTATTACAAGGAATGTATAGGAATAAAAATGATAAAGACGTAAAATAAAGGGACAGTGCAAAAAGGAAAAAAACATTTTTTAAAGTGCCCCATCCCTCCATGCTCATGTGCAGAAGCAAACGCATATGCAAGCCACTCCCGCATATGTAAACGGTGTTCAAACCACACATGTGAGGTATCGATGCAATGGCTAGAGCGAGAGCAATTATGCTAGCGCAAGACCTACTCTACCTTTAAATAGGTAACCTGTAAAAATGTTTATAGTGTTGCCTATGGAGAAATCTTTTACATACCATAGTTTGTTGCCATTCCAGGAGCATGAAATGTTAGGTATCTATGTACTCAGCGTAACATAATTTTTCATATTAACCGCTTCCCGCCCGCCGTACGCCAAATGACGTCCTCGGCTTTGAGTGGGGATATCTGAGTGATGTCTGTAGCTACAGGCATCATTCAGATATTGTCTTTTAGAGACAGCGAATCTGTGCACCATAAGAATGATCATAGCGGCTGTTCTGCCGCTTGATCGTTCTTACAGGAGCCGAGAGGGGGCGTCCATCCCCCCCGCCGCCCTCCAGTGCTTCTACCGACTCACCGCTACGATCGGTGAGTCGGACACAGGATCCACCAGCCCCGGATGTTGAGAATAGAGATTTCCGGCGGACCAGATAGTCGCCGGAGTCTCTATGATTGTTCGGAGGCCGGGTGTGCTGTTATGACGTCATGCCCGGCCTCTGTATTCAAAAAACGGCGCCGCTTCGGCTGGGAAGCGGTGATCTTTTTTTTTATTATTTCAGGCTTGACTTTTGAGTCAAGCTAAAATAAAGTAAAATTAATAATAAAAAAAAAAGCGCCCCTGTCCCCGTGAGCTCGAACGCATAAGTAAGTCCCGCCCACATACGAAAACAGTGTTCAAACCACACATGCGAGGTATCACCGCGAACGTTAGAGCGAGAGCAATAATTTTGGTCCTAGACCTCCTCTAACTCAAAACATGTAACCAGTAAACATTTTTAAAGAGTCGCCTAAATGGATTTTTAAGTAGCGAAGTTTGGCGCCATTCCACGAGTGTATGCAATTTTGAAGCGTGACATGTTAGGTATCTATTTTCTCGGCGTAACTTCATCTTTCACATTATGCAAAAACATTGGGCTAACTTTACTGTTTTGTTTTTTTTTAAAAAAGCATTTGAAAAATTGCTGCGCAAATACCGTGCGAGATAAAAAGTTGCAATGACCACCATTGTATTCTCTAGGGTCTTTGCTAAAAAAACATATATAATGTTTGGGGGTTCTATGTAATTTTCTAGCAAAAAAATTATGATTTTTACATGTAGGAGAGAAATGTCAGAATTGGCCTGGTAGGCAAGTGGTTATACAAAAACATTGGGGTAACTATTGTGTTTTGCTATTTTTTTTTATTCATTAACCACTTCAGCCCCAGAAGGATTTGCCCCCTTCCTGACCAGGCCATTTTTTGCGATTTGGCACTGCGTCGCTTTAACTGACAATTGCGCGGTCGTGCAACATTGTACCAAAACAAAATTTATGTGCTTTTTTCCCACAAATAGAGCTTTCTTTTGGTGGTATTTGATCACCTCTGCAGTTTTTATTTTTTGCGCTATAAACAGAAAAAGAGCGTAAATTTTGAAAGAAAACACACAATTTTGTACTTTTTGCTATAATAAATATTAAAAAAAAAAAATAAAAAAAAACAACAAATTTCTTCATCAGTTTAGACCGATCTATATACTTCTACATATTTTTGGTTAAAAAAAAAAAATAAGCGTATATTAATTGGTTTGTGAAAAAGTTATAGCGTCTACAAAATCAGGGAAAGATTTGTGATTTTATATTATTTTTTTTTTTACCAGTAATGTCGGCGATCTGCGATTTTTACCAGGACTGCGACATTGCGGCAGACAGATCGGACACTTGACACTATTTTGAGCTCAATTTGATGAAAGGGAAGACAATCTTATAAATTTTTTTTTTTGGGTGGGGATTTCAGTAACCATAAACACATGAACAAAATGATAAGTCATTGTCCACTAACGAGTCAAAACAAATTCACTTTTGATTTAGAATTTTAGTAAGTGTTTTTTTTACTGGTTTGGTCTGAAAAGTGTGAATCCTGACACTATACGATTTGATGATTTGAAATGTATGGGGGGAGAAAAGAAGGCAATTATCAGGGAATGTTTTGCAGCGTTTTCAATTCTATGAAATAATTTTGAAAACACAATTATTCACCCAAACTTAAAGTGGTAATTAAACCCAAAAACAAACATGTATTCTATTGCAGCTTACCAGGGCCTAGATGTGGTAGCTGCATTTGTTTTCTTTTTGGGCTTTTCCCCCTTATTTTCACCTGGTGCTCTAGCCAGTAAGTCTGTTTTTTCAAAAGAACAAGCTCTTGTGCAGATTGTAGCAGAGGGTTGAGACAAACCATCTACCACTGACAGGGGTGCTTACAAAGATCTACTTTTATGTAAAAACTTTATCCCAAAAGGAAAAAAAAATGCTATTAGGACCACTTCACACTACAATTTCTGCATTTTGGATGCATTTCTGCATGTGTTTTTAATGTGTTCTGGTGCATTTCCCCCCTCCCCATCTCAATTCAGAACATGTGCATTCTGATGTGTTGTGCTACATTTCAGATGTGTTCCATACAGAAAAAAAATGTAACATGTTCTACTTTTGTTGACCGCACAGCACTGGTGTGAACTACGGGCAATGGAATACATGGAAAATATGATGTATGCATTTTTGATGCAGATGAAAAATTTACTTGACTGCATGTGGTGTGAACCAGTCTTAACTGCTTCTGAAGTATTTCTAAATCTGCTAATACATTTGCCACCTATCAGTGCTGCATATTAGCGCCACCTCATCAGTGCCCATCAATGAAGGAGAAAACTTACTTATTTACAAAATTTTATAACAGAAACAAAGAAAAACTTTTTTTTTTCTTCACAATTTTTCGGTCTGTTTTTATTTGTTTAGCAACAAATAAAAAGCCCAGTGGTGATCAAATACCACCAAAAGAAATCTCTATTTGTGGGAACAAAATGATAAAAATTGTTTGGGTACAGCGTTGGATGACCACACAATTTCATTTAAAATGCCACAGCTCTGAAAGCTGAAAATTGGCTTGGGCGGGGAAGTGCCCTGTATTGAAGTGGTTAAAGTGTATTTTTCCCAAAAAATTGCATTTGAAAGACCCCCTGCGCAAATACAGTGCGTCAAAAATGGAAATATATATAATGTTATATAAACATATATAATGTTTGGGGGTTCTAAGTAATTTTTTTAGCAAAAAATACTGATTTTACCTTGTAAGCAAGGGTCAGAAAAAGGTTTAGTCTTTAACCACTTGCTGACCGCCTTCCACATATATACTGAGGCAAGACGGCTCGGCTGTGCAAACCACCATACCTGTATGTCGGTCTGTGCATGTGGTACTGCGGGCGGAAGCTTGCTCGCTTGTGAGTCCGGCGGAGTGGATTTCCACTGGCCACCCACGATCGCTGTAAAGAGAGGCAGAACGGGGTCTGTCTATGTAAACAAGGCGGATCCCTGTACTGATAAGGGAGGAGAGAGAGATCAGCTGTTCCTAGTTATCAGGAACAACGATCTCTCTCTACTCCCAGTCAGTCCATTTCCCTGACAGTTAGAAAGCACCTCCCTAGGGAACACTTAACCCTTTGATCACCCCTAGTGTTAACCCCTTCCCTACCAGTGCCATCTATACAGTGATCAGTGCATTTTTATAGCACTGATCACTGTATTGGTGTCACTGGTCACCAAGAAGTGTCACTAGAGTCAGATTTGTCTGCCGCAATGTCGCAGTCCTGCTAAAAATCACTGATCCCCGCCATTACTAGTAAAAACAATAAAAAAATAAAAAGTCCCTAAATCTTTCCCCTATAACTTTTGCGAAAACCAATTAGTATATGCTTATTGCGATTTTTTTTACCAAAAATATGTAGCAGAATACATATTGGCCTAAACGAATACATTTGGTTTTTTATATTATAGCGCAAAAAATAAAAACCGCAGAGGTGATTCAAATACCACCAAAAGAAAGCTCTATTTGTTGGAAAAAGGACACCAATTTTGTTTGGGTACAACGTTGCACGACCGCGCAATTGTCAGTTAAAACGACGCAGTGCCGCATCGCAAACAACGGCGTGCTTATGTGGTTAAACTGACCTCATTTACAGACTGAAGTTCATTCCTTTGAGCTAAAAAAACTAAATGGTACAATTTTTCTCTTCATCTCCGCCTAAGTGATGTTTAAGTGATATTTTCAGTGCAGAGTGCAGAAAACGGCTCTGCACTGAATCGGGAAAATGCTGTGTCGCGAGGGGGTAGAATTACGATCTCGATTCTTTGACGATTAATCGTGCAGCTCTACAGTATATATTGGAAAATTGATCAATTCTGATCTACTGATGGCCCATCTCATTTCTTGAGGCCTTTAAAATGCCAGGGCAGTACAAATTCCCCACAGTCTGAGGCATTTAGTAAGAGGCATGGCAAGTTTTTTTGTTACAATTTTTTGGAAAATGGAGAAAATCTTTTTTTATTTTATTTTTTTAACCATACTGTCACCAGTACAGTACAGCATTATCATATGACTGGCATGGTGATGATCAGGGATACTGACTGGTGAGAGTATGTTGACAAAATAAATACAATTTTTTTATTCAATTTCTTAACCTTTTTTTTTTAAAATTGATGATGATGATCATTGTAACAGCATGTTTTGAACTGTCATGAATAGGTTACTTTCATTACAGCTGTGATTACTAGTGATCTGTGATTGGCTACAGCTAATCACATGGTACAGGGTGCGGTGATTGGCCCAGGTACCATGCGATAGCTGTGGGCCAATCACAGCATCAGTCAATAGGAAACACAGCTGTTATGAAAGAAATTTATTCATGACAGCTTTGTTGACATTCTGATCACATTATCCCGATGGCCGAGTACCAGGATCCGCAATCTGCAGGGTCGGCGTGATGCGTGCCCCTAACCCGGAACAGGCTGGATCATGTACGTGTCTGTGCCGGCCGGCCGCAGTAAAATGTACTGTTAGCTGTCGGCAAGTGGTTAAGATGGATTCAATAGTTACTTTGCGCTTAAACAACCCTTGGCATATTTAGGTTGTGCAAGGTAATATTTTTTTTCATGAATGCTTTCTGCTAACAAAAGTTCTTATTGTACACATAGGTTTTCAAATGCATTGGAATATCATCCAATCAGTATTCATCTATTTCCCCAAGAATAAATATGATCAATAAATGTTACTACATGTACTACATTTATGCCACTGGCTGAATTTGAAGAAACCCCACACTGAATCTTAATATGTAATATGACAGGAAAATGTCTTACCTGCCATTGCACTCAGCATGACCTATGCCTTTTATGGGAAACCATAGTATTTCCACCAACAATCAGTACTAATGACCTTGAGATAAAGTCACCTCCAAAAAATCAACTATTCTCTCATGGCTGGATGTTCACACACATGGAATGAATACATACATGTTCATGGAACATCTGAAGAAAAAAAAATATATATTTGCAAACACCATCTGTTTTACAGGTTGCCTTTGGTACTTCTGAAATATTATACTTGTTTCATGAAAAATAATTACCCACAAATTACATGTACATTCACTTATAACATCATGCTCATGAACATTGCTTCTACAAATCATACACATCTATATATGCTGGATTTAGGTACATGATCGTTAAAAAGTAGAATCATTTAAAAGGAATATTTTCTTAAGCAAATTACCACTGCTTCTCTGTTTTTCTATTTTTAGAAGTGTTTACATTCAGGATAACCAAGCTGGCAGGCATGGATGCTGCTGTAAAATAAAAAAACTTGTAGTGGCAGCTTTTTCTACAAACTCTGGGAAATGGTATTTTAGTGAACTTGGCTGCTCATGCATTCTATTAAAGCTGGACTGCAACATTTTTTTTTAACGGAGGGGGTAAGAATTTATGTTTAGTTTTTATTGCAGTTCATGTCCTTCCTGGGTATATCCCCCATCAATTCCTGTTCCTGTGATGCCTGAACAAGTCAAGTGTACCAATGTCACAGGGACAGAAAGGCACAGACAGCAACACAAATTTGTCAAATATAACCTTTCCTTGCTCTTAAAATGTTTTTGTTTTGTGTCCTGACAAGAAGTGAAGTCTCCTGATTAGAGGTACAAACTAATAAACTCCCAACTGTGTCTCTACACTCTTCCCCAATTTATCTCAAAAAACATTGGCTGAAGTGGTTTTAAACTTGTGAACCTGCATAAAACCTTAAAAAAAAAAAATCATCCCATAAACAAACAGGAAAATGACGATAGAACAATATAAAGCACATTGCATAAATGTATAGTAGAAACTAGGGTATTATTGTATTTCCCTTTTGATAGGATATTGATATGTTGAACAAGAATTTCCAGTACATGGCTGTTGTATTAACAAACCAATAAAAACTGTTACGAGACATATTAAACAGAAAATTTCCTAACATTATTAGGTTAAATAATTGATTTAGGCACCATAGTGTCTCTTCTAGTTTTGGACTTAAAATAGCTATGTAGCTTATGATCTAGATCTCCTGGCAAGTTACTAACAATCAGGTAGTAAGGCCAGAAAGATTCACAGTCTAAGGAATAATGAACAGTCATGGGTCTTCTGAGCCAAGAAATAAAAGTAATTCATGACAAAAAATAAAGATGAAGAAGTAAACACAGAGGTCTGTAAAAACATCTGCCATCTTGCTGTATGTATCCAGGGAGCGACTGATCACCTCAGATGGAATCCCAGACAATAAAAGTGCAGCAGTGAGGACAGTGGTCTTTGTTTTTTTCTCCCCCTAAAAAAACAAAAACAATGAAATGCTTACAATTAGCATTTGACATCACTTGAAGCTTTAATCCTTTTCTACCACATTGGCATACAATTGATTACAGCTAAAAAATTAGGACTCCACCGGATCCAATAACATATACAACACAAGCTAAAATAAATGTATAAGAATAAACATTATATATCAGCAGTAGAACCACAGAAGTGGACATCTTAAAAGGGTAAAAGCAATGAATGTACTGTCATTTAAAACGCCTGCACCTATAAGGTTCAACGTGAGTGAATATTAGTTAAATGTGCTACAACTCCATATAGTGTAATGCTGACCGCTTCAATACCCGCTCATTGTCATATGACGGCCGCAGATGGGATCTACTATCATGGGCGGGCGTCATATGATGGCCTGGGCTTCCCGGCCGTCTAGGGGGCGCGCGCTCCCGCGGCATTGCTCGGCACCCAATGCGTGTGCCCGGCAGCTGCGATGTCCGCCGGGCACCAGCGATTGCCCGTTAACCGAACAGGACCGTGGATCTGTGTGTGTAAACACACAGATCCACGTCCTGTCAGGTGAGAGGAGACCGATCTGTGTTCCCAGTACAGAGGAACACCGATTGGTCTCCTCCCCTTGTGAGTCCCCTCCCCCTACAGTTAGAATCACTCCCCTAGGAAACACATTTAACCCCTCGTCTCCCCCTAGTGGTTAACCCCTTCCCTGCCTGTCACATTAACAAAGTAATCAGTGCAATTTTATAGCACTGATCGCTGTATAAATGTGAATGGTCCCAAAAATGTGTCAAAAGTGTCCGATGTGTCCACCATAATGTCGCAGTCACAAATAAAAAAAAAAAAAATTGCAGATCGCCGCCATTACTAGTAAAAAAAAAAAAATAAAAAAATTTAAAAATGCCATAAATCTATCCTGTATTTTGTAGACGCTATAACTTTTGCGCAAACCAATCAATATACGCTTATTGCGATTTTTTTTTACCAAAAATATGTAGAAGAATACATATCGGCTTAAACTGAGGAAAAAATTATTTAAAAAAAAAAAAAATTGGGATATTTATTATAGCAAAAAGTAAAAAATATTGTTTTTTTCAAAATTGTCGCTCTTCTTTTGTTAATAGCGCAAAAAATAAAAACCGCAGAGGTGATCAAATACCACCAAAAGAAAGCTCTATTTGTGGGGAAAAAAGGACACCAATTTTGTTTGGGTACAACGTTGCACGACCGCGCAATTTTCGTTTAAAGTGCGACAGCGCTGAAAACTAAAAATTGGTCTGGGAAGGAAGGGGGTGAAAATGCCCTGTATTTAAGCGGTTAATGTACCTGCGTCCCAAAAGTTTCAGTACTGGAAATACAAATTTTTGTAGGCACTGGGGACTTTCATGTTACCACTAGTATTCACAACACTATATGTGCCTTTGTGTAAAATATGATGATTTTAAATTCAATATAGTGTTGAGAATACTAGCGGTGCCATGAAAGTCCCCAGTGCCTCCACAAATTTGCATTTCCTGCAGTGAATGTTAGGTAAATGTCAAATTCACTGCTTTATAAATATGCTGTTTGGCTACAGAGAAAACAATCAGAACTCAGACTTGTAGCTTTTTTGGCCACTGGAAATATAGGGTTCTAGAAGTGCTGAAAGACTTCCAAAGAAATCAGTTTCTCTATGTACCTTTTTATTTTTATTAATAAACAAGTGTGATTTTACTGTTCTTCTGTCTCGGTCTGGTTCATGGTTTCTGATAGAGAGGTCCTAGGAGATAAAGACTTGCGCTCCCATAGTTTAACCCTCTGCACTAAGGCTGACTTGGAGATCTTGGCTAATAGGGTAGAGAAGGCCCTGGGACAAGACATAGAACCCCTCGGGCTGATACTGCTCACTTTGGAGGTAGAGTTGAAGCCCTAGAATCGCAATGGGATGGCATTACCCCTACCTTATAGACACAGAGATGCAAGACACAGGATCAACGGATTAACTCTTTATTAGATCAGATGGTTGACTTTAAAAATAGAAGCTGCAGAGTTAATATTTGCATCAGAGGCCACTGCGCCTTGGGAAATAGTCCCTACACTGCAAGGGGTCTTTAAGCAGATTCTCGGCCGTGAGGAGCATGAACACATTGATATAGAGGCGCTCATAGAGCACTTCACCTCCTCTCAGAGGACCCGGATAAGCCGAGAGACATTATAAGTAAACTCCAAAAATACTCCCTAAAGGAACGCATTATATTTCATGTCAGGGGTATCCATCATGTGGACTGAGGGTGCCAAATCCTTTTTTTGGATATCTCCAGGCGCACCCTGATGCAACCCAGCACTCTCAAGCCATTGTTGCCCTACAAGACGCGAAGCTCACCTACAGGTGGGGCTTTCCTTTCAACCTGTCGGTCACCAACAACTCACCTTACGGAGCAAAGATGACCTGCCCCAGATCCTGAACCAGTTCCTGAATCAACTTGGCTTGCCATCTATTGACATTCCAGACTGGTGTTCCTTCCCGGAGATCGCACTCCTCTCTCGTCCACATCCATGGCAACCTGCACACCACAGAGGTCGGAATAGGCCCTGAGATGGCCCCTCTAGCTTGGTCTCAAAACATTCTTCACAAGTGGCACCCTGAGGGACTTTCTCAGACTTTTATGACCTTTACAGTTAACCTTCAGGCTCTCCAGTCTTGCTGCTGTGGTATATTGCTATGACCATGTAGGATACAGGAGTGCGCCTTTCCTGTGGCGGGTCCTCTGCTGGACTCGCACCTGATGCCATACCACCTACCCCCAATAGGTCAACTCTTTCGAGTTATGTCACCTAACTGCTGCTCGCTGCCCCCCACTTTGGTCTTGGCCAGAGGTCCGAGTTCCCTCCACGATTAGCGGTGACTGGATACTTTGGAATGCCCTGGGCAATATTTTCTTTATGCGTTATTACGGTTTCTTGTTTTCCAGGTTTTTCTGTTTCAATAATTTTTAATAATATTTTGAGAAGAGTCAAAACACCAAGAGCACAGGGTGGAGCAGCTAACAATCCTTGCATGCTGTATATAGACAATAGGAAATGGTATATAAGTGGGGGAAAACGGAACAGAAAGTCTTGGCAATTAGGTAGGTTTTCTCTAAGCTCACAGGTGAGCATTTGGCCACCAACAGAAGTGGACAGGAATAACATGTTTTGTGTTAGAACATGGGTATAGAACAACAAGAACATTATAAACACTGAAAGGTGGTCAACCATACATTTCGAGGTTGAGACCACCTCAAAACGTAATCCCTGGAAGTAGACCCACCAGGTAGGAAAGACCACGTACAGTGATCATGGTTTACTAAGTATTACTAATTACCAAGCATTGTAACAGACCCATAGAAGGGACTCAGGGCCCCCAAATGTAAACATCAGTAACTTAAATAAGAAAGGAAAAACAAAATAAAAAAGGCTAAGGAAGCGTGATGCCAAGGCTGGCAGGAGTCAAGGAAACAATGAAAGAGCTAAGAGGAAAAGAGACGAGAAAAGGAAATGGATCTGTCCGGGGATCCTGCATCAACTTATTCGTGCGATTAGATTCATTCTTCTGGGACCTGCAAGTAAGCAAGCCAAGGGGACCATATTTTGTTGAAAATGGAATGTTCATCTCGTAGAACCACTCACAAGATTTTGTTTTACTATTGCAAGGTTTATGACAGGGCTTTTCCACGCGGTCGCTATAGTGATTTTGGTTGCTAGAAACAAAGTAAATTAACCAATTGCCAACCGTCTTTCGCATACATACTGTGGCAAGGCGGCTTGGCTGCGCAAACCAATGTACCTGTACGTCGGTCTGTGCATGTGGTACTGTGGGAGCATGCTCGCCCGTGGGTCCGGCAGACATGATGTCCACCGGCCACCCGCGGTAAAGAGGCAGAACGGGGATCTGCCTATGTAAACAAGACGGATTCCCGATCTGACAGGGGACAACACTGAGATCTGCTGTTTCTAATGATCAGGAACAGTGATCTCTGTGTTTTCCCAGTAAACCCAAACCCCACACAGTTAGAACACACCCAGGGAACAAAGTTAACCCCTTGATCGTCTCCTAGTGTTAACCCCTTCCCTGCCAGTGTAATTTATACATTGATCAGCGCATTTTTTTTTAGCACTGATCACTGCAATAATGTCACTGGTCCCCAAAAAGTTTTACTTTTTCGCAGATCGCCATTACCAGTAAAAACAATTCAAAAAAATAAAAGTCCATAAATCTATCCCATCGTTTGCAGACGCTATAACTTTTGCACAAACCAATATACGCTTACGCCTTACACTAAAGTTATGCAGAAGAATTCATATTGGCCTAAACTGATGAATACATTTGTTTTTTTACATATGCATTATAGCAAAAAGTAAAAAGTGTGTGGTGATCAAAAACCACCAAAAGAAAGCTCTATTTGTGGGAAAATAAGGACATCAATTTTATTTGGGTACATCGTCGCACGACCGCGCAATTGTCAGTTAAAGAGACGCAGTGCCGTATCGCAAAAAATGGCCTGGTCATTAAGTTGGTAAATCCTTCCGGGGCTGAAGTGGTCAAGGTCATATAGATAGATAGAAAGGATGTTCAGAGGATTGCTGCACAAAAATGTATTGAAATGAAAAACATACAAAAAATGTATTAAAAGCGTTCTATTGTATAGTAAGTGCCGGTTCACACTAGGACGACTTGTCAGGCGACCTAGTCGCCTGACAAGTAGCGTCCCGTTCTGTACAATGGAACCGTTCTAAGCGGCGCGACGCAAGTCGCTCCGACTTAGAAAAAGGTTCCTGTACTACTTTGGGGGCGACTTGCATAGACTTCTATACAGAAGTCGTTTTGCAAGTCGCCGTGGCAGTCGTGTGCAGGTCACCTCGGTGAGGCGACCTGCAAGTCGTGCCTCCCCTAGTGTGAACCGGGCCTTACAGTTTCAATGCAACTCAATGACTAGGGGTAAATTTCTGTCTCACCCACACAGAGGTCATATGAATGAAAATAAAGGATATTATACCTATCAGTCTTCATATGTGATCTATGTGATTAAATGTCCTTGTGGGCTCCTCTATGTTGGTGAGACAACCCAAAAAGTAAAGGACCGCATTGCCCGGCACAAATACTCTATAAGAGACAAACTTACTCAACTTCCACTAGCCAGGCATTTTGTTGAAAAAGGCCATGCGGTTTCTCTACTGAAATTTATGGTTATAGATGGAGTAAGTCGCAGTAGGAGAGGTGGCAATCAGGAGTTAATTTTGAGAAGGAAAGAATTACAGTGGATCCACTCTTTGAATACTATGTGCCCCAAAGGGTTAAACTCAGAATCCGATCTGTACTTGCTTGTATGAGAGACCCATGGAGTATGGGTTGTTCAACATATGACCTGTTTTTAATTATATGGTGCTTACTGAATATGAAGATAAAAAGGCATGTGTTTTCCCTATTTTTTTACTTTTTTCTATTTTATATTATAGGTTGACACCAGGGATGCATGTTAGAGTGAATAGAAATTTGTATCCAGTGTCTAGCCTATTTCATCTTGCTATTTTTGATTAAAGAGATCTTTGACACATGTGATGATGGATAATGACCTTGTTAAAAGGGGTTGTAAAGGTAATTTTTTATTTTTTTTTTTAAATAACAAACATGTTATACGTACCTTCACTGTGCAGCTCGTTCTGCACAGGGTGGCCCCGAACCTGCTCTTCTGGGGTCCCTCGGCGGCTGTTTCAGCTCCTCCCCGCAAGAACTAACCACCTTAAACCTTAATGCGAGCTCCCTCGCATGGTGGTTAGTTATTGCGGGCGCGCTCCCGTGATACAGCTGGCGGCTATAGCCGCTCGCTGTATCACTCGGCCCCGCCCCCCGGCGCGCCGCGTCATTGGATGTGATTGACAGCAGCGCGAGCCAATGGCTGCGCTGCTTTCAATCCATCCACTATAGCCAATCAGCGACCAGGCTGAGCGGCGAACTGAAGGTCGGGAGCGAGCGGCTGAGTTTCGAGGTGTCAGGTAAGTAAAACGGGGGGGCTGGGGGCGGCGGTATTGTCAAAAGTTTTTTCACCTTAATGCATAGGATGCATTAAGGTGAAACAATTTATACCTTTACAACCCCTTTAATGCAATTGATTCCAAACATGCTTTCTTATAAATGTTGTGAAAAGAATACTTCAATTGTGATATGTTCCAGTCTGAGGAAGGGTGCTAGCAATATAGCCCGAAACTAACTATACAATGAAATGCTTCCGATAAATTTTTTGTATGTTTTTCATTTCAATAAATTTTTGTGCAGCAATCCTCTGAACTTTCTTTCTATATATGACTGTTTGGGATGGTCTGATTGCATTGCACTGGGAGACTGCTGATGTGCTGTTCACCACCACCACCTGTTTGGTGTGTGTGTGTGTGTGTGTGTGTGTGTATATATGTATGTAATATATATATATATATATATATATATATATATATATATATATATATATATATATATATATATATATAAATATAAAATACACCCAGAAGTAGGATATACGAACATTAAAACTAGGAGTCAGGCATGAAGCTATATGAAGAGTGGGGGGATAGAAATCTTCTATATTAAAGTAGTACTAAAAGCTGGATATGATCATTTTAAATATAATGCACAATACTGGTAAAAGTTTACTCTAAATGTAATAGTAATGCCTTCTATTACCTCCAGTCTATCAGCCTCTACCTTCTCTAGGTTCAGATGCGGATCTTCCCCATCTTTAAAGTGTTTTTTTTTTTTTAACCACTTGCCGACCGCCTCACGCATATATACGTGAGCAGAATGGCACGGGCAGGCAAAATCACGTACCCATACGTGATTGCCTTCCCGCGGGCGGGGGGTCCGATCGGACCCCCCCCCCCGGTGCCAGTGGCGGTCGGCATTTGGCTAGGAGCGATGAGAGACGAGGGGGAGACCATCCGATCGTGGCCCCCCCCCTCGCGATCGCTCCCAGCCAATGAGGAACATCCCCTGCCTGTGTATAGTACACACAGGCAGAGGATGTGATGTCATCTCTCCTCGGCTCGGCAGTTTCCGTTCTAGCGCCGAGGAGAGAAGAGTAAGTGCACCAACACACACACACACACACACACAGTAGAACATGCCAGGCACACAAAACACCCCCGATCCCCCCCCCAATCACCCCTCCCTGTAACACTGACACCAAGCAGTATTTTTTTTTCTGATTACTGCAGGGTGTCAGTTAGTGACAGTTACTGTGGTAGGACAGTGAGTGTTACCCCCCTTTAGGTCTAGGGTACCCCCCTAACCAAGTTTTAACCCCTTGATCACCCCCTGTCACCAGTGTCACTAAGCGATCATTTTTCTGATCGCTGTATTAGTGTCGCTGGTGACGCTAGTTAGGAACGTAAATATTTAGGTTCGCCGTCAGCATTTTATAGCGACAGGGACCCCCATATACTATCTAATAAATGTTTTAACCCCTTGATTGCCCCCTAGTTAACCCTTTCACCACTGATCACTGTATAACCGTTACAGGTGACGCTGGTTAGTTGGTTTATTTTTCATAGTGTCAGGGCACCCGCCGTTTATTACCGAATAAAGGTTTAGCCCCCTGATCGCCTGGCGGTGATATGCGTCGCCCCAGGCAGCGTCAGATTAGCGCCAGTACCGCTAACACCCACGCACGCAGCATACGCCTCCCTTAGTGGTATAGTATCTGATCGGATCAATATCTGATCCGATCAGATCTATACTAGCGTCCCCAGCAGTTTAGGGTTCCCAAAAACGCAGTGTTAGCGGGATCAGCCCAGATACCTGCTAGCACCTGCGTTTTGCCCCTTCGCCCGGCCCAGCCCAACCCAGCCCACCCCAGCCCACCCAAGTGCAGTATTGATCGATCACTGTCACTTACAAAACGCTAAACGCATAACTGCAGCGTTCGCAGAGTCAGGCCTGATCCCTGCGATCGCTAACAGTTTTTTTGGTAGCGTTTTGGTGAACTGGCAAGCACCAGCCCCAGGCAGCGTCAGGTTAGCGCCAGTCGCGCTAACACCCACGCACGCACCGTACACCTTCCTTAGTGGTATAGTATCTGAACGCATCAATATCTGATCCGATCAGATCTATACTAGCGTCCCCAGCAGTTTAGGGTTCCCAAAAACGCAGTGTTAGCGGGATCAGCCCAGATACCTGCTAGCACATGCGTTTTGCCCCTCTGCCCAGCCCAGCCCACCCAAGTGCAGTATCGATCGATCTCAATCACTTACAAAACACTAAACACATAACTGCAGCGTTCGCAGAGTCAGGCCTGATCCCTGCGATCGCTAACAGTTTTTTTGGTAGCGTTTTGGTGAACTGGCAAGCACCAGCCCCAGGCAGCGTCAGGTTAGCGCCAGTCGCGCTAACACCCACGCACGCACCGTACACCTCCCTTAGTGGTATAGTATCTGATCAGATCAATACCTGATCCGATCAGATCTATACTAGCGTCCCCAGCAGTTTAGGGTTCCCAAAAACGCAGTGTTAGTGGGATCAGCCCAGATACCTGCTAGCACCTGCGTTTTGCCCCTCCGCCCAGCCTGGCCCACCCAAGTACAGTATCGATCGATCACTGTCACTTACAAAACACTAAACGCATAACTGCAGCGTTCGCAGAGTCAGGCCTGATCCCTGCGATCGCTAACAGTTTTTTTGGTAGCGTTTTGGTGAACTGGCAAGCACCAGCGGCCTAGTACACCCCGGTCATAGTCAAACCAGCACTGCAGTAACACTTGGTGACGTGGCGAGTCCCATAAATGCAGTTCAAGCTGGTGAGGTGGCAAGCACAAGTAGTGTCCCGCTGCCACCAAAAAGACAAACACAGGCCCGTCGTGCCCATAATGCCCTTCCTGCTGCATTCGCCAATCCTAATTGGGAACCCACCACTTCTGCAGCGCCCGTACTTCCCCCATTCACATCCCCAACCAAATGCAGTCGGCTGCATGAGAGGCATTTTCTTTATGTCCTCCCGAGTACCCCTACCCAACGAACCCCCCCAAAAAAGATGTTGTGTCTGCAGCAAGCGCGGATATAGGCGTGACACCCGCTATTATTGTCCCTCCTGTCCTGACAATCCTGGTCTTTGCATTGGTGAATGTTTTGAATGCTACCATTCACTAGTTGAGTATTAGCGTAGGGTACAGCACTGCACAGACTAGGCACACTTTCACAGGGTCTCCCAAGATGCCATCGCATTTTGAGAGACCCGAACCTGGAACCGGTTACAGTTATAAAAGTTAGTTACAAAAAAAAAGTGTAAAAAAAAAAAAACCAAAAAAAAAAAAAACACATACAAAAATATAAAATAAAAAAAATTAGTTGTCGTTTTATTGTTCTCTCTCTCTCTATTCTCTCTCTATTGTTCTGCTCTTTTTTACTGTAGTCTATTCTGCAATGTTTTATTGTTATTATGTTTTATCATGTTTGCTTTTCAGGTATGCAATTTTTTATACTTTACCGTTTACTGTGCTTTATTGTTAACCATTTTTTTGTCTTCGGGTACGCCATTCACGACTTTGAGTGGTTATATAAGAATGATGCCTGCAGGTTTAGGTATCATCTTGGTATCATTCTTTTCAGCCAGCGGTCGGCTTTCATGTAAAAGCAATCCTAGTGGCTAATTAGCCTCTAGACTGCTTTTACAAGCAGTGGGAGGGAATGCCCCCCCCCCACCGTCTTCCGTGTTTTTCTCTGGCTCTCCTGTCTCAACAGGGAACCTGAGAATGCAGCCGGTGATTCAGCCAGCTGACCATAGAGCTGATCAGAGACCAGAGTGGCTCCAAACATCTCTATGGCCTAAGAAACCGGAAGCTACGAGCATTTTATGACTTAGATTTTGCCGGATGTAAACAGCGCCATTGGGAAATTGGGAAAGCATTTTATCACACCGATCTTGGTGTGGTCAGATGCTTTGAGGGCAGAGGAGAAATCTAGGGTCTAATAGACCCTAATTTTTTCAAAAAAAGAGTACCTGTCACCACCTATTGCTATGATAGGGGATATTTACATTCCCTGAGATAACAATAAAAATGATTTTAAAAAAAAAAAATATGAAAGGAACAGTTTAAAAATAAGATAAAAAAGCAAAAAAATAATAAAGAAAAAAAAAAAAAAAAAAAAAGCACCCCTGTCCACCCTGCTCTCGCGCTAAGGCGAACGCAAGCGTCGGTCTGGCGTCAAATGTAAACAGCAATTGCACCATGCATGTGAGGTATCACCGCGAAGGTCAGATCGAGGGCAGTAATTTTAGCAGTAGACCTCCTCTGTAAATCTAAGGTGGTAACCTGTAAAGGCTTTTAAAGGCTTTTAAAAATGTATTTAGTTTGTCGCCACTGCACGTTTGTGTGCAATTTTAAAGCATGTCATGTTTGGTATCCATGTACTCGGCCTAAGATCATCTTTTTTATTTCATCAAACATTTGGGCAATATAGTGTTTTAGTGCATTAAAATTTAAAAAAGTGTGTTTTTTCCCCAAAAAATGCGTTTGAAAAATCGCTGCGCAAATACTGTGTGAAAAAAAAAAAATGAAACACCCACCATTTTAATCTGTAGGGCATTTGCTTTAAAAAAATATATAATGTGTGGGGGTTCAAAGTAATTTTCTTGCAAAAAAAAATAATTTTTTCATGTAATCAAAAAGTGTCAGAAAGGGCTTTGTATTCAAGTGGTTAGAAGAGTGGGTTATGTGTGACATAAGCTTCTAAATGTTGTGCATAAAATGCCAGGACAGTTCAAAACCCCCCCAAATGACCCCATTTTGGAAAGTAGACACCCCAAGCTATTTGCTGAGAGGCATGTCGAGTCCATGGAATATTTTATATTGTGACACAAGTTGCGGGAAAGAGACAATTTTTTTTTTTTTGCACAAAGTTGTCACTAAATGATATATTGCTCAAACATGCCATGGGAATATGTAAAATTACACCCCAAAATACATTCTGTTGCTTCTCCTGAGTACGGGGATACCACATGTGTGGGACTTTTTGGGAGCCTAGCCGCGCACGGGACCCCGAAAACCAAGCACCGCCTTCAGGCTTTCTAAGGGCGTAAATTTTTGATTTCACTCTTCACTGCCTATCACAGTTTCGGAGGCCATGGAATGCCCAGGTGGCAAAAAAAAAAACCCCAAATGACCCCATTTTGGAAAGTAGACATCCCAAGCTATTTGCTGAGAGGTATAGTGAGTATTTTGCAGACCTCACTTTTTGTCACAAAGTTTTGAAAATTGAAAAAAGAAAAAAAAAATTTTTTTTCTTCTTTCTTTATTTTCAAAAACAAATGAGAGCTGCAAAATACTCACCATGCCTCTCAGCAAATAGCTTGGGGTGTCTACTTTCCAAAATGGGGTCATTTGGGGGGGGTTTGTGCCACCTGGGCATTCCATGGCCTCCGAAACTGTGATAGGCAGTGAAGAGTGAAATCAAAAATTCACGCCCTTAGAAATCCTGAAGGCGGTGATTGGTTTTCGGGGCCCCGTACGTGGCTAGGCTCCTAAAAAGTCCCACACATGTGGTATCCCCATACTCAGGAGAAGCAGCTAAATGTATTTTGGGGTGCAATTCCACATATGCCCATGGCCTGTGTGAGCAATATATCATTAAGTGACAACTTTGTGCAAAAAAAAAAAAAAAAAACATTTGTCACTTTCCCGCAACTTGTGTCAAAATATAAAACATTCCATGGACTTAACATGCCTCAAAGCAAATAGCTTGGGGTGTCTACTTTCCAAAATGGGGTCATTTGGGGGGGGGGGGGTTTATGCCATCTGGGCATTTTATGGCATTCAAAACTGTGATAGGTAGTGAGGAGTAAAATAAAAAATGTACGCCCTTAGAAATCCTGAAGGCAGTGATTGGTTTTCGGGGCCCCGTACGCGGCTAGGCTCCCAAAAAGTCCCACACATGTGGTATCCCCATACTCAGGAGAAGCAGCTAAATGTATTTTGGGGTGCAATTCCACATATGCCCATGGCCTGTGTGAGCAATATATCATTTAGTGACAACTTTTTGTAATTTTTTTTTTTTTTTGTCATTATTCAATCACTTGGGACAAAAAAAATTAATATTCAATGGGCTCAACATGCCTCTCAGCAATTTCCTTGGGGTGTCTACTTTCCAAAATGGGGTCATTTGTGGGGGTTTTGTACTGCCCTGCCATTTTAGCACCTCAAGAAACGACATAGGCAGTCATAAATTAAAGGCTGTGTAAATTCCAGAAAATGTACCCTAGTTTGTAGGCGCTATAACTTTTGCGCAAACCAATAAATATACACTTATTGACATTTTTTTTACCAAAGACATGTGGCCGAATACATTTTGGCCTAAAATGTGTATAGCGCAAAAAATAAAAACGGCAGAGGTGATCAAATACCATCAAAAGAAAGCTCTATTTGTGGGAAGAAAAGGACGCAAATTTCGTTTGCGCGGTCATGCAATGCTGTATCCAATTAGCAGTTAAAGCGACGCAGTGCCAAATTGTAAAAAGTGCTCTGGTCAGGAAGGGGGTAAATCCTTCCGGGGCTGAAGTGGTTAAACAAACCTGTTAAACTAACCTGCTCTGTGTAATGTTTTTTGCACAGAGCAGCCCTGATTCTCTTTTGGGGTCCCCCACCAACGCTTCTGGCTTGCCCCTATAGCAAGCTGCAAAGTATAGTATAGAGTGCCCCTATAGCAGGGGTGTCCAAACTTTTTTCAAAAAGGGCCAGATTTGATGAAGTGAACATGCGTGAGGGCCGACCATTTTGCCTGACATTCTCTAAACCATTAAAATTCGGTCTAAGTGTGTTCGTCCAAGCACTAATACACTGCCCAACAAGAATTCTCTTGCGTCTGTGGCTGTGTGTGGTGAAGAGATGAGCTCGGGCGTGTTATTTGGAGATAGATAGATCGATCTATCTTTTTTGTGGCCCCCAACAAATCCCCGAGCACCGCTCAGGATTAAGGATGAGCTTGGGCATGTTATTTGGATATACTGTATTTATCGGTGTATAACACACACCTTCACTTTAAGAGGGAAGTTTCAGGAAATAAATTACAATTTTAAATAAAGAACTGTGAAGCAAAATAAGGGTCAGTGCCCATCAATGCAGCCTAATCAGTCCCCATTTGCAGCCTCACCAGTGCCATGAAAGCAGCCTCGTATCAAAAGAAGTGATTTTGCGCAATATTCTAATGTGTAGAAAGTGAAATGGGTCCTAATAGTGTACGTGCAGTGCACTAGGGGTAAAACAATCTGTAAACAACAATCAGGTGAACTGTGTGATATATGAACACTCACTATAGGGACATAATAATCTCACATAAAGCAAATGCTGAAAGTCATCACAAAATAAGAGATAAAACGTGTGCAAAAAATTCACTAAAATGTGATAATGTAGCAACAGTGAAGGGTTAAATCAAAAAAAAAAAATCTAAGAGAAAAAAATTATGTTTAAATAATAATAATAAAAAAAATTAATATATATATATATATATATATATATATATATATATATATATATATATAATGAATACTGGAAACATTATTGTCCATATAACACATCCAATACTGCATAAAAAGTCTCTTGTGTGTGGAATTATAGATGACTGAAGATCTTCTATTGAGTGACTGGCTAGTGATGTAATAGGGTTAAATAACCCATAAAGATTCCATATAGTGACTTCTAAGTGTGGTCTCTCAGAACTCTCAGCTTCAAGCTGGTAAATATTGGCATTAAGGATGACGAATATATAGATGTGGTTGTTGATGGATTCTTTCAGTGAAGCCCGTGGGTCTCTCTCTTGAATTCCTCCATCGATATCTCCTGAAAATGCTCCAATATTGCCACCCCAGTGGCGGGGGAGAAAGGGGGAAAAAAAAAAAAAAAAGAGAAAGAGAGGCCTCCACTAGTGTGATAACGTTTAAACAATAGGGGGATGTTTATTAAGTGTCTAAAATTGGACTCTTACATTTGTGACAGATAAAAAGGCAGAGTGAATAAAATGACAATCTGGCGTTCTCAGCGCCCTCTCACTTGTCTTCCTGATGTGCGTATCGCTCCGGCCACTCCCTACGCGTTACGACACGATCACGTGTCTTCATCTGGGGAACCTGATTGGATGTTCTATACCGATTTAAATAGGGAAAAAAAACTGAAGTTTTAAAGCCGCCATCTTGGTTGTGGTCAATGTTTAGTAGATGAAGCGGTCATTTTGCCTTAGACCCGGAAGTTTTAATGTCGTCCATTTTCTTGTGGATAAAGCCTGATTTTTTTTTACTAAGTGTGTATTTATGGACGCGGCCACATCTTTTTGGTGGAGAGCTCTTAGAATAACAAAAAGTTATTTCACCGATAGCCTATTTGTATTCAAGATAATATAAGATCGTGATTAAAAAAAATATAAAGAGACTAGTTAATGTACTTTATTAAAACTAGTACTATTTAACGTGGCAATGTTAAGATATTTGGCAATGTTTAATGCAAACAAGTATTATTAAATGTGGCAATAGTTAGATATAATAAAAATGCTGCGCTGATAATTAAAAATGAATAGTGTGGGATCAATTGTCCCACATACATTAAAAAGGGCTAATTTTACCATGCAAATAAGGAAAAGGTATGAGAGTGCCCTGAAAAACTACCAATACTACAGTTAAAAATATTAAATAGAAATATATTATTAAATATTACATATACATCTTGCAGACGGCAAATAAGAATATATTCTATAGTGCTAATGTAAAAAAATCGACAATCGAGAAATTCTCCTAAACATAAATAGAATATGTATATGTTTATAGGTCCATAACAGTAGACATCAGAATGAAAGGGGTAGGTTAATATATCCTATTAAATAAAATCAATGAAGGGGGCTAAGATAAGTTATGTAGGAGGATAATGATTAAAATAATTGTATTAAAAGTTACACAAAAAACAATTTAAATCAAACTCTACGTTCAGGCCTCTAGGTACAAGAGTCCGCAAGGTATGAATCCATTTGGATTCCTTTTGACGAATACTTCTAACCATATGGTTTCCTCTCCAAGATTTTTTGTATTTTTATATTCCCCAAAATTGGAGATGTGTGGAGTCTTTATTGTGAACTTGGGAAAAACGTCTCGAGACATTATGTTTGGGGAAGCCAGATTTAATGTTTTGGACGTGTTCCTGTATCCTTACTTTGAGTGCTCTTTTTGTTCGGCCTACATATTGGAGGTTGCAGCTGCATTGTAATATATAGACTACTCCCTCAGTGTGGCATCCTATAAAATCCCTAATGCTATAAGTTTGTCCTGTGCTGGTAGCTATAAATTCTTTACGTTTTCCCTGGAATTTTTGCGCATGTCGACATGCATAGCAATTTCGGCAAGGGTAAAACTCTCCCTATATAGAAAGGTATATAGACGACTTAGTCATAGTCTGGAATGGAGACAGAAGCTCCCTGGGAACATTCCTAAATAAATTAAATATGAACAACAAAAACATTAGCTTGATATGGAAAATAGATGAAAAAGAAGTGGACTTCCTGGATTTGAACATCAGCCTAGAAGGGCAGAAAATAGTGACTAAAACTATTAATTAATCCCACACTATTACTTCATTTTTAATTAGCAGCGCGGCATTTTTATTATGAATAACTCTTGCCACATTTAATAATACTCGGTTTACATTAAACATTGCCAAATATCTTAACATTGCCACGTTAAATAATACTAGTTTTAATAAAGTACATTAACTAGTCTTTTTATATTTTTTAATCACGATTTTACATTATCTTGAATACAAATAGGCTATCGGTGAAATAACTTTTTGTTATTCTAAGAGCTCTCCACCAAAAAGATGGCAGTGTCCATAAATACACACTTAATAAAGAAAGATCAGGCTTTATCCACAAAAAAAGGGACGACATTAAAACTTCCGGGTCTAAGGCAAAATGACCGCTTCATCTACTAAACATTGACCACAACCAAGATGGCGGCTTTAAAACTTACGTTTTTTTCGCTATTTAAATCAGTATAGAACATCCAATCCGATGAACATCGGATTGAACATAGAACATCCAATCCAATACACTATTAGGACCCATTTCACTTTCTACATATTAGAATATTGACGGAAAATCACTTCTTTTGATACTATACTATATTGTGTTGTTGTGAACACTTCGATTTTGCTGCAATTAATTACTACCATTGTTTTACACTATATTATCCTTTTAGCGCGAAGGACACTTTACCACTGATAAAAGCAGCCTCACCAGTGCCATCGGTGCAGCCTGATCCATGCCCATTTGCAGCGTCGGAGGAGACGGGGGGGGGGGGGATGAGCGCTGACAGATTACATACAGGAGAATCTTCGTTCACTCGGCGGCCTCTTTATTACAAAGTTCCACCTCTTATGATAGAGAGAACAATCTTCCAATGCCAGCCCAGGAGACGGGACTTCCTATTACAGAAGCTGCCAAGTAAACAGGAGATTCTCCTGTATGTAATCTGTCGGCACTCGTCCCGCCCCTTCCCTGTCCCCTCCGAGGCACCGATAAATATGGGTATAATTATTTTGTGGCCCCCGCGGCGCTCGGGGATTCGTTGGGGGGCCACAAAAGATATATATCCAAATTACCAGTGGGGTAGTTTGAAACCAGAACGTGGGCCGCACTGTGTCTTGACATGTATGGACGGTGTACTAAGCTGTACGTGTGCTGCACTGTATTTCCTGATATGTAAACAAATAATGCATTCTGTATGCAGGCCAAATAATCAGCTGGCCGATTAATCGATTATGAAAATAGTTGACAACTATTTTAATGATCGATTAGTTGTTTCGGCCCCAATGTTGACCATCGTGACTGAAAAAATAAATGAGTGAACCCTCATCCAAAAATGACGAACTTTGGGCACGACCACCACACATGCAACGGTGAGCCAAATCGCAACAACATCTGAAACAGGTAGTCAAGGCGCCTGGTTACATTTTTGATAGGCACTCCAGCACTAAATACCATCTGGAGTGGACTTTGTAAGCTGCCTCTTATCAAGGCAACATTAACCACTTCAGCCCCGGAAGAACTTACCCCCTTCCTGACCAGAGCACTTTCTTTATCATACATCATGGGACACAGAGCACCATAGTAATTACTATGTGGGTATATAGGCACCTTCAGGCGATGGACACTGGTATACCCAATACAGGAAGTTAACTCCCTATATAACCCCTCCTCCTACCGGGAGTACCTCCGTTTTTTCACCAGTGCTTAAGGTGTTGGTCACGAGTGAAGATGTGCTCTGAGGAGCTCCAGGAGGAATCGTTGCTCGATTTAAATAGCCTCCATAGACCGGATCCATCCAAAGTGCCACTGAGGCCAAAGTGGATGGTACCCGGGCCTCGTATACAAAGCACGAGGTTTTGCTGTAACGCCTCTCTTTGCAGGGCTGGACCCCGGAACCTTCGGTCATGCTACATTACCTAAAGTTTTTTCCTGGCGGGGTGCTTTTACATGTCCAAGGGAGTGGAACCCTGAAAAAAAGGGGCCCAGTCCTTGAAGGTTTGCTAAACGCAGCCCGCCGTGATGGGTGAAGGTTGTTAAATCAGCAAATCCTGCGGCGGGGATAAGGTAAGGGAAGAAACCTAGGAACTAAAAAGTCCACCTAGAGTTTTCTTCTTTAGGGGAAAAATGTTGTCATGCCTTAAGTCTTCACTAGAGGGAGTATATGCACATGCCTTAATCTGTTGTCAGTTCAGCTCAGTGTAGTGCCCCGTACACATGGTCGGATTTTCCGACAGAAAATGTGTGATAGGACCTTGTTGTCGGAAATTCCGACCGTGTGTAGGCTCCATCACACATTTTCCATCGGATTTTCCGACACACAAAGTTTGAGAGCAGGCTATAAAATTTTCCGACAACAAAATCCGTTATCGGAATTTCCGATCATGTGTACACAAATCCGACGCACAAAGTGCCACGCATGCTCAGAACTGCCCCGTTTATAGTCCCGACGTAGGTGTTTTACGTCACTGCGTTCAGAATGATCGGATTTTCCGACAACTTTGTGTGACCGTGTATGCAAGACAAGTTTGAGCCAACATCCGTCGGAAAAAATCCTAGGATTTTGTTGTCGGAATGTCCGATCAATGTCCGACCGTGTGTACGGGGCATAAGTCTGTGTGTGGCCGCAGCAGCTTGCACAGGGGGATTCCGCTTAAGGTAAGAGATCTGCCATGCTTTTCTCCCCCCTGAAGGGACCAGAAGGGTTAGGGAATCAGCAGTTGTTGTACTCCCCTTGCAATACCCCCTACCCCCCTCCACGGGGGTGCGGAGGTCCTGAGTTATGCTCCGTATGTTTTTTCCTCTGCCTGCTTGGGTCATTGGGCTCTGCCTCTCCCCCCCGCAAACGAAAAGGAGGGGGCGGGTTAACAAAGGGGGCGAGGCCTAGGCGAGGCTCCATGTAGCGACCACACGACACAAGCACAGGCTAAAGGATCAGCTGGAACAGTCACTCCTCGGCTGATAGCGAGGAGGAGCAAGCAGGCTACATTCGAGACTTAGGAGTGGTGGGGCACGTAAGGGCTGCAAGTGGCATTCCTAATACGGGAAGGACATTTTTCCCAGCACTAGGCTGAACTTATATAGTGACATTATACTGTCAGACTATGTTCAGCAATTAGTGCAATTAAATAGTGCCTCTGCTTTTGTGCTTAGGACTATGAGTACCAAAAAAACACCACTAAGACCAAAAAGGTACCAAAAATTCCACCCCCAGGCATTAGGAACTCCAGTCGTGTCTCCACATGGTCATCCTTGCCTGAAATACCAGATATGGCAAGCCAGGGTGAGTCATTGGAACAAATTGGTGGTGCAGCTGCTTCTCTCATCTCAGCTCCTGTATACGTGACTGAAGATGCCTTTTCCTCCGCCTTGCAGGGCCTAGAAGGAAGATTAGTGGCTTTTATCGCATCCTCTATTCAAATGGATAGGAAGCGCGTTAGATCCCCCTCCACCACCTTAGACCCTTTGCAAAAGGAACAGTGGGTACAGGATTAGGTGTTACCCCTCAGGCGATCAGGAGGAAAGACAAACCGATGACTCCTCTGCAGAGGAAACAACGGTAAATGAACCCTTTTCAGCCTCACAATCTGAGAAATTGCTGATACAATCTAACGGAGATGGTTCGTTCTACTTTCATGCTACCCCTAACGGAGTCTGCTAAAAATTTGGTTTCTTCCTTGGGTTCTTTAAACTCTTCACAGCCTTTGCATGCATTTCCTTTCCATGCATTACTAGAAAAGCTTATTTATGCTGAATGGGATCACCCGGATAAGCATTTTCTCCCTCCAAAGAGATTCTCAGTTCTCAATCCCATGGAGGAGAAATTCACCAAAAGATGGAATGTACCAGCAGTTGACGCTGCGTATTCCAGTGTGAATAAGAAGACTAACTTGTCCAGTAGACAATGCACAAATGCTTAAGGTTCCAACAGATAAGAGGTTGGAATTCCTGTTAAAGTTCTCTTTTTCCTTGGCAGGTGCCGTTACTCAGCCTGCAGTCGCTGCAGTAGGCATCTGTCAATCCATAAAGGACCAATTTAGACAGGCCCTTAAAGGGGTTCCTGCACAACAAGCCTGGGATACGGCCAAACTACCAAAAGCATTACTCGAGAGGGTGGAGCGCAGCGGGTCGCTGCTGTCCCCTTTCTTGGCTCTTACCCTTATCTTTGTCTATGGCCTGCTAACCGCCAGCCATTGAAGCTGGCTGTAGACACACACGCTGTTTGGACTTGTATGCTGGTTTTATCTAGGTTTTAACTTTTAATAAATGGACAAATTTATATTTTACTACACTATGGGAGCCAATCTCTTTCTTACATGAGGAATATATTTATGGTCATACCCATCCTATCTGGAACCAAAGGGACGCTTCTGGGACTCATAGCAGACACCTGGCTGAACCGGCTAAAACAGAGAGTAACTACATGCGCACTACCCCTGCAGGGGTGACTGGATCCGGTGAGTAGGGACCCTTGAGGGGGAGCACACAAGTCGCCTGGAAATACTACAAGCACTCAAGTCATCTGTTGATGGTTTCTGCTATATGTACACAGCCTGACTATTATAGGGGAACTGTTATATATTTTTCACTTATATATACAGACTTATACATTTTTTTCGGTGGCGTTCTGATTTTTGGAATTCCGCCACAATTTTTGCATTATATGTTTATTGTTTTTTTTTTTTGAGTATTTGCCACATTTTTATTTTTGTTTTATGGTTCTTGTATACTTTTCACTCTGCATTATATTACTTACCTGTTGCATGTTGGTAGCAACACTTGCACATTTTTCATTTGTATGATTGTCTACATGCACGCTCTGGTACCTTTGAATAGGTGGGACACTTTATACCTACACTTGCATAGTATATCATTTTAATGGTAGGATTGCATATGTTTCACATTTACTCATTTATTTTAGTTGATATTTCACGCTTATGTACATTAATTAGGAACCACCAGGCCACAGTTTGGGTAACTCCATCAAGGAGTTACTGTGCATATCAGCTCACCCACACGTTATTTTAAGGGCGTATGCCATTTACACTCATACACCTGTACACACTCACAAGAAGTACCCCCATTAGGAGGGCCTGTTTTTATATTTTAGGCTGGGATAGCAGGTGCCGAGTTCTGCTGTATACTATATACTCTAGGCACAGCCCCATTTTCTTTTAACCTGTGCCCTTAGTTATTAGGTAGCGCCACTTAAACCCATTTTTTGTTTGTTTGCCATTATCTAGAGCCCCCTTAGGGGAGCCCTATTAGGGGAGGCAGCAACCTTCTTTCATTATCCTAAGCGTGGTCCTTTTCTATCTTTCTATAGATCTACCAAAAACATTATGTTTTGCCATAGACGCCATTAAAGATTCTATTCACCAGGCATTCCGCCTTGCGCTTGTGCTAGTACACACGCGTAGAATCCTGTGGTTAAAAAATTGGAATCGGCTATTTGGGGATGATTTGGACAAATACATCCAAACAATTTCCAGTAGGAAAAGTACTCTTTTGCCAGTCAAAAGTATAAATGCCCTTCATTTAAGCGGACTCTTTCTCCTGCGCCAGGGGCTTCCGCCTCTAGGTAGTGGCGACGGCCGCCACCGTCAGACTCTAGAGGAAAACCTCAGGGTCAGGGTCAGGCCCAGGCTCAATAGAAGTCCTGGGGCCGGAGACCTGCAAAACAGAATTCTAAAGTCTCATTATGAAGAGGTGCCCCCCCTCGCCACGGTGGGGGGAAGACTTCTGCAGTTTTCAGAAGTGTGACAAGAGGAAATTCAGGACAGATGGGTCATCTCCACGGTAACTCTAGGGTACAAACTGGAATTTCGGGACTTTCCACTGTCTTGTTTCCTGAGGACAAACGTTCCCAAAGATCCATGGAAAAGGCAATCTCTGTTTCGGGCACTAGACCGATTAATGGCTCAGAGGGTGATCATACAAATCCCCACAAAATAGCAAGGTTTGGGGCTTTATTCAAACCTCTTTACAGTACCAAAACCGAATGGAGATGTCAGACCCATTCTAGATCTAAAGAATCTAAATCAGTCCCTGAAGATCCACTCCTTTTGCATGGAGTCGATCAGGTCAGTGGTTTCTATCCTACAAGGAGGAGAACTTCTGGAGTCTATCGACATCAGGGATGCATATCTGAATGTCCCTATATTTCTCGCTCACCAAAGGTTTCTGCGGTTCGAGGTAGAACAGTAGCATTTCCAGTTTGTAGCCTTGCCCTTTGGGCTAGCTACAGAACCCCGGGTGTTTACAAAAGTCCTGGCCCCACCTCTAGCCAGGTTAAGGGCACAGGGCATAACAGTCTTGGCATACTAGGACGATCTATTGCTAATAGACCAGTCGGTGGCTCGTTTGGAGCAAAGCGTGCGCATTACAACCAGTTACCTGGAAAGTCTAGGTTGGATTCTCAACCTAGAGAAGTCTTCCTTAAAACCGCTAAAAAGGCTGGGGTACTTGGGTCTGATCATAGACACAGCCCAGAAAAAGGTGTTCTTGCCTCAAGCAAAGATCAATTCCATAAGAGAGCTGGTGCGGATGGTCAGGTCAAAAGGAGATCCCTCCATTCGCCTTTGCATGAGGTTGTAGGAATGATGGTGGCTTCATTCAAAGCGGTTCCCTATGCCCAGTTCCATTCGAGACTGTTGCAAAACAGTATCCTGTCTGTTTGGAACAAAACAATTCAAGTTTTAGACTTGCCAATGCGGCTGTCCCCAAGGGTGACCCAAAGCCTCAGTTGGTTGGTCCTAACCCAGAATCTGCTGAAAGGAAAATCCTGCAGACCAGTTATCTAGAAGGTGGTAACGACAGATGCCAGCCTTTCAGGCTGGGGAGCAGTGTTAGAAAAGATAACTGTCCAGGGACAGTGGTCAAGAACCAAAAGAGCCTTGCCCATCAACATCCTAGAGATTCAGGCAGTGCGCCTGGCTTTGAAGGCCTGGACATCAGGTTACGGGATTGTCCTGTCAGGATTCAATCCGGTAATGCCACAGCTGTGGCCTATATTAATCACCAAGGGGGCACCAAAAGTCTCTCAGCACAGAGAGAGGTAAACCATATTCTAACTTGGGCAGAGGAACGTTTCGTGCCTAATCGGCAGTCTTCATTCCGGGAGTAGAGAATTGGCAGGCGGACTATTTGAGTCACCAGCGGTTATTCCCAGGGGAATGGTCCCTTCACCCCGACATTTTTTGGGCTGTTTACCAAAGATGGGGGACTCCGGATGTAGATCTTTTGGCGTCCAGATTCAACATGAAGTTGGTCAAGTTTGTGTCCAGGACAAGGGATCCACTCGCATGCAGAACAGATGCGTTGGTGACCCTGTGGGATCAGTTCTCACTGATTTATGCATTCCCCCCTATTCAGTTGCTGCCACGACTTCTTTGCAGGATCAAGCTGGAAAGTAAGCTAGTAATTCTGGTAGGTCCAGTGTGGCCCAGAAGGCCCTGGTATGCAAAAATCGTAAAGGTGGCGGTGGAGGATCCATGGTCCCTTCCACTACGGCCAGACCTACTCTCACATGGGCTGATATTCCATCCTACCTTACGAACTCTAAATTTAACGGCTTGGCTATTGAAACCCACATTCTGAAGAAACGTGGGCTTTCGTGTCAGTTATCTCTACCTTGATTAATGCAAGGAAGCCAGCTTCCAGAACTATATATTATAGAGTCTGGAGGGCTTATGTTTCCTGGTGTGAATCCAAGGGTTGGCACCCTTGGAAATCATAAGCAGCATTCTTGCCTTTCTGCCTTGAGTACTATCAAGGGCCAAGTCTCCGTTTTATCGGTCTTATTTCAAAGACCGCTTGCTTCACATTCTTTGGTCCGGGGTTTTATGCAAGGGGTGATGCGGCTTAATCCGCCAGTCAGACCTCCTTTGAACCCTTGGGACTTGAACTTAGTTTTGTCAGTGTTACAAAAACAGCCATTAGTCCTTCTGACAAGGAAGCTAGTATTCTTGGCTGCTATATCCTCAGCAAGGAGGGTTTCGGAATTGGCTGCTCTTTCTTGTAAAGAGCCATACGGGATTATTCATGAGGACAGAGTGATGTTGCGCCCTCGTCCGGATTTTTTGCCAAAAGTGGTCTCAGGTTTTCACCTGAACCAAGATATTGTCCTGCCATCATTTTTTCCAAAACCATGTTCCAGGGAAGAGAAGTCACTACATTGTCTTGATTTGGTGAGAGCGGTCAAAGTCTATTTAAAGACAACTGCTCAGATTTGGAAGACTGATGTCTTATTTGTACTGCCAGAGGGTCCTAAGAAAGGACAGACAGCGTTGAAATCCACTGTCGCTAAGTGGATTCGGCAAGTTATAATTCAGACTTCTGATTTACGGGGTAAGATTCCACCTTTTCAAGTCAAAGCGCACTCTACCTGGTCGGTTAGTGCTTCTTGGGCAACGCGTCACCAGGACTCCATGGCTCAGATTGGTAAGGTCGCAACTTGGTCTTCAGTACATACATTCACCAAGTCTTATCAGGTGAATGTAAGAAGGCATGAGGATATCGCCTTTGGGCGCAGTGTGCTGCAGGCAGCAGTATAGGTCCTCAAGTCTGGGGGTGCCCTACAGGTTGTCTCTCCCTTCCCTCAAATAGCATTGCTATGGGACGTCCCACATAATTACTATGGTGCTTTGTGTCCTATGATGAACAATAAAGAAAATAGGATTTTTAAAACAGCTTACCTGTAAAATCTTTTTCTTGGAGTACATCATGGGACACAGAGGTCGCGCCCCTCTTTCTGGGGTTTAAGTATATTGCTTTGCTACACAAACTGAGGTACTCCTGGTAGGAGGAGGGGTTATATAGGGAGTGAACTTCCTGTATTGGGTATACCAGTGTCCATCACCTGAAGGTGTCTATATACCCACACAGTAATTACTATGGTGCTCTGTGTCCCATGATGTACTCCAAGAAAAGGATTTTACAGGTAAGCTGCTATAAAAATCCTATTTTTTGCGATATGGCACTGCGTCGCTTTAACTGACAATTGCGCGTCGTGCAACGTTGCACCCAAACAAAATTGATGTCATTTTTAAAACAGCATACCTGTAAAATCCTTTTCTTTGAAGTACATCACAGGACACAGCCATAATAGTTACTATGGGGGTTATAGGCTACCTTCAGGTGATGGACACTGGCACACCCTAAGACAGGAAGTCCATTCCCTATATAACCCCTCCCACTACTGGGAGTACCTCAGTTTTTGTAGCAAAGCAATACACGTGTATACCAGAAAGAAGGCAGGGACCTCTGTGTCCCGTGATGTACTTCAAAGAAAAGGATTTTACAGGTAAGCTGTGGCACCACGAGGGAGATGGACGTCCCCCGTTCCTCTGGCTTTACCCTGGATATATTCCATAAGTTTATCATTCAGATTTGCACCCTCCATGTCTTTCTGGCGGTTTCTGTGAGCCCTGACTTGCTGCTCCACTTTAGAGGCAGAGTCCATTCTTAGCCTCAAATAAAGATCCATTTCACATCTGATTTACTGCATACTGAAGAGGGCAATGAGACCCATTTGATTGGGGTCACCTCATGGTCACAATCTAATCTAGTGGACCTCCGGACGTGGGAATTCATCTACCTGCATTATTGCTGTGCACCATCTATTTATAGAGGAACATGTGATTTGCGGCTATCTGGCCGGGAGTTACGCTGTAGAGGGGGGATACTGGAGTCTCCTTCCCCTCCGTCCGTGGATGACCTTCCTGCCCTAAAGCTGGAAACCAGGGGGATATCGCAAGTCTGAGACTGGGATCATATTTTTTGCACGCTTGTACCCCTGCAGGGGTGAAGAGCTCTGGTGAGTGAAAGCACAAGAGGAGAGCACAGTCACTTTTGTCAACACGTTCTTTGCTTATCCCTGGAAAATGTTCACTTATTGAAGGAAGCACTATGTCACTTTATATGGACACTGATTTCTGATTTTATTATTTTTATTTTATTTTTTGGGGCACTATTGGCTAATACTCCATATGGACACTCAGTTTAAATAATTTATTGGATATCATTTACAGCAACTTATTTAGCTTATATGTTTGCAATTTATACCAGTGTTGTTTGACAGGTATTATTCACATCAGCTGATGCTATTTGACTGCATCTCTTTACACACACCTTCACATATATATTTTATATTTATTAATTACAATTTTTTTATCTTTTACCTTTTGCATATACAGTATTATAATTTAAGTACTAAACAAGGAATAAGGGCTAAATTGCCCGAAGGAAGGGGAAGAGGACTTTTAAGGTGCTATTTACATCAAAGATATAGTCACAAATTCTGTACAATCATATTAAAAAAATGAAAATTTTATTGAATTAAGATTAAAATATTTATGTCTCACATGGAGAGTGGGACATGCTTTTAAGAACAATATGACATAGATGATATCACCCAAAATTATTCACATTGGACAATACAACATAAAGCAACTACTTAAAGGTGCCATGACAATCTGCCGCTCGACATGTTTCGCTCTAATACGAGCTTCTTCAGGAGTTTACAGGCTATGATTGTAGTGGACTCTATAATAATGGGAGAATAAACAATAATCAATACATGCGTTTAAACATATTAAAGATATATCCAGTAAATGAATAAACTGGTTTATCAGAACAGAGATTGATACAGAACATATAAATGCATACACATGAATAGAAGTTTGGGGACCAAACAATTCTAATATATATGGGAAGTCAAAGTTTATATATCTTACCAGGCTGTAATGCATCAAAGCGACATAAATATTCCAATAGAGTAACAGATTAGTGCTGATTTCAAACCGGGGAGTTCTCACATATATATAGGGACATCGCTGCCATAGTATGACCACAGGGGAACACAAAGTTATATAATGGCCCTTTGAAAAATATAAAAAACAAATTCGGAATTAATCGGGGAGGAGATATGGGAGAGGGGAAATCAAATTCCAAAACATCCATGTTTGATTTATGGGGTAAATTATCTAAGGTAGAACCAATTAAAAGTATTTACCTAAAGCATAAAAGTATCCCGGTAAATGTAAGTCAGATGGATAAGGCTAGATACCCTGGTTTCATCAAACTAGTCATGGGTGACTACACAGACGATAACCAACCGCGATATTTTCTGAGTGGAAAGAAAAATACAATACAAAGGACCATTAAGGTTCCACAAGTGCAGCTTACTGTCAACTGGCAGCAATGCTGCAGAGAGAGAGAACTTACTTTATGGGCAGTATTCCGGCATGCAGGCTTGAGAGAGCTTCACGCTGCCTCCATTGAACAGCGCCGGTAGCAGAACAGTGGGCGGTGTATGACCGCCTTTATATACCCCCATCGCGGCGGCGTCTGATTTCGCCGCCGGGATGCGGACGCTAGTTGAGGCTGGCTGCGTCATGACCTGGGGGGAGGAGGAACACGGCGGCGTCATTCAGACGTCCGTAACGTACCAAGAGCGTAGTGCGCATGTCTATAGATTTTTTGAGCCTGTGAAGCATCCGGGCGCCCAAAGCGCCATATTGGTAGAGGGAAAGAGAAAGGTATAAATAACTAGAACTAGGCTGAAGCATACAGCCTATCCAAAAACCAATAGTTCTAAATAGAGGCTCATATGCATCATTTATAGATATAAAAAACACCCCATCTAATGCCGCAACCAGAATCAATTCAATAGGGCCACCACCCTGGGGACGATTGGTTCTACATCCCCAATGGTGGGTGCCCCGGGCGTCCGTGTGGTCTAAATTGACAGAGATGAACCCGATATGAGAATATTCCCGGGAAATTGTTGCCAATCATAAAAAATGGAAACAAAGGCAAGTTTTTTTGAAAAAAACAAGAACAAAAGGACTTTTTTTGAAAGATCCTTAGTAGATGTTTGTAATAACAGCCTGCAAGAGTATAGCACAAATAAATCAGTGGAGATTCAATGATATCAAGTATAACATACAAAAATGTATATGGTCATAATCTAGTTATTGCTGGATATTTTAACATAGCTTATACATATATGTGACGCCATATCAGTACAGCGTTGAAAATACTGAATATAATTAATATTTTAACATGGGTTAAACATATGTGTGGCGCCAAATCAGTACAGCATTGAAAATACTAAATATAATTAATGACCTACAAAAAGGGAAAAAAAAAGAGAAGAAAAAAGAAGAAAAGACAAAGAAAAACCAAAAGGAATTTTTTAAGAAATCAAAGAATATTTTTTGTTATTTAATTGCACTGTTGTGTTGTATTTGGACAACCAAAGAATAGAAAGCCTAAAAATGGAAAAAGGGGGGAAGAACAACACGGCCATGACTAGGCTGGGGATGCCCCAGCTTTCAAAGAAATGACTTAAAACTGAACGCATCGTTCATGCCTGGATGCTGGAGAGCTGACAACTCGTGTATCCAGCGTGCCTCCTTTTGGAGGAGGAGCCTGTCATAGTCTCCCCCTCTCACACCCGGAGGAATATGTTCCAAGGCAAAAAAGTGTAAACAATTAGCGTCAAAGTTATGTTGCAGGCCGACATGACGACTGATGGGGGTCTCCATTCTTTTTTTCTGTATAAGGGAAACATGATCCCTAATACGGCAGAAAAAGGGTCTCTTTGTCTTCCCGATATAAAACATCTTACATTCACATAACATAATGTATACTATACCGATGGATTGACATGTTACTGCAAATCTTGGTTTGAACATATGCCCATTGGGCAGCAAGAGACTACGAGTAGCTAAAATATATCTGCAGTAGGAGCATTGATGGCAAGGTCTACTTCCCCTATCAGCCTCTTTAATTTTTGCACTGTGGCTTTCATAATGGCTGTGTACAAGTGAATCTCTCAGGGATCGACAACGTCTGAAAGTAATCTCCGGATATGGATTTAGATGTTTGGCCACCTTTTCGTCTCCCATTAATAAGTACCAATACTTATTAAGGATATCACGTGTTTGTTGATGTTGACTAGAGTAAGTAGTGATGAGCCTGACACCCGGATTCGATTTTTTAAAACTGGTGTTATGTAAAAGAGAGGCTCTATTTTGATTTTTAGCTCTGAGATATGCTTTTTTAAGGCATTTTTTGCTATATCCTCGGTTAAGGAAGCGTGAACGTAAACATTTAGCTTCCCTTTCGAAGTCAGACTCATCACTGCAGTTGCGTTTTGCTCGTAGATATTGCCCATAGGGCACGCTCGTGATAAGAGGAACTGGGTGGGAACTGGTGGCGTGCAGCAGGGAATTGCCCGCAGAAGGTTTACGGTATAAAGTTGTTCTGATGTTACCATCAGGTTTGACTATAATTTGGGTATCCAAAAAGGTCAAACTGGATTGACTAAATTCAACGGTGAATTTGAGATTAAATCTATTAATTTTTAAGCTTTCCAAAAAAGACAGAAGAAGATCTTTAGAACCCACCCATATAAAAAAAATGTCGTCAATAAATCTCCTCCATAGAGGGATTTGTTCCATATATTGCTGCATGTCATCTCTGGAAAATAATTCCAGTTCCCACCCCCCCAGATACAGGTTGGCATAGGAGGGGGCACATTTGGTCCCCATAGCCACCCCCTGTATCTGGAGGTAGTGGGATCCGCCAAATAGGAAGATGTTATTGGAGAGGACAAACAGCAACAACTTCAAAATAAATTCATTGTATTGAGAAGATATCTCATGATTTTGAAAGAGAAAGTCTTTGACAACTTCCACCCCCTGTTGGTGGGGAATAGAGTTGTATAAGGCCTCCACGTCGAGGGCTACCAGCCACGCGTCCCCGGGAAGGGATATCCCATCGAGGGCGCGTAGCAGGTCATTGGTGTCCTGAAGGTAGGACACCAAACCCTCGACGTGGGGCCTCAGGAAGTCATCAATCAATTGGCTGGCTGTCTCAGTGAGACTGCCATTACCAGAGACAATCGGGCGGCCTGGGGGTTTGGTCTGACTCTTATGAATTTTAGGGAGAGCATACATTGTGGGTATTCTCGGAGATGTAACATTTAGAAACTCCCAGGTGGACTTATTAATAAGACCACTGTGATAAGCCGAGCCTATTAGGTGTTGGTAACGATTATTGGTTAAAGTAACGTGAGTTGATGATACCTTCCGGTACCATTCATGGTTCTGGACAATGGCCAACACCATAGACTCGTATTGGCCACTGTCCATCACCACTAGGTTACCACCCTTATCGGCAGGCTTAATAATAATGCTTTGATTTGATTGTAGGGATTTCAAGGCATTAATTTGAGAGGGAGTCAAATTGGTTTGGGAAATGTTTCTCCATTTGGTATTCATAATCTCCTTGGTGACTTGGTTAGTAAACGCCCATACGTTGGGATTGCCTTGCAGGGCAGGGAACTTGGAGGATTTAGGTTTACAGTTACGGGGTGTGGCAGTTATCGAAAGGTGAGGATGGACCAATGGAGGTGGGGGGTCGACAGCCGTTTCGAGGGCAAGGGCCTCGAGTAGGTCTGTTTCATTGATCCCCCCCTCCTCCCACAGCTCCATTAGGTCCTCCATAGCCTTAATATCATTAATGGACATGTCCTTCCAGAGAGGGTTGTCCAGAGAAGAGCTCTGGATGGATGGAGGTGGCCTATCATAAAGAATTTTAAACATGAGTTTCCTCGAGAATAGATTAAGATCTTTTATCAATTCAAAAGGGTCCACATTTCGCGTAGGGCAAAAGGTAAGACCCAGTTGTAATACGGAAATTTCTTCTGCCGACAGAGGGCAGGAGGAGATATTGATCACCTCGAGTTGGCTTTCTGGGGTTTGGGGTTCCCCAAGTCCGAACTCATGGTTCTTTTGGGATCCGACATCGTCTGTGTGAAGATCGGGGCAGGACGAAAATCCTGTTGCGAGGGAAAAGTGTTAACATTACTTACCGCGGTGCATGAACCAGTGGTTGGTGCGCAAGTAGTAGTGCAAGTATTAAGAAGAGGTTCAGAATGTGTCGGTGCGCTGGCGAGTGAACTTTTATTCGCACCCGCTCGAGTGACTATAGGTGTCCTAGGGTTAGGCGTACGTCTAACTGTACCCGTAGGTGCATTTTCTCTAGAGTGTTTAGAATTCGATGAATCCTGAGTTCTGGTGAGCCGAGTGAATTCTTGTGCCTGTAGTGAAGAAACAGAGGAAAAAGATGAATCAGAGTCACTGGGTTCACTATTTGCCTGTTTAGTTTGACGTTTTTGATTATTGCGTTTTTTCCTTCTATAATTATTTGATGACCAATTATAGGCTTGTTTATTGTCATACGCTAGTTTGTCTCTAATGTATTTTTTTTCCTTTGTTTTTAAAACTTCTGTTACATAAATCTCTAAATTTGTTTTGAGTTCATTTTCACGTGTGGGAAAAAGGCCATCCGTGACAATTGCTGAATTGTCAAGGTATAGCTTCTCAATTTCCTTATCTATAAGGGACAACTCGGCAGCATAATGTTTGCATAGGAGCTCCATCATTTTTTTGGAGCAACTCTGCAAATTCTCCTCCCATTCAAGTTTAAATTCTGGCTCCAACTGGGTGATGGTGGGAAAGATCTGAATTCTCAGACCCCAGGGAGAGATGTTCTCTTCAGTATATTTCAAGAAGTACCATTTGTTCCAAAATAGTCTTGATTTCTTCTCGAGCATGCGTTGCAGTCTCGAGAAAAAACGTTCCATAGATAAACCTCCACCTAAGGTGTTTTGTGATTTATGGATATGGTCCATTAAGCCATCAAAGGCATTTCCACAGTAATTGGCCATTATTAAAGATTAGTTGGTACAGAGTAGATCAGCCCCAAATGAAAGTGGCTAGGGAAACCCAATTTACAGGCAAACACCTGGGCTAAATAATATCAATCAGAAATGATATAATGTATGGTAATGAAAAGAGGATTAGAAAGATGAAAAAAGAAAAGGAAAAGAATTTATCATTGAGCAACAAATTCCACTGAGTATCTGTTACTAGACAAATCCAAAAATTGGATAAACCAGTGAGTATATCTGTCCAAAAAAGATGAAGGGTGGGTAACACCCCAAATAACACTATTAGGATATAGGGAGGACAGAGATACTCAACTGTAAACACCACATCCTATGATTAAATACTAAACAAGGAATAAGGGCTAAATTGCCCGAAGGAAGGGGAAGAGGACTTTTAAGGTGCTATTTACATCAAAGATATAGTCACAAATTCTGTACAATCATATTAAAAAAATGAAAATTTTATTGAATTAAGATTAAAATATTTATGTCTCACATGGAGAGTGGGACATGCTTTTAAGAACAATATGACATAGATGATATCACCCAAAATTATTCACATTGGACAATACAACATAAAGCAACTACTTAAAGGTGCCATGACAATCTGCCGCTCGACATGTTTCGCTCTAATACGAGCTTCTTCAGGAGTTTACAGGCTATGATTGTAGTGGACTCTATAATAATGGGAGAATAAACAATAATCAATACATGCGTTTAAACATATTAAAGATATATCCAGTAAATGAATAAACTGGTTTATCAGAACAGAGATTGATACAGAACATATAAATGCATACACATGAATAGAAGTTTGGGGACCAAACAATTCTAATATATATGGGAAGTCAAAGTTTATATATCTTACCAGGCTGTAATGCATCAAAGCGACATAAATATTCCAATAGAGTAACAGATTAGTGCTGATTTCAAACCGGGGAGTTCTCACATATATATAGGGACATTGCTGCCATAGTATGACCACAGGGGAACATAAAGTTATATAATGGCCCTTTGAAAAATATAAAAAACAAATTCGGAATTAATCGGGGAGGAGATATGGGAGAGGGGAAATCAAATTCCAAAACATCCATGTTTGATTTATGGGGTAAATTATCTAAGGTAGAACCAATTAAAAGTATTTACCTAAAGCATAAAAGTATCCCGGAAAATGTAAGTCAGATGGATAAGGCTAGATACCCTGGTTTCATCAAACTAGTCATGGGTGACTACACAGACGATAACCAACCGCGATATTTTCTGAGTGGAAAGAAAAATACAATACAAAGGACCATTAAGGTTCCACAAGTGCAGCTTACTGTCAACTGGCAGCAATGCTGCAGAGAGAGAGAACTTACTTTATGGGCAGTAGTCCGGCATGCAGGCTTGAGAGAGCTTCACGCTGCCTCCATTGAACAGCGCCGGTAGCAGAACTGTGGGCGGTGTATGACCGCCTTTATATACCCCCATCGCGGCGGCGTCTGATTACTCTATTGGAATATTTATGTCGCTTTGATGCATTACAGCCTGGTAAGATATATAAACTTTGACTTCCCATATATATTAGAATTGTTTGGTCCCCAAACTTCTATTCATGTGTATGCATTTATATGTTCTGTATCAATCTCTGTTCTGATAAACCAGTTTATTCATTTACTGGATATATCTTTAATATGTTTAAACGCATGTATTGATTATTGTTTATTCTCCCATTATTATAGAGTCCACTACAATCATAGCCTGTAAACTCCTGAAGAAGCTCGTATTAGAGCGAAACATGTCGAGCGGCAGATTGTCATGGCACCTTTAAGTAGTTGCTTTATGTTGTATTGTCCAATGTGAATAATTTTGGGTGATATCATCTATGTCATATTGTTCTTAAAAGCATGTCCCACTCTCCATGTGAGACATAAATATTTTAATCTTAATTCAATAAAATTTTCATTTTTTTAATATGATTGTACAGAATTTGTGACTATATCTTTGATGTAAATAGCACCTTAAAAGTCCTCTTCCCCTTCCTTCGGGCAATTTAGCCCTTATTCCTTGTTTAGTATTTAATCATAGGATGTGGTGCTTACAGTTGAGTATCTCTGTCCTCCCTATATCCTAATAGTGTTATTTGGGGTGTTACCCACCCTTCATCTTTTTTGGACAGATATACTCACTGGTTTATCCAATTTTTGGATTTGTCTAGTAACAGATACTCAGTGGAATTTGTTGCTCAATGATAAATTCTTTTCCTTTTCTTTTTTCATCTTTCTAATCCTCTTTTCATTACCATACATTATATCATTTCTGATTGATATTATTTAGCCCAGGTGTTTGCCTGTAAATTGGGTTTCCCTAGCCACTTTCATTTGGGGCTGATCTACTCTGTACCAACTAATCTTTAATAATGGCCAATTACTGTGGAAATGCCTTTGATGGCTTAATGGACCATATCCATAAATCACAAAACACCTTAGGTGGAGGTTTATCTATGGAACGTTTTTTCTCGAGACTGCAACGCATGCTCGAGAAGAAATCAAGACTATTTTGGAACAAATGGTACTTCTTGAAATATACTGAAGAGAACATCTCTCCCTGGGGTCTGAGAATTCAGATATTTCCCACCATCACCCAGTTGGAGCCAGAATTTAAACTTGAATGGGAGGAGAATTTGCAGAGTTGCTCCAAAAAAATGATGGAGCTCCTATGCAAACATTATGCTGCCGAGTTGTCCCTTATAGATAAGGAAATTGAGAAGCTATACCTTGACAATTCAGCAATTGTCACGGATGGCCTTTTTCCCACACGTGAAAATGAACTCAAAACAAATTTAGAGATTTATGTAACAGAAGTTTTAAAAACAAAGGAAAAAAAATACATTAGAGACAAACTAGCGTATGACAATAAACAAGCCTATAATTGGTCATCAAATAATTATAGAAGGAAAAAACGCAATAATCAAAAACGTCAAACTAAACAGGCAAATAGTGAACCCAGTGACTCTGATTCATCTTTTTCCTCTGTTTCTTCACTACAGGCACAAGAATTCACTCGGCTCACCAGAACTCAGGATTCATCGAATTCTAAACACTCTAGAGAAAATGCACCTACGGGTACAGTTAGACGTACGCCTAACCCTAGGACACCTATAGTCACTCGAGCGGGTGCGAATAAAAGTTCACTCGCCAGCGCACCGACACATTCTGAACCTCTTCTTAATACTTGCACTACTACTTGCGCACCAACCACTGGTTCATGCACCGCGGTAAGTAATGTTAACACTTTTCCCTCGCAACAGGATTTTCGTCCTGCCCCGATCTTCACACAGACGATGTCGGATCCCAAAAGAACCATGAGTTCGGACTTGGGGAACCCCAAACCCCAGAAAGCCAACTCGAGGTGATCAATATCTCCTCCTGCCCTCTGTCGGCAGAAGAAATTTCCGTATTACAACTGGGTCTTACCTTTTGCCCTACGCGAAATGTGGACCCTTTTGAATTGATAAAAGATCTTAATCTATTCTCGAGGAAACTCATGTTTAAAATTCTTTATGATAGGCCACCTCCATCCATCCAGAGCTCTTCTCTGGACAACCCTCTCTGGAAGGACATGTCCATTAATGATATTAAGGCTATGGAGGACCTAATGGAGCTGTGGGAGGAGGGGGGGATCAATGAAACAGACCTACTCGAGGCCCTTGCCCTCGAAACGGCTGTCGACCCCCCACCTCCATTGGTCCATCCTCACCTTTCGATAACTGCCACACCCCGTAACTGTAAACCTAAATCCTCCAAGTTCCCTGCCCTGCAAGGCAATCCCAACGTATGGGCGTTTACTAACCAAGTCACCAAGGAGATTATGAATACCAAATGGAGAAACATTTCCCAAACCAATTTGACTCCCTCTCAAATTAATGCCTTGAAATCCCTACAATCAAATCAAAGCATTATTATTAAGCCTGCCGATAAGGGTGGTAACCTAGTGGTGATGGACAGGGGCCAATACGAGTCTATGGTGTTGGCCATTGTCCAGAACCATGAATGGTACCGGAAGGTATCATCAACTCACGTTACTTTAACCAATAATCGTTACCAACACCTAATAGGCTCGGCTTATCACAGTGGTCTTATTAATAAGTCCACCTGGGAGTTTCTAAATGTTACATCTCCGAGAATACCCACAATGTATGCTCTCCCTAAAATTCATAAGAGTCAGACCAAACCCCCAGGCCGCCCGATTGTCTCTGGTAATGGCAGTCTCACTGAGACAGCCAGCCAATTGATTGATGACTTCCTGAGGCCCCACGTCGAGGGTTTGGTGTCCTACCTTCAGGACACCAATGACCTGCTACGCGCCCTCGATGGGATATCCCTTCCCGGGGACGCGTGGCTGGTAGCCCTCGACGTGGAGGCCTTATACAACTCTATTCCCCACCAACAGGGGGTGGAAGTTGTCAAAGACTTTCTCTTTCAAAATCATGAGATATCTTCTCAATACAATGAATTTATTTTGAAGTTGTTGCTGTTTGTCCTCTCCAATAACATCTTCCTATTTGGCGGATCCCAGGGGGTGGCTATGGGGACCAAATGTGCCCCCTCCTATGCCAACCTGTATCTGGGGGGGTGGGAACTGGAATTATTTTCCAGAGATGACATGCAGCAATATATGGAACAAATCCCTCTATGGAGGAGATTTATTGACGACATTTTTTTTATATGGGTGGGTTCTAAAGATCTTCTTCTGTCTTTTTTGGAAAGCTTAAAAATTAATAGATTTAATCTCAAATTCACCGTTGAATTTAGTCAATCCAGTTTGACCTTTTTGGATACCCAAATTATAGTCAAACCTGATGGTAACATCAGAACAACTTTATACCGTAAACCTTCTGCGGGCAATTCCCTGCTGCACGCCACCAGTTCCCACCCAGTTCCTCTTATCACGAGCGTGCCCTATGGGCAATATCTACGAGCAAAACGCAACTGCAGTGATGAGTCTGACTTCGAAAGGGAAGCTAAATGTTTACGTTCACGCTTCCTTAACCGAGGATATAGCAAAAAATGCCTTAAAAAAGCATATCTCAGAGCTAAAAAATCAAAATAGAGCTTCTCTTTTACATAACACCAGTTTTAAAAAATCGAATCCGGGTGTCAGGCTCATCACTACTTACTCTAGTCAACATCAACAAACACGTGATATCCTTAATAAGTATTGGTACTTATTAATGGGAGACGAAAAGGTGGCCAAACATCTAAATCCATATCCGGAGATTACTTTCAGACGTTGTCGATCCCTGAGAGATTCACTTGTACACAGCCATTATGAAAGCCACAGTGCAAAAATTAAAGAGGCTGATAGGGGAAGTAGACCTTGCCATCAATGCTCCTACTGCAGATATATTTTAGCTACTCGTAGTCTCTTGCTGCCCAATGGGCATATGTTCAAACCAAGATTTGCAGTAACATGTCAATCCATCGGTATAGTATACATTATGTTATGTGAATGTAAGATGTTTTATATCGGGAAGACAAAGAGACCCTTTTTCTGCCGTATTAGGGATCATGTTTCCCTTATACAGAAAAAAAGAAAGGAGACCCCCATCAGTCGTCATGTCGGCCTGCAACATAACTTTGACGCTAATTGTTTACACTTTTTTGCCTTGGAACATATTCCTCCGGGTGTGAGAGGGGGAGACTATGACAGGCTCCTCCTCCAAAAGGAGGCACGCTGGATACACGAGTTGTCAGCTCTCCAGCATCCAGGCATGAACGATGCGTTCAGTTTTAAGTCATTTCTTTGAAAGCTGGGGCATCCCCAGCCTAGTCATGGCCGTGTTGTTCTTCCCCCCTTTTTCCATTTTTTGGCTTTCTATTCTTTGGTTGTCCAAATACAACACAACAGTGCAATTAAATAACAAAAAATATTCTTTGATTTCTTAAAAAATTCCTTTTGGTTTTTCTTTGTCTTTTCTTCTTTTTTCTTCTCTTTTTTTTCCCTTTTTGTAGGTCATTAATTATATTTAGTATTTTCAATGCTGTACTGATTTGGCGCCACACATATGTTTAACCCATGTTAAAATATTAATTATATTCAGTATTTTCAACGCTGTACTGATATGGCGTCACATATATGTATAAGCTATGTTAAAATATCCAGCAATAACTAGATTATGACCATATACATTTTTGTATGTTATACTTGATATCATTGAATCTCCACTGATTTATTTGTGCTATACTCTTGCAGGCTGTTATTACAAACATCTACTAAGGATCTTTCAAAAAAAGTCCTTTTGTTCTTGTTTTTTTCAAAAAAACTTGCCTTTGTTTCCATTTTTTATGATTGGCAACAATTTCCCGGGAATATTCTCATATCGGGTTCATCTCTGTCAATTTAGACCACACGGACGCCCGGGGCACCCACCATTGGGGATGTAGAACCAATCGTCCCCAGGGTGGTGGCCCTATTGAATTGATTCTGGTTGCGGCATTAGATGGGGTGTTTTTTATATCTATAAATGATGCATATGAGCCTCTATTTAGAACTATTGGTTTTTGGATAGGCTGTATGCTTCAGCCTAGTTCTAGTTATTTATACCTTTCTCTTTCCCTCTACCAATATGGCGCTTTGGGCGCCCGGATGCTTCACAGGCTCAAAAAATCTATAGACATGCGCACTACGCTCTTGGTACGTTACGGACGTCTGAATGACGCCGCCGCGTTCCTCCTCCCCCCAGGTCATGACGCAGCCAGCCTCAACTAGCGTCCGCATCCCGGCGGCGAAATCAGACGCCGCCGCGATGGGGGTATATAAAGGCGGTCATACACCGCCCACTGTTCTGCTACCGGCGCTGTTCAATGGAGGCAGCGTGAAGCTCTCTCAAGCCTGCATGCCGGACTACTGCCCATAAAGTAAGTTCTCTCTCTCTGCAGCATTGCTGCCAGTTGACAGTAAGCTGCACTTGTGGAACCTTAATGGTCCTTTGTATTGTATTTTTCTTTCCACTCAGAAAATATCGCGGTTGGTTATCGTCTGTGTAGTCACCCATGACTAGTTTGATGAAACCAGGGTATCTAGCCTTATCCATCTGACTTACATTTACCGGGATACTTTTATGCTTTAGGTAAATACTTTTAATTGGTTCTACCTTAGATAATTTACCCCATAAATCAAACATGGATGTTTTGGAATTTGATTTCCCCTCTCCCATATCTCCTCCCCGATTAATTCCGAATTTGTTTTTTATATTTTTCAAAGGGCCATTATATAACTTTATGTTCCCCTGTGGTCATACTATGGCAGCGATGTCCCTATATATATGTGAGAACTCCCCGGTTTGAAATCAGCTCTAATCTGTTACTCTATTGGAATATTTATGTCGCTTTGATGCATTACAGCCTGGTAAGATATATAAACTTTGACTTCCCATATATATTAGAATTGTTTGGTCCCCAAACTTCTATTCATGTGTATGCATTTATATGTTCTGTATCAATCTCTGTTCTGATAAACCAGTTTATTCATTTACTGGATATATCTTTAATATGTTTAAACGCATGTATTGATTATTGTTTATTCTCCCATTATTATAGAGTCCACTACAATCATAGCCTGTAAACTCCTGAAGAAGCTCGTATTAGAGCGAAACATGTCGAGCGGCAGATTGTCATGGCACCTTTAAGTAGTTGCTTTATGTTGTATTGTCCAATGTGAATAATTTTGGGTGATATCATCTATGTCATATTGTTCTTAAAAGCATGTCCCACTCTCCATGTGAGACATAAATATTTTAATCTTAATTCAATAAAATTTTCATTTTTTTAATATGATTGTACAGAATTTGTGACTATATCTTTGATGTAAATAGCACCTTAAAAGTCCTCTTCCCCTTCCTTCGGGCAATTTAGCCCTTATTCCTTGTTTAGTATTTAATCATAGGATGTGGTGCTTACAGTTGAGTATCTCTGTCCTCCCTATATCCTAATAGTATTATAATTTAAGCACAAGTCACTTTTTCATGTGCTAGGTAGTACTTGGTCTCTGCTGTTTATACACAGTTTGTACACCTTATGTATATGATTATACATATATATGTTTATTTGGTGGTGAACACACCATCAATAGTTACATACACATATGTTTTGTTAGTAAGTACAGCGCCATTTCCCTTTTTACGTTTTAATACTTTGATTGGGTTTCACCCAGGTGGGACTTTATTATAGGGAGGCAGCAGTCACACTTATCCTAAGCGCGGATCCCTTTGATAATCCTTAAACGACACTAGTGTTCCTTCATTTTTATATTTTTTAAAAGCTCTTCTCTTATTGTTTATAGCTTTTTTTATGTTTATAGCTTTTTTTAACTTTGGCCGTGAGCCACATAGGTTTTGTTTTTAGCCTTTTAAACATATTGCCCATGGGAATATACTTTGCAGTGAGGTCCCAAACAGTCTTTTTGAAGAATTCCCATTTCTGTTCTGTGTTTATCAATGCAAATATTCCCTCCCATGTCTAAATCCTGGAGAGCAGCCATCATCCTTGGAAAAATTGCTCTCTTGAAGTTAAGTGTTTTTATCTTTCCTGTATGTATTTCTTGTTTACAGCTAACATCAAATGAAATCATGTTATGATCACTGCTACCCAGGTGTTCCTTTATCTGGATATTAGTAATAAGCTCTGCATGGTTTGAGATTACCAGGTCCAATAGAGCTTCATTCCTAGTTGGGGCCTCAATAAACTGGACCATTTACTTAGACGAACCACAGATCGTCTAAGTAAGCTAGAATCTTTATACCCCGATCCCTTAATCTGGCTAAAGGGGGAGCCAAGACCTTTGTAAACACTCGAGGTGCGGTAGCTAGACCGAAAGGCAGAGCTACAAACGGAAAATGAAGATTTTCTATCTCAAAGCGTAGATATTTCTGGTGAGCGGGAACAGTAGGTACATGGAGGTAAGCATCCTTGATGTCGATTGACGCTAGCAGTTCTCCACCTTGTAGAATGGAGACCACTGATCGGATTGACTCCATGCAAAAAAGAGCGGATATTCAAAAACTGAGTTTAGATCTTTGAGATCTAAAATGGGTCTCACACCCCCGTTTGGTTTTGCTACCGTGAAAAGGTTTGAATAAAACCCTAACCTTCGCTAGAAAGCTAGAAAGACTTTTTTTCTGGATCTCTGGGAACTTTTGATCTGAGAAAACGAGGAGACTGGAACTCTCGGAACTCTAGTTTGTATCCTAGAGATATTGAGGAAGCCACCCATTTGTCTCAACACTGTTCCTGCCAGACCCTTGAGAACTGCAGAAGTTTTTCCCCTACTCGAGCGAGCGCGCCCCTTCATAAGGAGGTTTTAGTAACATGTTCTATGGGTTTCCCTCCCCAGGTCCCCTTTTGTCCCTGGGGTTGACCCTGAGGTTTACCTCTTGAACTTGACGCTGGAGGCTGTTGTGACTGCCTGGAGGCTGATGCTCCTGGCACTGGAGAAGAAGCTTGTTTAAAAGAAAAACGCTTAAACCTCTTCTTAACTGGCAAAAAGGGAACTTTTCCCATTAGAAATTCTTTGGATGTATTTATCCAGATCGTCCCCAAACAGCCGTTCACCGCAAAATGGAAAACTAGCCAAGAGCTTTTTGCATGGCGCTTCGGCTGACCAATCTTTCAACCATAGAACTCTGCACATGCACCAGCCGAGCATAAGTTGTGAGGCCTGGTGAATAGAATCTCTCATAACGTCTATTGTAAAACATAATGCCCCTGGTATCCCGGCCAAATCTTGGGCCTGTTGATCAGGATTAATATTAAGCACCTGTTTAAACTGGTCTTTTAAGCACTGACATACACCGATCGCTGCCAGCACAGGCTGAACCAGTGAACCAGTCAGAGAAATATTGTTTTTAACTAGGAATTCCAACTTCTTATCTGTTGGATCCTTCAGCATTTGAGCATTGTCTACCGGACAAGTTAAAGTTTTATTCACAGAGGATATAGCAGCATCAATTGCTGGAATCTCCCATTTCTTATTAAACTCTTCCTCCACAGGATAAAGTGTTGAAAACTTTCTTGGAGGAAAAAACTTTATCTGGGTGCTCCCACTCAGAATACATAAGCTTTTTAACAATGAATGGATAGGAAAAGCATGAATAGCCTGGGGAGGCTTTAGTGAACCCAAACAAGAAGTGGGCTCATCGACTGACTCAGCTAATGGCAGCATGAATGTGGAGCGGACCAATTCAGTAAGAGATTGTACCATTATTCTTTCAGATTGTGAACCTGATCCTTCCATATTTGACTCTTCAGAAGAGGAGTTGTCAGCTTCTTCCTGGTCCCCTGAGAAAAATTCATATCTCTTGCCCCCTGTTCCTCAGTTTGAAGGTCCTGGGTAATGGAAGGGGACCTATCGCATTTAGTCACACACTGGGATGCGATTAAAGCATTAATCTTTTGCTCCAAGCCTAAAATGGTTAAGGAAAAAACCTCTTCATAATATATACAGGGGCTGCAGTGTTAAGAGCAGCTGCAACACCCAACGGCCCTGATGGCTCACTCTGACCAGCCACTTCAGAACTCTCAGGGGAGGGTGCCATCTTTTTTGAGATGGTTCTAGGCTTTTTTGTGGCTGTAGAAGTCTTTCTAGTCCTTTTTGAGGTGTTTTACCCCCCCCTTACGACCATAGCCTGATGCACGAAGCAGAGGTTCTACCAGAAGGAACATATCCACTGCTTGAGCAATAGTCCAGCCACTGCCGCTGCTATTAATGCTCAGCCTGATGCAATAGTAAATGTGTCAATAGGAAATGCCTGTATCACCGAACCTCTTTCATGCCCCTCTGCTCTTGTGTCTCTCCGTCAGCTTGCAGCAGCACAAATGGAGCTTTAAAAGCACATTCCCGCGTTGGATGTTGGAGGACGCCAATGCCGCACTAAGCTACGCCCCCTCCGTCACATTCAGCCCCCCCTTCTCTTTCTTTTTAAAAAAGTTTTCCCGCGCGGGCCTCTGATCCTACGGGATCATTTTGTGAGGGAGGAATGGTGAGGAGGAGACCTGGAAGCCGCAAAGTAGGGGTGGCGAAAGAAAAAAACGGCATTACTGATCTTTTTTTTTTTTCAGCTCTCTCCTAATGCTCAGCCTCATGAAGAGGGGGAGAGTACAGCCCAGGTGGGGGGTGTCTGGTGAAGAAAACCCCCCCAGACTTACCGGAGGTCTGCCTGCTAGCTGGAGAACAGCAGCTTGCTGCTCCTGACACAGCGTGATCTCTTGAGGAAGCATGAGAAGGTACGTGCTCCATACAGCCCCCAGTGATGACACTTAGTCATGACAACATTTACTTCTTAAAGGAGACATTTCATTTAAAAAAAAATTCAAAAATTTCTTAGAAAACTCTTTCTTTTCCCGCCGCAGGGTTTTCTGTGGTAAAACCAACAGACCCAATCTTCACCCTTCACGGTGGGTTCCGTTAAACCTTCAGGAACCGGGGACCCTCAGGGAACCCACATTCCTGGACCTGTAATAGCACCCCGCCAGTAAAACTTTATGGCCTTAAAATACCAAAAGTACTGGATCCCGGGGTCCAGCTCTCTAAAAAGAGAAGCGTTTACAAGCAAACTCTTGTTTCTTCAGATACGAGACCCGTGCACCATTCAATTTGGCCTAAAAGACACCTTGAATGGATCCGGCTGCATAGCTGGCCCCAGCAAGGATTGTTCCAGTGGAGCTCTGCACAGCACATCTTTACTCATGACCAACACCTTAGACACTGGCGAAAAAACTGAGGTATTCCCAGTAGTGGGAGGGGTTATATATGCCAGTGTCCATCACCTGAAGGTGGCGTATAACCCTCATAGTAACTACTATTGCTCTGTGTCCCGTGATGTACGATAAGAAAAAAAGAGCGACAATTTTGAAAAAAAAGCAATATTTTTTACTTATTTTATATATATATTAAAAAACCCAAAAATTTCTCTCTCAGTTTAGGCCGATATGTATTCTTCTACATATTTTTGGTAAAAATAAAATATAAAAATTTTTTTTTCGCAATAAGCGTACATTGATTGATTTGCGCAAAAGTTATAGCGTCTACAAAATAGGGGATAGATTTATGGAATTTTTATTATACATTTTTTTTTTTAGTAGTAATGACGGCGATCTGCGATTTTTATCGTGACTGCGACATTATGGCGGACACATCGGGCACTTTTGACACTATTTTGGGACCATTGTCATTTATACAGCGATCAGTGCTATAAAAATGCACTGATTACTGCATAAATTACACTGGCAGCGAAAGGGTTAAACACTAGGGGGCGATCAAGGGGTAAAGCGTGTCCTAGGGTGTGATGGGCTACCACTGACATGAGCAGTAGATCCCTGTCATGTAACTAGGCAGAACAGGGAAATGCCTTGTTTACAAAAGGCATCTCACCGTTCTTCCGCTCCGTGACACAATCGTGGGCCCCCGGCGGACATCGAGTCTGCGGGATCTGCGGGCAAGGTCACAATGCCGCGTCTTAAAGGAGACGTACAGGTACGCCCATTTGCACAGCCGCGCCATTGTGCCGACGTATATCGTCGTGCACTGGTCGGCAAGCTGTTAAGGATAGCTTTTGGATTTGCGTACTCCATTTACGCCAGTCCTCCACCTCAGGTGTCATGGACAGATCCCTTTCCCACTCTACCTGGTAAGATAATCTAGCAGTGGAGTCAACAAACAGTTTGTATAGCATGAACAGCAGCATCCTGCATGCATCTGTTTTCTAACACGGTTTGGACTGCTAAGTCAGAGCTTTCCTTCTGCAAGCATTTAAGAAAGTAGTAAATTTGTTGCAAATGGAAGCTCTTCCCAGGGGGAATCTCCAGACTTCCCGTGAAATAGGAAGGGGGGGCTTATGACCCCATGATCGAGATAATTGCCTATATGAAACAATCCCTTGTTCAACCAGCAGCCAAACCTTTCAGGTTGCACACCTGGTGGAAACAGGGGATTGCCAAAAATAGGAGCTACCAGGATATGCGTATAGTGCAAAGACCATCTCCTACAGCTCGTGTCCCACACATGTAATGGGTGGGAGAGCGTAGGGCACAGTACAGCTTTACAATGCTTTGGTAGAATCCAAAAAGGACAAGATCTATTGTAAGTGGAGAGCATGCCTGGGCCTCTCTAGAAACCCAATCTGGTCAAAATTGTCAGCTATGAAATTGACATAATTGGGCGAGCCGTGCAGCCACATAGTATTTCCTAAAATCAGGCATGCCTAGTCCGTCTGAATCCTTAGAAGCATACATTGTGGCCCGAGCCATCCTGGAACCTTTGGTTCCCCAAATGTAGTGGAAGATTTTGGATTGAAACTGTAGCGTGGCATGAACAGGGACCTGGATAGGCAAAGTGCGAAAATAATATAGTAACCCAGGTAGAACTGTCATCTTCACTGAGGCGATTTTACCATCCATTACAGGTTCACATTAGACCATGCCTGCACATCCTCTAATCTTAGCAAACAAAGTTGGATAAATCGCTTTATAAAGAGAAGAGATGGTGGGGGTCAGTCGGATTCCTAGATAGGGAAGGAATGTCTGCTGCCACTGAAAATGGTATGGAGTCTGGCTACTCCACAAAATCGAGATTGGCAAATTGATATTCAGCGCCTCCGATTTATCATGGTTGACCATGAGCCCCAAAATTTTTCTAAAATGGCTCAGAAGAGACAATAAGTTTGGTAGAGCAGTGTGAGGGGAGGTGATGAACAGCAACAAGTCATTTGCAAATAAAGCGCACAAATGGCTCCTTCTTCCACTCTCTATGTCGTTTTCCAGTTTTTTTTCATGTTTGTTGTTTTCTCAGCACTTTGACTTATGGATCGGGCTACTGCAAGTCTCTCTCCACCTCCAATAGAGGCCTTGGTTGCCTCCAGAGTTGTCTTCCGTCATGGCCTGAAGATAGTATCATACAGTGGCGGCTGGTGCTCAAAATTTTTGGGGGGTGCAAACGAACTGAAAAATTCTGAGAAAAAAAAAACAAATTGCAGCCACTGTGCCATCATATGCAGCCAACTGTGTCCATCGTTTGCAGCTACTTTGCCACCCCCGCCCATCGGCTGCCTGGAACTTACCCCATTGTGGTGGCGGGTCAGGCAGCAGCTGATGGCGGTGAGCTGTGGGACGGGTAGCGCAGGTGAGGCGATGGCTCCTGTGTCCTCCCTGCATCTCTTTTCCTGTTCTGCTAGGAGGCCAATGTGATCGCCTCTGCATTCAGCCAATCAGGTGACTGGTATTAGATCCACGCCTCCCGATTGGTGGAGAGGTAGTTCAGTGTTTGAAAAGCAAATATTCATTTGATTTGCTAACACACCTGGGTGGACTGCGAGTGCAATGCCTATGGCTCTAATCGGGTGCTTCAAAAAAAAAAAAAAAAAACACCCCCGCCACTGTAATTAAGATGCCAGGCGTCCGAAAAGAGGCTGGACGCCTGAATAGGGGGTGGCTACAGCGACCATGAATCTATCCATTTTACATAGAGGGGGTGGCCTGAGAGAGGGGGTGGCGCTCGTGCGTCCTTAATGGATGCACCGCCACTGTCGTACAATGTCCATGGCCTTTGTGGTGGCGTGAGACGAAGACCTTGGGGGCAACATGTTCTTTTATTGTACTTTAAAACTGAATCAGCCGCCCAGCCCTCACCCATTTGTACAACCAAAGGTACCTCATTAATTCCCCACATCCCAAGTCGGGAGGGGTGGCCATAGCAGTAGACAAACACTGCCCTTTTGTTTCGATAGACCACCTTGTTGACCCTAATGGCAGGTTTGTGTTTAAGGGCACCATTTTAGAAGGTAAAAATCACCTTTGCAGCTGTGTAAACCCCAAATACCCAACGGCTTATTTTTCTGGATTCTGTCTTAAAAGACTTCTCTTCCTTTTGGGAAGGCCAGCTGATTTTGAGGGGAGGGATTTTAATGTGAGTCTTGATCCACAGCTTGACACATCCTCGGGTCACTCTACACACTCGTTCAGCTTTAAGCATTTTAGGAAGTCCCTACATACTTACCATCTGGTTGGCTGCTGGAGAGTATTCCACCCCACTGATAAAGACCTCAGCTACTATTCGGCCACTCATGCTGTTTATACTCGTATTGACTTACTGCTGATGGATCAGTTCTCCCTAGAGTCTTTCTCCAGTGTGTCAATTGGATCACTTACAATTTTGGATCAAGCCCCAGTTTCTATTTCTTTGTACCCGTCATTTCCGGATGAAAGGTCATGGACCTGGCCTCTGAATGAGAACCTGCTGGACGATGTGGTGGCACTGCAGTGGGTTTTAGACTCTATATCCCTATCTTTCACAGAGAACTCAATGAGCGATGTGGGGTTAGCCATCAGCTGAGAGGGACATAAAGCAGTGGTTCGGGGGGAGCTGATCTCTCAGGCCTCTAAACTAAAGGCGGCACTGGATGGGGAACTGCAGACTCTTCTGATAAAAATCCAGTCCGCGGAACTTAAAACACAAATGTCGCACGAGTTGGTGGCAGAAATCCAGTCTCTCCATCTGTAGCTTGCTAACCTATTGGAGACTCGAATTCGGGCTTGACTGCGTCACATCTCTCATAAGTTCTATGAGTTTAGGAATAAATGTGAGAATCTGCTTGCCAGGGCCCTTAGAAGATAGCGTGCATCGGGTCATGTCCATAAACTCCACACGGCCACATGTTCCCCAGTTGTACACTTTTCTAAAATAGCTGCCGCTGTTAGAGGCTATTATGCCAAACTCTACCACCTCCCTGACACGCTACCTGGCTCTACAGAAGCCCAGAAAGCCACACAGCCTGCAGTATCTAGAAGAACTCAGTCCCCACAACTCACTACCCAAGTTAGCAACCAACTGGAAGCACCCATTACTCCGGCTGAATTGGCAGGGGTTATCAAAGACCTCCTGGAGGGGAGAAGTACACGGCCCCGATGGCTTCACAAACGCCTACTATTTCACCCGCTCCTTTCCAGTCCGATATGTGCTTATTTTAACTCCCTGGCCTCAGGTACTGGTGCTCCCAAGGAGGCGCTGCTTGCCCACATTACGTTCATCCCCAAGGAAGGAAAGGTTCACGCTATCCAAGAATTACCGACCGATTTCACTCCTAAATACAGACATCAAAATACTAGCAGGGATCTTGGCCAATTGCCTTAAACCCATTTTGCCAACAGTAGTCCACCCTGACCAAACAGGGTTTATCGCTGGGAGGGAAGCTCGGGACAAATTTAATCGAGCTATCCAGCAGATTTATGGGTCCGATCACAAGCCGACTATCCACCCGGTTTCCTGCTTTCTACAGATGTTGAAAAGGCATTCAATAGGGTATACCTCTGGGCGGTACTGGCCAGGCTGGGCTTAGGCCCCAATATGCTCACCTAGATAGCGTCATTTTATAGGGCTCGGGTTAAGGTGGAGTCTTTTCGGGTCCGTTCCCCATTTGTAGTGGAACGAGACAGCTGTACCCCTCATCTCCCCCCCCTTATTTTTGCACTCACCCTCGAACCACTGCTTAATAAAATACGCTTGAATCCCAATATTAAAAGGACTCTGTATGGAGATGGTCTGCTTTTGGGGATGATGTCCTGTTCTATGAGCAATTTATATAGGAGTAAGATTGGCACTAAGTGTTACCAATGTGACAAAGTATGTTAATAAAAATAGAATGAAAATAAGGTGTACTGTCACTTTAAGACATCATATAAAAGGTGCAAATGTGTTAAATGTGCAAACACACTTAATAAAAGTGTTAAAAAAAAAACTGATCAATGATCTGTGTGTCCAACAGAACTAGTACTATAAGGGATGAAAACTTACAACAATATACAGCCCCAAGTAAGGCACTGTACCTCAGAGCTGGTGGTGGCTCTGTACCCATAAACGAACATAAGGAGAAATAGCAGAGATAAACATACATAAAGGGAAGGACCGATAGGGAGGGAGACGGGGGAGGGAGCGGATAAAGATAACAAAAGTAGCACTATATTAAACCCATAACGTGATCCCGCGCTACAGCAGAAATATAAAAAACTTTTCACTAAATAAATCGGTGAATCTGAAGTGTTTCTAATTCACTAATTAACAAACAAAAGTACAAGTGCAAAAAGATTCAGATTCATGGGGCATAAGATTCAGGGTGATGGTAGTCTCTTAATAAAGGTCATCTGAAAATGTCCAAAAGAAGGAAATCATGCATAAGTAGTTCCAGCAGAGACAGTGGACAGGGAGACGTGAGCTCACTCTTTGGATTTAAACGTCTCCCTGTCCACTGTCTCTGCTGGAACTACTTATGCATGATTTCCTGAATCTTATGCCCCATGAATCTGAATCTTTTTGCACTTGCACTTTTGTTTGTTAATTAGTGAACTAGAAACACTTCAGATTCACCGATTTATTTAGTGAAAAGTTTTTTATATTTCTGCTGTAGCGCGGGATCACGTTATGGGTTTAATTTACTGAGAGTGGATTGTGATACACTGAAAGGTTCTGCTGCAGACAGCTATTTTTGATTTAATTTACTGCACTTGAATGCACTATATGCACTTTGGGATTTTAAAATAATTAAAAAAGTTTATTTAACCACTTGAGCCCCGGACCATTATGCTGCCTAAGGACCAGAGGTCTTTTTCCAATTTGGCACTGCGTCGCTTTAACTGCTAATTGCGCGGTCATGCAATGCTGTACCCAAACGAAATTTGCGTCCTTTTCTTCCCACAAATAGAGCTTTCTTTTGATGGTATTTGATCACCTCTGCAGTTTTTATTTTTTGCGCTATAAACGGAAAAAGACCGAAAATTTTGAAAAAAAATGATATTTTCTACTTTTTGTTATAAAAAAAATCCAATAAACTCAATTTTAGTCATACATTTAGGCCAAAATGTATTCGGCCACATGTCTTTGGTAAAAAAAATGTCAATAAGCGTATATTTATTGGTTTGCGCAAAAGTTATAGCGTCTACAAACTAGGGTACATTTTCTGGAATTTACACAGCTTTTAGTTTATGACTGCCTATGTCATTTCTTGAGGTGCTAAAATGGCAGGGCAGTACAAAACCCCCCCAAATGACCCCATTTTGGAAAGTAGACACCCCAAGGAAATTGCTGATAGGCATGTTGAACCCATTGAATATTTATTTTTTTTGTCCCAAGTGATTGAATAATGACAAAAAAAAAAAAAAAAAAAAATATTTACAAAAAGTTGTCACTAAATGATATATTGCTCACACAGGCCATGGGCCTATGTGGAATTGCACCCCAAAATATATTCAGCTACTTCTCCTGAGTACGGGGATACCACATGTGTGGGACTTTTTGGGAGCCTAGCCGCGTATGGGACCCCGAAAACCAATCACCGCCTTCAGGATTTCTAAGGGTGTAACTTTTTGATTTCACTCTTCACTGCCTATCACAGTTTCGGAGGCCATGGAATGCCCAGGTGGCACAACCCCCCCCCAAATGACCCCATTTTGGAAAGTAGACACCCCAAGCTATTTGCTGAGAGGCATATTGAGTCCATGGAATATTTTATATTTTGACACAAGTTGCGGGAAAGTGACACTTTTTTTTTTTTTTTTTTTTTTTTTTTGCACAAAGTTGTCACTAAATGATATATTGCTCACACAGGCCATGGGCCTATGTGGAATTGCACCCCAAAATACATTTAGCTGCTTCTCCTGAGTACGGGGATACCACATGTGTGAGACTTTTTGGGAGCCTAGCCGCGTACGGGACCCCGAAAACCAATCACCGCCTTCAGCGTTTTTAAGGGCGTGAATTTTTGATTTTACTCTTCACTGCCTAACACCGTTTCGGAGGCCATGGAATGCCCAGGTGGCACAAAACCCCCCCAAATGACCCCATTTTGGAAAGTAGACACCCCAAGCTATTTGCTGAGAGGCATGGTGAGTATTTTGCAGCTCTCATTTGTTTTTGAAAATGAAGAAAGACAAGAAAAAACTTTTTTTTTTTTTCTTTTTTCAAATTTCAAAACTTTGTGACAAAAAGTGAGGTCTGCAAAATACTCACTATACCTCTCAGCAAATAGCTTGGGGTGTCTACTTTCCAAAATGGGGTCATTTGGGGGGGTTTTGTGCCACCTGGGCATTCCATGGCCTCCGAAACTGTGATAGGCAGTGAAGAGTGAAATCAAAAATTCACGCCCTTAGAAAGCCTGAAGGCGGTGCTTGGTTTTCGGGGTCCCGTACGCGGCTAGGCTCCCAAAAAGTCTCACACATGTGGTATCCCCGTACTCAGGAGAAGCAGCAGAATGTATTTTGGGGTGTAATTTCACATATTCCCATGGCATGTTTGAGCAATATATCATTTAGTGACAACTTTGTGCAAAAAAAAAAAAAAAAAAAAAAAAATTTGTCTCTTTCCCGCAACTTGTGTCGCAATATAAAATATTCCATGGACTCGACATGCCTCTCAGCAAATAGCTTGGGGTGTCTACTTTCCAAAATGGGGTCATTTGGGGGGGGTTTTGAACTGTCCTGGCATTTTATGCACAACATTTAGAAGCTTATGTCACACATCACCCACTCTTCTAACCACTTGAAGACAAAGCCCTTTCTGACACTTATTTTTTACATGAAAAAGTTTTTTTTTTTTGCAAGAAAATTACTTTGAACCCCCAAACATTATATATTTTTTTAAAGCAAATGCCCTACAGATTAAAATGGTGGGTGTTTCATTTTTTTTTTTCACACAGTATTTGCGCAGCGATTTTTCAAACGCATTTTTTGGGGAAAAAACACACTTTTTTAAATTTTAATGCACTAAAACACACTATATTGCCCAAATGTTTGATGAAATAAAAAAGATGATCTTAGACCGAGTACATGGATACCAAACATGACATGCTTTACAATTGCGCACAAACGTGCAGTGGCAACAAAATAAATACATTTTTAAAAGCCTTTAAAAGCCTTTACAGGTTACCACTTTAGATTTGCAGAGGAGGTCTACTGCAAAAATTACTGCCCTCGATCTGACCTTCGCGGCGATACCTCACATGCATGGTGCAATTGCTGTTTACGTTTGACGACAGACCGCCGCTTGCGTTCGCCTTAGCGCAAGAGCAGGGGGCGACAGGGGTGCTTTTTTTTTTTTTTTTTTTTTTTTCTTTATTATTTTTTTGCTTTTTTATCTTATTTTTAAACTGTTCCTTTCATTTTTTTTTTTTTTAAATCATTTTTATTGTTATCTCGGGGAATGTAAATATCCCCTATGATAGCAATAGGTAGTGACAGGTACTCTTTTTTGAAAAAATTGGGGTCTATTAGACCCTAGATCTCTCCTCTGCCTTCAAAGCATCTGACCACACCAAGATCGGTGTGATAAAATGCTTCCCCAATTTCCCAATGGCGCTATTTACATCCGGCGAAATCTAAGTCATAAAATGCTCGTAGCTTCCGGTTTCTTAGGCCATAGAGATGTTTGGAGCCACTCTTGTCTCTGATCAGCTCTATGGTCAGCTGGCTGAATCACCGGCTGCATTCTCAGGTTCCCTGTTGAGACAGGAGAGCCAGAGAAAAACACGGAAGACGGTGGGGGGGGGGGCATTCCCTCCCACGGCTTGTAAAGGCAGTCTAGAGGCTAATTAGCCGCTAGGATTGCTTTTACATGAAAGCCGACCGCTGGCTGAAAAGAATGATACCAAGATGATACCTAAACCTGCAGGCATCATTCTGGTATAACCACTCAAAGTCGTGAATGGCGTACCTGAAGACAAAAAAATGGTTAACAATAAAGCACAGTAAACAGTAAAGTATAAATAATTACATACCTGAAAAACAAACATGATAAAACATAATAACAATAACAATAAAACACTGCAGAATAGAATACAGTAAAAAAAGAGCAGAACAATAGAGAGAGAGAATAGAGAGAAAGAACAATAAAACGACAACTATTTTTTTTTATTTTATATATATATATATTTTTTTTTACACTTTTTTTGTAACTAACTTTTATAACGGTAACCGGTTCCAGGTTCGGGTCTCTCAAAATGCGATGGCATCTTGGGAGACCCTGTGAAAGTGTGCCTAGTCTGTGCAATGCTGTACCCTACGCTAATACTCAACTAGTGAATGGTAGCGTTCAAAACATTCACCAATGCAAAGACCAGGATTGTCAGGACAGGAGGGACAATAATAGCGGGTGTCACGCCTATATTCGCGCTTGCTGCAGACACAACATCTTTTTGGGGGGGTTCGTTGGGTAGGGGTACTCGGGAGGACATAAAGAAAATGCCTCTCATGCAGCCGACTGCATTTGGTTGGGGATGTGAATGAGGGAAGTACGGGCGCTGCAGAAGTGGTGGGTTCCCAATTAGGATTGGCGAATGCAGCAGGAAGGGCACTATGGGCACGACGGGCCTGTGTTTGTCTTTTTGGTGGCAGCGGGACACTACTTGTGCTTGCCACCTCACCAGCTTGAACTGCACTTATGGGACTCGCCACGTCACCAAGTGTTACTGCAGCGCTGGTTTGACTACGACCGGGGTGTACTAGGCCGCTGGTGCTTGCCAGTTCAATAAAAAGCTTCCAAAAAAACTGTTAGCGATCGCAGGGATCAGGTCTGACTCTGCGAACGCTGCAGTTATGCGTTTAGTGTTTTGTAAGTGTCAGTGATCGATCGATACTGCACTTGGGTGGGCTGGACTGGGCCGGGCGGAGGGGCAAAACGCAGGTGCTAGCAGGTATCTGGGCTGATCCCGCTAACACTGCGTTTTTGGGAACCCTAAACTGCTGGGGACGCTAGTATAGATCTGATCGGATCAGATATTGATCCGTTCAGATACTATACCACTAAAGGAGGCGTATGCTGCGTGCGTGGGTGTTAGTGGTACTGGCGCTAACCTGACGCTGCCTGGGGCCGGTGCTTGCTAGTTCACCAAAATGCTACCAAAAAAACTGTTAGCGATCGCAGAGATCAGGCCTGACTCTGCGAACGCTGCAGTTATGCGTTTAGTGCCTTGTAAGTGACAGTGATCGATCGATACTGCACTTGGGTGGGCTGGGCTGGGCCGGGCGGAGGGGCACAACGCAGGTGCTAGCAGGTATCTGGGCTGATCCCGCTAACACTGCGTTTTTGGGAACCCTAAACTGCTGGGGACGCTAGTATAGATCTGATCGGATCAGATATTGATCTGATCAGATACTATACCACTAAGGGAGGTGTACGGTGCGTGCGTGGGTGTTAGCGCTACTGGCGCTAACCTGACGCTGCCTGGTGCTTGCTTGCCAGTTCACCAAAATGCTACCAAAAAAACTGTTAGCAATCGTAGGGATCAGGCCTGACTCTGCGAACGCTGCAGTTATGCGTTTAGTGTTTTGTAAGTGACAGTGATCGATCGATACTGCACTTGGGTGGGCTGGGCGGAGGGGCAAAACGCAGGTGCTAGCGGGTATCTGGGCTGATCCCGCTAACACTGTGTTTTTGGGAACCCTAAACTGCTGGGGACGCCAGTATAGATCTGATCGGATCAGATATTGATCCGATCAGATACTATACCACTAAGGGAGGCGCATGCTGCGTGCGTGGGTGTTAGCGGTACTGGCGCTAATCTGACGCTGCCTGGGGCGACGCATATCACCGCCGGGCAATCAGGGGGCTAAACCTTTATTCGGTAATAAACGGCGGGTGCCCTGACACTATAAAAAATAAACAAACTAACCAGCGTCACCCGTAACGGTTATACGGTGATCAGTGGTGAAAGGGTTAACTAGGGGGCAATCAAGGGGTTAAAACATTTATTAGGTAGTATATGGGGGTCCCTGTCACTATAAAACGCTGACGGCGAACCTAAATATTTACCTCACTAACTAGCGTCACCAGTGACACTAATACAGCGATCAGAAAAATGATCGCTTAGCGACACTGGCGATGGGGGGTGATCAAGGGGTTAAAACTTTATTAGGGGGGGTTAGGGGGGTATCCTAGACCTAAAGGGGGGTAATACTCACTGTCCCAACACTGTAACTGTCACAAACTGACACTATGCAGTAATCAGAAAAAAAAAAAAAAAAACCTGCTGGTGTCAGTTTGTGACAGGGGGGGGGGGGTGATTGGGGGGGGGATCGGGGGCGATCGGGGGGGGGATCGGGGTGTTTTGTATGCCTGGCATGTTCTACTGTGTGTGTAGTGTGTTGTGCACTTACATTGATGTCTTCTCCCCTCGGCGCTGGAACGGAATACCGAGCCGAGGGGAGATGACATCATTTCCTTTGCTGCTGTTTAGCATACAGCAGCAAAGGAGTGTTCCCATTGGCCGGCGGCGATCGCGAGGGGGGGGCCACGAACGGATGGCCTCCCCCTCATCTCGGATCGCCGGGGAACAGAACGGGACCGCTTCGGGCACCGGGGGGGGGTCCGATCGGACCCCCCACCCGCGAGAGGCAAATCACGTACATGTACGTGATTTTGCCTGCCCGTGCCGCCTTGCCGACGTAAATCGGCGTTAGGCGGTCCTTAAGTGGTTAATAATTTTATCTAATTATATAGCTTATAGGAGTTCCCATACAGCACATTTTAGTAGCGCAAAGGCTTTTCTACATTTCAAAAGTAGCACTATACTGTAAAAAATAGTCCAATTATTTGTTAGAGATCCCTGGGGATCAGATATGTGTTGGCTATGACCAGGTGGTTATGCTGCAAGTTTTTTTGCAGCATTAGTGGTTTTGCGCCACGTCCTGGCTGTGGGTTGATGGCCGAACTAGTCGCGCCATGCATCAGGTGGCGGCCGGACGTGTTGCATCATTGTGTCGCGTCACGGCCCTGCACCGCAGACCACATAAAGGGACGCAGGGGACGGCATATGGCGCCATTTCCCTCCTCGGCTTGATAGCGGAGCAACAGCCATCATCAAGCGGCTTTTTGACAGTCTTTCTGGCCCTAGAGGATTTCAATTGCCTAACATGCTATAGAGTAAGTCTTTGTCCCCTTCTCACTTGGATTGAATTTCCTGTTGATAGGGACTGGAACTGCAGAGGTTTTTTCACTCTCATCCTTATAAATAATGTGTCTTTTAAACAGCTGCTGGGTTACATTTTTGAGTGCCAACCTTTGGGATTTCACTATATCCAGCCGTCCTGTAGAGGATGAGGGGCATAGTCTGTGGACTTTGGATTTTTCCATGCCTTGATATGGGGAATGCATGTTAGTTTTTGACTATGTATGGAAACTGTAAGTTAATATCTATATACAATAACAGATATAAGAATCATATTTCATGCGGATATAATATATGTTCTTCCCAACATTGCACCTTTGATTTTCTGTAGATAGCGATACAATATCCCTGATGAAGATTTTATTGAATATCACTTATTACCGATACTCGGCACCGCCTGTTTGCAATGGTGGTCATTGAACTATGTAGTGGGCAGTATCACTTCCATCTTTTCTCAATACGCAATGTTTTTTAATATTTGTATTGTGTATACATGTTGAAGTTTAATTAATTTTTCTACCAATGTTTATAAAATAAATGAATTTTATTTAAAAATCTAAACCTTTTTCATTACCTTAAAAATCCCCAAATAGTGGTTTTTCACATTTTTCACATGCCTACATACATAGAGGGATGGATAACAAGCCCTGGATGCAAATTGTCTAAGTCCATGGCCACTCGTATGTCCCGTATCCTTGTAACAGATCAAATTTGTGATTACATGCATACGCCAAGGATGTGTTGTCTGTCATTGTGTTTCAGAAGCTGCTGCCCACAGCTCTATGCAAACATCTGTGACTCCTGGGCACAGAAATATGCTTCTTCTTGATGCTGTATTGCCCTTTGCAGTCGTGCAAACGTGGCTTAACACCCCCCACATACACACACAAATTACACAACCACATAAAATACACGTGTACTACATACATTGTGGTAATGCAGGTTACATGTGCCGCTGAACTGCGAAGCCCTAACACACTAAAGCTGAGTACACAAGGCCGTAAATTGGTCAAAAACAGTTGGTTCAGCAAGAACCAGCCGACTTTCTGCCCATGTACAACTCACGAGCAGCTATCATCGAACAAGCATGCTGAAAAACCAGCAAATCACTGCGAGGCAGGGGCAGTCCCCATCAGAACACAATAGCTCAGTGGGAAGATCGCTGCACTAACATCAGATGTTTTAGTATGGTGATCTGTATGTTTTTTTTTCTTCGGTCCACTGGGTTGAAACGAAAAAAAAAAAAACTTCATGTGTGTACCTAGCATAAGGGGACAATTCAAACCAGCTGGCATGCATTGTAGTGCACATAAAGCAAGGGCTTGTGTGCACTGTGCTCATGTGCTGCAGTGCGTTACTAATTTTACCTTTATCAGGCATGTGGTGTTACAGGCCTGATGAAGGGTTCCTGCAAAGCTCTGAAACTTAGCTTTTTGTAACTATGATGCGATCACCGAATAAAGCTTTGGACTCATTCTGGAAATTCTTGGTGTGCTGTTGATATACTTCTCACATTGGTGCAATCGCAGCATGATTTCAGACTCAGACTTCAATGGCAATGCACAAAAAAATGCATGTACTGTACACATGAGTTTTTGATGCATTTTTGCAGGTTAGGGCTCCTTAACCACTTTACAATGATGGTAAACAAATCCTAAACACAGTTCTGCAACTCTTTCATGTGTTTAAAAAATTGTAAAAATGTAAAATTGTACATATCATCGCAACATCTCAGTGTATTCAGGTGGATTAAACCTTGTTTTTTTCAGAACAATTGAACTTTTATTTGGTCATGAATAGTAATGGTTCTCTCTCTTTTTTTTTTTTTTTAATCTTTTCGATGAGCAGCTGCTACCTGTGCTAGAAGCGTGCTGTGCAGAACACTCCCAGAACAAACACATGTAGGCATATGCACAGCCCCACAGAAGAAGACCCACTTCTGTGAAGCTGCATATGTGTACACGCAGTGGGATGGGGCTAACAACTAGCATCCAACCTCCTTCCCCTACCAAAAAATGCAGTTGTATCAAAAAAGCATAAACAAATGCAACAAAGGTACATAATCTCATTGAAAATCAGAACAAATTGCACCTGCACTAGTGTGAACCCAGCCTGAAAAACTGACAGACAAACCTGCTTGTGTCCATCCTTATGAAAAGGGCCTTAAAAGGGGTTGTAAACTCACAAGCTTTTTCACCTTAATGCATACTATGCATTAAGGTGAAAAACCTCCTGTGATGCAGAAAAGCCCCAGAGCCCCTCTTTTACTTACCAAAACTCGGTCTTTCCAGCGACGAGGACGAGCGCACCAGCTCCAGCCGTTGTCTCGGGTCCTGATTAGATAGGTTGATAGCAGCGCAGCCATTGGCTCCCACTACTGTCAATCAAATGCAATGACGCAGGGAGCCGGGGCCAAGTCCTGCTGTCTGTGTCAATGAACGCAGCAGCAGGACACAGGAGCGCGCCCACACACGAGTGCTCCGAGGGAGAGCGGAGAAGGAGCCAGCAGCACCGCTGAGGGACCCCAGAAGAAGAGGATCAGGGCCACTCTGTGCAAAACCAACTGCACAGAGGTGGCAAGTATGACTTTTTTTTCAAACAAACACAAGAACCTTTACATATCCTTTATGGATTTTGCCATTTTAAAATACAATCATTAAAGTCACTGTAAAGTCTCAGTTTTTTTTTTTTGGTTAAAAATACCGAACATATCATACTTACCTGCTCTGAGCAGTGGTTTGGCCTGGATCCCCCTCTTCTTGGGTATCTGAAGAGTGCCTCCGCAGCAAGCAGCTTGCTATGGGGGCACCCGAGCCAAGCTGCAGCTCCCCGTGTCCATTCAGACATGGAGCCGCGACCAGGCCCCCCCTCTCTCTTCATGGGCTTACTGGATTTAATTGACAGTAGCAGAAGCCAAATGGCACCACGCTGTCGTCTCAGCCAATGAGGAGCGAGAGTCTCGGGCAGCCAGACACTCCTGCAACATTCTGGATAGAGATGAGCTCAGGTAAGTATTAGGGGGGCTGCTGTACACAGAAGGCTTTTAATCTTAATGCATTAAGATAAAAAAACTACCGACTTTAAAACCACTTTCAATCAAACTGAATCAGTTGTGTAGGTAGAATGAGTGAGAAAATCCATTTACTAACAAGTGGAGGTTGATGAAGAGATTGATGAACATTTCAATGCATAAAATCTTACAGAATGGTAGACTGCATACAGCAAGACGACACAGGGTCCTTAACCGGCAGCAATTTCAAGGAAGTTGGGAGTTTCCAGATGTACTGTCCAGGTTCTTCCGCAGAAGTACAAAGAAACAGGCAATGTGAAGGGCAGAAAGTGGTTAGGCAATGAAACTTGGTGCAGCAGATAAAAAACGTGGGATTTCCTTTTGCAATCAGAAGAGGTCCAGTGGCATCATCACCTCAGACATAACAGAAACCAATGGGACCCAGGTACAGTCATTTACAGTCTGAAGATATCCGGTTCAAGGTGGTCTAAAAGGAAGACTTGCAGCTAAAAAGTCACGCATCCAATTTGGAAACAATGCCAAGTGACTCCCTTATGCAAAAACACACAAGAACTGCTGTGTAGAAACAATCAAGTGTTCTGAACTGAGGAGTCAAAATATGAAATATCTGGCTGTACCAGAAGGCAATTTCCAAAGGCCTGATATAAGGATGAGGGTCTAAGCAACAGTGAAGCAAAAAGGAGTTTCCATGCACTAGGGCTGCATTTCTGCACATTCAGTTGGAGGTGTGGTCAGAATTAATGGTCTTCTCAATGCTGAAAAGCACAGGACTTGAACACGAAACCCTGAAAAAAAAAATGGTATGGCTCCCACAGATCCTTGACCTCAAAACATCATTGAATTTGTCTGGGATTACATGAAGAGACAGAAAAAACAGACAGCTTACATCAACAAATGAACTGTGTGAGTTCTCCTAGATGTCTCAAATAACCTCCCTGATTTTTTTTATTTTTATTTTTTTTTAGGAAACTGTGTTTTAAAGTGTACCTAGGAGAATTGATGCTGTCTTAAAAAGGTGAGAGGGTTTTCCTTTAATATCCACGTATAAAGTAAAATGCCTGGCTGTTGTCAAGACTGAGCAGCTTGTTGCTCTCACTCCTTGCCTTAGATTTAGAAGCGGTATCTAAACAAAGCTGACACCGGATGCATTAACCAGGCAACACTCACTCTGCATTGCATTGCCACTTGCCTGAAAACCAGAGTTAGACTTACCAGTAACTCTGTTTCTGGGAGTCTCCAGGACAGCACTAGAGAGATAGGCTTCACCTCGGAGGGAGGAAACACAAAATTTAAATCCATAAAGGGCGGCTTCTGTGCCTCTTCCCCAGTCTTTATCCGAGAAGTTCACCGGAACGGCTTCTGAAACAAAAACATAGCATATAGAGAGGGAATCCCTGCTGTCCTGGATGACTCCCAGAAACAAGAGTTACCAGTAAGTCTAACTCTGGTTTTCTCTAGTCGTCTGTCCAGAACAGCACTAGAGAGGATCAACGAGAACTTACCAGATTTGGGGGGGGGGGGACGGACTACCGCTTGGAGGACTTTTCTCCCAAATGCTTGGTCTTGCACTGAGATCTATAATGCTTCATTAAAGTAGTATTTGTTTGGCAAATTTGGCAAATTTTCTCTGGTGTCGCTCCAGCGTGCTTCAGCGCGCTCCGCTCAAGAAGCCAAGAAGCAGATAACGCCCGTGTGAAGTGAGCCATGGGGGGGGGGGGGGGGGGGGGGAGACATTCCTTTTTTTTAAATCTTGTAAGCTTCCACAATAGCCTGTTTAATCCACCTTGCAATTGTGCCTTTCGAAGCTTGGAACCCCATTTTTTTCCCCGAATGCAAAATAAATAGAGCATTGGATTTCCTAATGCTTCTGACAATTCCAGATACCGTAAGACACAGGCTCTCACATCCAGTTGGTTGAATTCTGTTTCTTTTGGATTAGTTGGGTACCCACAGAAAGAAGGCAAAACAATTTCCTGTGTCCTGTGGAATTTTGACAGCACTTTAGGCAAAAACCCCGGGTCTCTACGCAATACCAAATATCAAAAATTAAAGTTACGCTTACCGGTAACGTCTTTTCCTGTAGTCTTTCAGGACAGCCACTATGAGAGATAGTCTCCTCCTCTTCCTTTAGGAAACACTGCGCCAGCCCATAAATTCTTACTTCCCCTGCCTGACCTCAGTTTTTTCAAGATCACCTCCGGCCAGCTGGGGAGACACAAGAACACATTAATAACATTACTATCCAATATCATTACCATGCTGCGTTCTGGTCTTTTATAAGACACCCCAAAGTTTCGGGTGGGTAACTAGGGCTGTCCTGAAAGACTACAGGAAAAGACATTACTGGTAAGTGTAACTTTAATTTTCCCTTTTCGTCATTCAGGACAGCCACTATGAGAGGATAATCGAGCACTTACCAATTAGGGTGGGACGACAGCTTGCAGAACCTTTTGCCCAAAGGCCTGCTCACCTGCCGACACCAGGTCCACTCTGTAATGCTTAACGAAAGTGGAGTAACCGGACCATGTCGCTGCCTTGCATATTTGCTCTGGCGTTGCTCCAGCCTTTTCTGCCTGGGAAGTTGCCATGGCTCTGGTAGAGTGTGCCCTTATACCCATAGGGATCTCCTTCCCCGCTAATGCATATGCCTGACCAATAGTTAATCTAAGTCATCTGGCAATCGTGCGTCAAGACGCTCTGAGTGCTTTTCTGGTCCCGGAAAACAAAACAAATAAAGAGTCAGACTTTCTTATTGTCTTAGTCATTTCTAGGTATTGTAGGATACACCTCCTTGCATCCAAAAAATGAAATTTCAATTCCCTTTCTCCTGAGAGGTTGGGACAAAATGAAGGTAGGACTACTTCCTGGCTTCTGTGAAAACCTGAAGCCACCTTAGGCAAAAATGTAGTAGTCTTAAGGACTATCCTGTCTGGAAAAATAACGCAAAAAGGAGGTCTAATTGATAAAGCCTCAATTTCACTGACCCTCCTGGCAGTTGTCACTGCTACTAAAAATACTGTTTTTAAGGTTAGTTCCTTTAACAAACCTCTGTCCAAAGGCTCAAAGGGGATTCCCCTTTAGGCTCTGTAAGACTAAAGATAGATCCCACCCGGGAAAGGGTGGACCTCGGACAGGTCTCTGTCTGGACAGCGCCCTAAAGAATCTGACTACCCATGGATTGGTGGCCAGAGATTTCACTAAATAAGCACCGAGTACTGACCCCTGACTTTGAAGGGTACCTATGGATAACCCCTTGTCTGCTCCACACTGCAGAAACTCCAACATAGCTATGGGGCTCTGCACAGAGAAGGAGTTTCCTACGCACCATTTGTTGAAAAGGAGCCAGACCTTTTTATAAATCCGGCGCGTCTACTTTTTCCTACTATTGAGGAGGGTGGAGATTAAGCTCTGTGAAAATCCCTTAGATTTTAATATACCCTCCTCAGTAGCCAGGCCGCTAACCTTCACTGGTGTACTTGTGGACAGAGGACTGGGCCCTGTGAGAGGAGATCCTCCTGAGGTGGAAGGAATAAGGGCGGCTCTGCTGCTAACTGATTGAGAATTGAAAACCATGCCCTTTTCGGCCAATGTGGAGCCACTAGAATGAGAGAGGTGCTCTCTAGTTGAAACTTCCTCAGAACTGCCGGTAATAACACCGGAGGAGGGAAGGCATAGCATGTTTTGAAATGCCAATTCTGGGTTAACGCGTCCACCCCCAGTGCTCCTTCTCCTGCGTTTAGGGAGAAAAAACAGGGGGTTTTTGCGTTGTCTCTTGATGCGAAAAGATCCACTTCCGGGGGTCCCCATTTTTCGGATATGAGATTGAAAACCTCCTGGTTGAGGCCCCAATCTCCCTCTCTGTCTCCTTTGGCTGAAAGTCTGCTATTCCGTTCCTCTCCCCTCTCAGAAAAACTGCTGAGAGTGAGAGAGTGTTGGTCTCGGCCCAATTTAGAATGTCTGTTGCTAGGGCCAGCAAAACTCCGCTTCTGGTGCCTCCCTGTTTGTTTATATAGGCTACGGCAGACGAGCTGTCTGACCGCACCTGGATATGGTGGCCCTGGAGTTCTTTTTTGAAAAATCTGAGGGCTAGGCCAACTGCCCTCAGCTTTTTCCAATTGGACGATCTTTTTAGTTCGTCGCCCTTCCACATGCCCTGTGCTAGAAGGGATCCCAGATGTGCCCCGCAGCCTTTGCCACTTGCGTCTGTGGTTACTATCTGCGAAACTGGGACAAGCCACAGACGTCCCTGCGACAAGTTCGCTTTCTTCCTCCACCAGAGAGATCTCTTTACCTGATGGGGAACATGTACTAAGGTGTCTAGATCCCTCTGACTGTGGTCCCACACCCTTAGTACATGTTATGGACCTTTTGGAAACCAGATGGTTGCACTGGAGGGAGGAAACTGCTCTGTCCAGTTTTAGAATTTTTTCCCTCGGGAGAAAAACTCTCAAAAGCGTAGAGTCCAGCAGGTATCCTAGGTACATAATGTGCTGTGAAGGAATGAGGCTGGACTTTTCCAAGTTCAGCAGCCACCCTAATCCTGTTAGTACCTTCTTTGTTAGATCGAGATCTTTGATTAATTGTTCTGGGGATGCTGCAAACAGGAGCAGGTCGTCCAGATAGGCTATAACTGACACTCCCTGGAGTCGCAGGAAGGCCATGGCCTCTGCCAGGACCTTGGAAAATATGCGGGGTGAGGAGGATAGCCCGAAAGGCAGTGCTTGAAATTGTAGATGCAGTATTGCACCGTCCAGGTCTATTGCTAAACGGAGAAACTTCTGAGAGGTTTCTGCGATAGGGATGTGTAAATACCCGTTCCCTGAGGTCCAGAGACACCATAAAACAATTGTGTTGTAGCAGGGCTCTGACCGTGAAGATTGACTCCATGCGGAATTTTTTGTAGGAAATTGACCTGTTTAGGGGTTTTAAATTCAGAATTAATCTGAATTTCCCTGAGGGTTTTTTCACCAGAAATACGTGGGAATAAAACTCCTCTCCTTCCTCCCCCTTTGGAACTCTGCGAACTACGTTCTGAATTTCTAGTTCCTTTAGAGCTTCTAGCAAAGCCTCGGCCTTTGCTGTGCAGTTGGAAAGCTGCGTGACAAGGAACCTTTGCGGGGGGGGGGGGGGGTCTTGTGAATTCCAGGAGATACCCCCTTCTTATGATCCCCAGGATGAACCGATTGGGGGGAGATGGTCTCCCACTGTGGAAGGAAGGCCCCCAGTCTTCCTCCCACCATACCTAGAGAGTCATTGATCTTTACAGGCTTTTTCAGGAGGGCGAAAAATCGCCCCTCCTCTGCCCTTGCCTCTTTGGCCCCAAGTTTTCTTCTGCCCCCCTTGTTTTGGAGCTTCCCTGCGCTTTTGCGGACGAAACCCCTTCTTTGTTTGTGCTGGGGTTTTCCGTTTGAGTGGGAAGGACTTCTTTTTGTCCGCTAACAAGGAAACTACATACCTTTAACATTTTAAGTGAGAAATTTGACCTTCCACCACATCTTTTCCACTTCTATATGCAAATTAGACATTTCTTTCATTCTAAATCACCATCCCTGACTCTAGATAAGCCTACTACTTTTGAATATCTGTGTGCTCAAGGCGCTCTTCAATTACATTTAATATCCTGTATCTATAGTATCCTCCATGAGTCGTTTCCCATCACAGAGACATTGCACATTTCTATGCACAGGTGGTCTCATCTAGTGGGCCGTCCTGTTACAATACAGATGTGGGATAGAATCTGGTCCTCTACATTTAGATCTTCCAAATGTGTCACTCAGAGGGAGACAACCATTAAGATTCTCATGTTCTGGTACAGAACTCCCAATGTAATTCATAAGTATGACCCATCAGTCTCACAGCATTGTTGGCGATGTGGAACTGATATAGGTTCACTGTTCCACATTTTTTGGCAGTGCTCCTTGATTCAACCCTTTTGGTGTGATGTACATTTTCTTATACAAAAGGTGACTGGGGTGTCCCTTCCGGTGGATCCCTTGACCTATCTATTGGGCTTACCTCCATCAGGGATATCTAAAAAGACAAACAAATTAATATCCTACATATTACTAGCCGCCAGAAGACTTATCCCGTTATTCTGGTTATCCAATACCCCTCCTCCACGGTCCAGATTACTACATTTGGTGGCTGAGATTTGGACAATGGAGTTGTTGACGGCCTCGGTACACGATTGTGTCTCCAAATTTACTGAAATATGGGAACCATGGGATCTTTCGGAGTACGGGACCCCCATATCGCCAGGTACACCCTAGTCTTAATTCAACCCTATACTACCTAGGTATATGGTCTGAACTGATCTCAAGGGTCCAGACTCCCTCCAATATTACGCTTATTATACACACCATAGGGAATTGATCTACTATATTTATGTGTTTTGTTACTGTGAACACTTTTTGTTACCTATATTTGTTACTTTATACTTTGTTTTCCTTTTTTCTATTATGATTGCTGTATAATGCACATACATTGATAATGTAATGCTCATTTGTTACAACTTTGTACTTAATCTTTGAAAACCAATAAAAAATACAATTATAAAAAAAAAAAAATTGTCATGGCTCCTTCCCATGACCTTTTCAGCAGTACCTCCATCCTCTTATCCATGGGTTCCCTAAGGACACCCATGTCCTAAAAGGTGAGGTACGTTGATTTGGCGCACTGGGAAAAAGCAGTGTCCACTTTGGGCACTTTGTTCCATATACAAGCGGAATCCTCATTGAAGGGGAACCTCCTCTTCAGGCTTTTAGGAATTTTTATTTTTTTTTTCTCTGGTTCCACCCACTCCTTTTTGATAGAGTCGGCCAGTGCACTGTGTACCAGAAATACTGGTTTGGTCTTCTTTCAGGGTCTGATACATCTGATCATGTAGGGACAAGGAGGTCTGCTCTTTAATCTCTAGCGTCCCATAGATCACCCCCAACAAGGCATCCACCTCCTCAAGTGAGAGCCTGTATCTGGGTGACCTTGCCCCTTGGCTCGGAGTATCTTTAGATGATGCTGCCTCACTTAGCTCATCCAAAGGATCTGATTTCTCCCGATTCGTCACCCTCCTCTGGGGCTGAAGCGGGGGGGGGGGGGGGGGGGACTGCGGCTGGTTGTTTTGGGGTTTCAAGGTTTGACAGCATCAACTTTATAGCCTTCATTTCTTTCTTAACGCCAGAAATCAATTCTTTGCATGCCCCCGTTTGCTCCTTGTAAACCAATTTATCAATACAGGGTTTACAAAAGGGGCTTGTTCCACCCTTCTTTAAATTTGTTCGTACATGGCGGACACCTCTTCTTCCCCCCTGACCTCTCTAGTTCTTTTGAGACAAGAGAAGGAGAGAAGAGAAGGGAGGCAAAAGGAAAGAAAAAAAAAAAAAAAGCTGCTTTCAGATACCTTAGCCAACCAGTGGGTGTACCTTCACTAACACCTATGTGCACCCCCACCAGCAGCTGACAGGTTTCACATGACTCTTTAGCCTGGATACCGTCTCACTAAGGGGGCGGGGGGGAATGGATGCAAGCATTGTGTCCATCATAAATGTTTTTTCTAATTTTTTCCAAATATGTTAAACATGTGGCGTGCATTTGTATTCAGCCCCCGAGTCAATACTTTGTAGAACCACCTTTCGTTGCAATTACAGCTGCAAGTCTTTTTGGGTATGTGTCTACCAGCTTTGCATTTCTAGAGAGTGCAAAATAGCTTTGCAAAATAGCTCAAGCTCTGTCAGATTGGATGGAGAGTGACAGCAATTGAACAGTGAACAGCAATTTTCAAGTCTTGCCACAGATTCTAATTTGGATTTAGGTCTAGACTTTAACTGGGCCAGTCTAACACATGAATATGCTTTGATCTAAACCATTATATTGTATCTCTGGCTGTAGGTTTAGGGTCATTGTCCTGCTTGAAGGTGAACCTACACTCCAGTCTCATTTTTTTGCAGGCTCAAACAGGTTTTCTTCTAAGATTGCCCTGTATTTGGCTCCATCCATCTTCCCATCAACTCTGACCAACTTCCCTGTCCCTGCTGAAGCAAAGCATCCCAACATGATGCTGCCACCACCATGTTTCACAGTGGGGATGGTGTGTTCAGGCAGATGTGCAGTGTTAGTTTTCAGCCACACATAGCGATTTGTTTTTAGGCCAAAAAGGTCAATTTTGGTCTTATCTGACCAGAGCACCTTCTTCCGTATGTTTGCTGTGACCCCCACATGCCTTCTCGCAAACTGCAAACAGGACTTCTTATGGCTTTCTTTTAACAATGGCTTTCTTCTTGCCATTCCTCTCCATAAAGGCCAGATGTGTGGAGTGCATGACTAACCGTTGTCCTGTAGACAGATTCTCCCACCCGAGCTGTGGATCTCTGTAGCTCCTCCAGTTACCAAGGGCTTCTTGGTTGCTTCTCTGATTAATGCTCTCCTTGCCTGGACAATCAGTTTAGGTGGATGGCCATGCCTTGGTAGGTTTGCAGTTGTGCCATAATCTTTCCATTTCCGGATTATGGATTGAACAGTGCTCGGTGAGATGTTCAAAGCTTGGGATATTTTTCTTTATAACCTATTCCTGCTTTAACCACTTGCTGACCAGCCACTGTAGTAGTTATACTGCGGCAGGTCGGCTCTAATGCGCAAATTGCTGTAGGTGTACGGCGCTTCATGCAATAGATACAGTGTACAGGTGGCTCCGGAGCCGATGCTTGTGGCCGGTGGCAGCAATGTCCGCAAGCCACTCGCGATCGCTCCACAGAGAGCCAGAACGAGGATCTGTCAATCTAAACAAACAGATCCCTGATCGTCTGTACCTAGTGATCAGGAACAGTGATCTCTCCCAGGGAACACATTTAACCCCTTGATCGCCTCTTAGTGTTAACTCCTTTCCAGCCAGTGTCATTTATACAGTAATCAGTGATTTTTATACCACTGATTGCTGTATAAATGTCACTGGTCCCAAAAAAAGTGTCAAAATGTCCGATCTGCCCGCCGCAATCCCGCTTAAAAAAAAAAAAAAAAAAAAATCGCTGATCACTGCCATTACTAGCATAAAAAAATATATAATAGTAATAATAAAAATGCCATACATTTATCCCCTTCTTTCTTGTTAAAAAAAATGCCATACATTTATCCCCTATTTTGTAGACTAACATTTCCGCAAACTAATCAATATACGCTTATTGTGATTTTTTTTTTACCAAAAATATGTAGAAGAATGCATATTGGCCTAAACTTAAGAAATTGTTTTTTTACATTTTTTGGGATAGTTATTATAGCAAGAAGTAAAAAAAACATTTTTTTCCCTTCAAAATAGTTTTGTTTATAGCGCAAAAAAGGAGAAAAAAAAAAATGCAGAGGTGATCAAATACCACCAAAAAAAAAAAAAAAAAAAAAAGCTCCATTTGTGGGGGAAAAAAAAAAAAAAAGAACATCAATTTTGTTTGGGTACAACGAACATGCAATTGTCAGTTAAAGCGATGCAGTGCCGTATCGAAAAAAATGGCCTGGTCATTAAGGGGGTAAATCCTTCCGGGGCTGAAGTGGTTAAATTTCTCCACAACTTTATCCCTGACCTGTCTGGTGTGTTCCTTGGCCTTCAGGATGCTGTTTGTTCACTAGGGCTCTCTAACAAACCTTTGAGGGCTTCACAGAACAGCTGTATTTATACTGATATTAACCACTTGACGACCGCCTCACGCCGATTTACGTCGGCAAGGTGGCACGGACAGGCAAAATCACGTATATATACGTGATTTGCCTTCCGCGGATGGGGGGTCCGATCGGACCCCCCCCCCGGTGCCCGAGGCGGTCGTCTTTGGTCCCACGGCGATCGGAGATGAGGGGGAGGCCATCCGTTCGTGGCCCCCCCCCTCGCGATCGCCGCCGGCCAATCAGATAACTTCCTTTGCTGCTGTATGCTAAACAGCAGCAAAGGAAATGATGTCATCTCTCCTCGGCTCGGTATTCCGTTGCAGCGCCGAGGAGAGAAGACCTCACTGAGTGCACTAACACTACACACACAGTAGAACATGCCAGGCACACAAAACACCCCGATCCCCCCCCCCGATCGCCCCCCGATCCCCCCCCAATCACCCCCCCCTCCCTGTCACAAACTGACACCAGCAGTTTTTTGTTTTTTTTTGTTTTTTTTTCTGATTACTGCATTGGTGTCAGTTTGTGACAGTTACAGTGTTGGGACAGTGAATATTACCCCCCTTTAGGTCTAGGATACCCCCCTAACCCCCCCCTAATAAAGTTTTAACTCCTTGATCACCCCCTGTAACCAGTGTCGCTAAGCGATCATTTTTCTGATCGCTGTATTAGTGTCGCTGGTGACGCTAGTTAGGGACCTAAATATTTAGGTTCGCCGTCAGCGTTTTATAGCGACAGGGACCCCCATATACTATCTAATAAATGTTTTAACCCCTTGATGGCCCCCTAGTTAACCCTTTCACCACTGATCACCGTATAAGTGTTACGGGTGACGCTGGTTAGTTTGTTTATTTTTTTTAGTGTGAGGGCACCCGCCATTTATTACCGAATAAAGGTTTAGCCCCCTGATCGCCCGGCGGTGATATGCGTCGCCCCAGGCAGCGTCAGATTAGCGCCAGTACCGCTAACACCCACGCACGCAGCATACGCCTCCCTTAGTGGTATAGTATCTGATCGGATCAATATCTGATCCGATCAGATCTATACTAGCGTCCCCAGCAGTTTAGGGTTCCCAAAAACACAGTGTTAGCGGGATCAGCCCAGATACCTGCTAGCACCTGCATTTTGCCCCTCTAGCCTCTAGACTGCTTTTACAAGCCGTGGGAGGGAATGCCCCCCCCCCCACCGTCTTCCGTGTTTTTCTCTGGCTCTCCTGTCTCAACAGGGAACCTGAGAATGCAGCCGGTGATTCAGCCAGCTGACCATAGAGCTGATCAGAGACCAGAGTGGCTCCAAACATCTCTATGGCCTAAGAAACCGGAAGCTACGAGCATTTTATGACTTAGATTTCGCCAGATGTAAATAGCGCCATTGGGAAATTGGGGAAGCATTTTATCACACCGATCTTGGTGTCATCAGATGCTTTGAGGGCAGAGGAGAGATCTAGGGTCTAATAGACCCCAATTTTTTCAAAAAAGAGTACCTGTCACTACCTATTGCTATCATAGGGGATATTTACATTCCCCGAGATAACAATAAAAATGATTTAAAAAAAAAATAAATATGAAAGGAACAGTTTAAAAATAAGATAAAAAAGCAAAAAAATAATAAAGAAAAAAAAAAAAAAAAAAAAAGCACCCCTGTCGCCCCCTGCTCTCGCGCTAAGGCGAACGCAAGCGGCGGTCTGTCGTCAAATGTAAACAGCAATTGCACCATGCATGTGAGGTATCGCCGCAAAGGTCAGATCGAGGGCAGTAATTTTTGCAGTAGACCTCCTCTGTAAATCTAAAGTGGTAACCTGTAAAGGCTTTTAAAGGCTTTTAAAAATGTATTTATTTTGTTGCCACTGCACGTTTGTGCGCAATTTTAAAGCATGTCATGTTTGGTATCCATGTACTCGGCCTAAGATCATCTTTTTTATTTCATCAAACATTTGGGCAATATAGTGTGTTTTAGTGCATTAAAATTTAAAAAAGTGTGTTTTTTCCCCAAAAAATGCGTTTGAAAAATCGCCGCGCAAATACTGTGTGAAAAAAAAAAAATGAAACACCCACCATTTAAATCTGTAGGGCATTTGCTTTAAAAAAATATATAATATTTGGGGGTTCAAAGTAATTTTTTTGGAAAAAAAAATATCTTTTTCATGTAAACAAAAAGTGTCAGAAAGGGCTTTGTCTTCAAGTGGTTAGAAGAGTGAGTGATGTGTGACATAAGCTTCTAAATGTTGTGCATAAAATGCCAGGACAGTTCAAAACCCCCCCAAATGACCCCATTTTGGAAAGTAGACACCCCAAGCTATTTGCGGAGAGGCATGTCGAGTCCATGGAATATTTTATATTGCGACACAAGTTGCGGGAAAGAGACAATTTTTTTTTTTTTTTTTTTTTTTTTTGCACAAAGTTGTCACTAAATGATATATTGCTCAAACATGCCATGGGAATATGTGAAATGACACCCCAAAATACATTCTGCTGCTTCCCCTGAGTACAGGGATACCACATGTGTGAGACTTTTTGGGAGCCTAGCCGCGTACGGGACCCTGAAAACCAAGCACCGCCTTCAGGCTTTCTAAGGGCGTGAATTTTTGATTTCACTCTTCACTGCCTATCACAGTTTCGGAGGCCATGGAAAGCCCAGGTGGCACAAAACCCCCCCAAATGACCCCATTTTGGAAAGTAGACACCCCAAGCTATTTGCTGAGAGGTATAGTGAGTATTTTGCAGACCTCACTTTTTGTCACAAAGTTTTGAAAATTGAAAAAAGAAAAAAAAAAAAGTTTTTTCTTGTCTTTCTTCATTTTCAAAAACAAATGAGAGCTGCAAAATACTCACCATGCCTCTCAGCAAATAGCTTGGGGTGTCTACTTTCCAAAATGGGGTCATTTGGGGGGGTTTTGTGCCACCTGGGCATTCCATGGCCTCCGAAACTGTGATAGGCAGTGAAGAGTGAAATCAAAAATTTACACCCTTAGAAATGCTTGGTTTTCGGGGCCCCGTACGCGGCTAAGCTCCCAAAAAGTCCCACACATGTGGTATCCCCATACTCAGGAGAAGCAGCTAAATGTATTTTGGGGTGCAATTCCACATAGGCCCATGGCCTGTGTGAGCAATATATCATTTAGTGACAACTTTTTGTAAATATTTTTTTTTGTCATTATTCAATCACTTGGGACAAAAAAAATAAATATTCAATGGGTTCAACATGCCTCTCAGCAATTTCCTTGGGGTGTCTACTTTCCAAAATGGGGTCATTTGGGGGGGTTTTGTACTGCCCTGCCATTTTAGCACCTCAAGAAATGACATAGGCAGTCATAAACTAAAAGCTGTGTAAATTACAGAAAATGTACCCTAGTTTGTAGACGCTATAACTTTTGCGCAAACCAATAAATATATGCTTATTGACATTTTTTTTACCAAAGACATGTGGCCGAATACATTTTGGCCTAAATGTATGACTAAAATTTAGTTTATTGGATTTTTTTTATAACAAAAAGTAGAAAATATCATTTTTTTTCAAAATTTTCGGTCTTTTTCCGTTTATAGCGCAAAAAATAAAAACTGCAGAGGTGATCAAATACCATCAAAAGAAAGCTCTATTTGTGGGAAGAAAAGGACGCAAATTTCGTTTGGGTACAGCATTGCATGACCGCGCAATTAGCAGTTAAAGCGACGCAGTGCCAAATTGGAAAAAGACCTCTGGTCCTTAGGCAGCATAATGGTCCGGGGCTCAAGTGGTTAAATTATACACAGGTGGACTCTATTTACTAATTAGGTAACTTCTGAAGGCAATTGGTTCCACTAGATTTTAGTTAGGGGTATCAGGGTAAAGGGGCCCGAATACAAAACGCACGCCACACTTTTCAGACATTTGTAAAAAAACAGTTGAAAACCATTTATCTTCCACTTCACAATTATGTGCCACTTTGTGTTGGTCAATCACATAAAATACATTTACGCTTTTGGTTGCAACATGACAAAATGTATAAAAATGTCAAGGGGTATGAATACTTTTCCAAGGCACTGTACGTTAACACAAAGCAATATAAAAGAAACTTACCTTTGGAAAATATTTGGACAGTCCCATGAATGCAAGTTGCAATGTGAGGAATGGAGCAAATATTGACTGTAAAAGAAAAAAAAGAAGTCAGAGCCAGTTAAAAGAGATGATGATTAAAGCACCACTGTGATTTTGCAAAATAAAAAATACTGCAAAAAAATAGTAGGTATTGGCATTTCCCACTTAATAAAGGAACACAACGAGCTTCTTCAAAGTGTTATATGTAAATATAGATGTACATTCCACACTATGAAATAAAAGCCATATAATGATCCAGAAGGTGAAAGGAATGGCAGACCCTAATAAAGTAATAAAAAAAAAAAAACACCACACCAAAAAAAGTCAGACATAATAAGGTAAGTAAAAGGAACAGTGCAAACCAAGACAAGAAAAACTGGTGGAACAGAACTCCCAGAATGGTCTTGCCTTGTTATTACCTTTGATTGAAGGTTAACCACCATGTATTTAAATTATTAGTAGAGTATGGTTCGTTAGTGGTGGCACGGTGTAAGATCATTTTCAGGAATCATTAATTAACCGATTAACCGATTAATCCCTTAGGCCTGGTTCACACCTATGCATTTTTAGTGCTTTTTGCATTTTGCAGATTTGACATGGTTTCCTATGGAACAAGTTCTGTAGTGCAAATCCGCAAAAAGCACTAAAAATGCATAGGTGTGAACCAGGCCTTAAAGTGATTGTAAACCTTTGTTATTTAAAAAAAAATAAAACACAAACATGTCATACTTACCACCACTGTGCAGCTCGTTTTGCACAGAGTGGCCCCGATCATCCTCTTCTGGGGTCCCTCGGCAGCTCTCGTGGCTCCTTTTCGCATCAGATAACCCCCTAGAAGAAGCGCTCTCCAGGGGGGTTACCGTGCGGGCGTTCTCCCGAGTCCAGCATTTACATCCATAGACACAAACGCCGGACTCGGCCCCGCCCCCCAGCGCCTACGTCATTGGATCTAACAGCAGCGGGAGCCAATGGCTGCACTGCCATCGATCTATCCAATCAAGAGTCGGGACCCCGTGCAGAGAGGGAAAGCGTGTCGCCGAGAGAATTACGGGGCTCAGGTAAGGAAAACGGGGGGGGGGGGGGGGACTGGTCACAGCCAGAAGTTTTTTCACCTTAATGCATAGGATGCATTAAGGTGAAAAAACACAAGGGTTTGCAACCCCTTTAAGGACAAAAAGGTCCAAACAAAAAACAAATCTGTTCTGCAACTATGACTTGTTAAAAACTGTACATACCTTTTCAACTACTTAGAGCCCTTGCACACTGGGGTGGGGGGCGGCGTCGGCGGTAAAACGCTGCTATTATTAGCGGCGTTTTACCGTCGGTATGCGGCCACTCGCGGGGCGGTTTTACCCCCCACTAGCAGCCGAGAAAGGGTTAAATACCACCGCAAAGCACCTCTGCAGAGGCGCTTTGCCGGCGGTATAGCCGCGCCGTCCCATTGATTTCAATGGGCAGGAGCGGTAAGGGAGCGGTATACACACCGCTCCGAAGATGCTGCTGGCAGGACTTTTTTTACCGTCCTGCCAGCGCATCGCTCCAGTGTGCAAGCCCTCGGGGCTTTCACACTGGAATGAAAGCAGCGGCACTTTCGGGGCGGTTTGCAGTCGCTATTATTAGCGCAATAGCGCCTGCAAACCGCCCCAGTGTGCAAGGGCTCTTAGTGAATTTAGGTAAATTATACCTTGTTTTATTCAGGACAAATTGGGTCCTAATTTATTGGTAAACATTAATGGATGTTATTTTGTATTATTATACAAAGGAAAATAGGAATTTTTACGTAGCTGTATACTTCAAATATTGAAGTACAGTAAAGGAATTGATTCTTAGACCATGGCAAGAACTTTGCTTGGTCTGCCTCCCCACCCCCACCCCCAAAGTATGTATATAACCCTATTAATCACCCTCACCGAATAAAGAATAACTCTTATGAGTAAATATAAAACCAAATTTATCTCAATAAAAAAAAATAATTCAAGATATTTCAAAAAATAAAATATCAATAAAAGAAAAACAACCAAAAATGAACCAAAATTGTAACCAAACAATGTAAAAATATTGCTGCAGTGCACAAATAACATTATTTTTATTTCTTACTTTTTGTATTTAATGTTTTTTTGAATGTCATGGTGTGTTTCAATCATGTATATGTGCGTAAGTGTGCGCACACATGTACTTATTATCACTATAAGGTGTGTGAGAAATAGTGGCATACATATGGATCACCTAATATGCAGTATAGCTGATTTCTCTTTTTTTGATAATTGCCTGTAGTCAATTAAGACAATTAATGGGTGGAGCCACTGATCCTTTAAGCTACTATGTATTTCAAAGATTTATGTCTGTAATGTGGTTATGACTAAGGCCTTATAGGCTGAAACGCGTCAACTGTTCTCATTTGCGTTTGGTCACTGTGGCTTGTCAATAAATATTACACTTTTTAAGAGCAATCACCGGAGTGCGGATCATCTTTTCCTCATTTCCCTACTCAGCCAGCGACTGTGGATCGAGCACCCGGGATCTCTGCATTCTATGTGATGTATGGGTAGTAGCACTGACTTTTTTGTTTATATTCTGGACTTTATTCGTTTGTTGCTCCCTGTGAAAACAAGATTGCTATTCATAGCTTGATACCTGTTATTGCCACAGTGACAAACTGCATGATATGGAACTTCATTCGAGTGAGACAACCAAGCACAATGTGGTCCCACAGACACGCAGAGATCGTGTCAATACCGTTTTTACAAGGGATCCTTCACAGGTTCTGGACAGCACAGCCTGTGAAGTGGAATTCAACAAATTACTCCGCCATACGAAATCAGAGGTCACCCTGTGGTGGGATCTTACCAGTTTATATCAGTATCTGGGTGAACAAATGATTCCACGGGTGTTACGTATTAAGAAGATCCCCACTACAGTCTATCCTGGGACTTTTGTACAGGAATGGAATGCTATCTTGTCTAACTGCTCATTTGAACTGATGAGACTAATTGTCCGGTATGAACAGGAGTGTGTGGACAAAATTAACTCAAGCATCAAAGATCAAAAGGAAGCAGTAAATAAGTTTGCACATTTACATACATTCACAGATTCAGAGAACAAACTGCAACGGACGATAGAGGAATTAAAAACACATATCAAAAGGACTAAATACCTCCGTGACGTGGATGATTACCAGAGCAATACAGTTTACGAGTGGGGGGAGGAGTAGAAGCTTCAGCTCTACACCACGATCTATTCTCAGGAGAAAACACAGATCTGCTACTATAATTAAGAAAGTGGGCTTCAGCTCATCGGAGGCATCGGATTCCTTATCTGAAGTTTCAGATACAGCTGAGGGGGATGGTCTGTCCATCTCTGATACTCCTGCAGCTCTGAGAATATCCACTCCCCGAATCTCTTCAGACAAGGTTTTTATCCGGTGGATAAAAAAAAACGCCATATCAGCAACATACTACCAGCAGCCGAAGAAAAAACAAACAACCAGAAAACAGGACACTGCAAGAAAAGGCAAAGGCGAGGGGGGAGAAGACAGAGATCGGCGATATCCACAGAGAAGAAATAAATAAGTAGCAAACTATCAACCATCACCTCAGTAGTTAACTTAACGGATGAGGTTTTAACTGATTCTGAATTATCTGTTGTCACGGGGTCTCTCTTTTTCACCCACCTATCACTTTGATATTTTTAATACCATTTTGGACACCAACAAGTTTGTCAGGAACCTCCTATTGCGGAAACATTTTCAACAGGGAATTGACGAACAGGTGGATGACCCACTGACATCAGAGATGGTGAGTGAATCTGACCAAAACCAATCAATTGTAGAACAAGATGTTTGCCCGCATGTTTCTTTTGTTTCAGAATTTATCTGCATCATTAACTTTAGAACAGCTGTATTCAGAATCGCATATGGGCTCCTATAGAGTTTCATGCAGTACATCACAATATGGGGATACGTTTTTCTATGCTGTAAATGTGAGAAACTCTACTAGGGTTGTCCCGATACCGATACTAGTATCGGTATCGGCACCGATACTGAGCATTTGCCCAAGTACTTGTACTCGGGCAAATGCTCCCGATGCTTCCACTGATACCTGGAAGTCAGCTGTGATCGGCGGGTGGGGGAGTTACAAGATTCTCCCCCAGCGGCTTTCAGCTGCTTTAGTGACATACAGTGGTGATCGCTCACCGCTGACTGTCACTGCATCCTCCTCCATGCCCCCTCCGTTTCTCTCTCCTCTTCTGTCCCCCTCCGCTGTCCCCTCTGTTCCTCTTTCATTCTCTGTGCCCCTCCGCTGTCCCCTCCGTTCCTCTCTCCTTTTCTGTCCCCCTCCGCTGTCCCCTCCGTTCCCCTCTCCTTCTCTCTCCCCCTCCGTTCCACCGTCCCCCTCCTCCTTCCTTTGTGAATAGACAGAGTCAGCTGACTCTGTCCATTCACATAACTGAAACATTGTAATCTCCTGTGATTACAATGTGTCAGTTTATGAATGGAGAGGAGCCGCTGTCTTCTCTCCATTCATTCTCAGTGCAGCTGAGGCTGCAGAGAAAGGGACTGAGGAATCTCTATCCTCTGTCTCTTTCTCTGTCTCAAGGGGGAGATATCAGAGGTCTGTTAAGACCCCTGATATCTCACCAAAGCCCCCCAACAGGACTGATTAAAAAAAAAACAAACAAAAAAAAAAAAAAACACATATTGCAATAAAGAATAAAAAAAAAAATGATTGTAAAAAATAAAAATTGTAAATAAAAAAAAAAAAAAAAAAAAACACACGCACATACAACGTTCACCCCCCCCCCCAAAAAAAAGCACTGTTAAAAAAAAAAAAAAAAAAACACTGTCACGTGACATTAAAAAAAAAGTATCGGTAATCGGCGAGTACTTGAAAAAAAGTATCGGTACTTGTACTCGGTCCTAAAAAAGTGGTATCGGGACAACCCTAAACTCTACTATAGACACTTTTCAGGCTGTAATAGAGGGGAAATTGATACAACTGAAACGTAGCTCAACATCTAGAAAGACTAATGTCTCAAAGCAAGAGAAAGAGGCTCTACAGCAATTAAAATACAATAAAGGGTTAGTGATAAAGGAAGCAGATAAAGGGAGGAGCAGTGGTAGTGATGACTAGGGAACAATATAGATCTGAAGCCATTAGACAGCTCAGTGACAGTGACACATATCGACCCCTGTCCAACAACCCCACTACTGTTTTTCAATCAACTCTTTTAAAACATTTACAGTTAGGCTTCAGTATGAGAGTTCTGTCATCCAAAACTGCCGAGTATCTCTATGTGGATAAACCTGTGGTGCCGGTATTCCACCATCTCCCTAAAATTCATAAACTTGGTCATCCCATTCAGGGATGACCAATCGTGGCTGGAATGGTCTCCTTATTTGAGCGTTTGGGAGAATGGGTAGACTGGCACCTACAGCCTTTGGTACACAGATTGCCCGGCTACATCAGAGATACAAGCACAGTCCTATCTCATATCACATCTGTCAAATGGATATCCATCTATGTGTGGGATACACTGGACATGAGGGCACTTTATTCGTCGATCCCCCACAGTGCTGGATTGCAGGCCATCCAATATCATCTTCAACGCTACAGCTCCTACTCTCAGGAGCTACAGGAGTTTATTCTGTTAAGCGTTGAGCTTTTATTAAAGCATAATTTTTTATTTGATGGCATATATTATGTCCAGCGCTGTGGGGTGTCGATGGATGCTAGATTCTCACCGTCCATGGTGAACCTCTGCATGGGTTGGTGGGAGGAACAAGTTTTGTTCTCTCCCAGCAACCCTTTTGCTAGGCAGATTATTTGGTATGGTCGCTATATCGATGACCTCGTGATGGTGTGGGATGGTGACATTATGGGATTGTACGAATTTTTGAAATTTCTGAATGATAATCAGTTAAATCTACATTTTTAAATTGAGCATGTTTCCAGTATCAACTTTTTAGACATCACCCTAAAGGGCGATCCAACTACAGGTGATGTTTCAACATGCACCTATAGGAAACCATGCTCTGGGAACACTACACTTTTTGCAACCAGTTGTCATCCATCCCACACCATCAATGCCCTCCCTTATGGGGAGTTTATCCGAGCTAAACGTAACTGTTCAACAAACTCAACCTTTGAACTAGAATGTAAGGTCATTCATCAGCGCTTATTGGACCGAGGTTATAGCGAATCTGTTATATACCAAGGACTAGAAAGGGTTTTGATGATGGACAGAGGAATTACTGTCAGATACGCCTAAAACTAAGAGAGAGAATAAAAATAAGAGCAAACCTCATCAACCTTACAACTCTAGAAATAGAAAAACGGGTAAACCCATTACATTTGTAACCACATTTTCTCAAGAATATAATCAAATAGTCAGAATAATAAAAAAGAATCTGCCAATATTACATACAGATAAAGATTTAAATGGGATTCTGCAAGCATGTTGCCTTTTTTCTAGCCGACGTGCGCCCACACTGGGGACTGCACTATCACCTAGTCTATTTTCATCTAAACAATGCCAACCCACCTGGCTCTCCTATCCTGGTAGTTACCCTTGTAATATAAAAACCTGTAGGTACTGTAACTTGCGTGATCTGGGTAAAACATTTGTTGCCACAGCTACAGATGAAGAGTTTACTATACAGCAATACATCAACTGTGGCACATGTAATTTACCTGATCACCATGCATATGTAGGCTGTACCACACATCCTTTGAGAGCCCTATAGGGGAACACTACTGTGACACAAATAACCCAAATGCTAGAAATATTTTGAATGCAACACGTCACTTTAGGGAATGCCACCAGGGCGATCTCTCCTCTTTTCGCTTTAGAGGAATAGAACGATTGTCTCACTCACCCAGAGGAGGTGATAGGGAGAGAAGGCTACTGGGGAGAGAAGCATGGTGGATTTTTAGATTAAAAACTAGATTGCCTCGGGGGTGAAACCTGAGGTGGGATCTGAATTTGCACTTACATTAAGCATGCCTCTCTCCCCAGAGCCTCCTCTCTCCTCTCTTTTCCTTCTCTGGTGTCTTTTTTCACATACCTGGATTATTATTTTTATTTCTTACTTTTTGTATTTAATGTTTTTTGTATCTCATGGTGTGTTTCAATCATGTATATGTGCATGAGTGCATGCACAAGCGTGTGCACACATGTACTTATTATCACTATAAGGTGTGTGAGAAATAGTGGCATACATATGGATTAGAGGTCGACCGATATGGGTTTTTCTCTGGCCGATGCCGATGCCGATATTTAGAAATCGCGGTGGCCGATGGCCGATATGTGATGCCGATTTTTTTGGGCCGATATATTTGGCCGATTTTTTTTTTCCTTTCTTTTTTCCCTTCATCTCATAAAATCTAACAGTTAGACCCCTTTCACACTGGGGGGAGTTTTTCAGGCGCTTTTGGGCTAAAAATAGCACCTGTAAAGTGCCTGTAAAACGGCTCCCCTGCAGTCTCAGTGTGAGATCCCGAGTGCTTTCACACTGAGGCTATGCGCTGGCAGGATGTAAAAAAAAGTCCTGCAAACGGCATCTTTGGAGCGGTGTATACTGCTGCTCCACCACTCCTGCCCATTGAAATAAATGCGCACCGCTACCGAAGCGCCTGCAAAGCGTTTTGGCAGCGGCGCTTCAGGGGCGCATTTAACCCCTTCCTCGGCCGCTAGCTGGGTTATAAGCGCCCCGCTAGCAGCCGAATAGCGCCTCTAAAATGACGGTAAAGCGCCGCTAAAACTAGCAGCGTTTTACCATCAATGCCTGCCCGCTCCAGTGTGAAAGCAGCCTTAAGTAATACAGAAATTTTTTTTCATTTAAACATTAAACAAAACAAACCTCCAATCAGTTCACTTGTATGTATAATTTAGAAAAAAAAACCTAAAAAAAAAAAAAAAAACCCTATCTTAAATAATAAATACACAAAAACAGGTAATCAAAACTTTTGGACGAAAAAAAATGGGCTAACTTTACTGCTTATTTTTTTTTTTTTAATTCATTACTGTATTTTTTTTTTTTTTAAATTGCGTTTGAAAGACCGCTGCGCAAATACCGTGTGACATAAAATATTGCAACAATCACCATTTTATTCCCTAGGGTCTCTGCTAAAAAAATATATATAATGTTTGGGGGTTCTAAGTGATTGTTCTAGCAGAAAATACAGGATTTTTACTTGTAAGCAACAAGTGTCAGAAAAGATTTAGTCTTTAAATGGTTAAACTGAAAACTTCTACACACAGGAGTTCAGTCTATTGATAAAAAGAACCTGAAAGATACAAATGTATCTTCTTATCAGACTTGGCAGGCTGCCCAGAGGAGGGGAGAATCCTCTCCACAGATAACTTCAGAAAACTTGCATTAACTTCTATTACAGAAGTCATTTGCAAGTCACGGCTGAAGTTATAATCGGCCTTTTTTATCAGCACAATCGGCCGATGCCGATTAAGTAAAAAACGCCAAATATCGGCCGATATATCGGCCGGCCGATATATCGGTCGACCTCTAATATGGATCACCTAATATACAGTATAGCTGATTCCCCTTTTTTGGATAATTGCCTGTAGTCAGTTAAGACAATTAATGGGTGGAGCCAGTGATCCTTTAAGCTACTATTTATTTCAAAGTTTCATGTCTGTAATGTGGTTATGACTAAGGCCTTACAGGCTGAAACGCGTCAACTGTTCTCATTTGCATTTGGTCACTGTGGCTTGTCAATAAACATTACACTTTTTAAGAGCAATCACTGGAGTGCGGATCATCTTTTCCTCATTTCCCTACTCAGGCAGCGACTGTGGATCGAGCACCCGGGATCTCTGCCTTCTATGTGATGTATGGGTAGTAGCACTGACTTTTTTGTTTATATAAAAAAACAACATCCAATATCCAAATGTGAAAAAAAACGGAGTTTATAAAATGAACAACAATTATACGAAATCTTAATGTAAAAAGGTGATCACCCTCCAAAACAGAAGACACTCCTCTCTCAAAGGTGCCCTTATTGTAATCTCATTTCGGAATGTTGACTACTTTAAATTAAGAAAATTATTGCATACAGCCTAAGATCCAAAAGGTTATCCTTAAGCAGCTCTCATGTAACACAGCTTCCTAGAAGAGAAAATGATACACACAGGATGATTGCACATATTTATTACAATCAATTTTAAAACCAAAGAAATACACTCATATTGTGAACAAGCACTGGCATGTAGCAATGACAAATCCAGGTAACCCAAAGTCCATCCTGCTGTTGCAGGCAGTGTAAAAGGCCTCATATACAGGATGACATCACAAGGGATATGCTCCACCCAAAACGCTTTGTAGGAATGACTTAGTCAGGAGTAAGTCATTTGATAGACCAGTGCTGGGGTACCACCAGACTGCATTTGGAAAGAGAAACACACATAAGAGGAGCACTAAAAACAGGGGCAATGCAACTTTTTCAAGGTCCAAGCCGGCAAATGGAGTTACAAAAAAAACACTCAGGTTTTGAGAAGCTGAGAGCAGAATGGCTTCATAGCTGTAGGGAGAAGGAGAGTCCCAGCGTGGAGAAAAATGGAGCACAGGCTGTATCAAAAGAGTGCACCAGCATAACCTGATTTCTCTCAACCAAGGGGTGGCGATTAGAGTTTGTTCCTAAACATGGAACCAGGCACAGGCAAAAATGTAATGCAGAATGTATATTTTAGTCCCAGGTACTCTGGACAGTATAGGGTTGGGGGAGGAGACAGAAAAGTAAACAGGATCAACTGAAAGGGAGAAGGGTAAAAAAATCAAACATTTGTGCATATGCTTCCAAAATTAGGTTCAGGAGTCATGCAGTAAAACATAGTTATATGTGAAAAGGTAGGTGTAGGGGGCGCTGTGGTTAGTGATATTCATTAACTGGTTGGTATTTCATAACAAGCAGTGAAGTGAAAGGTTCTCAAGTATAATGAAACAGTAAAATAAATGTTATATAAAGTCACAAATGGAAGCGTAGTTTCAGATTGTCCACCTGGACAGAAAATAAAATCAAAACAGGTAAAATTACTGCACTATCCCCATAAAACATGTATACGGGAGTATACAATGTGTAAAGTATCAAATACATAAAGCTGCAACTAAAATGTGAGACACACACACTAAATGATTCAAGCAAAAAATAGCTGCGCTATATAAATTGAAGAGTAGATGTAAATACAACAATTACATTTAAATAAAATTAATATTATACACACACTGTAATGTGACCACCAGTGACAAATGTGAAAAATTAAATAATGAAAAACATGGGTAAATAAATGAAATAAGTCCACTCCAAAGGTTTATAGGAAAAAGGTTCACTAGCAAAACAATCCTCCAAGTGCTGGTTTAACAAACATCCAGACGATGTAAATCGTGCAACTGCAACACCCAGAAGAATGTGATGACAGAATGATGCCTCCACCAATAAAATTACTGCAGCTTACCAGCTCCTAAGATCTCTTTTTAAAAGGAGATCATGCATGCCTGTGGCTTTCTACCACAGCCTCGGGTCTTTCAATCTGGATGGCTCCTTAGGTTCTCCCCACAGGGTATCTTCTATGAAGTAGATAGGCACTCATCCCCCATAAAAGGATATATAAAAAAGGCTTCCATATCGTAATACATTTAACAGAGTTTATTGTATAAAAAGTAATGCACTTACAGTTAAAATGTAGATCAATAGCTTTGTTAAAAACATAAGCTGGCCGGCTCAAGTATGCTGCCCGTTGCTTCCGGGACCAGCGTGGTATGCGGTGACGTCAGCACGCCGCTCCTTCCTACGCCGTTTCGTCACAACTGACGTCTTCCAGGGGCACGGGCGGTGTGCTGACTCACCACCATAAATACCCTTCACACTAAACGGAACGCCCTGTTCTGAGCTCCAGGCGTCCCGTGATCAGAATCGCCATCTTAGAAAAGAGAAAACGCCCTTCCTTGAAAGTAAACATATGTTTCCACTATCCACTGCCAATGAAAGGCTCACTAACTATTAAAAAGAAAAAAGAAAAAAACCTCCAAATGAACAACTATCCCCATCCAATACTGAATGGACAGAAACAATTTAATTATATTTTTTCCTTTTTGCCATAATCCAACCAATGATGCAAATATTACCCAATATAACCTTGGGTCACCATATCAAGTATGGCTTAGAAGTTGCCCAAAAATTTATCCCTGCACCTGGCGTGACATTAATGTACGTGTCAATAAAAATGCACGGAATCAACTGTTAAAACCCCATAACTAACGGAGAAAAAATATATATATATATATACACACTAGTCCCAAAGTGATTGGTTCATATGAGATATCAATAAATGACCGATCACTTAATTGACTATGATGCTGTAATCATTCTTCTTTCCCCAAAGTTATATCACAACTAACGATTGTGAGAAACTTGACGAGATAGGAAGAATATATTAAATAATTATAAAAAATGAAATAAAATTGAAATATAAAATGGAAATGAAAAATATAAATGAACTAGATATTAGTGACAGAAATATAATATTCTGTTTAGTGTAAAACAAAACAGTGTATAACTCGGCCTATAGTACACCACTCAGCGCCACAGAACTTCTAACCACATTCATCGAGACCCTTCAGTAGACACAATGACATTCATAGACTATCTACCAAACCCTCTGAAATAAGATATAAAAACCAAGGGTATGCAGACAGAAAAAGCAGCTGTTTAAAAAAACAAAATAAATGTAAATAAACAGTACATAAAACATACATATGGTAATAAAATAGTCATATACTGAAACAGCGCTATGTTGAGCATAGAATAAAAGTGTGGCCAACTACACACATAAAAAGTTCATTAAACTAGTGCGATAGCAGTAGTGATTCAGAGGGTGTTCAAGTAGATCATAGAGCATGTCACAGCGTGCACCTTCCACCGATTAGACCAACTCCACCATATGTGAACACACTCCCCTTCGGGGGTCAAACTCACCAGAGCTTTATAAATTCAGAGCATCCAAATTAGGGGATATTCTGGACCACCTCAATGCCGCACTTCTCTAGACAATAGGGAGATGAAGGGGCTCCACACCATTTAAAAACGAGATAAAGGCATATATAGCGTAATTCCGTTTTATTAGTAAAAAGCACCCATTACATATAAAACTTCCCCAATGCTAGCAACGTACCAAATAAAAGTAAAAACAAAGCAGATCAAATCAATAACATCTTGCACTACACCGTGGCCGTATAAAAAGCGATATCCGCACATGAGGAAGCGATGTTGATTTCCTCGTTCCGGGTCCGACCTCGATGGAGCGCAAACGTCACTTCCTACGTCGTGTAAGCCACGCCCTGACGCGTTTCATCATATCCTGACTTCAACAGAGGGCTTGGCTACACGACTAATACAACGGGCTTAAATTCTCCCATCTCTCACCTCCGCAGCCAATCACAGCCTCAGTGGGTTGACAGGTGCACGTCAACCTCACCAGGAAAGGCATTCAACAGGAGGGGGAGAGGGACAAAAAGCATCACACTGCACTTCATAACACACGATTACCGTAACAGGAGTAGACAATACACAGTATCATTACTGCAGTATCCTAGCAGATGCAGACCAGTATTCCAAACAGACTGTCCTTGAAACACACATGTCTGCAGATTCTATCATTACACAATACACAGTGTCATCACTGCAGTATCATAGTGGATGCAGACCAGTATTCCAAACAGACTGTCCTAGAAACACACATGACCGCAGATTCTATCATTAGTCCATTACAGATGATAACATGCAAGAATGATAGTATAAAATAAGACATACATGCTCTAATTATCATATTGCAATTGTTAATTTTATGGAGATAAAACCCTCATATTATATAGCCCTGTATATTTAACATTCTTATGGACTCAAACCGCTCATTTTATATAGTCCTGTACATTAGCCGTTCATCACGAACGTCTTAGATGTAAGTGTACATACCAAAAATAGGCTGTACCTTATAACATAAATACAGCTTATTAAAAATACTTATAACACCTCTATGATAAAAATACAATTACTAGGAGAAAGTATTACTCACAGAAAATCAAAATATACGTATATAAAATTGTGTATATAAAAAATTATATATAAAAAAAATTATATATAAAACTACACAGATACATATCAAAAATCAATATCTAAAAATCAATATCTTAAAATATCTAAAAATGATTATACGAGACATATCGACCCACTCCTAATCAGATCAGTAGTCACTTATAAAACAATTGATGTCTAAATCGACATTCAACCCCTTTGGCGCCAACGTGTCTGCCAAAAATATCCACTGAGTCTCTCTCTTGGATAGGTCTCTAACCAGATTAGAACCCCTCCACCTGGGCTTCAGGTGGTCTATGCCCCAAAATTTTAAACCTGAGGGGTCACGATTATGCATCAATTTAAAATGGAGCGAAACATTATGGTCTTTAAAACCTATTTTTATATTCGCTATGTGCTCTGCAATTCTAATCTTGAGCAATCTCTTTGTCCGTCCTATATACATGAGACCACATGGACATTGAAGAGCATAGACTACATGGGAGGTGTTGCATGTAATAAAGTCCTTGATAGCGAATTCTCTATTATTAGAGGTCGATATAAACCTATCTAGGGCCCTCAATGGCCTGTTCACTTCTTTACAGGCTCTACATTTCCTGCAACTGAAGAAACCATCTCTCTCCCAGAAAGTGGGGGGTCTCATAGGAGGATCCAGTACTTTTTTGACTATTTTATCAGAAAAGGTTAATGCCTTTCTATATATAAAACCTGGTTTGGGAGGTAACACTGAATGCAACACTTTGTCCATAAGTAGGACATGCCAGTGGGTGGCGAAAATATTCTCCACCTCTCTATATTGAGAGTGAAAGCCTGAAATAAAGCTCCACTCCTGGGCATCATTGTTTCGGATGGGCCGAAACTCCTCCAAAAACGACTCCCTCGGTACCAGAGCTACCTCTTGAATTGTAGCATCCAAAGTCTCTTCCGAATAACCTTTTTCAATAAATCTTTTCTTAATAATCTGAGCTTGTGACTGAAAATCAATTTCATTTGAGCAATTCCTTCTTACTCTAGCAATCTGGCCCATAGGGATGTTTTTGAGCCACATGGGATGGTGCCCACTATTAGTGGGCAAATAGCTATTAGAGTCGGTGGGCTTGAAGTATACCTTAGTCCCCAGACTATTTCCCTGTCTGAAAATGGTGATATCTAAAAAATGAATGTCACTTTGGCTATATTCACTAGTCAGTTTAATACTTTTCGTATTCAGATTGAGTTCATTGAGAAACCCCTGTAGAGAATCCAAAGATCCCTCCCAGATAAAAAAAACAGGTCATCTATGTACCTTTTATAGACTAGGAGCTGGGGACGAGTGACTGAAAAAATAATTTTATCCTCCCACTCTCCCATGAACAGATTTGCTATACTGGGGGCAAACTTTGCCCCCATAGCAACGCCTCTACATTGAGAATAGAACTGACTATTGTACCAAAAGAAATTATGGCTCAAACAAAAATCTAGGGCATTTCGTATAAACACTTTCTGGTTGTGCGGGAGATCGTCCCTCTGGCACATCGCCCAATTTAGGGCCAGGAGGGCATCATCGTGTTGAATAATTGAATACAGAGATGCCACATCCGCCGTTACCAAATACAGTTCCTGCCTATCTGTTAGATCAATCCGCTGCAAAATCTGTAACAAACTTTTTGTGTCCCTTAGGTATGCCCTAGTATGTTTGACACTCTCTTGTAGGAAACGATCCAGATACTGACCCATCCAGGACGTGATTGACCCAATCCCATTAACAATCGGCCTTCCCGGGGGATTATGTGTATCTTTATGAATCTTTGGGAGGGTGTAAATCGTGGGAATTCTACTGGCACTTGGTACGAGATATCTCTTTTCTCGATTTGACAGCACACCCGTTGAATATCCCATATTAACCAGACAATTCAAATCCTTGGTGTATTGTGCAGTATGATCTTTCTCTAATCTCACATAAGTGTTTCCATCACTCAACATTTCCATCAATTGATCATGGTAGAATTCTTTGTTTAAAATCACAACCCCTCCCCCCTTGTCCGCAGGCCTAATAACTACATCCTTCCTTTCTTCCAACATAGTTATCCCATCTAAAATATGGTGCGGATTAACGTTATTTTTGGAGACTAGATGTTCCAGATCACGTATCACTAACCCCTTAAACACCTCAATTTGCTGATTTGCTGCATTTACCGGGTTAAACAGTGACTTGTTTCTCAGTCCACTATCTACAGGGACCGAGGCCACCGCACTTACAGGTTGAGAATTTTTATTTAGAAAATACTTTTTCATATTGATCTTTCTGATGTATTTGTGTATATCAATAAAAACATCAAATTTATTGATTGGCCTTTTCAGGCCACACTTTAAGCCCAGATGAAGGATATTGGTTTCCTTATGACTCAAGGTAACATTACTCAGATTAAAAATACCCCCTACTCCTGCTCTCTCCTTTTTTTGGACCCTTCTCCCAGCCCTGCATCCCCTTGCTCTTCTCTCCTTTGTCCGGGATGGTTGGGATAATCCCTCTCCCATTGTGGATACTCCCTCCATTGGGGTTCTTGATAAGGATGGCCTGGCTGTAGTCGTTCTGGTGGCTTCCCTCTCCACTGGGGGTACCCTCGGCCCCGTTTGGTTGGTTGGTATGTACACTTACATCTAAGACGTTCGTGATGAACGGCTAATGTACAGGACTATATAAAATGAGCGGTTTGAGTCCATAAGAATGTTAAATATACAGGGTTATATAATATGAGGGTTTTGTCTCCATAAAATTAACAATTGCAATATGATAATTAGAGCATGTAGGTCTTATTTTATACTATCATTCTTGCATGTTATCATCTGTAATGGACTAATGATAGAATCTGCGGTCATGTGTGTTTCTAGGACAGTCTGTTTGGAATACTGGTCTGCATCCACTATGATACTGCAGTGATGACACTGTGTATTGTGTAATGATAGAATCTGCAGACATGTGTGTTTCAAGGACAGTCTGTTTGGAATACTGGTCTGCATCTGCTAGGATACTGCAGTAATGATACTGTGTATTGTCTACTCCTGTTACGGTAATCGTGTGTTATGGAGTGCAGTGTGACGCTTTTTGTCCCTCTCCCCCTCCTGTTGAATGCCTTTCCTGGTGAGGTTGACGTGCACCTGTCAACCCACTGAGGCTGTGATTGGCTGCGGAGGTGAGAGATGGGAGAATTTAAGCCCGTTGTATTAGTCGTGTAACCACGCCCTCTGTTGAAGTCAGGATATGACGAAACGCGTCAAGACGTGGCTTACACGACGTAGGAAGTGACGTTTGCGCTCCATCGAGGTCGGACCCGGAACGAGGAAATCAACATCGCTTCCTCATGTGCGGAGATCACTTTTTATACGGCCACGGTGTAGTGCAAGATGTTATTGATTTGATCTGCTTTGTTTTTACTTTTATTTGGTACGTTGCTAGCATTGGGGAAATTTTATATGTAATGGGTGCTTTTTACTAATAAAACGGAATTACGCTATATATGCCTTTATCTCGTTTTTAAATGGTGTGGAGCCCCTTCATCTCCCTATTGTCTAGAGAAGTGCGGTATTGAGGTGGTCCAGAATATCCCCTAATTTGGATGCTCTGAATTTATAAAGCTCTGGTGAGTTTGACCCCCGAAGGGGAGTGTGTTCACATATGGTGGAGTTGGTCTAATCGGTGGAAGGTGCACGCTGTGACATGCTCTATGATCTACTTGAACACCCTCTGAATCACTACTGCTATCGCACTAGTTTAATGAACTTTTTATGTGTGTAGTTGGCCACACTTTTATTCTATGCTCAACATAGCGCTGTTTCAGTATATGACTATTTTATTACCATATGTATGTTTTATATACGGTTTATTTACATTTATTCTGTTTAGTGTGAAGGGTATTTATGGTGGTGAGTCAGCATGTCGCCTGTGCCCCTGGAAGATGTCAGTTGTGACGAAACGGCGTAGGGAGGAGCGGCGTGCTGACATCACCACATACCATGCTGGTCCCGGAAGCAATGGGCAGCATACTTGAGCCGGCCGGCTTATGTTTTTAACAACGCTATTGATCTACATTCTAACTGTAAGTGCACTACTTTTTATACAATAAACTCTGTAAATGTATTACGCTATGGAAGCCTTTTTTATATATCCTTTTATGGGGGATGAGTGCCTATCTGCTTCATAGAAGATACCCTGTGGGGAGAACCTAAACAGCCATCCAGATTGAAAGACCCGAGGCTAGGGTAGTAAGCTACAGGCATGCATGATCTCCTTTAAAAAGAGATCTTAGGATCTGGTAAGCGGCAGTAATTTTATTGGTGGAAGCACCCTTCTGTCATCACATTCTTCTGGGTGTTGCAGTTGCACGATTTACATTGTCTGGACGTTTGTTAAACCAGCACTTGGAGGATTGTTTTGCTAGTGAACCTTTTTCCTACAACCCTTTGGAGTGGACTTACTTCATTTATTTACCCATGTTTTTCATTATTTAATTTTTCACATTTGTCACATTACAGTGTGTGTATAATATTAATTTTATTTAGATGTGATTGAATTGTATTTACATCTACTCTTCAATTTATATAGCGCAGCTATTTTTTGCTTGAATTATTTCGTGTGTGTGTGTGTCTCACATTTTAGTTGCAGCTTTATGTATTTGATACTTTACACATTGTATACTCCCATATACATGTTTTATGGGGATAGCGCAGTAATTTTACCTGTTTTAGTTTGCACATTTAGATACAAGTTTACAGCAGAAATCCCTACATGTTCACCATGTAAATTCAGTTTAAATTTTTATTAATTCTTTGAGGTATCTGTGGAAGTCATTTTTTCCAACACTGTTTTGTGTTTTAGCGTTTCACTGGTTTTAAACATGGATATATTTGATTATAGAGCGTCTAAGATAGTTAACACCGAGGGGGTGTTTGAGACGTTTAAGGATAGTGATAGTGATTTGGGTGGGCTTTTTGTCAGACTCAAAAATTTAACCATCTCAGAAATCCACACTCCATGGGACATTGCGTTTTTGGAAACCTATATTAAACTAAAAATGGTTCCCAGAAGCCTGAAGTGGGAGGTATGCCCACAAAAAGGTGAATTAGAATTGGAGGAGTGGTTCTGGTACTTTAATGATGCTGGAACAAGCTTCCTCCAGTTCTTAGCATCCAAGAAAAAGGGCAAATTGGCCAGATTAAATATGGAAATCAAGACTCTTAAAGACCAGCAATTTAATCAAAACCCTTGATAAAGAAGAAAAGGAGCAAAAAATTAAAAAGCGTAAAAAATACAATAGGGATTTTGAGGACTATCAGGCGAGTATTGTCTTTGAGTGGCAGAAAAAAATGGCCGCTGAACAAACAGTCCATACAGATTCTAGAATGGAGGCCATCACTCAGGGGGATGAGACCCTAGGAGCTACTCCCTTAGCGATACAACACATACCATCAAGTAATCAACCCCAAAAAACGCCTAAAAAACCCCAAAATAATAATAAATCTGTGAAGAAAGGCAGACGTGTATCCTATCAGTCACCACAGAGAATGAAAGGATCAGGGAGGGGTGGACACCATAAAAGGCCTTCAGGGTAGAATCAACCACCATCTCAGAGGCAGACAGTGGACTACGATTATGGTCATTCATTCTATCAAGGACCACAGTATAATTATGGAAGGGATTATCATAATATGAGAGGCCCTGATAGAGTGCCATATCACAATCGGGGTTCCACCATGCAGTATAATCAGGGCCCCTATCGTGGGAATCGTTTCTACTCTGAAAGGGATGATGACCGTGATTATGGTTATGGTGTTGATACACATAATCGTTTTTTTCCCCCTAAGGGATAGAGAGGGCCCCATAGAGTATGGACCCCCAGTTTTTGAAAACAACAATCGGGACTTTGATAATGTGAGACCAGGACCGTCTAGAGCAGGGGTTTCAAACTTGCGGCCCTCCAGCTGTTGTGAAACTACAAGTCCCATGAGGCATTGCAAGCCTGACAGTTACAAGTATGACTTCCAAAGGCAGAGGTATGATGGGACTTGTAGTTTCACAACAGCTGAAGGGCCGTCAGTTTGAGACCCCTGGTCTAGAGATCACCCTAATAGGTCCACGGAGAGGAATTATGAGCAACAAAATTGGGGTTTTCCCAAACCCAATCAAGGGTTCAAAAGGCCAGTAGAAAACAAAGAGGAACCAGAGGGGGAGGAAAGCACAGTCAAAAAAAAGCTAAAGAAATAAATGGAGATGGTATTTTTAATTTAAGTTCCCAAACCCTCACTAAGGCGGAAACTGCTCTGCTAAGTAAGGGTTTGAAATTTGCAACCCCCAAAAGACTAAACAAATTCCAGACATACATGGATATCCATAGGTTTGTTCGTAAGATCAATATCAAACGACATTTTGCGACCATTCAAACCACACAAAATGCGGTCATACAACAGTATTACCAACATTCTGGATTATCAAATGCCTCAACATTTAATCCCCCTGGAGTTTTGGCCCCCTCATTGAGGGTTTTCAGGGATGTACTTTTAAGAGATTTGGAGTCGATAAAAACCCCAATCCTAAAATGGATAGAAGCCTTGAGGAAGGCTTAGATTCACTTTGCACCAATAAAAATTTAGTCATTCGCCCAGCCGATAAAGGTGGGGGTATTGTTGTTCTCGATCGAGATGCATACCTCCAGGAATTGCGTAATATAGTGGGTGATAGTGACACTTATGCTCGGTTATCAGGTAATCCCGTGATGCAATATAAGAAAGAATTACTGCCTTTAGTTGAGAAAGGCTTTCGGATGGGTATCCTCAATGAAAAGGAAAACATTTTTTTAATTCCTAAAGCACCGAGAGTTCCTGTACTCTATTGCTTACCCAAGATCCATAAGAGCCTTACTTGCCCCCCCGGGTTGTCCAATCGTGAGTGGGATTGAATCCATCACGTCCCGGGTGGGCAAGTACATTGACCACTTCCTCCAACCGTTGGTACACCAATTACCATCATACTTGAAGGACACCAGACATGTGATTAACCTGTTGTCTAAAATAAGACCTGATGACCAAACGCTGTTGGTGACGGCAGATGTCACATCTTTGTATACAATTATACCTCACCATTTAGGGATAGCCGCAGTGAAATACTATTTTAGTAAGCTTTCAACCTTACCGAAACAACAACAGACTTTCATTATCGATCTGTTAGAATATGCGGCAGGTCACAATTACTTTTGGTTCGATCACCAATACTATCGTCAACAGCGTGGTGTGGCTATGGGGGCAAAGTACGCCCCTAGTTTGGCTAACTTATTTATGGCCAAATGGGAGGAGGACGTCATCTATAAGGACCAAAGCCCCCATTTGAGGTGCTGGGCTAGGTATATTGATGACGTCCTCCTCCTATGGGATGGATCTCTCTCTCAATTGGATGATTTCTTTTCCTCTATCAATACCAACGATAGGGGAATCAGGTTTGTCTATGAGATGAGCCAGGAGAGGATCAATTTTCTTGACCTCACCATTTCTAAGGAGGGAGACATATTTATAACAATCTTGTTCTTCAAGAAGACCGATCGTAATGCCTTCATTCCTTTAGGGAGCTGCCATCATGACTCCTGGCTTAAGTCCATCCCAAAAAGTAAATTCATAAGAATGAGACGTAATTGTACTAATGTTAGTGATTATAGAACTCAGGCGGGTATCATTCGAAGCAGATTGGAGGAAAAAGGGTATGATAAAGACTTTTTGGTGAGAACAATGGAACAGGTAGAAACTATAGATAGAGCTACTTTGCTTAATGAGGCCCCCAAGAAGGACAATAAGGGACCAACTATACCATTTCTCACCACCTTTTCCACACATCATCGAATCAAGAATATTCTACGTAAGCACTGGCATCTGCTGGGAAACGATAAGGTTATCAAAACTTTCTTACCCGTTAAACCACAGATTGTCTTCAGGGGGTTCCATCTCTCCGCAATAGGATTGCCCCTAATGTGGTGGATACACCCACTAAAAAAGTGTCTTTTTCAGAACCTCTCAGGTTATCATCGGTGTCGCAGGTGCCAGATCTGCGCACTGAACAAAAGTAAACAGGAAAACTGAGTCTTTTATCTCAAATAGCACATCCAGGGAACATCAAATTGATCCATTCATTACGTGTAGCTCGACGGGCGTTGTATATTTATTACAATGCCCGTGCGGGCTCCAATATATAGGCAGGACCAAAAGGTCTATGCAAGTCCGTTTGGGTGAACAAATCACCAACATTAAAAATGGCTTCAGATTTCATTCTGTGTCTAAGCATTACGCTATACATCACAATCGTAATCCGGCCATCACGCTTTTTTGGGGGATTGATAGGTACAGTGCCCATTGGAGGGGCAGCTCCTTAGTTAGGGAATTATCCAAACTCGAAATGGCATGGATCCATCGGGTCCGTTGCTATCCCCCATATGGTCTCAACATTGACACAGATATTAATGCGTTTATAGACAATAGTTAGAATTTGTGGTTCTGCCCTGTTCTGAGCTCATGGCTGACCTGACTGTTTAAATTCACCTGGAGTGGACCAAATGATTAGGTCTCGTTTTTAGCAGTTTGTTTTTTACAGTACACAGTCATGTTTGTTATCATGTCATCAGGGAACCTATTTAGAATTGATTCAAGAAATTCTGTTTCTCCTTTTTTCATAGATATCAATTTCTCTAAGAGAGCAAATGGAGTTTCTTTTCTCCCTTCTCCCCTCATTTTTTAGATATGTTTATTAATTAGATTTTTCTTATTAATTAGTTAATTTCTGTCACTAATATCTAGTTCATTTATATTTTTCATTTCCATTTTATATTTCATTTTTTATAATTATTTAATATATTCTTCCTACCTTGTCAAGTTTCTCGCAATCGTTAGTTGTGATATAACTTTGGGGAAAGAAGAATGATTACAGCATCATAGTCAATTAAGTGATTGGTTCATATGAGATATCAATAAATGACCAATCACTTTGGGACTAGTGTGTGTATGTATATATATTTTCTCCGTTAGTTATGGGGTTTTTAATTTTCGGGCAACTTCTAAGCCATACTTGATATGGTGACCCAAGGTTATATTGGGTAATATTTGCATCATTGGTTGGAATATGGCAAAAGGAAAAAATATAATTAACAATTTTTTTCTGTCCATTCAGTATTGGATGGGGATAGTTGTTCATTTGGAGGTTTTTTCTTTTTTCTTTTTAATATTTAGTGTGCCTTTCATTGGCAGTGGATAGTGGAAACATATGTTTACTTTCAAGGAAGGGCGTTTGCCCTTTTCTAAGATGGCGATTCTGATCGCGTGACGCCTGGAGCTCAGAACAGGGCGTTCCGTTTAGTGTGAAGGGTATTTATGGTGGTGAGTCAGCACGCCACCCGTGCCCCTGGAAGACGTCAGTTGTGACGAAACGGCGTAGGGAGGAGCGGCGTGCTGATGTCACCACATACCACGCTGGTCCCGGAAGCAACGGGCAGCATACTTGAGCCGGCCAGCTTATGTTTTTAACAACGCTATTGATCTACATTTTAACTGTAAGTGCATTACTTTTTATACAATAAACTCTGTTAAATGTATTACGCTATGGAAGCCTTTTTTATATATCCTTTTATGGGGGATGAGTGCCTATCTGCTTCATAGAAGATACCCTGTGGGTAGAACATAAGGAGCCATTCAGATTGAAAGACCCGAGGCTGGGGTAGAAAGCCACAGGCATGCATGATCTCCTTTAAAAAGAGATTTTAGGAGCTGGTAAGCAGCAGTAATTTTATTGGTGGAGGCACCCTTCTGTCATCACATTCTTCTGGGTGTTGCAGTTGCACGATTTACATCGTCTGGATGTTTGTTAAACCAGCACTTGGAGGATTGTTTTGCTAGTGAACCTTTTTCCTATAACCCTTTGGAGTGGACTTACTTCATTTATTTACCCATGTTTTTCATTATTTAATTCTTCACATTTGTCACATTACAGTGTGTGTATAATATTAATTTTATGTAGATGCAATTGCATTGTTGTATTTACATCTACTCTTCAATTTATATAGTGCAGCTATTTTTTGCTTAAAGAAAATAAAATCAATACAGTCCATCCATAAAGACAAAAATAAAAAAATGTGAGTCGGTGAAAAAACGTTCATAAAAGTCCACAGAAAGCACATCTTCCAACTGTGATGATGTCTTCCAACAAAATCTAAGTGGTCCTTCACCAAAAATGTAAAAATTCAACACCCAAAGTGAATGGATAAGTGATCTGCTTACCAGATCAATTTGACCTCTTTCCTAGGAAAGCTAGTCAAACAGCGCTTTTGCAGGATTGTGCCTTCTCACATTGATTGGAATGGAGATGATGGGAACCTTCCTCCTCATGGGCAAAGGCAGAATATATAAAGAGAGCAATAATGAGTAAAATCAGATAAAAAGATGTAGCCAAATGGCTCCTTACATTTAAAAGTGCCTATCCTGGCACTGGGGCTGCTGGCTTCTCATAAACAGAATGTGTGTGATGGCGTGCGTTCCACCAGTTCGCACCGACAACCAGCTGCACCGGAAATGGCGTAGGCAGAAAAACGTGACCAGGTACCGTCTCGACGTACGTTTCGTTGTTTAAGTCCTCAGGACGCTTCTTGAGGACGTAAGCAACTAAACGTACGTCGAGGCGGTACCTGGTCACATTTTTCTGCCTACGCCATTTCCGGTGCAGCTGGTTTGTCGGTGCGAACCAGTGGAACGCACGCCATCCACTAAGGTGGACGCGGAGGGGACTCCACACACTACTCTTTATGACCATCTCTATGGTTTACAGAGAATGGTCCGAAAAAGAGAAAATATCCAGTGAGCAGTTGTGTGGAGGAAAATGCCTTGTTGAAGTCAGAGGAGAATGAGCAGACTGGTTTGAGATGATAGAAAGGCAACAGTAATTCAAACCAATTGTTACAACCAAGGTATGCAGAATACCATCTCTGAATGCACAACACATTGAACCTTAAAGCAGGTGGGCTACAGCAGCATACTGGGTGCAACTCCTGTCGGCTAAGAACAGGAAACTGAGGCTACAATTCGCACAGGCTCACCAAAATTGGGTAATGGAAGATTGGAAAAACGTTACCTGGTTTGACGAGTCTTGATTTCAGCTGCGACATTCAGAGATTTGAATTAGGCTCAAACCTGCCTTGTATCAACAGTTCAGGTGGGTGGTGGTGGTGTAATGGTGTGGGGGAATTTTTTTTGGCACACTTTGCGCCCCTTAGTAACAATAGAGCATTGTTTAAGCACCAAGCCTTCCTGAGTATTGTTGCTGACCATGTCCATCACTTTAGGACTACAGTGTACCCATCTTATGATGGTTACTTCTAGCAGGATAATGCACCATGTCACAAAGCTCAAATAATCTCAAACTGGTTTCTTGAACAGGACAAGGAGTTCACTGTACTTCAATGGCCTCCACAGTCACCAGATCTCAATCCAATAAAGCACCTTTGGTATGTGATGAAACTGGAGATTTGCATCATTGATGTGCAGCCGACAAATCTGCAGCAACTGCGTGATGCTATTATGTCAATATGGACCAAAATCTCTGAGGAATGTTTCCAACACCTTGTTGAATCTACTCCTTGAAGAATTAAGGCAGTTCTGGAGGCAAAAGGGGGTCAAATCCAGTACTAGCAAGGTGTACCTAATAAAATGACTGGGATAGATTTAAAAAAAATAAATAAAAATGTATATATATATATTTATAATCAGCATGGCACATCTTGACCTGGCAATATTTGCCCACTCTTTGCAAAAACACTCCAAATCTGTCAGATTGCGAGGGTATCTCCTGTGCCCTCTTCAGGTCACCCCACAGATTTTCAATGGGATTCAGGTCTGGGCCATTCCAAAACTTTAATCTTCTCTGGTGAAGCCATTCCTTTGTTAATTTGGATGCATGCTTTGGGTCGTTCCTCTTCATGTTCAGCTTTCTAGCAGAAGCCTGAAGGTTTTGTGCCAATATTGCCTGGTATTTGGAACTGTTCATAATTCGCTCTACCTTGACTAAGGCACCTGTTCCAGCTGAAGAAAAACAGCCCCAAAGCGTGATGCTGCCACCACCATGCTTCACTGTGGATATGGTGTTCTTTTAACTATGTGCAGTGTTTTTGCACATCTTTTAGAATTATGGCCAAAAAGTCCAACCTTGGTTTCATTAGACCAGAACACATTTTCCCACATGCTTTTGGGAGACTTCAGATGTGTTTTTGCAAAATTTAGGCGGGCTTGGATGTTTTTCTTCATAAGAAAAGGCTTCTGTCCTGCCACTCTACCCCATAAATATGGGAGATTGTTGTCACATGTACCACACAGCCAGTACTTGCCAGATATTCCTGCAGCTCCTTTAATGTTGTTGTAGGCCGCTTGGCAACCTACCTGAGAAGTTTTCTTATCGTATATATTATATATACATACATACATACATACATATACACACACACACATACACACACACACACACACACACACACACAAAAGTCTACACAACCCTGTGCACCCACAGAGTGTGGTGGGTAGACGTACAAGTGTAATGAAATGAGCGCGCATCGTATGACGTATGTTGTACGGACGGGAAAATTGTGGGACGACAATCAATTAAAAACAAAACCTCAGCCCATATGGATCCGTAGACATGACAGATCCGAGATGTGAGCACTAGCTAACAGAAATGCTACGACAGGGAAATGCTACGAATGGAAATAGCTATGACAGGAAAAACTATGACAGAAAGCTATGAACGCAAAGCTACAACAGGAAAATGCTACGAATGAAATGCTTATGACAGGAAAATGCTGCGAATGAAATGCTTATGACAGGAAAATGCTGCGAGAGGAAAATGCTACAAATGAAAATGCTAACGACAGGAAAATGCTAATGAGAGGAAAATGCTTACCACAGGAAAAACTACGACAGACTGCTACGAACGAAAAGCTACGAGGACAGAAATTCTGTGAATGAAAAGCTATGATAGAACACGCTAGTGACAGACCCGCTATGACAGAAACATGCCAACGTCATAAACCGCTATGACAGAAACATGCTGCTAACAAAACCGCTATGACAGAACATGCTGCTGACCAAGCTGTTGTAGCAGAACATGCTAATGACAGAACATGCTGCTTGCCCGAGCTGTTGTGACAGAAACAGGCAATGACAGAAACAGGCAATGACAGAAACACCAATAGAGCCACTACGGTAGAACACGCTGCTGACAAAACACGCTGCTGACAAAAACACGCTACTGACAGAACCTACTAAAACTGGGCCTTTTAAATTATTATATATATCTGTAAAATACACACACATACACACACAGTTGTGCTAGTAAGTTTACATACCCTGGCAGAATTTATGATTTCTTGGCCATTTTTCAGAGAATATGAATAACACGAAAACATTTCATTCACTCATGTTTAGTGTTTGGCCGAAGCCATTTAACTGGTTGCTGACCGCCGGCTGTCAATTGACAGCCAGGTGGCGCAGCTCTCGTTGCGGGCGGGCAGGCGTCATATGACGGCCTCGCTTTCCCGGCCCACCAGGGGGCGCTCGCGCCCGTGTCACTGGGCACCCGGTGCGCGTGCCCGGCGGCCGCGATGTCCGCCGGGCACCCGCGATTGCCGGTAACACAGCAAGACCGTGGATCTGTGTGTGTAAACACACAGATCCACAGTCCTGTCAGAGGAGAGGAGACCGATGGTATGTTCCCAGTACAGAGGAACACCGATAGTTCTCCTCCCCTAGTGAGTCCCCGCCCCTACAGTTAGAAACACTCCCTAGCAACAGTTAACCCCTCAAACGCCACCTAGTGTCACCCAGTCACATTTATACAGTAATCAGTGCATTTTTATAGCACGGATCGCTGTATAAATGTGAATGGTCCCAAAAATGTGTCAAAAGTGTCCGATGTGTCCGCCGCAATATCGCAGTCATGATAAAAATCGCAGATCGCCGCCATTACTAGTAATAAATAAAAATGTTATAAATCTATCCCCTATTTTGTAGACGCTATAACTTTTGCCCAAACCAATTAATATACGCTTATTGCGATTTTTTTTCACCAAAAATATGTAGAAGAATACATATCGGCCTAAACTGAGGAAAAAATTTGTTTTAAAGAAGAAAAAATTGGAGATTTATTATCGCAAAAAGTAAAAAATATTGTGTTTTTTTTCAAACTTGTCGCCCTTCTTTTATTTATAGCGCAAAAAATAAAAACCGCAGAGGTGTACAAATACCACCAAAAGAAAGCTCTATTTGTATGGAAAAAAATTTTAACAATTTCTTTTGGGTACAGTGTTGTATGACCGCGCAATTGTCATTCAAAGTGCGACAACGCTGAAAGTTGAAAAATGGCTTGGGCAGGAAGGGGGTGAAAATGCACTGTAATGAAGTGGTGAATATCAACTGTGTTTACTCTTTTTAAATCATAATCACAACAGAAACTACCCAAATGACCCTCAAAAGTTTACATACCCTGGTGATTTTGGCCTGATAACATGCACACAAGTTGACACAAAGGGGTTTGAATGGCTATTAAAGATAACAATCCTCACCTGTGACCTGTTTGCTTGTAATGTGTGTGTGTGTATTAAAAGGTCAATGAGTTTCTGCACTCCTGGCAGACCCTTGCATCTTTCATCCAGTGCTGCACTGACGTTTCTGGATTCTGAGTCATGAGGAAAGCAAAATAATTGTCAAAGGATCTTCGGGAAAAGGTAGTTGAACGTATAAGACAGGAAAGGGAAATAAAAAGATATCCAAGGAATTGAGAATGCCAATAAGAAGGTGTTCAAACTCTAATCAGGAAGTGGAAAACGAGAGGGGTTCTGTTGAAACCAAACCACGGTCAGGTAGACCAACTAAAATTTCAGCCACAACTGCCAGGAAAATTGTTCGGGATGCAAAGAAAAACCCACAAATAACTTCAGGTGAAATACAGGACTCTCTGAAAACATGTGGTGTGGCTGTTTCAAGTAGCACAATAAGGAGGCACCTGAAGAAAGATTGGCTGCATGGTCGAGTCGCCAGAAGAAAGCCATCACTATGCAAATGCCACAAAGTATCCCACTTTCAATACGCCAAAACAGCACAGAGACGAGCCTAAAACCTTCTGGCACAAAGACATTTGGAGTGATGAGACCAAAATTGAGCTTTTTGGCCACAACCATAAACACTACATTTGGAGAGGAGTCAACAAGGCCTATGATGAAAGGTACACCATTCCTACTGTGAAACACGGAGGTGGATCGCTGATGTTTTGGGGATGTGCGAGCTACAAAAGGCACAGGAAATTTGGTCAAAATTGATGGCAAGATGAATGCAGTAGGTTATCAAAAAATACTGGAAGAACATTTTGTATTCATCAGCCAGGAAGCGGCACATGGGACATACTTGGACATTCCAACATGACAATGATCCAAAACACAAGGCCAAGTCGACCTGTCATTGGCTACAGCAGAATAAAGTGAAGGTTCTGGAGTGGCCATCTCAGTCTCCTGACCTCAATATCATTGAGCCACTCTGGGGAGATCTCAAACGTGCAATTCATGCAAGACAGCCCAAGAATTTACAGCAACTTCCTCTTGGCGGAATGGGCAGCTTTACCATCTGAGAAGATAAAGAGCCTCATACACAAATACCACAAAAGACTTCAAGCTGTCATTGATGTTAAAGGGGGCAATACACTGTATTAAGAACTGGGGTATGTAAACTTTTCATCAGGGGCATTTGGCTTGTTTCTGTTGTCATTATGATTTAAAGAGTAAACACAGTTGATTGAAAATAAATGGCTTCAGCCAAACACTAACCATGAGTGAAAGAAAAGTACTGTATTTATTGGCGTATAACACTCACTTTTTCACCATGAAAATCGGGTGCAAATAGCGCGTGCGTGTTATACGCCAATACTTCAATTTTAGCTGCCTCGGAGGGGACAGGGAGGGGGTGGGACGAGCGCTGTTAGGTTACATACAGTGGGAATCTTCTGTTTACTTGGCGGCCTCTGTAATAAGAAGTCCCATCTCCTGGGCTGCCATTGGACTACTATTCTGTCTATCATGGGAGATTCTCACTATAAGTAATCTGTCGGCGCTCGTCCCGCCCCCCTCCCTGTATCCTCTAGGCTGCAGATGGGCATCGATCAGTCTGCACTGATGGCATTGACGAGTCTGCTGCATTGAAGGTAATGGTGAGGCTGATGCATTGATGGCAATGGTGAGGCTGCTGCATTGATGGCACTTGTGAGGCTGCAGATGGGCATTGATCAGGCTGCATTGATGGCAATGGTGAGGCTGCAGATGGGCACTGACCCTTATTTTGCTTCAAAGTTCCTTATTTAAAATTTAAGTTTTTTTCCTGAAACTTCCCTCTTAAAATGAATGTGCGTGTTATACGCCGATAAATACGATATACATATATATATATATATATATATATATATATATATATATATATATATATATATATATATATATATATATATATATATATATATATATATATATATATACACATACATACATACATACATACATACATACACACACACACACACACACACACACACACACACATACATATATATACATATACATATATATATATATATATATATATATATATATATATATACACATACATATATACGTACATACGTACATACACACATACAGCCTTGCAAAAGTATTAACCCTCTAGGCTTTTTACCTATTTTGTTACATTACAGACTTTAGTTCAATGTTTTTTTGAATTATATGTGATGGATCAGAACACGATAGTCTAAGTTGGTGAAGTAAAATTAGAAAAATATATACATAAAACTATTTTTCAGAAATAAAAAACTGATAATTGGCATGTGCGTATGTATTCACCCACTTTGTTATGAAGCTCATAAAAAGCTCTGGTGCAACCAATTACCTTCTGAAGTCACATAATTAATGAGATGATGTCCACCTGTGTGCAATCTAAGTGTCACATGATCTGTCATTACATATACACACACACCTTTTTGAAAGGCCCCAGAGGCTGCAACACCTAAGCAAGAGGCACCACTAACCAAACACTGCCATGAAGACCAAGGAACTCTCCAAACAAGGGGCAATGTTGTTGAGAAGTACAAGTCAGGGTTAGGTTATAAAAAAAATATCCAAATCTTTGATGATCCCTAGGAGCACCATCAAATCCATCATAACCAAATGGAAAGCACATGGCACAACAGCAAACCTGCCAAGAGACGGCCGCACACCAAAACTCATGGACCATAGGGGGAGGGCATTAATCAGAGAGGCAGCACAGAGACCTAAGGTAACCCTGGAGGAGCTGCAGAGTTCCACAGGAGAGACTGGCGTATCTGTACATAGGACGACAATAAGCCGTATGCTCCATAAAGTTGGGCTTTATGGCAGAGTGGCCTAAAGAAAGCCATTACTTTCAGCAAAAAAACTAAAAAGGCACGCTTTGAGTTTGCGAAAAAGGCATGTGGGAGACTCCCAAAATGTATGGAGGAAGGTGCTCTGGTCTGATGAGACTAAAATTGAACTTTTTGGCCATCAAAAAAAACGCTATGTCTAGCGCAAACCCAACACATCACCCAAAAAACACCATCCCCACAGTGAAACATGGTGGTGGCAGCATTATGCTGTGGGGATGTTTTTCAGCAGTCTGGACTGGGAGTTGAGGGAAAGATGGATGGTGCTAAATACAGGGATATTCTTGAGCAAAACCTGTACTCTGTGTGTGATTTGAGGCTAGGACAGAGGTTCACCTTCCAGGACAATGACCCCAAAAACACACTGCTAAAGCAACACGAGTGGTTTAAGAGGAAACATGTAAATGTGTTGGAATGGCCTAGTCAAAGCCCAGACCTCAATCCAATAGAATATCTGAGGTCAGACTTAAACATTGCTGTTCACAAGCGCAAACCATCCAACTTGAAGGAGCTGGAGCAGTTTTGCAAGGAGCAATAGGCAAAAATCCCAGTGGTAAGATGTGGCTCATAGAGAATTATCCAAAGCAACTTGGAGCCACAAACGGTGGCTCTACAAAAGTATTGAGTTTAGGGGGGTGAATAGTTATGCACATTGACTTTTTCTGTTATTTTGTCTTATTTGTTGTTTGCTTCACAATAAAAAAGAAAACCATCTTCACAGTTGTGGGCATGTTCTGTAAATTAAATGATGCAAATCCTCAAACAATCCATGTTAATTCCAGGTTGTGAGGCAACAAAACAAGAAAAATGCCAAGGGGGTGAATATTTTTGCAAGGCACTGTATAAATTATATATATATATATAGATCTATCTATCTATCTATCTATCTATCTATCTATCTATCTATCTATCTATCTATCTATATATATATATATATATATATATATATATATATACATACATACACATACACACACACACACAATCTCACGAAAGTGAAAAGTGCGTACACCCCTCACATTTTTATAAATATTTTATTATAGCTTTTCATGTGACAACACTGAAGAAATTACACTTAACAATGTAAAGTAGTGAGTGTACAGCTTGTAGAACAGTGTGAATTGGCTGCCGCCTCAAGATAACTCACACAGTCATTAATGTCTAAACCGCTGGCAACAAAAGTGGGTACACCCCTAAGTGAAAATGTCCAAATTGGGCCCAAAGTGTCAATATTTTGTGTGGCCACCATATTTTTCCAGCACTGCCTTAACCCTCTTGGGCATGGAGGTCACCAGAGCTTCACAGGTTGCCACTGCAGTCCTCTTCCCCCACTCCATGACAACATCACAGAGCTGGTGGATGTTAGAGACCTTGCGCTCCTCCACCTTCTGTTTAAGAATGCCCCATAGATGCTCAATAGGGTTTAGGTCTGGAGACATGCTTGGCCAGTCCATCACCTTTACCCTCAGCTTCTTTAGCAAGGCAGTGGTTGTCTTGGAGGTGTGCTTGGGGTCATTATAATGTTGGAATACTGCCCTGCGGCCCAGTCTCCGAAGGGAGGGGATCATGCTCTGCTTCAGTATGTCACAGTACATGTAGGCATTCATGGTTCCCTCAATGAACTGTAGCTCCCCAGTGCTGGCAGCACTCATGCAGCCCCAGACCATGACACTCCCATCACCATGCAGGACTGTAGGCAAGACACACTTGTCTTTGTACGCCTCACCTGGTTGCCGCCACACACGCTTGACACCATCTGAACCAAATAAGTTTATCTTGGTCTCATCAGATCACAGGACATGGTTCCAGTAATCCATGTCCTTAGTCTGCAGCAAACTGCTTGCGGGCTTTCTTGTGCATCATCTTTCGAAACTGCTTCCTTCTGGGAAAAGAGCCATGCAGACCAATTTGATGCAGTGTGCGGCGTATGGTCAGAGCACAGACAAGCTGACCCCCCCACCCCTTCAACCTCTGCAGCAATGCTGGCAGCACTCTATTTCCCAAAGACAACCTCTGTATATGACGCTGAGCACGTGCACACAACTTCTTTGGTGGACCATGGCGAGTGGAACCGGTCCTGTTAAACCGTTGTATGGTCTTTGCCACTGGGCTGCAGCTCAGTTTTAGGGTCTTGGCAATCTTCTTATAGCCTATGCCATCTTTATGTAGAACAATAATTCTTTTTTTCAGCTCCTCAGTTTTCTTTGCCATG